>NC_092752.1:44603084-45803084 GCF_047496795.1 Chiloscyllium punctatum | reverse complement strand
AAGATGGCAACACAAGTCAGTAAAGTGGTCAAGAAGGCATGCTTTCCATCATCAGATGAAGTACTGAGCACAAGAGTTGGCAAGACATGTTACAATTGTATAAGACGTTGGTTTGGACACATTTGGAATACCGTGTACAGTTCTGGTCAACACATTACCAAAAGAATGTGGATACTTTGGAGAGGATGCAGAGGAGGTTTACCAGGACGTTGCCTCGTATGGAGAGTGCTAGCTATGAGGAGAGGTTGCGTAGGTTAGGATTATTTTCGTGGAAAGAACATGGTTGAGAGTGAATCTGATTGAGGCCTACAAAAATCATGAAAAGTATAGACAGGGTGGATAGCAAAAAACTTTTTTCCAGAGTGGAGGACTCAATTACTAGGGGTCATGAGTTCAAACTGAGAGGGGAAAGTTTAGGGGAGACATACGTGGAAAGTTCTTAATGCAGAGGGTGGTGTGTTCCTGGAATACGTTACCAGCAGAGGTGGTTTGGGGCAGGAACAATGGTGTCATTTAAGATGGATCTAGATAGATGCATAAATGGGAGCAAAGGGATACAGATCCTTAGAAAATAGATGGTAGATTTGGATAGAGGATATGAATTGGCGCAGGTTTGGAGGGCCGAAGAGCCTGTTCCTTGCTGTAATGTTCTTCGTTCTATCAACAAACACATTGATTTGGACCCCATCTATAACTCTCTAAGAAAAAGAACAGGAAATGACATCACCAACCCAAGGAAACCTAAACACATAAATAGAATGCAGGACATAGCACCAGAGGCTCACTGACGACGTTATTTAGTATGGTGACAAAACATCTGAAAATGAACCTTCCAGCTCAGCGAACAAACTTTCATCCAGTATCGTAATCCTGCTGAAGAAGGGTTACACCCAAAACATTGACTTAACCACCTCCTGATTCTTCCTGGTCTGTCATGTTCTTCCAACCTCCTGCTTACCTACCTTGACACTTTTGATAGCTCCTTTTGACAGGTTGAGTTTGACAAGACTTTTGACAGTCCCAGTGAGATTGCCATTTATAAGTTTTACACACATTTATACTTACTTTTACTAATCCCAAAGTCATCTGACAACATCCAAAGGTTACTTTACCTCAATTAAAGGTTCCATTTATGTAAACTGCAATAAATTCTTGGGACTCATATTTTCTCCTTCATTGCTTGTAGAATCACTTCATAATTCCATCAGAAGACCCGTTCTACATTACAGAAATTCCATTATGCACCTCACCATTCTCATGCCTTTTATTAGTTTTGAAAAGGCTGGTACTGGAAAAGCATAGCAGGTCAGGCAAGGAGCAGTAGAGTCGATGTTTTAGGCATTGACTTTGATGCCTGAACATCCTGCTCCTCAGATGCTGCCTGACCTGCGGTGCTTTTCCTATGCCACTCTTTTCCACTCTGATTCTCCAGCATCTGCAGTTCTCACTTTTTCCCTTTTAGTAGTTGGCAACTCAACTTTTAAATTGTGCTTCTCACTAACTATCCCACCTTATTACAATTTATTTGGGATAGATTAGATTACTTTACAGTGTGGAAACAGGCCCTTCGGCCCAACAAGTCCACACCGACCCGTCGAAGCGTAACCCACCCATTCCCCTACATTTACCCCTTACCTAACACTACAGACAATTTAGCATGGCCAATTCACCTGATCTGCACATCTTTGGACTGCGGGAGGAAACCGGAGCACCCGGAGGAAACCCACGCAGACACGGGGAGAATGTGCAAACTCCACACAGTCAGTTGCCTGAGGCAGGAATTGAACCCAGGTCTCTGGTGCTGTGAGGCAGCAATGCTAACCACTGTGCCACCGTGCCAGTTCAAAATAGCAGTTCAAAATTTAGGCCCATCATTGCTCAAGCTAAAAGGGCCCTAGCCTCACATAAGTGAATACTGGTATCCTCTTCATCATTATCAACAACCGTCATGACATAAGACCAAAGAAAAGAACAAAGAAAATTTACAGCCCAGGAACAGACCCTTTGGCCCTCCAATCCTGAGCCGAATCAAATCCACTGTCTAATCCTGTCACCCAGTTCCTAAGCATCTGTATCCCTCTGCTCCCAACCTACTCATGCATCTGTCCGGATGCATCTTAAATGAATCTGTTCAGATCTCAGTCAATTTAGCATATGTTCTTACAGTTATCCTCCACTCCTCTAATACTGGCCTACTCTCCAAACCCACCTCTCTTTTACACTTTCTGAATCCCTATGCCTCACCCTCTGTCCTTCCTGCTCAGAAAAGGAAAATCAAGATTGAACTTTCATGTTTCTTTTTCTTCCATTTAACTGTGATAACTTCTGTAAAAGTTTGCAGAGCCCTCAGAGAAATGGTGTTCATGTCAATAGCTTTTATGAAACAAAAACTGCAATTGCTGGAGAAACTCAATAGGTCTGGAAGCATTTGTGGAAAGAAAACAAAGTTGATGTTTCTGAAGAAAGATCACTGGATTTTAACCTTAACTCTGTTTTCGCTCAACAGCTTTTGATGTTTTGTCCAAGTTTTTCATAGATCTTGGGGCGAAGCTGCAAATGACTACTGAAGTTCAATTCCACAATTTAACTGTGCTTTGATTTCCCATTCTAAAAGTTTGTCTTCCTTGACATAATGTTTTCTGCTCTATAACAATGTTTTCTACATATGTATCATAGAATGTAGAATATAGAACTATATAACACAGGAACAGGCCCTTCGGCCCACGGTGTTATGTTGAACATGAAACTAAGTTAAGCTCATCCTTTCTGCCTGCCTTTGATCCATATCCTTGCATATTCAAATAAGAAGCATAGGCTGTGCACGGCAAAATATCCTGAACTCTCACCATTCTCATATAACAAAAACTGTAACTAAGTCTTAGTTCGTAAAAAGATGAATTTTTAAGAAAGTATAATACTTTTCCACAATCATCCTTTGTCATAGCATATTCACTTTGTTGGATTTCCTGAAAATATATTAGCAATTTGTCTCATTGTTCACCCAGAAGTCAGATATCTCAGTAAGGAATTCTTGCTGCTCCCTAAAATGTTGCTCTACTTTGATCATACATCAGGAGTGTTAGTTTCCCAACAATCCAGAGCTTTGTGACTCCTTGGTCTGCTGACAAACTCACTAAACCAGAATAGAATGTTTCTTGTGAAATATATTGGCTTAATAGTTTAGACAGAGACCTCTGGAATGTTCACATGTGTGTGAACATTTCAGAGTTAGATTTACAAATATGTTTCAAAGCAGAAAGACTGGAGTTGTGCACTTAGAAAAGCTTCCCCTATCATTACAAAATTGATTTTTTTCTGGGGGGCTTTTATACTTATTCAGAATGTAGTGCAATGCCTACAGGATACAGCTACAGAAATAGAGTGAAATTAGCATTTATTTTAAATGAATAAAATGTAATAGGCATTTCACTTACTTCAAAATTACAGCTGAAATAGGACTTAATTTTCAAAATATATAAATTGTTGCAATGTGGTGCAGACTTCATCTGTTCTTTGCACATAAAGTTAAGAGAGAAAACCAGAAATACTAACCTAAATGTGTTAGTGCATATTGTGCAGCTAGTTCCTTAGCATCTTCCAGCATTGTGCACAGCTTATCAGGCATGAAATGGCTCAGTGTACCTTGTGAACTGTTCGCAAGGGAGGGAATAACCACTTTATAAACAAGCAGTTGTTTCCCATCCTGACTTGTTGTTGAGTATAGGTAGTACTCTGGTGGCGCCCAGTTATTTTTGTTGCAATAATATTCCAAGTGTGTAACTGAGGACTGAAAATGGCTAGGCTTCAATGAATAAATACTCAAAGGTGTAAGCTTTATTCCAGGGAATAAAGGATATGTGCATCTCTCCAGTTCAGGTGAGCATGGGCTATGGTGACCATTCAGACGTGCCGGTAAGCTTGGTGACCTTCCTGGGGTTTTTGCTATCCCATCTTCCTTGTTGGTAAATGTTAGTCGTTGATTTTCACAATTAATATTGACTTGACTACCTTGAGTGTACTTCCAAGAGCCATCTTTATTAACTGGCTTTGCAAGGGTGACTTCAATGCTAGCACCATCTATACACTTTCCATTCATAATATTCATAGCTGTAACTGCATCATCTCTATCAAAAAAGTGCACAAATGCATAGTCTCTGAGCTTTTTTACTCGCTCAACTGCTCCAGGCTTAATTTTGTTAAATTCCATTTTGATAGTCTCTTCTGTTGTGGATATCATCAGGTTTCGGACATAGAGTACCTTAACCTTTTGCATAGTTTCCTCATCCACTTCTTTTTCTGGGTCTGCCCAATCCACCTGAATGGTATGCCCCCACAATTGAAAAGTACCTGAAAAATACAGATGAGGTCAAGATGTTATTTCTAAAGTAACAGTGGCTTGGATCTACATTCTGCATTACCAAACTACTTGTTATTTCCCATCACTATTAATTACAAATACATTGTATTTGCCAGTTGGAGCTAAAATTTGGAAACATTACTTATTTGGAATTAGTTTTGGTTGAGGGGTTAGAGAGTTTATTTTTTAGGTTGTGAGTTGGAGAAGAGGATACCAAGTCCAGAGGTTCAAGCGACACAATCCCTGACTCACTGGATTAATGCTTTTCCTTAAATTTAGAAATATTTTCAGTACTGAGTGCTGAGCATGTCTGGGATATTGATGCACCAAAATGGCCCAGCCAGAGGCTGTTAAGTGAAAGTGACTGACAAATGAATAGGGAGTGGATGAAACTAGGAATCAATAAGCTAAGCTGGGAAATGTGCTTTTGCTCCTATCTGTTTGTTGTACAGGCTCCTTACCCTGGAAAATGTGCTCCACAGATGCTGAAAACTAGGTGGGGTAAGATGAGTGGATTGCAGCTCGTGGAAAGAACCAATTACAGTGGAAGGGATTGATCTCAATATAAATGGGGGAAGAACATCTTGGGATGAGGGCCTAATTAGTGCATGTGTATTAAAATGGGGTTACCTTGAAAAGTATTGATTCAAGATTATGCAAGAACACAAAGTAACTGCACATTGAAAGAAACAGAAAATAGCAGGAATAGGGTATTCAGCTCTGAGAGTGCTCAGCCATTCATAGCTGATCCTCTAAGTCTGTTTCTTGTTTCTGCTTTCTCCGTTTGATCATTTTATCTCTAATAACCATAACCAATTCCTTGAAAGCATTCAAAGTTTTGGCCTCAGCTGCTTTCTGTGGCACAGATTTCCACTGGCACAGATTTCCACTGGCTCACCACTCATCTTAGTCGTGCCTCGTTAACTGGTTCTGGACCCCCTGATAATTTTAGAGTTTTCTATCAGATCCCTGCTTATTCTTCTAAATTCCAATGCATGTAGTACCAACATACTACTTGACTTCTTCATTGCCTGCATGATTACATTCAGCGACTGGCAGGTCGCCCAGGTCATGTTGTACCTCTTCTTTCCTAATATATCACCATTCAGATAATAATCTATTATCCTCAGTAAACAAGCAGTTGAAGGTGCAGCATGTGGTAAAGAAGACAAATGGTATGCACCCTTCATTGCAAAAGGTTTCATGTACAGGAACAGGGATGTGTTGCTGTAGTTATACAGGGCTTTGGTGAGGCCACATCTAGAACATTGTGTACAGTTTTGGTCTTCTTTTCTGAGGAAGGGTGCTCTTGCTCTCGACAGAGTTTACCAAGCTGATTCCGGGGATGGTGGGGCTGATGTATGAGGGGCGATCAATTAGGTTAGGATTAGGAGGATGTTCCTGATGGTGGGTGTATCCAGAACCAGGGGTCACAGTCTGAGGATTCAGAGTGGACCATTTAAGACAGAGATAAGGAGACATTTCTTCACCCAAAGAATGGTGAGCCTGTGGAATTCATTACTACAGGAAGTAGTTGATGCCAAAATATTGAATGTATTCAAGATGTAGTACTTTTGGTGAATGGGAACAAAGGTTATGGGGTGAAAGCTGGGTGAGACTACTGAGTTGGAGATCAACTATGAGTGTGATGAATAGCGAAGCAGGCTCGAAGGACAGAATGGCCTCCTCCAGCTCTTATCTTTTATGTTTCTATGATTGTATGTTTCCTATTTTACTATCTAAGTGTATAAATTCAGATTTATCTACATTATGTGTCATCTGTCATGCAATGCCCACTCACTCAATATGTTCAAAATTAAAGCATCTCTATGTCCTTCTCACAGCTCTATTGTGTCATCTGCAAATTTAGGGATATTATATTTAGTTTTCTCATCTGCATTATTAATATATATTATGCACACTAAACACTTTGATGCTCACCAGTCACTGCTTGTCAGCATTGCATAAACGTATTGGAATTTACAGGCTTGCATTAAGTACACTGCTCAACTGTTGAGATGGTTCGATTTCTGTCCCCTGGTCATTAGTGCAACAATCCAAGAATACTCTAAGAGGATCCAAGATGGAGGCGGATTCGGAAGCTCCAGGTGGAACTCGTCTGCTCTGCCTATTCTTTTTTTCTTTTTCCTTTTACACTCTTAGTACTTTTTTCTTCTTCTTCACTCATGGCCTTTGACGATTCCCTGCCTCTGGCAACAATTCCTGGCCTCCAGACAGCAACGATTCTGGGCCATGACTCTTGGTCTCCAGTGATGACTCATGGCCTCGTGACCTTCTGGCCTGGCACAGTGGCCTCCTGGCATGGCATAGCAACCTACCAGCCTGGCATAGCAGCCTCCCCAATCTTACTGTAGCAGCCTCCTGGCATAGCAGCCTCAGCCCAGCGAAGTGTCCTCGGCCTGGCATGGCAGTCTGAAGTTGTCTCCTAGCCTCATGGTTCTCAAAATGAAGTCTGGTGCAGTCGGGAGCCAGGGCCAAGTGCAGACTGGAAGTTCTGAACTTGTATCTCTGCAATGCTGAACATTTTATTTCTTGAGTCTCTGAGATTTTGTAACTAAAGAAGATGTAAATAGCTATCTTTGTACCTACGTTGGCACTGTAAATGACTGCATATAAACTTTTTGCTATACTCAGTGAGTATATGTGGCAATAAAGACTGATTTGAATTCTAATCTATAATTTGAAATTAATGGACTTTTATCTTTTAATATTAATGTTCACAAGTTTTTGGGTCTCAGGTACATACAGTAATCCAGTTCACATACTTGTACCAGGCATCCTATAGTCTAGAAAACACTGAAATCTATAACTGCTAGGAATCTAAACATTCTGATTCAGGAGGTTATTCATGCATACAGATTGTGAAATCTTAGAGAAATATACCCAACCTCAGATATAATCACTAGTCTGACAAGATTTAGGAGGTATCATATCCAATTACTATTGATTAAACCAGATTACATCAACATATTTAAATCATTTAAATAAAAGTTTCTGAAGAAGTCAGAACAATTAACTGTATTTCTCTCTCCACAGGTGTCACCAGACCTGTTGAGTTTCTCTAGCATTTTCTGTTTGTTTATTTAAATTGATGTTTTACTGAAAATAAAATTACACGATATAACATTTTTGATTGCCATTGACCTCAATTAAATCTGCCAAGATAGATTGATATCTTTCAGATTCACCTTTCCCAGCAGTATTTAGTGCCAAGTAAATAGGATTTTCATATATAAAGAACAATATAATACAAGAACAGGCCGTTGGCCCTGCAAGTCTGTGCTGATATATTGTGTTCTTCCCTTCTAAAACTATCTTCACTTACAGGACCCATATCCCTCTATTCATGTATTCGTCCAGGTGTTTCTTGAATATTGCTATTGTGTCTGCTTCCACCACTTCCTTTGGCAGCATGTTCCAGGCACTCACTACTCTTTGTGTGTAAAACTTACCTTGCACATCTCTTAAATATGCCTCTGCTCTCACCACCCCCCCCAAAAAAAGCTGTGTCCCCTAGTAATTGAATCCTTTGTGCTGGGAAAATCCCTCATACTTTCCACTCTATCCAAGCTATTCATAATCCTATAAACTTCTATCATGTCATCCTTCAACTTCCTGCATTCCAGTGAAAACAAACCCAGTCTATCCAACCCTTCTTCATAGCTAAAATCTCCCATACCAGAAAGCATCCTGGTGAACCTTTTCTATACCCTCTCCAAATCATCTACATCCTTCTGGTGGTGTGGTGACCACCATTCCTGATGAAGGCCTTATGACCGAAACATTGATTCTCCTGCTCCTTGGATGCTACCTGACTGGCTGTGCTTTTACAGCACCACACTCTTCAACTTTGATCCTCAGCATCTGCAGTCCTCACTTTCTCCTGGTGTGATGACCAGAACTGTACGCAATAAATATCAGGAACTGTGATGTCATGAAACATGATGATAGCCATCACACTGAAGTTTTCTCAAAACAGAGTGAACCAAAAAGATACAAACACATATACATTAATATTGAATTAAAACATTCCAGAGAATGAAATAAATGCTAAGATTGGCTTAAGAAGCTCAAATATGACAAAGTGTACAGTATTTACAGTGAAATGATCAGGGTAAATCAGATTATATAGATTAAATAGCATAGAAAAAAAGACCATCTGGTCCATGGCTAATATTCCAGTTGAGTCTCCTCAAATCTCTTCTTATCTAAATTTATTATCGTAATCATCTCCCTTCTCTCACAAATAGTTATTGAGCTTCCCTCGAAGGCATCAATACTATTCACTTCAATGCTCTCTGTGATCATGCTTTACATTGTTATCACATTTCAGGTTATGAAGTTTCTTCTGAATTGCTATGGAGTGCCTGATGGCCTTCGGTCATCGGGGGTGAGAGAAGCCAGAAACAAATGTCTGAAATTTATTTTTGATAAGGAATCATGTATTTAAAGCTTTTTTTATGATTTGTAGTGAATGCAAATGCTAACACAGTTGGTGAGGGAGTGGCCGGCATTACGGGACTTGGACTGTGAGCGGCTGTTAGATTTGAGTGGCCAGAAAAATTCCCACAGCAGGAAAATAAAATGCTGGGCCAATTTGACTTATGAAGAGACAGAAGGTAGGATTGTGTACACCGAATATGCTTACTTAAAAGCTAACAAAATAGCTTAAGGCATAACATACCAGCTTTCTTGAGTACCATTGGGAGCAAGGAATTCTCAGTTCTAAGGAGTCTGGTGCAACCAGAGAAACCTGCAAAAACACACCAAGAACTATACAAACATTTGGGGAGTTATTTTGCACCACTGATGACCATAGAAAGTTTTCATTTTTATAAATGGGTGCAGCACAAATGAGAGTCCATCGCCCAATTTATGGCCACCTGAATGAGGTCAGTGAAATATTGTGAATGTGGAGGATTCCTCCAAAATAATGCGTGAAACCATTTGGTATGTGGCTTCTGACACAAAGCTATCCAATGGAAGCTACTAACAAGGACAGACCTTCAGTTTAAGGCAAATTTCAAAATTTCTGCCTAGATGGAGTTGACCATCAGCGAAGCAAAAATTCAGTGCAGAAAGTAGCGGAAACTCAGCAGAGGTTGGTACCAACCATAGAATGCCACCAATGTGGCAGAAGTGGCCACGTGGAGTCAAGAAGCCCAGTGCTGCCGGTAACATATTTCAGGCTATATTGCCTGAAATTGTTGAGTACAATTCAAATGAGAGACGGGGTGTTTAAAGAAGATAATTCAGAGCACAAGACATAAAGTACTTTATCTTTATTTCTTCATTTGTGGGATGAATATGTTTATTGCCCATATCCATTGACTTTGAAAAGATGGTGGTAAGCTGCATTCTTGAACTGCTGCAGTTCACCTCTTGTGGGTTGACCCACAGTGCCAGTTGAGAGGGAATTCCAGGATTTTGACCCAGCAATATATTTCCAAGTTAGTGGTTTGGAGAGGAACTTTAAGGTGGTGGTGTTTCCCTGTATCTGCTGCCTTTGTTCTTTTGAGGGAAGTGGTTTGGAAAATGTTATCTGAGGATCTTCAGTGAATTTCTGCAGTACATCTTGTCGATAGTACAAACTGCAGGAGAAGCTGAAGGCCCAGAGTCAGCAGATTTTCAGTGAAACATCCTGTCAGTATGAGGGGAAGTTGATCATTTCAGAGTTCTGATGGAAATGAATACAAATGCAGTGGTGTTTCTGATTCCCAAATCATTATAAAAGGAAAAGTTAAAGGCAATGCCCAAGTGTGCCAAATTTCCTTTGTATGTAGTGAAAAACAGCTACCATGCGTTATTCATTCAATGCTGGTTTTAGACATCAAAGTTAAATTAGGGCATTAATAATTAATATGCTGGCTGGCTCAAAAGCAGGTATAAAGATTTTTAGGTATAAAGATGTCCTCAAGGGAGCCCTGGAAGCAATGAAAGGAGAACTTAAACTTCAGTTGAAGCAGGAGGGCATGCAGGTCCAGTACCATACGCCATCCAGCCTAAAGTGGAGGCAGAACTGGAAAGACCAGCTTAGAACCTGGAAATGTTGGAACCAGTAACCAATACGGAATGTGCGCCTCCAGTGATTCCGGTCTTTAAAACAGTGAAGCTTTGTGATAACTTGAAGGTCACAGTCAAACCAATCCTGTCATTGAGGATCTGTTCAGGGGACTGGCTGGGAGAAAGAAATTCTTAAAAATGGTTTGTCAGGTCTATTTGCAGATGGGTACTGTGAAGGAGTCCCAGTCACCGCTGATGATAGGACACACAGTGGACTGTTCTGCTACAAATGATTTCCTTTTGGCAGGTGTCTAATGTTACCTTGATGGTACTTTGTGTTTTGTATTTATTTGTGGGAAGGCCATCATTTATTGCCCGTATCCAGTTGCCCTTGAGAAAGTGATGGTGAGCTGCCTTCTTGAATTGCTGCAGTCCACCTGTTGTGGATTCACCCACAATGCCTTTAGGGAGGGAATTTCAGGATTTTGACCCACCACCAGTGAAGTAATGGCAATATATTTCCAAGTCAGGATGGAGGGCAACTTGGAGAGGTGGTGGGGTTCCCCTGTACCTGCTGCCCTTGTTCTTCTGATGGACGTGGCTTGGAAAGTGTTGTCTGAGGATCTTCAGTGAATTTCTGCATTGCATCGTGTGGATTGTACAAACTGGTACTACTAAGTGTCGGTGGTGGAGGGAGTCAATGTTGTTGCTGTGGTGCCAATCAAGTGGGCTACATTGTCCTGGATAGTTTCATGTTTCTTGTCTATTGTTGGAGCTGCACCTTGCGTCTTGTAGATGGACAGGCTTTGGGAGGAAGGAGGTGAATTGACAGTGAGAGATTCAGTGATGGCAATACCATTGAATGTTAAGGTGCAATTGTTAGATTATCTCTTACTGGTGATAGTCACACCCTGGCATTTGTGTGGTGCGATTGTTACTTGCCCCTTGTTAGTCCAATCCTAGGTGTTGTTCAGATCTTGTTGCATCTGAACATGGACGGCTTCAGCATCTGAGAATTCACAAATGGTGCTGAACATTACACAACCATCAGCAAACATCCCCACTTCTGACCTTATAATTGAGGGAAGGTCATTTATGAAGCATGTTGCATGAAGCACTTATGTTGGACCAAGGACACTACTCTGAATAACTCCTGCAGAAATGTTCCTAGAGCTGACAGGACTGACCTCCAACAGTCACTGCCTAAACTTTCTGACCCACAGACCGCAATCAGTGAAGATACAGTCCTCCACCTCCTCCACAATAACATTCAACACTGCAGACCCTCAAGGATGTGTCTTGAGCCCCCTATTGTACTCTTTGTACACCCACAACTATGTTACCAAATTCCAAATGAATGGCATACAAGTTTGCTGATGACACCAACACAGTTGGATGGATATTGAACAACAACGAGTCCAAATACAGAAGGGAGACAGAGGGCTTGGTGACATAGTGCAATGAGTACAACCTCTTTCTCTCAACATCAGCAAAACTAAAGAACTGATCATTGACTTGAGAAAGAAAGGAGGAGAATACACCCCCATCAACATCAACAGAACTGAGGTTGACAGGATGGAGAATGTCAAGTTCCTCAGCGTGATGATAACCAACAACCTGTCCTGGACTTCCCATGTATATGCGACGACCAAGAAGGCACAAAAAAGTCTCTTCTTTCTCATGCACCTCAGGAAATTTGGCATTCCTATAAAAACCCTTACCAATTTCCACAGATACACCATTGAAAGCATACTGTCCGGTTGCATAACGGCCTGTTATGGCAACTACTCTGCCTAGGACCGCAACAAACTATACAAGATAGTGTGCACAGCCCAGACCATCACAGAAGCCAACTTTCCATCCAAAGACTCCATTTACATGGCATGCGACTGTGGAAAGACTGCTAACAACATCAAAGTCCCATCGCACCCCAGTAATGATCTCCTAGAACCTTGTCTGTCAGGCAGAAGATGCAGAAGGCTGAACACACACATATCAGATTCAGGTACAGCTTCTTCCTGGCCACTATTAGACTGATGAATAGACTGTCTAGCCTCAAATAATGCTGACTTTGCTCTTGCCTCGTGAATGTCCTCTGCAATGTAAATGCCTCTATCTTTTTGATTTGTATACCCTTGCTTACTATAATCTGCTTGTACTGCTCGTAAACAAAGCTTTTCATTGTACACATGACTATAATCTATCAATCAACCACGTGCCAAGTAAGACTCCAATCAGTGGAGACTTTGTCCCAGATTACCTATTGATTCCAGTTTTGCTTGGGTTACTTGATGCCACACTCAGTCAAATGCAGCCTTGATGTCAAGGATTGTCACTCTCACCTCACTTCTGGAATTCAGCTGTTCTGCCCATGTTCGAACCAAGGTTAAGATCAGGAGCTGAATGGCCCAGGCGCAACCCAAACTGGGTGCCACTGAGCAGGTCATTGCTGAGCATGTGCTGCTTGAAAGCACTGTTGATGACAACTGATGATTGAGAATAGGTTGATGGGATGGTAATTGGTTGCGTTGAATTTGTCCTGTTTTTTACATACAGGATATGCCTGGGCAATTTTCCACATTATTGGGTAGATCCCAATGTTGTAACTGTACTGGATGAGCTTGGCTAGGGGAGTGGTAAATTCTCAAGCACAAGTTTTAATTACTATTATTGGAACATTATTAAGGCCCACAGCCCTTCCAGGATCCAGTGCTTCCAATTGTTTCTTGATGTGGAGTTAAGGACTCATGTCTATATGCCAAGGACCTCTGGAGGAGGTTCAGATGGATCATCCACTCTGTACTTCTGGCAGAAGACTGCTGTGAATGAACTGATGTGCTGGGCTCTTTCATCACTGAGGATGGGGACATTTGTGAAGCCTTTTCCTCCAGTGAGTTGAATAATCACTCACCACTATTCACAACTGGATCCTCTGAAGATCAGAAATTTCCAGATCATCTGAAGGGGAGTATTTGCAAAACCTAGAAGAAACCAAAAAAACAATTGCAGAAGCATGGCCTACAAGTAAAAAGGGAGAAATGCGTGAAGTGTAAAGACTCCATAGAGTACCTGGGCCATAAAGGCTATCATGTCGGCCCCTAGATCAGAGAACGTGTCTCAAATGAGATTGTTCTTGTGATTATTAAAGTTCTATGGCAAGTTCTTGTTTGATTAGCAACTGTGCTAAAACACCTGCATCTGTTGCTGGGAAGAGGACATCCATAGAAATAGACCCAGGAATATGAGGAGCATTACTAGGAGGTGAAGGAAGCTTGAAAAGGTCAGAAGTGTTGATTTATTTTGACCAGAAGTTACCACTGCAGTTTTCAATGTCTCACCTTATGGGGTGTCTGTATTATCATGTACCTTGAAGAACAGAGAGGAAGGGCCCATTGTGTTTAAATCAAGGTCACTAACAAAGATGGAGGAGAAGTATGTCCAAGCGAAAAAGGAAGGATGGAGCACTGTGTTTGGTATTAAGAATTCCTCTATGGCAGGCATGTTGTGTTTCTGACAGGGCTGTGGATGCTTACCTCCATTTTTGGCCCATGCACAGGCAAGACACCTGCAGTGATGGGCACTGGCTCTGTCACTCACATGAAATCATATACCAATAGTCGGAGAAGCTTTATTAAAATTACCACTACATGGAAATAAGGATGTTCCCGATTGCAACCTGAAAATTATGCACTTTTCCCGGAATGACAAGGTGTCAGTCTTAGCAAGTTAGGTGTGGTCTTGACATTTTTAAGTTCAGTTTGACCTATTGAGACCACACAGACACTTTGCAGAAATCCCACCAGGATCTCTCCCTACCCTATCCCTCTAACCCTGCACTTTCCTGTGACAAATTCACCTAGCCTGCACACTGTTGGACTGTGGGAGGAAACTAGAGCACAGGGAAGAAAACCACGCAGATAGAGGGAGAATGTGCAAATTGCACACAGTCACCTGAGAGTTGAATTGAACCTAGGATCCCTGGCACTGTGAGGCAGCAATGCCAACCACAGAGACACCATGCCATCCCAAGTGGTGGATTCAGTCCTGAGAGGAAAGACATGTCATAGAAACATCCCAGAATTATACCTTGACTTGTTTGGAAGTGGGAGTTATATGTATCAGATGGGTGTTTGTGTGGGGAATGAGAGTTGTTATTGCTTCCTTCTGTTAAGAGGAAAGTTGCTGCAATAAGTGTACCAAGGGTATCCCAATATGGGCGAATGAAAGGAATAGCCAAGAACTACTTTTAGTGGCCTAAGATGGAATGTACCAGAGTTTGTCCCAGACTGAGGAGAAAGCAGGACCATGCCAATCCTGCACATTAGTAAGGAAGGTGCCACTGTTGTAGCCCTTCCACATATGGTGAATGGCCTCATTCAACCTGGCAGCAGATTCATGTAGATTTCACGGGACTGGTTGAGGGATAGATGGCATTGCTGGTCGTGGATGCCCACTTCAAGTGGCCCGAGGCCTTAATCATGAAGTTGGCATCAGCAAAGGCACCGATAGACCAACTGGACGAAATATTTGCCAAATTTGGGACTCCTGAACAACTCACAAATGACAGGGGCTCACAGTTTGTGGTGCAAGAGTACCTGGAAGGTCACTGATTCAACAATGGCTCTATATCACACTGCAACTAATGGATGGACACAGAGGCTTGTATTAACCTTGAAGCAGCCTTAAAGGCTTCACAACGGGAATGCTCACTTGGATGGCTCCTCAACAAATTTCTTAGCATATACATAAGCATACCATACACAATGACACAGTGCTTGTTGGCATCCTTAATGTTCAACTGCCAGCTAAGAACCATATTTGACTAATTGCAGCTGAAAGAGACTAGAGTGGTGGTAGAACAAAATCAAGGGCAGGAACTTCAAGGTTGAGGGTATTCCATAAAGGAGAGACTGTACTGGCCTAGAACTATATGTCTGGGGAGAAATGGATCCTAGCAGTGATGGTTCAAACAGAAATGCTGCTGTGTACACTGACTCCATACCCAGGAAGGAGACAACAGCAGTCAATCAAAGAGGAATGTATTGGTGAGACAGGAATTTCCTGAAAACTACACTAGAAAAGATTCCTAAGATAAAGAGACAGTCTTTCCAGAATGGCCATTGTTATGAACCAGACCAGACATCTTCAAAATATTTCAAGAGGGCAGCCTGGAACCTAACTTGTGCTTATTTTAAAGGCAAAATGAAGTGCCGTGATCCAAATACAATGTGACTAGTCAAAGCAAAAATACAACGTATTTAATACCCACTCTAGTTAAAATACAAATAAAAGAAAAAAGAACTTCATAACAACATTGAGAGAACATTCAGAGACAGTGGCAGCCAGGAAACATTTACTAAATCACCCAATTCTGTTGAGACCCCAATAAATTCTGATACTGCTTTTTTTTAGATTAGAGTAGATTAAATTACTTACAGTGTAGAAACAGGCCCTTCAGCTCAACAAGTCCACACCGCCCCGCCAAAGCGCAACCCACCCATACCCCTACATTTACCCCTTACCTAACACTACGGGCAATTTAGCATGGCCAATTCACCTGACCTGCACATCTTTGGACTGTGGGAGGAAACCGGAGCACCCGGAGGAAACCCACGCAGACGCGGGGAGAACGTGTCAACTCCACACAGTCAGTCGCCTGAGGCGGGAATTGAACCTGGGTCGCTGGCGCTGTGAGGCAGCAGTGCTAACCACTGTGCCACCGTGCCGCCCACAAAATTCAGAAATCCTAATTTGTGAGATTAGGCCAAACTCATTCAGGCTGTTAAACAAAAAGCCAAGGCCTCCCAAGTTTTTTACTCAAGTGATCTTGGTAGACTGCTTAGTGCCTCTGTCTTACAACCTCTTTCAAAGGAAAAACAGAATAAAACCTCCCCCTAAAGCCACAGCACAGTTACACCATCCTCAAGAGAAACTATCTTTTGTGAATTTACATCATATTAATATAGACTACAGAAGGATTTTTTCCTTATTTTTGTAAGTACTCCTGATGATGTATGTATGTTAGCTACAGTGTCTGAATAATAGTATAATTGTTGGATGTCAAGGGGCGTATGAAATAAAAGAGAGGAATGTTATGCATGCAGTTGGGTGTGCACTGCCCCTTTAAGAGAACAGATGAGGTGACGTGGAGGCAGAAGCTCAGGGAGGAAGCTTAAAAACCGAATGTAGTGCTGAGGGATCTATGATAAAGTATTCCCTGTTCAAGTTTACACACCATCCACTTCATGTTTTGAACCGCCTAACTTCTGTTAGGAAGGAAGATGTGTTGGACATTTTGAACAACTTGAGGATAGACAAGTCCCCCGGGCCTGACGGGATATATCCTAGGATTATGTGGGAAGCAAGAGAGGAAATTGCAGTACCGTTGGCAATGATCTTCTCGTCTTCACTGGCAACGGGGGTGGTACCAGGGGACTGGAGAGTAGCGAATGTTGTGCCCCTGTTCAAAAAAGGGAATAGGGATAACCCCGGGAATTACAGGCCAGTTAGTCTTACTTCTGTGGTAGGCAAAGTAATGGAAAGGGTACTGAGGGATAGGATTTACGAGTATCTGGAACGGCACTGCTTGATTAGGGACAGCCAGCACGGATTTGTGAAGGGTAGGTCTTGCCTTACAAGTCTTATTGAATTCTTCGAGGAGGTGACCAAGCATGTGGATGAGGGTAGAGCAGTGGATGTAGTGTACATGGATTTTAGTAAGGCATTTGATAAGGTTCCCCATGGTAGGGTTATGCGGAAAGTCAGGAGGCATGGGATAGAGGGAAATTTGGCCAATTGGATAGAAAACTGGCTAACCGGTCGAAGTCAGAGAGTGGTAGTAGATGGTAAATATTCAGCATGGAGTCCAGTTACAAGTGGAGTTCCGCAGGGATCAGTTCTGGGTCCTCTGCTGTTTGTAATTTTTATTAATGACTTAGATGAGGGAGTCGAAGGGTGGGTCAGTAAATTTGCAGATGATACAAAGATAGGTGGAGTTGTGGACAGTGAGGAGGGCTGTTGTCGGCTGCAGAGGGACTTAGATAGGATGCAGAGCTGGGCTGAGGAGTGGCAGATGGAGTTCAACCCTGCCAAGTGTGAAGTTGTCCATTTTGGAAGAACAAATAAGAATGCGGAATACAGGGTTAATGGTAGGGTTCTTGGTCAGGTGGAGGAACAGAGGGATCTTGGGGTCTATGTACATAGATCTTTGAAGGTTGCCACTCAGGTGGATAGAGTTTGTAAGAAGGCCTATGGAGTATTATCGTTCATTAGCAGAGGGATTGAATTCAAGAGTCGTGAGGTGATGTTGCAGCTGTACAGGACTTTGGTTAGGCCACATTTGGAGTACTGTGTGCAGTTCTGGTCGCCTCACTTTAGGAAAGATGTGGAAGCTTTGGAGAGGGTGCAGAGAAGATTTACCAGGATGTTGCCTGGAATGGAGAGTAGGTCGTACGAGGATAGGTTGAGAGTTCTCGGCCTTTTCTCGTTGGAACGGCGAAGGATGAGGGGTGACTTGATAGAGGTTTATAAGATGATCAGAGGAATAGATAGAGTAGACAGTCAGAAACTTTTTCCCCGGGTACAACAGAGTGTTACAAGGGGACATAAATTTAAGGTGAAGGGTGGAAGGTATAGGGGAGATGTCAGGGGTGGGTTCTTCACCCAGAGAGTGGTGGGGGCATGGAATGCGCTGCCCGTGGGAGTGGTAGAGTCAGATTCATTGGCGACCTTTAAGCGGCATTTGGATAGGTACATGGATGGGTGCTTAATCTAGGATAGAAGTTCGGCACAACATCGTGGGCCGAAGGGCCTGTTCTGTGCTGTATTGTTCTATGTTCTATGTTCTATGTTTTATTTATGGCTCTAATGCTCAAGACAACTCGGGATGGGCAATAAATGCAGGCCTTGCCAGTCTGCAGTGCTTCAAAATTAGATTAGATTACTTACAGTGTGGAAACAGGCCCTTCGGCCCAACAAGTCCACACCGCCTCGCCGAAGCGTAACCCACCCATACCCCTACATCTACATTTACCCCTTACCTAACACTATGGGCAATTTAGCATGGCCAATTCACCTGGCCTGCACATCTTTGGACTGCGGGAGGAAACCGGAGCACCCGGAGGAAACCCACGCAGACACGGGGAGAACGTGCAAACTCCACACAAAATAAAAGGTATTGGTCCAAAACAGAAAGGTGACAAGGTGAACTACAGTTCAGAAAGGGCTCTCTCCATTGTTGCCGATAGGGAATATTGGGAAGAGAGTTTATTTGTCCCAGGCACATTTGATGTATATTCACGGCAAAAAATTGACAGAACAAAGAGGAAATTAAAAATGCACACATGTTCCTCTACAAGCGAGTTGTGCTTTCTGGAAGTCAATTGCCAGTTGCTTGATTTCTTTCTAACAGCAGCCATGCTTGTGGAAGTTGTGCATTACACTCTGGGGTACATTTATTCTTGGAATTGCACCAGGAATCTGTGTTCTGTGACATAAGCATGCTGTGGACCATTGCATCTCACATGGAAGCTCACGATACATATGTATCAATTGTATTTACAACTAGTGGCAAATACGTCAGCGGGACAAGCTGTCCTTGCATGTTTGCACAGTTGGACAAAAACTTCTAAAATGTTTTCTGAGATAATTGAGAAATATTTACATTAATACTACACCAGTCATTTATAATTGAATTATAGAACAAGAATTATAGTACAGAACAAGGACACCTGGCTTATCATAACTCTGCCATCTGTAAATGAACTGTGCAGCCTGATTCCACTTCTCAGCATTTGGTCCCATAATCTTGCAGGTTATGACACCTGAGATGAATTTACAAAAGAGAACCAGGAACTGTTTAAATTTAGGTAATATACCTGTGTTTTGCTTTAAAATAAACCCTTTATTCTGGAATCTTCAGTGTTTGAACATGGAGAAACGGTCATCACTGAGGCTATAACAAAAATAAAAGGTCTCTCTTCATTTTAAAAATCCCTTGGTATAATATAGCATGGACATAAGTTTTAACATTGCAATTTAATTTTTACCTCGCCTGACAAGGCCACACATCAATACATCAATAGGCTGCCAGTACGAGTATACTGCACATACATCTTTCTCTGCCAGAATCAATGGCACAACATATTGTTTCCTCATAAAATTATTTTGAAGTGAAGAATCAAGAAGGTAGAATTTTTGTCAAAAGGCATACATTTCTCATCCCTGAATTATGCTTTTCTCCATAAACTGAAATATTCTGTCTGCATTCATTGAGCAATTTTTTTTGTTCACAATTCTACAATGATTTTCTAATGGTAATCAATCATGCTAATTAATTGACTCTGATAAACATACAGTAAACCAGCATGCCTGCTTGATGTCATTACACAACAGAAAATGGGTAGATACAAAAAATGAGCATTTTGTTCTGTCACAATTTTCCAACTTAATTGCTCATTTTATGAATTTTGTTCATTCAAGGTGCAAGGGAAAATTAAGGGAAATGTGAGGGAAAATGAAACTGTTGAATACATAAAATAACTAATATTATAGGAATGAGAAAAACAAAAAAGTACAAATTTTTGGTTGGAGTGTGTAAATTAATCTTATGATAACATAAAAATATTAAAACAATGTGTACTTCATTGTTGAGATTTCTCACTATTACCATCTGTTGGAAAATGGCTCTGGGTTATGCTTGAATAAAACCATTGTAAAAATGTTGGCTGTCTGGGCAATTGTGGGAACCCAGGCAGGTGGGTGACTGAAAATGTCTATAACAAAGGATTTTTTTCAATCAATGCATCTAGGTCTTCCTGATAATTTATGCTTAACATAATTGTGCGATTGTGGAAGGAGTCAAAATGGGGATAGAAAATGTACAGTTAAGCATGTAGTAAAGCTAGCGCCAAGTGCATGTGGTTCCAGCCAAGCAAGAAAACAAGATTCTCTAACCCTCTAGCTTGAGGCACGAGTAATGATCCAGCTGCGACATAATAAAAGGTAGGGACTTTATCCCTTTTGTTTGTTTATCTGTGTCAGAGTATGAGGTAAGCTGATCAGAAATGACGATAGTACAGGATTGTATGTATGTGTGATGAATATAGTTCCAGAGAGCTTGAAGATTCAGAGGGTAGAGAAAGAGGCTTTGAGGCCACCCACAGGAATTTTAAAAATAGGAAAAGGGGCTTTGAACCCTCCCACGGGAATTAAGAAAATACAGAAAGGGGCTTCGAGCCTGCCTAGGGGAAAAGGTGATGTTGAGGAGCTGGTGTTGGACTAGGGTGGACAAAGTTAAAAATCACACCACACCTGATTAAGGAGCAGCCCTCTGAAAGCTAGTGCTTCCAAATAAACCTGTTGGACTGTGATTTTTAACTACGACGAAAGAGAAGACAATCAGGGACCCCTACTGACAATAAACTTTGTCTCAAAAAATTGGGCAACTTGATAAATTGTAATGTCAGTTTAAATGATTGCATGATTGTGAAAATGTATGTGCATGTGAGGCAGCTGTCAACAGAATCAGAAGGGAACACCTTTGGCATACATGTATGTCAAAGAAGGCATTTGGTATGTTTTTCTTTATTGGTTGGAGTATTGAGTATAGGAGTTGGGAGGTCATATTACAGCTATACAGGACATTGGTTAGGCCGCTTTTGGAATACTGCGTGCAATTCTGGGCTCCTTCCTATCAGAAGGATGTTGTGAAACTTGAAAGGGTTCAGAAATGATTTTCAAGAATGTTGCCAGGGTTGAAGGATTGGAGCTATAGGGAGAGGCTGAATAGACTAGGGCCGTTTCCCTGGAGCATCAGAGGCTGAGGGGTGACCTTATATAGATTTAAAAAATCATGAGGGGCAAGAATAGGATAAACAGACAAGGTCTTTTCCCTGCGGTGAAGGAGTCCAGAACTAGCGGGCATATGTTTAAGGTTCAAGGGTAAAGATATAAAAGGGACCTAAGGGGCAACATTTTCACGCAGAGGGTGGTGCGAGTATTGAATGAGATGCCAGAGGAAGTGGTGGAGGCTCGTACAATTACAGCATTTAAAAGGCATTTAGGTGGGTATATGAATAGGAAGGGTTTAGAGGGATATGGGCCAAGTGCTAGCAAATGGGACTAAATTAGACTAGGATATCTGGGCTGCATGGACGAGTTGGATCAAATGGTCTGTTTCCATGCTCTGTATCTCTATGACTCAATGACAAATGGGTGAAATGGACTCAAAGAATCCAGAAGCCATTTCCACCTGATGGCACATTTAATTGCAATCACATAAAACAATTGGCAGAAATTTTGAGAAAAAAATGAAAAGGAAACAGAAAGTGAGAGAGAGGCTAGCTTTTGGTGCTGCATTCACTGAACTGTTAACTCTTTGGGGTCTGTATTGAATGCACCTTTGTTTGTCGGTGGTTAAATGGTGTCATGTGTAATATTTGTATTTTCATTTCTTGGAAATTGAGATCCAGGAATGCTTTGAGTTTAGTTTGCATTTTGGCAATCAATAAAAATTTTCTTTGTGGAACTGGAATTTATCACATTTGGAATTTCATTTTCTGGCCAGCGTGAACTTCCAAATACTGTTTTACCACCTAAGTTAATCTTTAATTTGGATAATATGATTTTGACATTGGAAATATACTTTGGTGTGAAAGTATCCAAGTAATAGTAAAACTGGAATTTAGGAAATGCAATTCTGTTTGAACAAAATTCTGGTGAAATGTTCTAAAAGCTATGAAAACTGTTAAGTATGTGGGGATTATGTTGAGCAACTTTGTGTGGCCTTTGAATTATATTCAGATATCGAGGTTGATGCTGCGATGCCCACTCTTGTTAGTGCTGTTACAAACAGATTGCAACTATGTATGAAACAAATCTTCTGTACCATCTGTGAAGGGTGGGAAACTAAAAACTTGAACGAATCTCAAGAATCCTGCAGCATTCCCAGCGCCAGTTACAACTCCAGTAGTTGAAAAAATAAGGAAAGACCTGATCAGATCCTCATTGCTGATGAAGCTAGTCAACCTCGTAGATACCCTTGGACCAATGCAGACAGAGGATGTGGCCAGGGTAGGGGAAAGGTTAAATGGGGACCTTGTAATAATTTCGGTCAACATGGCCTTTGGTCCTGAGAGTGTCTGAACAAATCGCAGGAGACTGTAGCGCCCTTTAGTGTCTGCAATTTCTTTCCCCTTTTGCATCAGTTGCAGCAGCAGGCATAGGAGTGTCACTCCCAGATAAAGGATGGCTCCCATTAATCCCTCAAATGATGTATCCTTAGGAAACGCTCACGCTGATCTTGAGGCCAAGGAAGCAGCTGCAGAATGATCCAGGATGATGCATTGCCCCAGCTGCCCCAGCAAGTTCCCCCCCTTCCCTTGTGGACATTATTACCTTTAAATCATAACGCAGTACCGCAGAACTATGTGCCTGGCATGTTGCAGGATATCTCCAATGGCCAGATCGCTCATGGGTCTCCCAAAATGGCCACGTGGTAGCACCTTCTGCCTTGTTACCCTAGCTTGCCTGCATCTGTCACCACTTTACATACAGGCAAAAGGGGGATGAATAGTATTACACAACAATCCTGATAAGTGTCCAGACTTAGTGACTATAACTAATAAAAATGTGCTAGATGTATGATATGTCAAAGACTTAATGCAGTGAAAACTCCCAGTGTCAAGCCTGCTTTGCAATCCCAAACATGGGGCTCCTTTGTGCATAAGCAAATGGACACCCTCAGTATGGATGACATCCTATTGAACTAATGTATGGCTCAACTAAGTCTCTTAAATCCTTCCATTCACAGGTAGCTGAAAGCTCAAAGGGAAGCCACTAAGGAAAGCTGCCACATATACCAGCCAGGAGACTAAGTATTTGTCAAATTATTCTGCAAAACAAACTGTTTGGAACCCAAGTGGGAAGGGCCATACAAAGTATGATTGGTGATACACACAGCACATTACACATCAGGTCAGCACTGATCCCAAACCCTAAAAGGCCAAGCAAAGCAAAGAATATCTAAAGACTGTTATACTGTGAATATTTAACCTTTGTAACATTGTTAAAGTGCTTGGGAAGTTGCTGTTTGCTCTTATCATGATATTATAGTGTCAGGTTGATCTGGGCCAAGTGTCCGGGCCAGATCGGTTTTATGAACCTGCAAGAACCCCTCAGAATACCTGGCTATAGCCGACCTAATCCTATGCAGAAGTCCATAATGGAAACACCACTGGGGCTGTTCACAGATCTCATGGCATGGTGGGGTGTTTAATGTGTACCCCATCCATTAAATGAGAGTGAAATACAACCTGTTTTCTACATTGATAATGACACACGGTGACAAGGGTGGTTGGGGCAATGCACCCTCAAGGGTGACCACATGTGCAACTGGTTCCAGGTTGGTATCAGCCCCATTACAACATGACTAAGAGGCCGCCTCAGTTTCAGATGATGTTCCAAATGAGAGTCCCATACTGTTATTGCAATAACGTTGGAGAAGGACAGTTCTTGGATAGTAGCACCTATAACCAGTATATACTACATTCCTGATGAAGGGCTTTTGGCTGCAACTTCGATTTTCCTGCTCCTTGGATGCTGTCTGATCTGCCGCACTTTTCAGGGACCATTCTAATCTTGACTCTAATCTCCAGTACCTGCAAAACCTACTTCCGATCAGTATACTACAGCCGATCCTCTTTGGGGCATATGGGTATATGGATATAGGGCATTCCCTTGACTGCTGCCAGCCTGTCTCTCGTTTCAGGATATAGCCACACACTAAACAGGAAAAAGACAATGTTGTTGAGGAGAATACTGATATACAGGCTATTAGACTAGACGGGATTGAGATTCACAAGGAGGAGATGTTAGCAATTCTGGGAAGTGTGAAAGTAGGTAAGTCCCCTGGGCCAGATGGGATTTATCATAGGATTCTCTACGAAGCCAGTGAGGAGATTGCCGAGCCTTTGGCTTTGATCTTTATGTCGCCATTGTCTATAGTAATAGTGCCAGAAGACTGGAGGACAGCAAATGTTGTCGCTTTGTTCAAGAAGGGGAGTAGAGACAACTCCCCCACTTTGATTGTGGGTAAAGTGTTGGAAAGGATTATTAGAGATAGGATTTCTAATCATCTAGAAAGGAATAATTAGGTAGGGTAAACACAGTTTTCTGAAGGATAAGTCGTGCCTGAGTTATTCGAGAAAGTGACCAAATAGGGCTGATGTGGTGTATGTGGATTTCTGTAAAGTGTTTGATAAGGTTCCCTTCAGTAGGCTAATGCACAAAATACACCATAGGATTGAGGGTAATTTCACAGTTTGGATCAAAAATTGGCAAGCTGAAAGAAGACAGAGGGTGGTGGTGATGGAAAACGTTCAGCCTGGAGTTCAGTTACTAGTGGTGGACCGCAAAGATCTGTTTTGTGGGCATGTTGTTTGTCATCTTTATAAATGATCTCGATGAGGGCGTAAAAGGATGGTTTAGTAAATTTGCAGATGATACTAAGGTCTGTAGAATTGTGGACAGTGCCAAAAAATGTTGCAGGTTATGACTGGACACAGATAAACTGCACAGATGGACTGAGAGGTGGCAAATGGAGTTTAATGCAGAAAAGTGTGAGGTGATTCACTTTGGAAGCAGCAACAGGAATAAAGAGTACTAGGCTAATGCTAAGATTCCTGGTAGTGTGGATGAGCAGAGAGATCGCATGTGCATTGCATAGGTCCCTGAAAGTTGCCACACAGGTTGACAGGATTGTTAAGAAGAAATACAGTATATTAGCTTTTATTGGTAGAGGGATTGAGTTTTGGAGCAATGAGGCCATGTTGCAGCTGTACAAAACTCTGGTGAGGCCACACTTGGGGACTATTGCTTACAGTGCTGCATTATAGAAGAGACATGGAAGCATGGAGACATGGAAATGGTGCAGGGGAGATTTATCAGGACGTTTCCTGGTGTGAATGGAAGGTCTTATGAGTAAAGGGACTGTTTTGGTTAGAGAGAAGAAGGTTAAGAGGCGACTTAATCGAGACATACAAGATGATCAGGTAGGGTGGGCAATCAGAGCATTTTTCCTTGGATGGTGATGCCTAACACAAGGGGACATAGCTTTAAATTGAAGGGTGATAGATACAGGACAAATGTCAGAGGTAGGGTCTTTAAGGGCACGGTAAGGGCATGGAATGCACTGTGTGTAACAGTAGTAGACTCACCAACTTTATGGTCATTTAGATCGTCATTGAATAAATATGTGATAATGGAATTGTGTGGATAATGGATGGGCTTCAGACCGTGTTCATAGGCCGGCACAAAATCAAGGGCTGAAGGACCTAAACAGAGGAAACTCGATTATCCAAAGGACACAGGCGGGAAGTTTTCGCTCAGTTAATTGAAATCCGGGAAAACGAATGCTGAATAACATAGTTTAGCCAAGCACTGGGATCTTGCGATCTTGCCGGGTAATTCAATATTCGGATAATTGAGATTCCTCTGTATTGCGCTGTATTGTTCTACGTTCTATGTAGGTGTACTCCATACCACATGTGAAGGATCATAAAGGCATAAAAATAATGTTCACGGAATTCCAGTGACTGCAGTGGAAAAGGGCTCCAATATTGCTTCTTATGTAGTCCCATGCGTCAACCTTCATGATCTATCTGCAGTATATTGGCTTCTGGGCCCAATAGGGTTGCTTAGGGGTATCCTGAGAAACTGGGGAAGATCAATTGCTCAACAGTGTAGTTTACCTGATCATTATTGCCTTGGTTCTGGTAGGATGCATCAGGATCCTTTGCACCAGGCTGTGGCCAATCCATAGTCCAACATTTGGTAAGACTAGAGGATAAGGATCTGGAATTCCAAAGACTGAGTCAGACTGAACTCTAAAGTTGTGGAAGGAATCAAAACTGGGACTGAAAAATGTGAGCTAAGCAAGTAGGAAAGCTAGCATTTTGTAAGAGCTGAAGGCAGATGACTTATTAAGGGTTTCTAAAGCTTGAAATTGAGATGTAATTGGTCAATAAGAAGAATGCTGATTTGTGTATAGAAGTGTGATTGTAACCGCTAAAAGGCAGACTTCACTATACTAAGGGTTCTGTGACCCTGCTTGTTGAGGCTCCTTGCATGTAAGTAATAAAGGAAGCTGCGTGAAGTATCCTATCGTCTGGCTGATCATTTCAACACCGTTTACAGTATCTTCCAAATTCCAATTGAGGTGGCACGGTGGCTCAGTGGTTAGCACTACTACCTCACAGTGCCAGGGACCTGGGTTCGATTCCAGCCTTGGGTGACTATCTGTGCGGAGTTTGCATATTCTCCCCGTGTCTGTGTGGGTTTGCTCCAGTTTCCTCCCACAGTCCAATGATGTGCAGGTTAGATGAATTGGCCATGCCTTTGGAGGGTCAGTGTGGATTTGCTGGCTGAAGGATCTGTTTCAACACTATAGGAATTCTTCTTCTTCTACTCTTTCTAGCATACATCACTTTACAGTTCTCTGTCATGGTTATGGAATCATGCCCCTCATATTTTTATACACTTCTATCAGATTGTCGCTCAGTGTCTGATGCTCGAGGGAGAATAATCAAAGTTTCCAATCTCTTCACGTCAGATGCTTAATCCAAGTGTGAGATCTACTACTTAGGTCCTGTCACTTTACTTAATTTCAAAGGCTGTCTCACTTCATGTCTGAATATTAACGCAAAGGGAGTAGAGTCATAGAGACGTACAGCATGGAAACAGACCCTTCGGTCCAACCCGTCCATGCCGACCAATATCCCAACCCAATCTAGTCCCACCTGCCAGCACCTGGCCCATATTCCTCCAAACCCTTCCTATTCATATACCCATCCAAATGCCTCTTAAATGTTGCAATTGTACCAGCCTCCACCACTTCCTCTGGCAGTTCATTCCATACACGTACCACTGTGTGTGAAAAAGTTGCCCCGTAGGTCTCTTTTACATCTTTCCCCTCTCACCCTAAATCTATGCCCTCTAGTTCTGGACTCCCTGACCCCAGAGAAAAGACTTTGCCTTTTTATCCTATCCATGCCCCTCATAATTTTATAAACCTTGATAAGGTCACCCCTCAGTTTCCGATGCTCCAGGGAAAACAGCCCCAGCCTGTTCAGCCTCTCCTTATAGTTCAAATCCTCCAACCTTGGCAATATCCTTGTAAATCTTTTCTGAACCCTTTCAAGTTTCACAACATCTTTCTGGTAGGAAGGAGACCAGAATTGCATGCAATATTCCAGTAGTGGCCTAATGTCCTGTACAGCCGCAACATGACCTCCCAACTCCTGTACTCAATACACTGACCAATAAAGGAAAGCATACCAAAAGCCTTCTTCACTATCCTATCTACCTGCGACTCCACTTTCAAGGAGCTATGAACCTGCACTCCAAGGTCTCTTTGTTCAGCAATAGTCCCTAGGACCTTACCATTAAGTGTATAAGTCCTGCTAAGAGTTGCTTTCCCAAAATGCAGCACCTCGCATTTATCTGAATTAAACTCCATCTGTCACTTCTCAGCCCATTGGCCCATCTGATCAAGATCCTGTTGTAATCTGAGGTAATCCTCTTTGCTGTCCACTACACCTCCAATTTTGGTGTCATCTGCAAACTTACTAACTTTACCTCTTATGCTCGCATCCAAATCATTTATGTAAATGACAAAAATTGGAGGACCCAGCACCGATCCTTGGGGCACTCCACTGGTCACAGGTCTCCAGTCTGAAAAGCAACCCTCCACTACCACCCTCTGTGTTCTACCTTTGAGCCAGTTCTGTATCCAAATGGCTAGTTCTCCCTGTATTCCATGAGATTTAACCTTGCCTAATCAGTCTCCCATGGGGAACCTTGTCAAATGCCTTACTGAAGTCTATATAGATCACATCTACCGCTCTGTCCTCATCAATCCTCTTTGTTACTCCCTCAAAAACTCAATCACGCACAAAGCCATGTTGACTATCCCTAATCTCTAAAGTCCTTGCCTTTCGAAATACATGTACATCTTGTCCCTCAGGATTTCCTCCAACAACTTGCCCACCACCGAGGTCAGGCTCACTGGTCTATAGTTCCCTGGCTTGTCCTTACCACCCTTCTTAAATAGTGGCACCACGTTTGCCAACCTCCAGTCTTCCGGCACCTCACCTGTGACTATCGATGATACAAATATCTCAGCAAGAGGCCCAGCAATCACTTTCTAGCTTCCCACTGAGTTCTAGGATACACCTGATCAGGTCCTGGGGATTTATCCACCTTTACCCGTTTCAAGGTATCCAGTACTTCCTCCTTTGTAATGTGGACATTTTGCGAGATGTCACCATCTATTTCCTTACAGTTCATACCTTCCATATCCTTTTCCACAGTAAATACTGATGCAAAATACTCATTTAGTATCTCCCCCATTTTCTGCGGCTCCACACAATGGCTGCCTTGCTGATCTTTGAGGGGTCCTATTCTCTCCCTTTTGTCCTTTATGTATTTGTAAAAACTCTATGGTTTCTCCTTAATTTTAACTGCCAAAGCTATCTCGTGTCCCCGTTTTTTCCTTCCTCATTTCCCTCTTAAGTATACTCCTACTTCCTTAATAGTCTTCTAAGGATTCACTTGATCTATCCTTACATATGCTTCCTTCTTTTTCTTAACCAAACCCTCAATTTCTTAGTCATCCAGCATTCCCTATACCTACCAGCCTTCCCTTTCACCCTGACAGGAATATACTTTCTCTGGATTCTTGTTATCTCATTTCTGAAGGCTTCCCATTTTCTAAACGTCCCTTTACCTGCGAACATCTGCCTCCAATCAGCTTTCGAAAGTTCTTGCCTAATATCGTCAAAATTGGCCTTTCTCCAATTTAGAACTTCAACATTTAGATCTGGTCTATCCTTTTCCATCATTATTTTAAATCTAATAGAATTATGGTCACTGGCCCCAAAGTGCTCCCCCACTGACACCTAAGTCACCTGCCCTGCCTCATTTCCCAAGAGTAGGTCAAGTTTTGCACCTTCTCGAGTAGGTACATCCACATACTGAATCAGAAAATTGTCTTGTACACACTTAACAAATTCCTCTCCATCTAAACCCTTAACACTATGGCAGTCCCAGTCTATGTTTGGAAAGTTAAAATCCCCTACCATAACCACCCTATTATTCTTAGAGATAGCTGAGATCTCTTACAAGTTTGTTTCTCAATTTCCCTTTGACTATTAGGGGGTCTATAATACAATCCCTTTCTTATTTCTCAGTTCCACCCAAATAACGTCCCTGGAAGTATTCCAGGAATATCCTCCCTCAGCACAGCTGTAATGTTATCCCTTATCAAAAATGCCACTCCCCCTCCTCTCTTGCCTCCCTTTATATCCTTCCTGTAGCATTTGTATCCTGGAACATTAAGCTGCTAGTCCTGCCCATCCCTGAGCTATTTTTCTGTATTGCTATGATATTCCAGTCCCATGTTCCTAACTATGCCTAATCTGCCTTCTCTGTTAGGCCCCTAACAGAGAAGGCAGAGGTTCATCTGCCTTCTCTGTTAGGCCTCTTGCATTGAAATAAATGCAGTTCAATTTATTAGTCCTACTTTGTCCCTGCCTGCCCTGCCTGTTTGACTCGCTTCTGTTCTCAACTGCACCAGTCTCAGATTGATCTCTTTCCTCACTATCTCCCCCTCCCACCCCCCCCACCACCTTACTAGTTTAAATCCTCCTGAGCAGCTCTAGCAATTTTCCCTACCAGTGTATTAGTCCCCTTCCAATTTAGGTGCAATCCGTCCTTCTTGTACAGGTCACTTCTACTCCAAAAGAGATTCCAATGATCCAAAAATGTGAATCCTTCTCCCATACACCAGCTCCTAAGCCATTCATTCATCTGCTTTATCCTCCTATTCTTGCCCTCACTCGCTCGTAGCACCAGGAGTAATCCAGATATTACTACTCTCAAGGACCTTCTTTTTAAATTCATGCCCAACTCTCTGTAAGCTCCCTTCAGAATTTCAACCTTTTCCCTTCCTATGTCGTTGGTTCCAATGTGGACAATGAGCTCTTGCTCGCTCCTCTCCCCCGTGAGAACATTCTGCACCCTCGTTGAGACATCCTTGATCCTGCTACCAGGGAAGCAACACACCATTCTGCTTTTTCGCTGCTGGCCACAGAAATGCCTGTCTGTACCTCGGACTAGAGAATCGCCTAACAATTGATCTCTTGAAAGCTGACGTATCCCTCGTTGCATTAGAGCCAGTCTCAACATCAGAAACTAGGCTGTTCATGCTACATTCCCCTGAGAATCCGTCACCCCCTACATTTTCCAAAACAGGGTACCTGTTTGAAATGGGTATATCCACAAAAGATTCCTGCACTAGCTGCCTACCTCTCTTACCCTTCCTGGAGTTAACCCATCTGTGTGACTGCATCTGAGACTTTCCCCCCTTCCTATAACTGCCATCCATCACATACTGTTGCTGTTGCAAATTCCTCATTGCTTCTAAGTATCTCTCCAACCAATCCATTCGATCTGATAAAATTCACAGCCTACTGCATTTATGACAAATATAATCCGCAGTAACCCTTAAACTCTCTTTAAACTCCCACATCTGATAAGAAGTACATATTACTATTAAAGACCATTTTTGCTCCTTCACAATCTACAGACCCAGAAAATAGCACCGTCTTATTCCTCTACAAACACTGCCCCATGTTAAATTAATAGTTATGACTTACATTTTAAGTTTAATCAAGAGACATATCTCCAAAAAACATCTAATCAAGAAAGAATCCACTCAACACCCTACTGCAGATTCTCTGTGGGCCACACTTAAAAACAACGATTAACTTATCTGATTCTGTGCTGTGAACTTCGCCCAGCAGTTCCTCCAAGATTAGCTGTGAATGTCACTGCTTGTTAATTTTCCCAGATGCACTCCGATGTCCAACGATACATGAATTCAAACAGCAAAGGCAGTAACTGTGCAGGTTTTCTCTCTCTCTCTCCTGCAATAACCTTACCATGTGCTTCCTTTTCTGTTCTTCTCTCTTTTAATACTGCTGTTGTTTTGACTTTTTTTTCAAAGTTCCAAAACAATGCATCAGCATATAAAACAGTAATTGCTGCTCCTGGAATTCGAGGAAATCACCTCCAACACCTAAAATGAGTAAATTCATTTGGGGCATCTCTAATGGCAAACAATATGACTGGGATAACTTAATTCCAATCATTTGGGAAATCCTGACAGTACACTCTTAACATGGTCTTCGGCATCTAATGCCACATTTCCAAGGCTCCCTGGGATTCAGGGATTATGCATTTGATTTAAAGTGCTGTATCCGTAAGCTATCCATGAACCACTACCTGTGTAGAGTCTCTGACCCACCGTCCTCCTCTAACCAAAAAATGGACTCTTTGGTGTGTTGATAAGGTAAGGATTTTGGTAAATTAAGTTGGTTAACAACAAACTTCCCTTTTTTGTAACTTTAGTCTCAATGTAGGTAAATCTTAAGATTAAAAATAGCAGAGATCTCAGATCAGTGTTATGCTCCTCTTGCTTAATGTGGGAGCTCAGGGACACAGCTGGTGTCCCTGGCTCCTTTACGCAAGAAGTGCGTTCAGGTGCAGCTCTTGTTAGCCCACATGACGGCTCTAGAGCTGCAGATGGGCTCACTTTGGAGCATACGCAATGCTGAGGGGGTCATGGATAGCATGTTTAGTGAATTGGTCACACAGCAGATTAGGATTGCTGAGGAAGAAACGGAATGTGTGACCAATGGCAGAGAATGTGCAGGATGGCAGTGCAGGTGTCCCCTGTGGTCATCTCCTTACAAAATATATATATTGGTTTGCAAACTGTTGGGGGAAATGGTTCACCAGGGCTGATGCCCGAAACGCCGATTCTCCTGTTCCTTGGATGCTGCCTGACCTGCTGCGCTTTTCCAGCAACATATTTTCAGCTCTGATCTCCAGCATCTGCAGTCCTCACTTTCTCCTCGAAGGCAGCAGTAGCCAAGTTTATGTCAGTGTGACTGGCTCTACTGTATAGAAGGGTGGGAAGAAGTGGAAGGGTGATAGTCACAGGGGAGTAGACAATTGTAAGGGGAGTAGACATGCGCTTCTGTGATCAAAAACAAGACTCCCAAATGGTATATTGCCTCCCAGTACACGAGTCAGGGATGTCTCAGATCGACTGCAGAAAATTCTCAAGGGGGAAGGTGAAAAGCCAGTTGTTGTGGTGCACGTAAGCACCAATGATATTGGTAAAAAATGGGATGAGGTCCTACACAAAGAATTTAGGGAGTTAGGAACTAAGTTAAAAAGTAGGACCTCAGAGCTAGTAATCTCAGGATTGCTATGAGTGCCACTTGCGAGTCAGAGTAGGAATGACAGAATATTCTGGATGAATGCGTGGCTTGAGAGATGGTGCAGGAGGGAGGGGTTCAGATTTTTGGGACACTGAGACCAGTTCTGGGGGAGGTGGGAATGTTAAAAAGTGGATGTCTATACCAAGGCTGGACTTGAACCAATGTCCTTGGGGGTGCTTTTTCTAATGCTGCTGGGAGGGTTTAAACTAATGGGGCAGGGGGATGGGAACTAAATGAGGAGGTCAGTGGTTAGGATGGAGGTAGTAATTAAAGCCTGTAAGGATCTAGATAATGAAGTCAGCGTGACTAAGGGGAAGAGTAGGCAGGAAGCGGTGAATGAATGCAGAGGGTCTGGTGGTCTGTGGTGTATTTGTTTTAATGCAAAAGGTATAGTAGGTCAGGTGGATGAACTTAGGGCTTGGATTAGTACCTGGGAGTATGATGTTATTGCACTACCGTGATTTGGTTGAGGGAAGGGCATGATTGGCAACTAAATGTCCCAGTATTGATGCTTCAGGTGAGACAGAGAGGGAGGTAAAAGTTGGATTGCTGGTCAAAGAAGATATCACAATTGTGCTGACGGAGGGCACTATGGAGGACTCAGTAGTGAGGCAATATGGGCACAGCTCAGAAATAGGAAGGGTGCAGCAACAATGTTGGGGCTGTTACAACAGTGAACGTGAGGTAGAGGTACAAATATGTTGAGAGATCATAGAAAGATATAGCAGCAACAGGATGATGGTGATTGGAGATTTTAATTTTCCCAACATTGACTGGGATTCACTTAGTGTTAGAGGACTGGATGGAGCAGAATTTGTAAGGAGCATCCAGGAGGGTCGTCTCGAGCAGTATATAGGCAGTCCAACTCGTGATGGGGCCATACTGAACCTGGTGTTAGGAAATGAACCCAGCCAGGTGGTTGAAGTTTCCGTGAGGGATTACTCTGGGAATAGTAATCGGAATTCCATACGTTTTAGGATACCCCTGGACAAAGACGAGAATGGTCCTAAAGGTAGAGTGCTAAATTAGGGGAAGGGCAACAATACCAAAATTCATCAGGAACTGAGGAATGTAGAGATTGGGAACAGCTATTTGAAGAGAAATCCACGTTTGATATGTGGGAGGCTTTTAAAGAGAGGATTAGAGCTCAGGAGAGATACGTTCCAGTGAAAATGAGGGATAGAAATGGCAAGATTTGGAAACCATGGATGAGAGGTGAAATTGTGATACTAGCTAAGAGGAAAAAGGATGCATACCTAAGATCTAAGCGAGTGAAGTCAGATGAAGCTTTGGAAGAATATTGGCAATGCAGGACCAATCTGAAACAAAGAATTAAGAGGGCTAATTCATGAGCAAGGTTAAGGATAACCCCAAAACCTTCTGTTCATATATGAGGGTAACGAGGGAAAGGTTGGCCCACTCAAGGACAAAGGGGAAAGTTATGCCTGCAGTTAGAGATAGTTTTAGACATAGGTTTGCTCACTGAGCTGGAAGGTTCATTTCCAGATGTTTCCTTACCCTACTAGGTAACATCTTCGGTGGGCCTCAGGTGAAGCAATGCTGAAAATTCCTATTTTCTATTTATATGTTTGGGTTCTTTGGATTTAAAAAAAATACCGTGTATGGACTGTAACAAACACTACATTGGACAAACAGGCAGAAAACTAGCCATCAAGATACATGAACACCAACTAGCCGCAAAAAGACATGACCCTCTCTCACTAGTATCCTTACATACAGAGGAGGAAGGACACCACTTTGACTGGGACAATATATTCATCCTAGGACAAGCCAAACAAAGACATGCACGAGAATTCCTGGAAATATGGCATTCCAACCTGAACTCTATCAACTAACACATCGAGTTAGGCCCCATCTACCACCCCTAAAGGAACAGGAAACTAGTTCACCACAGGAAATAACATCACCACAGGAAATGACATCAACAACCCAAAGAAACCCAAACATATAAATAGAAAGCAGGAATTTTCAGTATTGCTGCCCCTGAGGCCCACTGCCGATGCTACATAGTAGGGTAACGAAAAATCTAGAAATGAACCTTCCAGCTCAGCAAGCAAACCTACATCCAAAACCCCAACCTGAGCTACAAATCTTCTCAAAATTCACTAAATTAGAGAAAATGGGTGAGATTCTTAATGAGTACTTTGCATTGGTATTCACCAGGAAAGGGAAATGGCAGACGTTGAGGTTAGGGATTACTCCAGGTCAAGTTGGCGTAAGGAGGGAAGAAGTGTTGTGTATTCTAAAAGGCATTAAGGTGGACAAGTCCCCAAGATCAGATGGGATCTATCCCAGGTTACTGAGGGAAGTGAGAGAGGAAATATCTGGGGCCTTAACAGATATCCTTGCAGCATCCTTGAAAACATGGGAGATCCCAGAGGACTGGAGAATTACTGATGTTGTCCCCTTGTTTAAGAAGGGTAGCAGGGACCATCCAGGTAATTACAGACCTGTGAGCCTGACATCAGTGGCAGGGAAGCGACTGGAGTAGATACTGAGGTATAGGAAAGTTACACATTTGGAAGAAAATGGAAAAAAAATCATTGATAAGCAGCATGGTTTTGTGCAGGGAAGGTCATGTCTTACAAACCCAATAGAATTGTTTGAAGAGGTAACAAAGTTGATTGATGAGGGAAGGAATGAAAGGAATTTACATAGACTTTAGTACAACCTTTGATAAGGTTTCCCCATGGTAGGCTGATGAAGAAGGTGAAGTTACATGGGGTCCAAGTGTTTTAGCTAAGTGGATAGAGAACTGGTTGGGCAACAGGAGACAGAGAGCAGGAGTGGAAGGGAGCTTTTCAAAATGGAGACCTGCGACCAGTGGGAATCTACAGGGATCCGAGTTGGGACTACTGTTGTTTGTGATATACATAAATGATTTGGAGGAAGGTGTAGGTTGCCTCACCAAGTTTTCAGATGACACTAAGGTTGGTGGAATAGCAGATAGTGAAGGGGACTATCAGACAGTACAGCAGAATATGGATAGATTGGAGAATTGGGCAGACAAATGGCAGATGGAAATCAATCCAGACAAATGCAAGGTGATGCATTTTAGAAGATGCAATTCCAGAGTGAAAAGTCCTGGGGAAAACTGATGTACAGAGAGATCTGGGTGTTCAAGTCCATTGTTCCCTGAAGGTGGCAATGTGGGTCAGTAGAATGGTCAAGAAAACATACTGCATGCTTCCTTCATTGGACGGGGCACTGAGTACAATGGTTGGCAGTTCATGGTACAATTGTATAAGACTTTGCTTTGGCCACATTTGGAATACTGCATACAGTTCTGGTCAACACATTACCAAAAGGAAGTAGATGCTTTGGAGATGGTGCAAAGGAGGTTCACCAGGATGGTGCTTGGTATGGAGGGTGCTCGCTATGAGTAGATTAGGATTATTTTCATTGGAAAGAAGGCAGTTGCGTGGGGACCTGATTGAGGCCTATAAAATCACGCGAGGTGCAGACAGGGGGGATAGCAAGAAGCTTTTTTCCCAGAGAGGGGGACTCAATTACTAGGGGTCATGAGTTCAAAGTGAGAGGGGAGAAGTTCAGGGGAGATATACGTGGAATGTTCTTTACGCAGACGGGTGGTGGGTGCCTGGAATGAGTTGCCAGCAGAGGTGGTAGGGGCAGCAATGATAGCTCCATTTAAGAAGTATCCAGTTAGATACATGAATGGACAGGGAGCAAACAGATACAGATCCTTAGAAAATAGACGGCTGATCTAGATAGAGCGCTGGCCTGGAGGGCCGAATGGGCCTATTCCTATTAATGTTGTTTGACTAAGGAAGTCTATGACTTCCTTAAACAGCCTAGCAGTTAAATTAGATGCTTGGTCTCTTTGAATCTCTTTGGCTACCCGATATTAGGTAAAGATTTGGCTTAATTTTTTGCCAAAATGGAATTGCCTCCAGAAATCTGGTACACGTATCCATTATGGTTAGCAAATATTGGTTCCCACTTTTAGTTTTAAGGATGGCACCTAAGTCGTAACCCCATGAAAGCTTCTGCGAATGCTGGAATTGGCAATAAAGGTACTGGTTTTACTAGTGCTTGTGTCTTACCTGCCATTTAGCACTTATGACACGTAAGGCAAAATTAAGCCACATCCTTGTACAGTCCAGGCCAATAGAAGTGCATTTGTACTTTAGCCTGAGTCTTTGTTAAACTTAGATGACCTCCTACTGATAATTCACACACTACTCATAACAGTTCCTATCTATATGCCACCGCCGACACAATCTGGTGCACTTCCGCCCATTCTCCTCTGCACTAACCTGCTGCGGTCTCCATTTTCGACTTAGGAATCTATCTTTAGGATAATAGACCTCAGGAATACATTTGAATTCCTTTTTTGAGTAAGCATCAATATGAGTATCTTTTATATTGTCTCGTCTGCAGTCCTTTCAGGAATAAACACCTCTGCCTCCTTCTACCAACTGTTTAGGTTTTTCCCACACCATTACATCAAACAAGGTGTCAGCTAACTCCTTTGCCTTTCTCTTTAGTTTTTGCTTCTTGCTGTGATTTATGACAGTGGGGACTTGTTCCTACACAGTCTGGAAAAATTCCAGAATATTTGTCTTTTAATTCTTCGGTTCCCTAGTTTTCCTTTGGCTTCTTCATGTTAAGGGATGCCGCTCCCACCTTGGATCCTGCTCAATTGTTCCCATGAGCAAACTGTATTTCTGGAACGGACACTCTGTCAATCACTCCCACTGCTACTTCCCCAGTTTTGATTTGGCTCTCCAACTTGATTTTACACAGGAGGAACATGAAATTTCTGTCTATCAATTCCACAAATTATGATTCTCTCGGGTAACATGTCAGAGTGCAAATACCTTCATCTTTTACTATTAGAGACTGATTAGCTCCCGTATCTCTCAAAATTTTAACTTCTTTCCCTTCTCTCCCTGTTCTTCCTGGGTAAACTTTATCCTCAGAGATGAAGTCTTTACAAAGATCGGGCACTAACTCAATACCCTTGTCTAGGCTGTGCACTCTCTTGGAGCTCCTTGAACTTTCTTGGAGTGTCCTTTACTACTTCCACTAATCCCACTGGTTTAGCCACTTTTACCACATCTTTTCCCACCATGCCTTTCTTCAATGACCAGGGTTGTGATCTTGGGTGTTCCATCTTTCCACAGTGGAAATACCTGTGGCCATTCACCGCCTTTTTATCCTCTTGAGCTTCTTTTTCACCTGTGGTAAATTGTTACTAGTCTTGGTTTAGGAGTGAAGGATTCCCTTTTTGCCAACTTTCACTCCTTACAGAATGAAATTCCTGTCAGAAGCTAAAATTCACCTTAAGCAATAATACATATTCATCTCTCATCTCTATTGCTCTTCTCATTTCTTGGACTGCTTCATTCCTCGTAAGTTCTTTTCATCTCGAAAGTGAGTTTTTAAACTCCTCCAACAGAATAACCTTTCTTAGAGCCTCATATGTCTTATCCATTTTTAAGGCCTGCACCAATCTATCAAAATTGATGTGTTTAATTTGTTCAAACTCAACATAAGTCTGACCTGCTTCCTTCTTTATGTTTCTGAACCGCTGTCTATAGGCTTCTGGTAGCAGTTCACAAGCGCTCAAAATAGCCTTTTTGACATCTGCATAATCTCTTTATCCCTCATCTGACAGCACTGCAAATACCTAGCCCTGCTTACCAGCTTATTCTGAACTATCATTACCCACAAGTTCTCTGGCCACTCCAACTGCCAAGCCGATTTTTTGAACGAAATAAAGAAGGCGACAATTTTCTCATCAAAATCGGCCAATGTTTTATATTTATATAATTATTACCATCTCTCTTCATTTCCATCCTGTTAACTTGACTTTCCTGACAAATTCTCAACTTCTGAAATTCAAATTGTCTCTCTCTCTCTCTGTTTTAGCTCAGCAAAGAAGCTTCTCTACCTTTCTTGTTCCTCTAACATGGCTTTTCTTTCCCTTTCTCTTCTAACTCCAATTGTCTCAATTGCAATTTAAGGTTTTCTAACTCTACTGCTTTTGACTGTTTTTCTGATACAGGGCAAAAGTGAGGACTGTAGATGCTGGAGATCAGAGTCCAGATTAGAGTGGTGCTGGAAAAGCACAGCAGGTCAGGCAGCATCCGACGAGTACGAAAAGCAATGTTTCGGGCAAAAGCCCTTCATCAGGAATGAAGGCAGTGAGCCTCTGCTGATAGGTGGATGAGAGTGGGGATGAAGGTGATAGGTCAGAGATGAGGTTGGAGCGGATAGGTGGGAAGGAAGATTGGCAAGTAGGACAGGTCATGAGGACGGTGTTGAGCTGGAAGGTTGGAGCTGGGGTAAGGTGGGGGGAGGGGAAATGAAGAAGCTGGTGAAGTCCACATTGATGCCCTGGGGTTGAAGTGTTCCGAGGCGGAAGATGAGGCATCTTCCTCCAGGCATCAGGTAGTGAGGGAGTGGCCGTGGAGGAGGCCCAGGATCTGCATGTCCTTGGCAGAGTGGGAGGGGGAATTGACATATTGGGCCATGGTGTGGTGGGGTTGATTGGTGCAGGTGTCCCGGAGATGGTCCCTAAAGCGCTCTGTGAGAAGGCGTCCAGTCTCCCCAATGTAGAGGAGACCGCATCGGGAGCAACGGATACAACAAATGATATTGGTGGATGTGCAGGTGAAACTTTGATAGATGTGGAAGGCTCCTTTGGGGCCTTAGATGGGGGTGAGGGCGCACATTTTGCAATTCCTGCGGTGGCAGGGGAAGGTGGGTTGTTGGGGGGGCGTGGACCAGACCAGATAGTCACAGAGGGAACAGTCTTTGCAGAAAGCGGAAAGAGGTAGGGAGGGAGTTGACGTAAGTAGGGAAGATGTGTTGGATAGGCTAGAGGTTATTAAGGTGGACAAATCCCCAGGACTGGATGGGATCTAACCCTGGTTGCTGAGGGAGGCGAGAGAGGAAATAGCTGAGGCCCTGACCAGATATCTTTGCGGCATCCTTAAATACAGGTGAGGTGCTGGAGGACTGGAGGGTTGCTCATGTTGTCCCCCTGTACAAGAAGGGTAGTAGGGATTTTCCAGATAACTACAGACCAGGTGAGCCTGACGTCGGTGGTGGGAAAGTTGCTGGAGAAGTTACTGAGGGATAGGATCTATTTATATTTAGAAAAGAATGGGCTTATCAGTGATAGGCAACATGGTTTTGTGTGGGGGAGATTGTGCCTTACCAACTTAATAGAGTTCTTCGAGGAAGTGACCAAGTTGATGATGATAGGCTGTTGATGTCATATACATGGACTTTAGCAAGGCGTTTGATAAGGTTCCCCATAGTAGACTAATGGAGAAAGTGAAGTCACATGGTGCGCAGGATGTTCTAGCTAGGTGGATAAAGAACTGGTTGAGCAACAGGAGACAGAGAGTAGTAGTTGAAGGGAGTTTCTTGAAATAGAGAAAGCTGACCAGTGGTGTTGCACAGGGGTCAGTGTTGGGGCCACTGTTATTTGTAATATACATAAATGATCTGGAAGAGGCCACTGTTGGTATGATCAGCATATTTGCAGATGACACGAAGATTGTTGTAATAGCAGAAAGCATAAGGCACTGTCATAGAATACAGGAGGATATAGATAGACTGGAGAGTTGGGCGGAAAAGTGGCAGATGGTTTTCAGTACAGACAAATGTAAGGTGATGCATTTAGGCAAGACTAATTCTAGAACGAATTATATAATAAATGGAAGAGCCTTGGGAAAGGTTGATGGGCAGAGAGATCTGGGAGTGCAAGTCCATTGTACCCTGAAGGTTGCTGCACAGGTGGTCAAGAAGGCATATAGTATGCTTGCCTTCATTGGAAGGGGTATTGAGTATAAGAGCTGGCAAGTCATGCTAACATTGTACAAGACATTGGTTCGGCTGCATTTAGAATACTGTGTACAGTTCTGGTCGCCACATTACCGAAAGGATGTGGATGTTTTGGAGAAGGTGCAGAGAAGGTTTACGAAGATGTTGCCTGGTATGGAAGATGCTAGCTATGAAGAAAGGCTGAGTAGGTTAATTTTATTTTCATTATAAAAAAGGAGATTGAGGGGGGACCTGATTGAGGTTTATAAAATCATGAAGGGTATAGACAGGGTGGATAGAGACAAGCTTTTTCCCAGGATGAAGGATTCAATAACGAGAGGTCACGCTTTCAAGGTGGAAAGTTTAAGGAGGATACTTGCGACAAGTACTTCACATAGCGGGTGGTGGACGTTTGGAGCACGTTACCAGCAGAGGTGGTAGAGGCAGGCACGGTAGATTCATTTCAGATGCGTCTGGATAAATGCATGAATAGATGGGGCGTAGAGGGATACAGATGCTTAGGAATTGACTGACAGGTTTAGACGGTACATTTGGATCGGCTTAGGCTTGGAGGACCGAAGGGCCTGTTCCTGCGCTGTAAAGTTTCTTTGTTCTTTGTTCATATATCCTTGGTGGTGGGGTCCGTTTGGAGGTGGTGGAAATGTCGGCAGATGATGCAGTTTATGCAAAGGTTGGGAAGGTGGAAGGTGAGAACCGGGGAGGTTCTGTCCTTGGTATGGTTGGAGGGATGGGGTTTGAGAGCGGACGTGTGGGTTGTGGATGTGATGTGTTGGAGGGTATCTTCAACCACGTGGGAAGGGAAATTGCAGTCTTTAAAGAAGGAGGCCATCTGGTGTGTTATGTGGTGGAACTGGTCCTCCTGGGAGCAGATATGGTGAAGGCGGAGGAGATGGAAATACAGGACAGCATTTTTGCAGGAGGTAGGATGGGAAGAGTTGTAATCCAGCTGGCTGTGGGAGTCAGTGCGTTTGTAAAAAATGTCAGTGTTAAGTTGGTCATCATTGATGGAGATGGAGAGGTCCAGGAAGGGGAGGGTGGTGTCATAGATGGTTAAGGTGAATTTAAGGTCAGGGTGGAATGTGTTGGTGAAGTTAATGAACTGTTCCATCTCCTCGGAGGAGCACGAGGTGGCGTTGAGGGAGTCATCAATGTAGCGGAGGAAGAGGTGAGGAGTGGTGCCAGTGTAACTACAGAAGACGGACTGTTCTACATAGCTCTACAAGTCCCTGGTGAGACCACGCTTGGAATATTGTGTCCAGTTCTGGTTGCTCTACTATAGGAAAGATACAGAGGCTTTTGGAGAGGGTGCAAAGAAGATTTACCAGGATGCTGCCTGGACAGGAGAGCTTGCTTAATGAAGAAAGGTTGAATAATTTGGGGTTGCATGGTGGCTCACAGCACCAGGGTCCCAGGTTCAATTCCAGCCTCGGGTGACTGTGTGGAGTTTGCACGTTCTCCCTGTGTCTGCGTGGGTTACCTCCAGGTGCTCCGGTTTCCTCCCACAGTCCAAAAATGTGGAGGTCAGGAGAATTGGCCATGCTAAATTGCCCATTATGTTAGGTGCATTAGTCAGAGGGAAATAGGTCTGGGTGGGTTACTCTTCGGAGGGTCGGTGTGGAACTATTGGGCCGAAGGACCTGTTCCCACACTGTAGGGAATCTAATCTAAGTTTGGACTTTTCTCTCTGGAGAGAAGGAGGAAGAGAGGAGACCTGATCGAGGTATACAAGATAATGAGAGGAATAGATAGAGTCAATAGTCAGAGCCTTTTCTCCAGGGCAGGATTGACTGGTACGAGGGGTCATAGTTTTAAGATATTTGGAGAAATGTATAGAGGAGACGTCAGAGGTAGGTTCTTTACGCAGAGAGTTGAGAATGCATGGAATGCTTTGCCAGTGGTGGTGCTGGAGGCAGAATCATTAGGGACATTTAAGCGACTGCTGGACATGCTCATGGATAGCAGTGAGTTTAGAGGTGCATAGGTTAAGTAATTATATTTTACATTAGGATTAGCACTGCTGCCTCATAGCACCAGGGTACCAGGTTCGATTCCAGCCTCGGGCGACTGCCTGTGTGGAGGTTGCACATTCTCCCCATGTCTGCGTGGGTTTCCTCCGGGTGCTCCAGCTTCCTCCCACAGTTCAAAGATGTGCAGGTCAGGCGAACTGGCCATGCTAAATTGCCTGTTGTGTTAGGTGCATTAGTCAGAGGGAAATGGGTCTGGGTGACTTGCTCTTCAGAGAGTCGGTGTGGACTTGCTGGCTGAAGGGCCTGTTTCCACACTGTAGGGAATCTAATCTAAACCTCGGCACAACATTGTGGGCCTAAGGGCCTGTGCTGTACTTTTCTATGTTCTATGAGATAGGCATTGCTGGAGCACATGCGTGGCTACCCCTTTGGTTTGGAGGAAGTGGGAGAATTCGAAGGAGAAATTGTTAAGGGTGAGGACCAGTTCAGCCAAACAAATGAGAGTGTCAATGGAAGGGTACTGTTGGGGACGCCGGGAGAGGAAGGAACGGAGGGCTTGGAGGCCTTGGTCATGGCGATGGAGGTGTAAGGGATTGGGTGTCCATGGTGAAGATGAGGCGTTGGGGGCCGGAGACATGGAAGTCTTGGAGGAGGTGGAGGGCGTGAGTGGTGTCTTGAACTCCCTTGAATTTGGGGAGTTTCTGGACTGGGGGGGATCGGACATTATTGAAGTAGGTGGAGATGAGTTCGGTGGGGCAGGAGCAGGTTGAGACAATGGGTCGACCAGGATGTGGATCTTGGGTAGGAGGTTTTTTCTGATACACCTAAGTGCTTGACCAACTCCAATAAAATTTCAGATTTCCTTTTGTCCCTGGTTAAACCCAATACTAACTGATTTGCCAGTTCTAAAAGTATGTCCTTTCTCTGTCTTCCTAAACTTTCTTGGCAAATTTGGGAAGCATCTTCAGACCCCAGAACCTCTTTACCAATGTTAAGAGCCAGTTCCCTCGCTTTTAATTTAACCAATGACAAGTAACCGAAATTAAACAAAGTAATTGGCAAGTGGTTAAATCTGCTGAGATCCTTTGTACCCCAAATCTGTTCAGATCTGTCCAACCCCAACCCCGTACCACTCCGCACCTCCCACCCCACCCCCAACCAAATGACTGGATCCTTCTAAACCCTGGACCCAAGACTCCAATCCCCAAATCTGTTACGACAAGGAGGTGAACCCCTCTGTCAATTAAACAAAACATCCAGAAAAACTCTCCTCGCCTCAGAATCTGTTAAAATATGAGTGACAAAGAACTCCCAAATTCCACTTTTTCAGAAAATAACATCATTTGATTTTTTAACTCTAAAAGTGAACATTAAACAACAACTATTCACAACTCTAGTCCAAGTTTTCTGTTAACTGCTTACTATCTGCCTCCAACTCTATAACAGTACGTTGTACCAATAAGATACTCATTAAAATTACATCGACTTAATTTCAAAACCTGTGTCTTCTTCTGTGTCTTCACTCTTCTGGGTGCTGATCTCCCTGTGTCATCTGCTTTCTTTTTATTGCGAGTTAGCTTCAAATGAAAAGGTACCTTTTATAGGAAGTATTTTCTAATTTCTTTCAGAGCAAGATTGAAGATGGGCAATTAGCTCTCTCGGAGCTTCTCTCTCTACAACTGTTGCTCTCTCACAAATTTTCAAAATTTCCACATTCACATACCCTTAACATTGGATTGTCTCATTTGTTCCATGTTGGCAAAACAAATAGATGTATCACCTATGAAATATTAACAGCAAACTCAACCACATCTACCCAGCATAAGTTCTCCTTACTAACATCTGGGACTCGCGTCAGCATTTGGAGACTTGTTTTACAATCTAGTCAACATCAGGCTGACAGTGTAATCACACGAATCTTGGGTTCCATCAGGATCAGTTAGACCTTAACTTCATAACAACCTGGATTCAAATACAGACAGAAGGGTTGGTCTCTAAAGAGGAGGTAAGCATGACTGCCCTTGTCATCCATCTTGCATTTAACAAAGGACGGTATTAAGGAACCCTAGTAAAACTAGAGGCCATTGAGAATTGGGAAAAAATTCTTCTGCTGGCTGAAGTCATAATGAGCACAAAGATTGTGGTTGTTGGAGGCAAATCATCTTGCCTCCAGGAAACCTCCTCAAGGTGGTGTTCTAGACCCCAAGCACCTTCGACTGCCTCATCAATCATCTTCTCGCCATCACAACATCACAGCTGAGGATGTTTGTTGAGGATTGCACAATGTTCAGTCCTCAGTTTCTGACGGCAGTCGGGTGGTGAGGGAATGGCGGTGGAGGAAGCCCAGGACCTGCATGTCCTCTGCAGAGTGGGAGGGGGTGTTGAAACATTCAGCCAAGGGGCGGTGAGGTTGATTGGTGTGGATGTGTCCCAGAGATGTTCCCTAAAGCACTCTGCGAGAAGGCATCCAGTCTCCCCAATGTAAAGGAGACCGCATCGGATACCCGCGCAATTTAATCAACAGATGCTTAAGGGAAAGACAACGGAATGAGGACATGCCACAACCCAAAAGACTAGCCACACTACCATACATCAAGAGCATTTCCGAACTGACAGCCAGACTACTGCAACCACTTGGACTCATAACAGCACACAAACCAACAGCCACTCTCAGACAACAACTCACCAGAACGAAGGACCTGATACCCAGCATGAGCAAAACCAATGTAGTGTACAAAATTCCATGAAAGGACTGCACAAAACACTACATAGGACAAACAGGAAGACAGCTAACGATCCACATCCATGAACACCAACTAGCCACGAAATGACACGACCAGCTATTCTTAGTAGCCACACATGCAGATGACAAGCAACATGAATTCAACTGGGACAACACTACTATTATAGGACAAGCCAAACAGAGAACAGCCAGGGAATTCCTAGAGGCATGGCACTCATCCACAGATTCAATCAATAAGCACATCGACCTGGACCCAATATACCGACCACTGCAGCGGGCAGCTGGAACTGACAACCGGAAGCGGCACATTCAAACCACTACAAATGCTGGAGGAAAGATCACAGATGCCCTTCACAGGAGGCTCCCAAGCACTGAGGATGTCACCTAGACAGGGGACGAAACGTCTGCAACACAAATTCCCAGCTCGGCAAACTGAACCACAACAACGAGCACCCGAACTACAAATCTTCTCACAAACTTTGAACTTGGGGAGTATTCTATCACACTCCTGACTTGTGCCTTGTAAATGGTGGTCAGGCTTTGAGGAGTCAGTGAGCCTGACCTCAGTGGTGGGCAACTTGTTGGAGGGAATCCTGAGGGACAGGATGTACATGTATTTGGAAAGGCAAGAATTGATTCGGGATAGTCAACACGGTTTTGTGCGTGGGAAATCATGTCTCACAAACTCGACTGAGTTTTTTGAGGAAGTAACAAAGAGGATTGACGAGGGCAGAATGGTAGATGTGATCTACAGGGACTTCAGTAAGGCGTTCAACAAGGTTCCCCATGGGATCCTGGTTAGCAAGGTTAGATTTCATGGAATACAGGGAGAACTAGACATTTGGATACAGAACTGGCTCAAAGGTAGAAGACAGAAGGTGGTGGTGGAGGGTTGTTTTTCAGACTGGAGGCCTGCACTGGGTCCTCTACGTTTTGTCATTTACATAAATGATTTGGATGCGAACATAAGAAGTACAGTTAGTAAGTTTGCAGATGACACCAAAATTGGAGGTGTAGTGGACAGCGAAGAAGGTTACCTCAGGTTACAACAGGATCTTGATCAAATGGGCCAATGGGCTGAGAAGTGGCAGACGGAGTTTAATTCAGATAAATGCGAGGTGCTGCATTTTGGGAAAGTAAATCTTAGCAGGACTTATACACTTAATGGTAAGGTCCTAGGGAGTGTTGCTGAACAAAGAGACCTTGGAGTGCAGGTTCACAGCTCCTTGAAAGTGGAGTCACAGGTAGATAGGATAGTGAAGAAGGTGTTTGGTATGCTTTCCTTTATTGGTCAGAGTACAGGAGTTGGGAGGTCATGTTGCGGCTGTACAGGACATTGGTTAGGCCACTGTTGGAATATTGCGTGCAATTCTGGTCTCCTTCCTATCGGAAAGATGTTATGAAATTTGAAAGGTTTCAGAAAAGATTAACAAGGGTATTGCCAGGTTTGGAGGATCTGAGCTATAGGGAGAGGCTGAACAGGCTGGGGCTGTTTTCCCTGGAGTGTCAGAGGCTGAGTGGTGACCTTATAGAGGTTTACAAAATTATGAGGGGCATGGATCGGATAAATAGACAAAGTCTTTTCCCTGGGATTGGGGAGTCCAGAACTAGAGGGCATAGGTTTAGGGTGAGAGGGAAAAGATATAAAAGAGACCTAAGGGGCAACCTTTTCATGGAGAGGGTGTTATGTGTATGGAATGAGCTGCCAGAAGATGTGGTGGAGGCTGGTACAATTGCAACATTTAAGAGGCATTTGGATGGGTATATGAATAGGAAGGGTTTGGAGGGATATGGGCCGGGTGCTGGCAGGTGGGACTAGATTGGGTTGGGATATCTGGTCGGCATGGACAGGTTGGACCGAAGGATCTGTTTCCATGCTGTACATCTCTATGAGTCTATGAGTCAGGAAGTGCATTATTTGCTGCAGTATTCCTGTGTTCTAACCTGCTCTTGTATGCGCTATGTTTACACAGTCAGTCTAGTTGAGGTTTGGATCAATTTGTGTGGCATGGTGGGGGGTGGGGGGGGGAGCGGCACCGTTGTTCAGTGGTTAGCTCTGTTGCCTCACAGCGCCAGGGACCCAGGTAAGATTCCAGCCTCAGGGAACTGTCTGTGTGGAGCTTGCCCATTCTCCCAGTGTCTGCGTGGGTTTCTTCCAGGTGCTCCGGTTTCCTCCCACAATCCAAAGAAACGCAGGCTAGGTGAATTGTCCATGCTAAATTTCCCATAGTGTTCAGGGATATGTAGGTGAGGTGCATTAGTCAGGGGTAAATATAGGGAAGGGGAATTGGTCCATATATATGGAATTGTACGAAACAGGTAGTTGCATGATGGGAATATTGGCCAACCCTTGGTTGTAATACAAGTTAGCAAAGGTCAAAGCACTGCTAACCTCAGGAGGACTTGCCACAGGCTAAGTCCTTGTAAATTCTTTAACCTCAGTAGACCTTGGCAGAGTTTGATTAGCTGGCTCCACATACATTCTGGGATACTGAATAAGCCTACATAAGGATATTCCACAAAATCCTCTGAGCCCCAACAAGGATGAGATTATGAGGTGATGTACATGGCACAAAGTTTTGGGAAGTCAATATGATAAACCTCAGCAGTAATAACACAGATCATAATTCAACATACCAGTTTAATGGATGACTAACCTCTCGTGATACATATTGATAGCTATTGATAAGTTTTAAGTATAACGATTCCTGCTTTTCCCTCTGTAAGCACGAACTTGTAGGGAGACTCAGAACTATGGTCGGCTCTCTCTTTTCCAAGTTCAGCCACTCTGCATGCAGTTTCTTTGATAATAAAGACCAATTGTCAGAACAAGTTATGTTGAATTTGTGTTTGAGTTTTGTTTAGCTCTCACAGTCCTGTAGCTATTTTCCACCCATTTCTATAAGTAGGTTATTCTTCGGAGGTTGGTGTGGAATTGTTGGGCCGAAGGGCCTATTTCCACACTGTAGTGATTCTATGAATGTTACTTGCCACTTGTTAGCCCAAGCTTGGGTACTGTCCAGATCTTCTTGCACTTGAATGTGGACTTCTTCAGCATCTGAGGAGTCACGAAATGATCTGAAAATTATGCAACCATTGACGCACCTCCCCACTTCTGACTTTATTATGAAGGGAAGGTCATTACATATTAGAGTTACATTGCCAAGTGACTTCTTCATTTCAAATACAGCATCTTAGCATTAGCAATACCATCACTAGTTGTTTGATCAGTGGTAAGGAAGAGGTAGGGCAGGGTTAAACTGTAGGTCCATAAATGCAGAATATAATGAATACAATTGGAGAATTAGAAGTAGAAATATGAATATTAGCATTGACAAAAATGTGAGAACAGGATTGGATGCTTAACATGCTGGGGTATAAGGCTTTTAGTAGGAACAGGGTGGGTAAAAAGGGAGGAAGAGGGATAACAGTCTTGCTCAAAAGGTTAGCAGCATTTCCCTTTAGCGAGATACAGAATTAGAATCTGTGTGTTTGGAGATGAGAAACAGGAAGGGAGCAGTGACCTTGATGGGTATTCTTTATACACCGCTAACAAATAAGGAAGAAGTAGAAGAGATCACAGAAGAGCATAGGACACAGAAGGGGAGCAATTCATGAAATGCGTGCAGGAGAACTTTCTGGAACACTAATCTAATCTAATCTAATTTCTGGTTCTACCAGGGTGACAGCTATGCTAGATCTAGACTTAGGAAATGAGGCAAGCAGAGAATGTCAGAGCATGGGAGCATTTGAGAAATAGTGATAACATAATTAGGTTCAATATTAAATTGAAAAAAAGGACAAAAATCAGTCGATGATTGAGGATGACTAAGGATATTGATGAGAAAACTAAGAATAAATAGGAGCCATGAAATGAACAGGCAATGATAATGGCATTAGAAATCAGGTGCCTCAAAAGCAGGAGACAGGCTAAGGCTGGAATAAGAAAGCTAACAGGAAGCATAAGGAAAGGATGACAGGCTGTGCTAAACCAAATATTATATTGTTCTTCAAACACATTGATAGTAAAAAAAAATTAGTGAATGATAGAGTGGAGCTTATAAGGAACAAGTAAGGTAAGGTGCTCACTGAAGCAATGGATTTGGCAGATACAAAACTAATATTTTGCTTCTATCTTTACCAAATTATAACATGGCCAAGCTGAAAATGTTGGTATTGAGCCAGTGGGCATAGAAGCCCATAACCTTTGACCAGGCATTTTAAGTACTCATCCAAAGATGCCAACCAGCACACAAAATATTTCAACTTATGGATAATAGGATTTTGCTGAAATGTGATCCATCAGTTCTGAAGCAATGCTGACTACTTGAATGTTGCAACACAGAGTGATTTGGAGATGCCGGTTTTGGACTGGGGTGTACAAAGTTAAAAATCACACATCACCAGGTTATAGTCCAACAGGTTTAATTGGAAGCTGCTCCTTCATCTGGTGGTTGTGGAGAATAAGATGGAAGACACAGAATTTACAGCAAAAATTTACAGTGTGATGTGACTGAGAGAAGCAGCACTTTGAAAGCTAGTGCTTCCAATTAAAACTGTTAGACTATAACCTGGTGTTGTATGATTTTTAACTTTGCAACACAGAGTTGAAACACATTTGAGCCCCATTCTCCATGCAGTTGACTCAGGATTAAGAAGGTGCACTTTAAATTAGCCCAACAATTGCAGCAATAATTCTTCCCACTTGAAGTATCCTCCTCTGACTTCGGCTGCAGGCTAGATTTTAAAGAATTGTCTAACAAACTTGCAAAGTCACAAATGGTGTGCATCACATTCCTGTGAGCTCCAGAACTTTCAGTCCTCCCATGTCATTCATAAAGTTCACTTCATCATGACCTAACTCTTTCTCTGCCCCTGTAGCCGTGAACCTCCCACCAACTTTCACCAAATACCATTATCCTAGATCTGTCATGTTGATATTCTTGCTCCATGCCTCCTGAGCAGATGACCTATAGGGAGGCTTTGGCACAGTGGTTAGGACAGACCTGGCTATTGTAGATATGTCACTGGATTTGAAGTACAGAGCTCCAGGCATGTGGGTTCAAATCCCACTAGTACAGATGGTGAAATTTGAATCCAATAAAAATCTGTAACAAAATGTCTTCATCCCAAGTTGGGATGGAAATCTGCCATGGACTTGTCATGTCACTCCACACTTGTAGCTACATGGTTGTTTCTTAAAGGCCCTCTGGGCATGTAGGGGTGCTGGCCTAGGCAGCAGCATCCTCATTTTGTAAACAAATAAAAACCCTCAAATATATCTGTACTTTTCATTCTGAGACTCCTTCATAAAGACTATTGAATACCTGTCCAGTACCTAAGGACTATGACTCTTAAAAAAAACTAATTGCTCATCTCACAATATCCTAACTTGATGGTCAAGACCTAATGTTCACCATCACCAATTCACATTTAGACAGTCACAGTGCTGAAAGTCTACGAGTGCCTCACAGCACCAGGGACCCGGGTTCAATTCCCACCTCAGGCGACTGACTGTGTGGAGTTTGCACATTCTCCACGTGTCTGCGTGGGTTTCCTCCGGATGCTCTGGTTTCCTCCCACAGTCCAAAAATGTGCGGGTTAGGTGAATTTGCCATGCTAAATTGCCCGTAGTGTTAGGTGAAGGGGTCTAGGTGGGTTGCGCTTCGGCGGGTCGGTGTGGACTTGTTGGGCCGAAGGGCCTGTTTCCTCACTGTAAGTAATCTAATCTAATTGTACCAACGCATTTGGAACACCATTATCCATTTCACTATCAATACACCAATAAGAGACACTGTATGACAGTAAATCTTTAACAGACATGCTCATCCTATCAACACTGTATCATAGCATGTTATTTGATAGAATAAAGATTTTAAACACGATCTGAAGATCGATTACTTGAGGCATGAAATGTTAATGAAAGCATAGTGCTCTCTGCAATTGAATAAGTTAATACCAACCCAGATACTCATGCATGTGAATGTAATAATTATACATAATAGTTAGCCATAATAAACATCTGTTTGATCTTTCAGTATCACATTACCCATGCCTAGTTTGTGTTAGGATGGATAACTGTTCCATCAGGTAAAATTACTGTCTGGGAGGCAAAACTCAATCATGATTAACGGTATTAGCCACTGATAAAATATTCCAAGAACTTGGTGGCTCATATTTGGAAAACTAATTAAAATCAAATCAGGCAGTAGCTTCGGACAGATAATTCAGACGAAAGGAAAGCTTCTTGCTAAATAGCACTAGTTTCCAAGATTACAGATGGCTGTTATGGATTTGTGGATGGGGCATTATAAAAAGAAAATTAAGTTGCTTTAATTTAATTGCAATTTAAGTTTGTTCAAGTTAAAATGTATGTTTAAGATTGCCACTATTAAAAAAAAAGACAGTCCAGTTTTGAGTTAAGACATTAGAGACAGCTTAAGTCCAAATACATGCTGTTCTGAAAACTAGTGAAGTAAAAATAACTCATAGAATAGAAGCACAACCATTTTTAAAGGAAGAATCAGTGCTAACTGATATTTGACTTAAGGTCTGAAATTAGATTCAGATATTTGACTTAAGGTCTGAAATTTAAAAAAAAATTTCATTCATTGAATTTAAATGCCACTGACTAGCCCAGCATTTCTTGCTCATCCTTAAATGTCCTTGAGGTGGTGATGAACTGCCTTCTTGAATCATGAAGTTCATTTTGGGGCAAGGAATTTGAAACAGCAACTCTTCAGGAATGGCAGTATTTTTCCAAGACTGGATGGTGAGCAGATTGGATGGGAATTTGCAGGGGGTAATTTTCAATCTATCTCTGACCTTGTCTTTTTAGATCGCAGTGGCCATGTACTTGGAACGTTCTGTCTCAGGAGCTGTTGTGAGTTGCTGAAGTGCATCTTGTAGCTGGTTCACTGTTTCTGGATGTGGTGCCAATCACACTGGCTGCTTCAAACTGGATACTGTCAAACATTTTCAGTTGTTGAAGCTGTAATTATCCATGGAGTATACTTCCTCACATTCCTGGCTTGTTCTTCTGAGATGGTGGAAAGACTTTGGGGAATCAGGATGTGAATTACATATTGCAGGATTCTCAGCCCCTGACCGGATATGGAAAATCCAACTAATTTTCCGGTCAATAGCAACCTTCCGGATGTTGACAGTCAGAGATTCATAAAATGAAATGCAACTGAAAGTCAAAAGGGCCACAGTTAAGAGAGTCACACTGCATAGAAACGTGCCTTTCAGTCCACCATGTCTATGCCGACCAACAAACACCAAACTACACTAATCCAACTTCTCTGATCCACAGCTGACTATGCTCTAGTTTTTATATTTAAGTACTCGTCCAGATGCTTCTTAAATATTGCAAGAGTAACTGCCTGCAGCACCATCTCAGGCAGCACGTTCCATATAACTATGACTGTCTGGGTGAAAAAAAAATTCCTCAGCTCTTCTCCAAATCACTTGCTCCTCACTGTTGCCCTCCAGTTTTAGACACATCTGTCATGCAGAAGAAATTCTCAAGTTCTCCTCTATCTGTACCTCTCATAATTTTGTATACCTGAGATTTCCCCTTCTGACTCCTCTGCTCCAAGGAAAACAAATCCAGCCTATCTGATCGCTCCTCATAATAGATTTTCTATTCCAGGGAGCATCCAGGTAAATCTCCTCTGTAGCCTCTCCAATCCAATCACATCCTTCTGTTAGTACGGCGACCAGAACCACAAAAGAGTACTCCATCTGGAGCCTAACCATCTTTTATAAAGTTAGAACACAGAACGGAGAAGTACAGCACAGAACAGGCCCTTCGGCCCATAATGGTGTGCTGAAAATTATTCCTAATCTAAGATAAAATAACCTAACCTACGCACCCCTCAATTCACTGCTATCCATGTGCATGTCCAGCTGTCGCTTAAATGTCCCTAATGACTCTGCTTCAACCACCACCACTGGCAACGCGTTCCATGCATTTACAAGGGTGGCACAGTGGCTAGCACTGCTGCCTCACAGTGCCAGAGATCCGGGTTCAATTCCTGCCTCAGGCAACTGTCTGTGGAGTTTGCACATTCTCCACTCTGTGTGGGTTTCCTCCGGGTGCTCCGGTTTCCTCCCACAGTCCAAAAATGTGCAGGTCAGGTGAATTGGCCATGCTAAATTGCCTGTAGTGTTAGGTGAAGGGGTAAATGTAGGGGAATGGGTCTGGGTGGGTTGCTCTTTGGAGGGTCGGTGTGGACTTGTTGGGCCGAAGGGCCTGTTTCCACACTGTAAGTAATCTAATCTAATCTAACTCTCTGCGTAAACAACTCTCCCCTATATCTTCCTCCTATTGTGCCAGTCAATCCTGCCCTGGGAAAAAGCCTCTGGCTATTGACTCTATCCACCTCTCATTACCATGTATACCTCGATCAGGTCACCTCTCTTCCTTCTTCTCTCCAGACAGAAAAGTTCAAGCTTAGTCAACCTCTCTTCATAAGACAAGCCCTCCAGTCGAGGCAGCATCCTGGTAAACCTTCTTTGCACCCTTTCTAAAGCCTCCATATCTTTCCTACAATAGGGCTACCAGAACTGGACACAATATTCCAAGTGTGGTTTCACCAGGGTCTTGTAGAGCTGCAGCAAAACCTCTCAGCTCTTAAACTCGATGCCCCTTTTAATGAAAGCCAAAACACCATATGCTTTCTTAACAACCATATCCACTTGGGTGGCAACTTTGAGGAATCTATGCACTTGAACACCAAGATCCCTCTGCTCCTCCACACTGCCAAGAATCCTGCCTTTAATCCTATATTCAGCATACAAGTTCAACCTTCTAAAATGCATCACTTTGCATTTATTCAGGTTGAACTCCATCTGCCATTTCTCAGCCCAGCTCTGCATCTTGCCTATGTCATGCTGCAGCCTGCAACAGCCCTCAAAACTGTCATTGGCACCTCCAACCTTTGTGTCATCAGCAAATTTACTAACCCACTCCTTAACCTCCTCATCCAAATCATTTATGAAAACTACAAAGAGCAGAGGTGCAAGAACAGAGCCCTGTGGCACACCACTCACCACTGACCTACAGGCAGAATACTTTCCATCTACAGCTGCTTCTGCCTTCTGTCAGCCAACCAATTCTGAATCCAGACAGCCAAAACTCCCTGTATTCTTTACCTCCTGACTTTATGAATGAACCTACAATGGGGAACCTTATCAAATGCCTTGCTGAAGTCCACATATACCACATCCACTAATCGACCTTCATCAACCTGTCTCATCACCTCCTGAAAGAACTCAATAAGATTTGTGAGGTATGGCCTGGCCCTCACAAAGCCAAGTTGACTGCCATTAATCACGCTATGAGTTTCCAAATAGTCATAAATCCTATCCCTCAGAATTCTTTCCAAAACCTTGCTGACTACAGACATAAGACTGACTGGTCTGTAATTGCCAAGGATTTCCCTATTCCCCTTCTTGAAATGAGGGACAACATTCGCCTCCTTCCAATTTCCCGGTACGACTCCCATGGAGAGTGAGAAAGCAAAGATCTTTGGAAGCGGCTTAGCAACCTCCTTTCTCGCTTCCTGGAGCAACCTAGGATAAATCTGGTATGGCCTGGGGACTTATCAATCTTAATATTTGCCAAAATTTCCAGCACATCAACTTCATCAATCATGATCTGTTCAAGCCTGTTTCCCGGCTCCTCAAAGTTCTCATTCACAACAAGGTCCTTTTCTTTAGTGAAAACTAAAGCAAAAAACTCATTTAGGGCTTCCCTTATCTGCTCAGACTCCATGCATAAGTTCCTTATGCTATCCCTGACCAGCCCTACCTTCTCCCTGATCATTCTCTTATTCCTCACGTATGAGTAAAATGCCTTTGGTTCACCCTAATCGTTCGTTCCTAGCTTTTTTTGTGCCCTCCCCTGGCTCTCCTCAGTCCATTTCTGAGCTCCTTTCCAGTAAGCCTGTAATCCTCTAAAGTTGTGCTCGATCCTTGCTTCCTTCACCTGCCTTCTTCCTTTTGATGAGCAGCTCCTCTGTTCTCGTCATCCAAGGCTCCTTAATCTTACTTCTTCTTGCCTGTCTCAGAGGAACAAATCTGTGCATCACTCGCAACAATTGCTCCTTAAACAGTCTCCACATATCTATTTGCCCTTTCTGTGGAACAATTGCTCCCAATCTGTACTTCCCAACTCCTGTCTGATAGCGTCATGACTTCCTTTTCCCCAAGTAAATATCTTCCCTTGGTAACTGTTCCTTTTCCTCTCCGAGGCTAAAGTAAATGTGAGGCAGTTGTGGTCACTGTCACCAAAGTGTCCTCCTACCACAAGATCTGACAACTGTCCTGGCTCATTGCTGAGCATAATTTGTAACTGATGTTCTTGCTGCTACATTCTACGCTCCAGCTATTGAAGCCGAGCATTGTATTTGACTTCTTCGCCAACCTGTCTGTGCTTCAGATATCTATGAATAGTACACCAAGATCCCTTTGTTCCTCAGTAATCCATAGAGACCTACCATTATGTACGTAGACCTTAATAAACATTAAAAAAAAGCAACATCTTGCACTTACAAGAATTAAGTTGTCACTGCTCAGCCCAATTTACTAGCTGATCAATACCAGACTACAACCCAAGACCACGTTCCTCACTATCAACGCCACAAGTTTTCTTGCTTTCTTGCTTTCTTGTTGGAAACAATTATTCCTGAGACATGAATTACTCACATTAGTTACCACCTGTCAACTCAAACTTGAATATTGTCAGGGTCTAGATTTGAACATAGATATGCATTTGACGAGTCACAAATGCTCTTGGATTTTGTGCAATATATCCCAAGCTCTGGTCTTTTGATGGAGAGGTGATTGTTGAAGTATCTGAAAATGACTGGTCCTAAGACATTATGCCGATAAATGCCTGCAGAGATATCCTGATGTTGAAATGGTTGACCAACAAGTACAACCATCTTCCTTTGTGCTAGCTACAACTCCAACCAGCAGAGCTTCGGGTAGGACATAGCCGGTCTCGGGGAATCTTGATGTCAACATGAACTGGGTCAGAAGAGTGTTCCTTTGTACTTTTTAAATCCATTTTAAAATGTATTTTTGAATCTGCAATGCTGGACTTTTTTAAAAAAAACTTCTCTATTTTTCCATTAACTGCAACTGAAAAAGCTGTACCAAGGGACTTTTGTAACTACGATGGTGCGGTAAGCGGCAACTTGCACACTTTTCACCGTACTCACTTAAGTACAGGTGACAACAACGCTAATTCAATTCAAGCCTTTTAGAAAGCGAATTGAAAAATTGTTATTTAGTATGGATAGAAGGGGAAAAACTTAACTCATTAGTTAAGACACTAAGTAATTATAAGTTCATATGTGTACACATAATAGTAGTATCTTTAATTTTAGTGCATTAGACATTAGAAAATTTAATTAGATCCCTATACACAGTCAGATCAAGGCACAGAGACACTCTTGATAAAAGTGTACCCTTGGAAAACCTACATTGGAAGTGCCTGATATCAGAGTCCAAAGTTTGTTATTTAATTTAGTGTCAAAGGAAAAGTCTGATCCCATCATAATCAATGGATTTTTTCAAGTAACTGCCACTGCATATTATACATAGGTATTTTATATTATAGGTATATTGAAAGTATAAATACAACTGACAAGCTAATGTTAAGGAATGCAGCTGAATTCCTTTAAACAAATGGCTGCAGACAGCAGGGAGAAGCCCCCACCTTGCCAGCAAGGGGTACTGAATGACAAATGATGTAAACACCAGTAATGAGGTGACATATGACAAGGAGCATAAATAGATAACCTGGTAAAAGAGCACAGAGATGCAGACAGCATTGAAAGGGGGTAGAAGAAATTGCAACAGCATTCCATTTTGACCTCAGGAAAGCAACCAATCACAGCCTCACAAGATAACAAACTGCACCCACTTAGTACAATACAGCTGGTAAATGTCTGGTGAAGAGTGTCGTGGTCTGCAGGGACAAGGAGAAAGTGAGGACTGCAGATGCTGGAGATCAGAGCTGAAAATGTGTCGCTGGAAAAGCGCAGCAGGTCAGGCAGCATCCAAGGAACAGGAGAATCGACGTTTTGGGCATAAGCCCTTCTTCAGGAAAGTCTGAAGGGACAAGGCAAGCACTGGCATCAATGTTGCATGTAATCACTATAATGCAATAAATACAATGTACTTGATAGGAAGAGTTAGAGTACCCGGAGACTGCTTCCAGACACCTCTCCCATGCTATACAGACAAGGAGCTCCTAATAAAGATTGATTTGTGCTGCTGAACACAGGACTTAAGGCTCCCTTTTAAAAATCTCTCCACCCACAGTTGACTATTCTTGAGATCTCCAGGACCTCTCACAGGAGCAAAGAGGATAGAAAAATTTTGTACAAGGCGGCAGCAATTTTGTCACCTGTCTCCACCAGCATTCTGGGATAAATCCCATTAGACCCTGCAGATTTGTCTACCTTAAAGCTTTCAAAACACCAAACACTGCCTTTTTTTTATACTGACATGTACAAGAATATCAACATATCCCTCCTGACAATCATATTCCACCACGTCTATATCTGTTGTGAATACCGACACCAAAGTATCCATTAAAGACCTCACAAATGTCTTCCAGCTCAATGCATATATTCCTTCCTTTGTCCATCAGTGGACCTACTTTTTCACTAGCTATCCACTCGCTCCTGATAAATGTTTAAAATATATTGGTATTTTCCTGAATTCTGCTTGTCCAAGACATTACATGCCATTTTAGCATTCCTAACTCCTTGTTAGAATTCTTTCCTGCTTAACTTATATTCTTTAAGGGCTCTGTTGGTCCTCAGTTTGCTAAACCTTACATCTGCCTCTCTTTTCTTTTGACTGAGCTCTCAATTTCTCTTTTCATCCAATTTCTTTTGCTATACTATATTTATCCTTCATTTTCACAAACTTGCTGATTCTGAAGTCTAATCAACTGGTTTTTAAATGATACCCAAATTCCAGATGTGGATTTATCTTGAATCAGCCATTCCAAACCTACAAGCCCCAGTTCCTGCCTAATACTGTGGTAGTTAACCTTCACCCAATTTAGTACTTTCATGGAGGACTGCTCTTAAAACTTACAGAACTATGGCCACTATTCCCAAAATGCTCCTCCACTGAAACTGTGATGACCCGATACTTCGTCTGGTATGGCCCCTTCTTGAGGATTACTTATATATTGTTTAAAAAAGTTTTTTTAAAAATCCTGGACACACCAAACACATTCCCTCCCATCCATGCCCCGGCACTACAAGAGTCTTTTCTTCCTGATCAGAACGGCAAATAAGCCACACTTTGTTTAAATCACACTGCAGAGAATTTCTGGGCCTGTGTAAGGACTTGCAAATTCCCAGGGTTGTGTGCCATAGGGAAATGGCACTCACTTATGAATTAAAAGCCGAACTGAAATCTGGAATGGAAAGATATCATTCTGTAGGAAGAGTCACTTATTTTGAAAGAGGTTTTCTATTTGAAAGAAATCTACATTATAGGAGAGATATGAAGGCACTGGAGACAGTGCAGAGGAAATTTACCAGGATGTCGCCTGGACTGGAGAGTTTTAGTTATGGAGTTTGGATAACTGTAGTTATTTTCCTTGGAGCAGAGGTGACTGTGAGGGGACATGACTTAGATGCATAAAATTATGAGGAGAACAGACAGGAAGAAACTTTTACCATTGGTGGAAGGATCGATGACCATAGGGCACAGCTTAAAGGGAAAGAGCAGGAAGTTTACGAAGATGAGAGGAACATTTCTTTTAACCAGGGGTTGGTGGGAATCTGGAACTTATTGCCTGCAAAGGTGGTAAAGGCAGAAACCCTCAAACACTTAAGTAATATTTAGACATACACTTGCAATGCTAAGGCCTACAAGGCTACAGGCCAAATACTGGGAAGTGGGATTACAAAGTAGGTGGCTATTTTAGACTAGCAGAGACTTGATGGATGAAGGGCTTGACTCTGTGCTGTAGACATGAGTCAGTGTTTGTTTTTTCCCCCCCGAATTCCTTCTGCAATAAAATTAGGATTGGTAAATCTGATGAATCAACAAAGCCAGCTGTCTTTTAAATTACTCATAAAACATTTCAGTACCTGGAATTAGTTTCCGTCTTGCCATTGCAGCAGCTCTATGAGATTCATATTCCACAAATGCAAATCCACGATTCTTTGTCTTGTCAGTGGCACTGGGGTAGACAATAACATCAACGACACCTTCAGTAACCTTCTTCATCTCTTCAAGGATTTCTTCCTTTTTCTTCTCTTTTGGAATTGCACCAATGAACAATCTGCAGTTATCCAAACTAACACAAACACCAATAAATTTTCCAGGTCGAATTTCATAATTGTTAAGCATTTTGATTGCATTCTGGGCTTCCTCTCTTGTAGTGTACATTACAAAAGCATAACCTCTATTCTCACCACTGAATTCCATCATCAGTCTAAACTCATAAATTTTCCCTGCTCGTTGGAACACAGGTACCAATTCATCTTCATACATGTCTCGTGGAATTTTTCCTACAAAGACTTCACATCCACGAGGTGGTGGTGGACCTTCCCAACCTGTAAAAGAAGGTAATTTTTTAAATTGTTTGATAAAATAAAGGAACTTATCAATATGGGATCAACTAAAGGGTACGAGGTTACACATAAAATGCACATTACAAATTGATCAGTGATATTAAAAGAAACTTTCAATTTTAAATGCCATGAAGTTTGAAATTGAAAATTTGTACCAAATCATATCTAAAAAAGATAACTTATAAAATAGTTTATTAATTATTTTACATGTGCATTACACAAGCTTCCACAAATCATGTTCTCCCTCAAAGTCAAGAAGGGCTGAGACCAAAAAAAAGCTCTGAAATTCCTTTGACAAGGAATCATGTGATGCTGGGACTTTTAATTGTGAGTAGAACTTTTAGATTTCAAGTGCGTAAGAACATTAGCTTAATTATTTGTTTACCTTCCACTAGCATAAAGACTGTGGACTAATGCATTTGTATCAAATCCCCAAATAACACAGTTAATACTTGATTTACAGGATGATATCCATATTTAACAAGACATGATCTGTAAGTCATATCAGTTACACAGCATGAAAACTGACCATAACCTCAAAACAAACTGATACATACATGTGAAGCTTTTCAAGTGATTTTTCAATTGAACCCCAGTTCAACTTACCACTTTCTCAAAACAATTAGAATGTTTTTATTCCGTGGATGAATACATACTAATAAAAACAACCATGGTTAAAAGGGGTTTAGAGGTAGGAACTAAATATTCAAGTGTATGGGTCTTTTTGAAAGGATAGATAGGAATAGAATTGTGGTGGGTAGTTTTATTAGTACAAGGTGGAATGAGTACAATAGCAAGAATAAGATGGATCAGATGATGCAGAATCTATCTAGATGAAGGCAAGAAATAACAGTAATGTTGGGGGCTGCCAACAGATGCCTGACAGTAGCTATGCCGTACGACAGGGAACGTGTGATAATTACGGCACGTAAAAATGGAAGTACACTAATCATGGGTGACTTTAAATCTTAAACAGACAAAGGATAGCAAAGAGGAAGAATTTGTAAGAATGTATTTCGGACAGTTTCCTGGAATAATATATTGCAAATCCAACCACATATTAATTTTCGACCTGGCGGTTTAATAAGTCATCTCAGAGTAAGAGATCCCCTTGGGAACATTGATGGTAAGATGCTAACTTTTTGCATTCAGTTGGAGTGTGAGAAATCTGGGCTGCAAACAACGTGTTGAACTTAAGTAAGGGAAATTACATAGGGATGAGGGAAGGGCTGGCTGAGTGGACTGGAAAAAACGATTAATAAAAAAATGATGGTCGAGGAATAATAGTAGATATTTAAGAAAATAGTTCATAACTCACAGCAAAGATTTACTCCAGTTAAGGATAGCATCAAATTGAGAGAAAGAAGAAGTGACAAAGGTTAGTGTAAATGTGAGGACTGAGAAAGTTTTAAGAAAAAAAAGAGCAAAAGTAGGAAAAAGTGCAAACCAGCAAAGTACTACAAAAACAAACAGCGAGATTTTCTTTAAATATATTAAAAAATAAAGAAACCAAAGTGATCAGAGCTTTTTAGAGAAAAAAACTGGGAAAATTGGAAAATGCCAGAAGAGCAGAATAAATACTTTGCACCAGTCTTCATGGTACAGCAGGTTCATAGCATTCCAAAAAGACTAAATAATCAAGGGGCCAGATGGGTGTGGTGATGATATATAGTCCATTTGTGCATTTTTAAAAATTAAACTGAAGAGGTATGTTACATATATTCAAGGCTGAGATGGACAGATTCCACTTAGGGAACCAAGGCAGGAAATTGGAGTTGATAAACAGCTCAGCCATTCTCATCAAATGATGCAGCAGACTCAACAGGCTGATTCCCCTTTCTGTTTCGACATTTCGTGGTCTTAGCACTTAAAAATTATAGTGATCCCAGACACCAGCAAAAACAAACCAGAAATAAAGCAACACAAGAGTGCCATTTTATTACTGAAGTTCACACAGTAAATTAACATAAAATAACAAGCTATAAAATGAACACCATAAAATTTGACTTTATATAATTTGCTGGGTGTCAGCCAAACTCTGATTCTATAGTGACAGGAGACAAAAGCATTGCACCCCCTTACCCACACTAATCAGCTCCTTTCTCTCCACCCCACATGGATGAATCTTTTCAACTCATTTCCCTCCACAAGCTTACTCCTGCGCTGTCCACTATGCCCTCTTCCTTCTCTACACTCTACCACCTGGATTTCACCGTCTTGCTCAAATGTAGGGAGATCAAAATGGAAATGCACTGACAATGTTGCAAAAGTGGAAACATTTTACAAAGCAGATTCAAATACTACAGCTTTATAAAACATTGATTGCTGAAAGAGAAATCATCAGAGTTCAAACCCCAGAGCCTGAAGTATGGACAACTCTTCCCTTCCATGAAGAATGGTATCTAACGTTGAAATATATTATCTTGAAAATAACAAACGTATGCCTCAAACAAATCTGCTAAGCAGAGAGTTTAAAAAGGCTGTATAATAAAACATCATGACTATGGGGTGGCTCGCTGGTTCAGTAGTTAGCACTGCTGGCTCACAGCACCAGGGACCCAGGTTCAATTCTAGCCACAGGCAACTGTCTGTATGGAGTTTGCACAGTCTCTAAATGTCTGCGTTGGTTTTCTCTGGGTGGTCTAGTTTCCTCCCACAATCTAAAGACGTGCAGGTTAGGTGAATTGGCCATGCTAAATTGCCTAGAGTTTTCAGGGATATAAAGATTAGGTGCATTAGTTAGGGTAAATTTAAAGTAATAGGTTTGGAGAATGGGTCTGGGTGGATAAAGTTAAAAATCACACAACATCAGGTTATAGTCTAACTGGTTTATTTGGAAGTACTAGCTTTCATAACGCTGCTCCATCAGCAGAAGGTTGTGGATTATAAGATTGTAAGACACAGAACTTATACCAAAAGTTTACAGTGTGATGCAATTGAAATATATATTGAAAAAGACCTGGATTGTTTGTTAAGTCTCTCATTTTTTAGAATGACTGTGTTGGTTTCATTTCTTTAACATGTAAATCCCAGAACTTTTTTTTAAAAAAAGTTACATTCTCAAAAGAATGCCAACTGCCTCACAGTGCCAGAGACCGGGGTTCAATTCCCGCCTCAGGCGACTGACTGTGTGGAGTTTGCACATTCTCCCCGTGTCTGCGTGGATTTCTTCCGGGTGCTCCGGTTTCCTCCCACAGTCCAAAGATGTGCAGGTCAGGTGAATTGGCCATGCTAAATTGCCCGTAGTGTTAGGTAAGGGGTAAATGTAGGGGTGTGGGTGGGTTATGCTTCGGCGGGGCGGTATGGACTTGTTGGGCCGAAGGGCCTGTTTCCACACTGTAATGTAATGTAATCTAATCTAATCTAATAGGTGCCATATCAGCTCAGACAATGCACTGAAGGTGCGAGTTGCCCTGTGTGAGGCTATCTATGTCACAATGGTTCTAATCTAAAAAAGGGATTTACAGAATCTTACATTTTGCAGAATCATGCAGTTTTTTGAGCAAAATAAAATGTAATTCTGCAAGTACAAATTCACCCCACAAACTTATGTCCGTGTGTGTGTGTGTGTGTGTGTGTAGGGGGGGTATAAGTATCTGAGAGTGTATGTATGTGAGTGTGAGTGTAAAGTGGTATAAGTCTGTGAGAGGATGCGTGTGTGGGTGTGTATGTGTGAGCTAATGAGAGAGAGCTTGTGTATGAGAGAGGGTCTGTGTGAGTGCATGGGTCTGTAGGAGTGTGCACGCATGCGTATGCATGCACGTGTGAGACAGTGTGTAGTGCAGTGGAATCACATGTAGTGTGACATGAACCAAAGGCCCTGGTTGAGGCCATCCCCATGGGTACCGAACTTGGCTATCAGCTTCCGCTCCACCACTTTGTATTGTTGTCTGTCCCGAAGTCTGCCTTGGAGGATGGTCACCCAAATGTCCGAGGTCGAATGTCCTGGACTGCTGAAGTGTTCTCCAACTCGGAGGGAACACTCCTGTCTGTTGACTGTTGTGTGGTGTCCATTCATCTGTTGTCGTAGCCTTTGCTCGGTCTCGCCAATGCACCATGCCTCAGGGCTAGGTCTGGGTGGGTTACAGGGTCAGTGTGGACTTGCTGGGCCAAAGGGCTGTTTCCACACTAGGGATTCTATCATTCTATTTTTCAACATGATTTAAATTGTTAAATTGTGGCAGCAGGCAGGACTTAAGGATGGTGTGTTGCCTTCCTGGTGCCAGGGTTAAAGACATCACAGACAGAGTGTCGGAAATCCTCAACGACGAAGGTGAAGAGTCAGAGGTGGTGGTACATGTCGGCACAAATGATGTTGGGAAGAAGAGGAGGAACATACTACAGCGGGACTTCGGAGAACTAGGAAGAAGGCTGAAAAGCAGGACGTCCAGAGTGGTTATTTCCGGTTTGCTTCCAGTTCCTCGGGCTGGTGAGGCCAGAAACAGGGAGATAATGGACTTGAACGTGTGGCTGGGGAACTGGTGCAGGAAGCAAGGATTTAAATTCTTGGATCACTGGGGTATGTTTTGTGGTAAGCAGAAATTATGCAAGAGAGACGGTTTGCACCTTAATAGGTTGGAGACCAGCATTCTGGCAGGCAGGTTTGCTCCTAAGCAGCGGGGGGAGGGGACAAACTGGATGTTTAAGAAGGAAATTGAAGGGAAAGTTAGAACAAGGGAAGTCAAGAAAGACAACTGTATCAATGAAGCAGAAAACTCAAAAAGGGATCATGCTGTAAGGTTAAGTGAAATAGGAGTTGATGGGAAGGGTGAGGGCAGTAACAAATTAAAAATACTTTATATGAATGCACGAAGCAGTACAAATAAGATGGATGAGCTTGAGGCTCTTTTGGAAATTGGCAGATACGATATTGTGGGGATAACTGAGACGTGGCTTCAAGTGGACAGGGCCTGGGAAATGAATATTCAAGGCTGTATGTGCTATCGTAAGGATAGACTGACAGGCAGAGGGGGTGGGGTGGCCATGTTGGTAAGGGATGATATTCAATCCCTTGCGCGGGGGGACCTAGAATCAGGGGATGTAGAGTCAGTATGGGTAGAGCTGAGAAATTCTAAGGGTAAAAAGACCCTCTTGGGAGTTATCTACAGGCCCCCAAACAGTAGTCTGGATGTCGGATGTAAGTTGAATCAGAAGCTGAAATTGGCTTGTTGCAAAGATGTTACTACAGTTGTTATGGGTGATTTCAACATGCAGGTAGACTGGGAGAATCAGGATGGTATTGGACCTCAAGAAAGAGACTTTGTGGAGTGCCTCCGAGATGGATTCTTAGAACAGCTGGTGCTGAAGCCTACCAGGGAGAAGGCAATTCTGGATCTGGTATTGTGCAACCAACCAGAATTGATCAGGGACCTCGAAATGAAGGAGCCATTGGGAAGTAGTGACCATAATACAATAAGCTTCAATCTGCAATTTGAGAGGGAGAGGGTACAATCAGAAGTGACAATATTTCTGTTGAATAAAGGGAACTATGGAGCTATGAGGGAGGAGCTGGCCAAAGTTCAATGGTGCAATACCTTAGCAGGGATGACAGTGGAGGAACAATGGCAGATATTTCTGTGTATAATGCAGAAGATGCAGGATCAGTTCATTCCAAAAAGGAAGAAAGATCCTAGGAGGAGGCATGGGTGGCCGTGGCTGACGAGGAAAGTTAAGAAACATATAAAGTTAAAAGAGAAAAAGTATAACATAGCAAAGATAAGTTGGAAAACGAAGGACTGGGAAGCTTTTAAAGAACAACAGAGGATTACTAAGAAGGAAATACGCAGAAAAAAATGAGGTACGAAGGTAAACTGGCCAAAAGTATAAAGGAAGATAGTAAAAGCTTTTTTAGGTATGTGAAAGGCAAAAAAATGGTTAAGACTAAAATTGGGCCCTTGAAGACTGAAACAGTGGAATATATTATGGGGAGCAAAGAAATGGCAGAAGAATTGAATTGGTACTTCAGATCTGTGTTCACTGGGGAAGACACAAGCAATCTCCCTGAGGTAACAGTGGCTGAAGGACCTGAATTTAAGGGAATTTATATTTGCCAGGAATTGGTGTTGGAGAGTGTGTTAGGTCTGAAGGTTAAAACAATGACTACAGATGCTGAAAATCAAATACTGGATTAGTGGTGCTGGAAGAGCACAGCAGTTCAGGCAGCATCCAACGAGCAGCTCGTTGGATGCTGCCTGAACTGCTGTGCTCTTCCAGCACCACTAATCCAGTATAGGTCTGAAGGTTGACAAGTCCCCGGGGCCTGATGGTCTACATCCCATGGTAGTGAAGGAGGTGGCTCGAGAAATCGTGGATGCGTTGGTGATTGTTTTCCAGTGTTCGATAGATTCGGAATCAGTTCCTGCGGATTGGAGGGTGGCTAATGTTGTACCACTTTTTAAGAAAGGTGGGAGAGAGAAAGCAGGAAATTATAGACCAGTTAGTCTGACCTCAGTGGTGGGAAAGATGCTGGAGTCTATTATAAAGGATGAAATTACGACATATCTGGAGAGTAGTAACAGGATAGGTCAGAGTCAGCATGGATTTATGAAGGGGAAATCATGCTTGACTAATCTTCTGGAATTTTTTGAGGATGTAACTCTGAAGATGGACGAGGGAGATCCAGTAGATGTAGTGTACCTGGACTTTCAGAAAGCTTTTGATAAAGTCCCACATAGGAGGTTAGTGAGCAAAATTAGGGCGCATGGTATTGGGGGCAAAATACTAACTTGGATTGAAAGTTGGTTGGCTGACAGGAAACAAAGAGTAGTGATAATCGGCTCCATTTCGGAATGGCAGGCAGTGACCAGTGGGGTACCGCAGGGATCAGTGCTGGGACCGCAGCTTTTTACAATATATATTAATGATATAGAAGATGGCATTAGTAATAACATTAGCAAATTTGCTGATGATGCTAAGCTGGGTGGCAGGGTGAAATGTGAGGAGGATGTTATGAGATTACAGGGTGACCTGGACAGGTTAGGTGAGTGGTCAGATGCATGGCAGATGCAGTTTAATGTGGATAAATGTATGGTTATCCACTTTGGTGGCAAGAACAGGAAGGCGGATTACTACCTAAATGGAATCAATTTAGGTAAAGGGGCAGTACAAAGAGATCTGGGTGTTCTTGTACACCAGTCAATGAAGGTAAGCATGCAGGTAGAGCAGGTAGTGAAGAAGGCTAATAGCATGCTGGCCTTCATAACAAGAGGGATTGAGTATGGAAGCAAAGAGGTTCTTCTGCAGCTGTACAGGGCCCTGGTGAGACCACACCTGGAGTACTGTGTGCAGTTCTGGTCTCCAAATTTGAGGAAAGACATTCTGGCTATTGAGGGAATGCAGCGTAGGTTCATGAGATCAATTCCTGGAAAGGCGGGACTACCTTACGCTGAAAGACTGGAGCGACTGGGCTTGTATACCCTTGAGTTTAGAAGACTGAGAGGGGATCTGATTGAGACATATAAAATTATTAAAGGATTGGACACTCTGGAGGCAGGAAACATGTTTCCGCTGATGGGTGAGTGCCGAACCAGAGGACACAACTTAAAAATACGGGGTAGGCCATTTAGGACAGAGATGAGGAGAAACTTCTTCACCCAGAGAGTGGTGGCTGTGTGGAATGCTCTGCCCCCAGAGGGCAGTGGAAGCCCGGTCTCTAGATTCGTTTTAAAAAAGAGTAGGATAGAGCTCTCAAGGACAGTAGAATCAAGGATTATGGAGATAAGGCAGGAACAGGAGACTGATTAAGGATGATCAGCTATGATCATATTGAATGGTGTTGCAGGCTTGAAGGGCAGAATGTGTTGCTGGAAAAGTGCAGCAGGTCAGGCAGCATCCAAGGAGCAGGAGAATTGACGTTTCAGGCATGAGCCCTTCTTCCTGAAGAAGGGCTCATGCCTGAAACGTCGATTCTCCTGCTCCTTGGATGCTACCTGACCTGTTGCGCTTTTCTAGCAACACATTATCAGCTCTGATCTACAGCATCTGCAGTCCTCACTTTCTCCTCAAAGGGCAGAATGGCCTACTCCTGAACCTATTGTCTATTGTCAGTATACTGATTTTCCAATATCACACTGTATCAGAAATTCAGCAAATTAAATTAGTGGGAGGATAAATCTGATTCACCTCACATCTAAATTTAGATGAAATACAGATTTACACAAACATTTGAAAGGAAACAAAATCTAGACAGTCTCTTTTAAAACAAAGTCACCCAGAACAGAGCATCTCAAACAAGAGACAGGAAGAGAACTGAACAATACAGCACTGGAACAGGTCCTTCAGCCCTCGATGTCTGCGCTAGCAAGTTCTGCCCTTCCACAGTAAAACTGTCTTCAATTATAGGATCCATATGCTTCTATTCCTTTCCTATTCACGTATTTGTCCTGGTGCTTCTTGAATGGTGCTGTTGTGTCCGCATCCACCAGCTTCTCTGGCAATGCATCCCAAACACTCACCACCCTTTGTGTGGAAAACTTGCCTCACACATCTGTTCCGAACTGCCACCACCAGTATGCCCCCACTCCCCCTCAACAAACTGCCACGCACCTTGAACCTGTGTCCCCTAGTAATTGATCAGTCCACCCTAGGGAAAAGTCTTATACACAATTCATTCACAATCTTATAGGCTTCTATTAGGTTGCCCTTCAACCTCCTGAGTTCCAGTGAAAACAAACCCAGTCTATTTAACTTTTCTTCACAGCTAAAATCCCCCATACCAGGCAACACCCTGGTAAACCTTTTCTTTACCCTCTCCAAAGCATCCACATTCTTCTGGTAGTATGGTGACCAGAACAGTACACAATATTCCAAGTGTTGCCTAACTCAAGTTCTGTAAAGCTGCAGCATAACTTGTCTATCCTTATACTCAATACCCTTTCCAATGAAGGCAAACATGTCATACCTCATACCTGTGAACCCACACACCCAGATCCCTCTGCATATCAATACTCCTAAGGATTCTACTATTCATTGTATAAATTCAACCCGTACTTTACCTTCCAAAATGCATCACCTCACATTTGTCCGGTTTAACTTCCATTTTTCCGCCCATACCTCCAACTGATCTATATCCTGCTGTATCCTGTGACAATCCTCACTATTAGCAACTCTGACAATCTTTGTGTCAACTAGAAGCTAATTACACCAGACACATTTTCCTACAATATCATTTACATAGATCACAAACAGCAGAGGCCTCAACACTGATACCTACGGGACACCACTTGTCACGGCTCTCCATTCTGCAAAGCCAGCTCTGTATCTATCTTGCCAGCTGACCCTGATATCATGTGACTTCACCTTGTGTACTAATTTGCCATGAGGAACCTTGTCAAAGGCTTTACTGAAGCCTATGCAGAAAACTCAACCGCTTTTCCCTCAATCATCTTCACCATCTCAAAAAACTCAATCAAGTTAGTGAGGCACAATTCCACTCTCCCCCCATCATCCTCTGCACAAAACTATGCTGTCTATTGCCAATCAGTCCATTTGCTTCAAAATGCGTTTATATCTTGTCCCTGATAACCTTTTACAATAATTTCCCTACCACCGACTTGCAACTCACAGGCATCCCTGCTACTGTTCTTAACCAACGGGACAACACTGGCTATTCTCCAGTTCTTGAGGACCTCACCTGTGAGCAAAGAGGACACAAAGATGTATGTCAATGCTTCAGCAATTTGTTCTTGTCTCCCTCATTATTCTGGGAAAGATCCCTTCAGGACCCGGGACTTATCTATCTTAATATATATTAAGGCACACCACACCTCTTCCTCTTTTAATAGCAACAGGGCTTAGAAACTCATCACTTCCTTCCTGGAGATCATCCCCCAACAATTCCTTCTCATTGGTGAATACCGGCACACTGTATTTGTTCAGGACCTCACATACTCCTGGCTCCATACAGATTCCTTCCTTTGTCCTGGAGTGGACCAACCCTTTCCATGGCTACCGTTTTGTTTTTTATACATCTGTAAAAATCTTTGGTAATTTCCTTAATCCTGATTTGGAGATGCCAGTGTTGGACTGGGGTGCACAGTTAAAAATCACACAACACCAGATTATAATCCAACAGATTTAATTGGAAGCACACGAGCAAGGATGCACTGAGGCATGGTACATTGGGAAAACCGAGCAAAGGCTATGGCAACGGATGAATGGGCACTGCACAACAATCAACAGACAGGACTGTTCCCTCCCAGTTGGGGAACATTTCAGCAGTCCAGGACATTCGACCTCGCACCTTCGGGTGACCATCCTCCAAGGAGGACTTCGGGACAGGCAGCAACGAAAAGTGGCCGAGCATCGGCTGTTGGCTAAATTCCATACCCATGAGGGCCTCAACCGGGACCTTGGGTTCATGTCACACTTCAGGTGACCACCATTGCACTATACACACACAGAGACACTCCTACACACACACACACTTCTATACACACACACTCACACACACCCTCACAGACACACACACTCCCACACTCTCATATGCATCCTCTCAGAGACTTAGACCACTCTACACTGACGCACACATATACACGCTCTCTCACAGACACTCAACTCCCCACCCGACACACATGCACCCCCACACAGACTTAAGACACTCTACACTCACATATACACTCTCTTTCACACTCACAATCCCCAAATCCAGACAGATAGGCAGACACACAAAGACCCATATGCACACGTATACACATACGTTTGTGGGGTGAATTTGTACTTGCAGAGTTACATTGTACTTTGCTCAAAAACTGTATGAATTCATGTAAAACTCTGTTATTGCACTTTTTAGATTAGAATCAGTCTAAACACCAAGGCACAGACAGAGAACACGGGGGCTAACACCTTCAACATATTGTCCAGTAACATCAATTGTTACAGTTAACCTGAGAATGCAACTTAAAGAAAAAGTTTTGTGACTTACACATGAAAGAAGTGAAACTATCATGGTATTTGAACAGATGAAAGACTCAACAGACAATCGACATAATTTTCAATGTATAATTTCAGTTACATCACACTGTAAACTTTTGCTATAAATTCTGTGCCTTACAATTTTGTCCTCCACAACCGCCTGATGAAGGACTGGCGCTCCGAAAGCTAGTGTGCTTCCAAATTAAACCTGTTGGACTATAACCTGGTGTTGTGTGATTTTTAACTTCCTTAATCCTGTTTGCTAATGACTTTTCATGTCCTCGTTTTACCCATCTAATTCCTTGTTTAAGTTCTTTCCTATTTTCTTAAATACTTCAAGGCTTCATCAGTTCCCATTCTCCTATGCTTCCTTTTACTTTCTCACGAAGATCATAATCCCATCCCTGGTATTCGAAGATTCACTCAACTTCTCCTTCACTCTCGCAGGAATGTTCCACTCTTGAACTCTGCCATTTGAAATACTCCCACATGCTTGATGTAAATTTACCCTCAAACCAGCCACCTCCAATCAAAATTCTCCTGTTCCTGCCTAATATTGTTGTCGTTTGCCTTTCCCCTAATCTAACACTCTCACCTAAGGACTGTTGTTATGCCTATTCATGAGTCTCTCAAAACTCACAGCATTATGTTCACTACTCCTGAAATGCTCCCCCATTGACACATCACTCAACTGGCTGGGCTCATTTCCCAAAATCAGGTCCAGTATCACCCCTTCCAGGTTAGACTGTTTACATATTGTGTCAAAAATCCCTCCTGAATGGTCCTTACAAACTTTGCCCCATCCAAGCCCTTAGCACGTAGCAATCCCTAGTCAGAAGTGGGTACTGCAGATGCTGGAGATTACAGTCAAGTTAGAGTGGTGCTAGAAAAGGAAAATCGATGTCCATCAGGAATTCCAATATCATTTACATAGATCACAACAGCAGAGGTCTCGGCAATTCCTGATGCCCGAAACGTCGATTTTCCTGCTCCTTGGATGCTGCCTGACCTGCTGTGCTGTTCCCGCACCACGCAAATCACGATTCCTAGGGGGAATTTAAAATCACCCACCGCAACAAGCTTGCTGTTTTGACATCTTTTCAAAATTTGTCTACATATTCTCTCCCAAAGGCTTCTGGGGGGGAGCTGTAGTATACCGCCAGCACTGTGATTTCTATTCCTGATTTACCTGATTACCCATAATGCCTCTTTACACAGGTCCTCTGATGTATCCTGCCTGATGTATCCTGCCTCAGTACAGTTGAGATACTCCTTTACCAGTAATGCAATTCCCAAACCCCTTTTACCTTCCTTTCTGTCATACCTGGAAGATATAGATTCTGGGACATTCAGGTACCAGACCGGTCCCTGTTTCAGCCAAGTCTCTGTAATTGCAACTATGTCATAGTTCAAAGTACTACCCAAAGCTGTAGGTTCATCTCCCTTGACTATTATACTTCTCGCATTGAAACACATGCATTTAAGACCACGTCCCCTGCTCTTTTCCAGAGGATTTTCCTGACTGTTCTAATTCTTGGTAATTTTTGCCTTAGTTGCTACTTTCTGCATCTACTACCCCTACTCCTTTGGTTCCCATTCCCCTGCCACATTAGTTTTAACCCTTCCCAACCACTCTACCAAGTATCTCCCAAAGATATCAGTCCCCGTCCTGCTCATGTGTAACCCATCCAGTTTATACAGGTTGCCACCTCTCCCAGAACCAGTCCCAATGCCACACAAATCTGAAATCCTCGTCCTCACACCATCTTTTCAGCCACATGTTCATCGTCTGATATCAGAAATAGACCAAATGTCTCATCAAGTCTAAGTTTCACCATTCAATAGCTGATCTTGGATTTTAACTCAAATCTATAGTAGGAACAGAGAAAGACTTTTATTTCACTTGCATTCCAGGTTTTGTAACCTTGGATCACCCCAATCAATTTTATAATAAACTAACTGCTTTTTTGAATGCTGTTCCAATGTAAAAAATACAGCAGCCAACTTGCATACACAAAAGAGATATTATCTGATCAAATAATCTTTTTACAGTGTTAATCAAAGGACAAATGCTGGCTAGTACATAAACATAGCTCGAGGAAAGTCTGATATCCATCTGAGGGGGTGAATAAGAGATCAATTCAAAGTCTCATCCAGAACACGATACTTCTAACACCAGAGCCTCAATCCAGATTTTGTGTCAAAGCTCTGCAGCACTGCTATTATTAAACAACAAAGTGATTCAACTGAGTCACTGCAATGCAGACTTGATCAGAAGTATCAATGATCCTAATTCAATTACTTTTCTTTAAAAAGTGAAGAAACTCAGTATAGCAGTTCCCCCGTATCCTGAAGGGTTACGTTTCAGGATCGTAATCCAAGATGGAGGACAGGAAAAATTTCTGGCTGTAAGAGCTGCTCCTTTTTTTTGAGGTATTTTGGATGTTGGAGGTGATTTCCTCGAATTCCAGGAGCAGCGATTACTGTTTTATATGCTGTTGCATTGTTTTGGAACTTTGGAAAAAAAAAGTCAAAACAACAGCAGTTTTAAAAGGGAGAAGAGCAGACAAACGAAGCACATGGTGAGGACAGTGCAGGAGAGAGAGAGAGAGAGAGAGAGAGAGAGAGAGAGAACCTGCACAGTCACCGCCTTTGCTGTTTGAATTCGTTAATCGCTGGACATCAGAGGGCATCTGGGAAAATTAACGAACAGTGAAATTCACAACTAATCTTGGAGGAACTGTTGGGTGAAGTTCACAGCACAGAATCAGATAAGTTAATTGTTGTTTTAAGTCTGTCCAAGAGAAAGGCTGCAGTAGTGAGTATAGTGGATTCTTTCTTGATTATATGTTTTTGGAGATAAGTCTCTTGATTAAACTTAAAATATAAGCCATAGCTATTAATTTAACCTGGGGCAGTGTTTGTAGAGGAATAAGACGGTGTTGTTTTCTGGGTCTGTAGATTGTGAAGGAGCAAAAATGGCCTTTGCAGTGATATGTATTTCTTGTCAGATGTGGGTGTTTAAAGAGAGTTTAAGGGTTACTGCAGATTATATCTGCCATAAATGCTGTTGGATGCGAATCTTATCAGATCGAGTGGATCGGTTGGAGAGACAGATAGAAGCGATGAGGAATTTGCAATAGCAACAGTATGTAATGGATGGCAGTTATAGGAAGGGGGGAAAGTCTCAGGTACAGTCACATAGATGGGTTAACTCCAGGAAGGATAAGAGAGGTAGGCAGCTAGTGCAGGAATCTTTTGTGGACATACCTATTTCAAACAGGTATGCTGTTTTGGAAAATGTAGGGGTGATGGATTCTCAGGGAAACGTAGCACGAACAGCCAAGTTTCTGGTATTGAGACTGGCTCTAATGCAACGAGGGGTACATCGGCTTCCAAGAGATCAATTGTGTTCGGGGATTCTGTAGTCAGAGGTAAGACGGACGTTTCTGTGGCCAGCAGAGAAAAAGCAGAATGGTGTGTTGTTTCCCTGGTGCCAAGATCAAGGATGTCTCAGAGAGGGTACAGAATGTTCTCACGGGGGAGAGGGGCCAGCAGGAGGTTATTGTCCACATTGGAACCAACGACATTGGGAGGGAAAAGTTTAAGACTCTGAAGGGAGATTACAGAGAGTTAGGCAGGAATTTAAAAAGGAGGTCCTCAAGGGTAGTAATATCTGGATTACTTCCAGTGCTACGGGCTAGTGAGGGCAGGAATAGGAGGATAGAGGAGCTGGTGTATGGGATAAGGATTCACATTTTTGGATCATTGGAATCTCTTTTGGAATAGAAGTGACCTGTACAAGAAGGACGGATTGCACCTAAATTGGAAGGGGAATAATAAACTGGCAGGGAAATTTGCTAGAACTGCTAGGGAGGATTTAAACTAGTAAGGTGAGGTTGGGGTGGGGGGGGGGGGGGGTGCGGTGGGACCCAGGGAGATAGTGAGGAAAGAGATCGATCTGAGACGGGTACAGCTGAGAACAGAAGTGAGTCAAACAGTCAGGACAGGCAGGGACAAGGTAGGACTAAAAAATTGAACTGCATTTATTTCAATGCAAGGGGCCTAACAGGGAAGGCAGATGAACTCAGGGCATGGTTAGGAACCTGGGACTGGGATATCATAACATTACGAAAACATGGCTCAGGGATGGGCAAGACTGGCAGCTTAATGTTCCAGGATACAAATACTACAGGAAGGATAGAAAGGGAGGCAAGAGAGGAGGGTGGGTGTCATTTTTGATAAGGGATAGCATTACAGCTGTGCTGAGGGAAATACATCCAGGGAAGTTATTTGGGTGGAACTGAGAAATAAGAAAGGGATGATCACCTTATTGGGATTGTATTATAGACTCCCCAAATAGTCAGAGGGAAATTGAGAAACAAACTTGTAAGGAGATCTCAGCTATCTGTAAAAATAATAGGGTAGTTATGGTAGGGGATTTTAACTTTCCAAACATCGACTGGGACTGCCATAGTGTTAAAGGTTTAGATGGAGAGGAATTTCTAAAGTGTGTAAAAGACAATTTTCTGATTCAGTATGTGGATGTACTTACTCGAGAAGGTGCAAAACTTGACCTACTCTTGGGAAATAAGGCAGGGCAGGTGACTGAGGTGTCAGTGGGGGAGCACTTTGGGGCCAGCGGCCATAATTCTATTCATTTTAAAAACAGTGATGGAAAAGGATAAACCAGATCTAAAAGCTAAAGTTCTAAATTGGAGAAAGGCCAATTTTGACAGTATTAGGCAAGAACTTTCGGAAGCTGATTGGAGGCATATGTTCGCAGGTAAAGGGACGGCTGGAAAATGGGAAGCCTTCAGAAATGAGATAACAAGATTCCAGAGAAAGTATATTCCTGTCAGGTTGAAAGGGAAGGCTGGTAGGTATAGGCAATGCTGGATGACTAAAGAAATTGAGGGTTTGATGAAGAAAATGAAGGAAGCATATGCCAGGTATGGACAGGATAGATCGAGTGAATCCTTAGAAGAGTATAAGAAAGTAGGAGTATACTTATGAGGGAAATCAGGAGGGCAAAACGGGGACATGAGATAGCTTTGGCAAATAGAATTAAGGAGAATCCAAACGGTTTTTACAAATATATTAAGGACAAAAGGGTAACTAGGGAGAGAATAGGGCCCCTCAAAGATCAGTAAGGCAGCCTTTGTGTGGAGCCACAGAAAATGGGGGAGATACTAAATGAGTACTTTGCACAGTATTTACTGTGGAAAAGGATATGGAAGATATAGACTGTAGGGAAATAGATGGTGACATCTTGCAAAATGTCCAGATTACAGAGGAGGAAGTGCTGGATGTCTTGAAACGGTTAAAGGTGGATAAATCCCCAGGACCTGATCAGTTGTACCCGAGAACTCTGTCAGAAGCTCGAGAAGTGATTGCTGGGCCTCTTGCTGAGATATTGGTATCATCGATAGTCACAGGTGAGGTGCCGGAAGACTGGAGGTTGGCAAACGTGGTGCCACTTGTTTAAGAAGGGAGGTAAAGACAAGCCAGGGAACTATAGACCGGTGAGCCTGACCTCGGCGGTGGGCAAGTTGTTGGAGGGAATCCTCAGGGATAGGATATACATGTATTTGGAAAGGCAAGGACTGATTCGGGATAATCAACATGGCTTTGTGCATGGGAAATCATGTCTCACAAATTTGATTGAGTTTTTTGAAGAAGTAACAAAGAAGATTGAAGAGAGCAGAGCAGTAGATGTGATCTATGTGGACTTCAGTAAGGCGTTCGACAAGGTTCCCATGGGAGACTGATTAGCAAGGTTAGATATCATGGAATACAGGGAGAACTAGCCAAATGGATACAGAAATGGCTCAAAGGTAGAAGACTCAAAGGTGGTGGTGGAGGGCTGTTTTTCAGACTGGAGGCCTGTGACCAGTGGAGTGCCACAAGGATCTGAGTTGGGCCCTCTACTTTTTGTCATTTACATAAATGATTTGGATGCGGTACAGTTAGTAAGTTTGCAGATGACACCAAAATTGGAGGTGTAGTGTGTAGCGAAGAGAGTTACCTCAGATTATAACAGGATCTGGATCAGATGGGCCAGTGGGCTTAGAAGTGGCAGATGGAGATTAATTCAGATAAATGTAAGGTGCTGCATTTTGGGAAAGCAAATCTTAGCAGGACTTATACACTTAATGGTAAGGTCCTAGGGAGTGTTGCTGAACAAAGAGACCTTGGAGTGCAGGTTCATAGCTCCTTCAAAGTGGAGTCACAGGCAAATAGGATAGTGAAGAAGGCGTTTGGTATGCTTTCCTTTATTGCTCAGAGTATTGAGTACAGGAGTTGGGAGGTCATGTTGCGGCTGTCCAGGACATTGGTTAGGCCACTGTTGGAATGTTGCGTGCAATTCTGGTCTTCTTCCTATCGGAAAGATGTTGTGAAACTTGAAAGGGTTCAGAAAAGATTTACAAGGATGTTGCTGGGGTTGGAGGATCTGAGCTACAGGGACAGGCTGAACAGGCTGGGGCTGTTTTCCCTGGAGTGTTGGAGGCTCAGGGGTGACCTTATAGAGGTTTACAAAATTATGAGGGGCGTGGATAGGATAAATAGACAAAGTCTTTTCCCTGGGGTCGGGGAGTCCAGAACTAGGGGGCATAGGTTTAGGGTGAGAGGGGAAAGGTATAAAAGAGACCTAAGGGTCAACATTTTCACGCAGTGGGTGGTACGTGTATGGAATGAGCTGCCAGAGGATGTGGAGGAGGCTGGTACAATTGAAACATTTAAGAGGTATTTAGATGAGTTTATGAATAGGAAGTGTTTGGAGGGATATGGGCCGGGTGCTGGCAGGTGGGACTAGATTGGGTTGGGATATCTGGTCGGCATAGACGGGTTGGACCGAAGGGTCTGTTTCCATGCTGTACATCTCTATGACTCTATCTACTGCGGAAGTCTGAAACTGCAGATAGGATGAACCCATTCATTTGAATGGAAAAGTTATGTTCCCGGGAGCCTCCTAGTCCCTGGTGCTGGAACGTTCCCTATAATATGTTCCAACTGTGGTAAACTGTGTGTAAGTGAAACCGCAGAAAATAATTCCGCGATACGGGGTTGCCCCGTACATCTGGCAGCCTCCGTAGTGAGAGTAACAGTTCCAAAGAAGAGTCTCGTGACTCTTCTTTGGAACTGAGACATTAAATCTGTTTCTCTCACTGTATGCTGTCAGACCTGCAGAGTTTCTCCTGTGGTCTGTTTTTATTTCATATTTCCAGCATCTGCAGCACTTTGCTTTCATACAAAATTATCCTAATTCACTGTACTTCCCATTTTAAAAGGACTTATTGATCAAGAAAATCCCTACTTGTGTCAGATAGAGTCACAGTCATAGAACAATAAAAGATCCTTTGGCTAATCAAGTCTGTACCAGTCAAAAACAATCACCAATTATTTCAACAGTTGGCTCAAAGGCTATCCCTTAGCAACATAAGTATACTTCTAAATACTTCTCAAATGTAATGAGGGTTTCTGTTTCCACCACCCTTACAGACCGAGAGGTCCAAATTCCCACCATCCTCTCGGTGAAAAAAGGTTTACTTCATACATACTGTGAACCTTCTGCCCCCGACCTTAAATCCATGCCTGCAGTTGTTGATCTCTCCATCAAAAAGGGAGTTTTTTCCAGTCCACTATATCTATACACTTAATAATTTTATAAGTCTCAATCATGTTCCCTCTCAATCTCCATTTGTTCAATCTCTTTATACCAAAAACTCCAGCCCAAGACAACATCCTGGTATCTCCTTTGCATCACCTCTAATGCTATCTCATTAGAACAATACAGCACAGAACAGGCCCTTCGGCCCACGATGTTGTGCCGAACTTCTATCCTAGATTAAGCACCCATCCATGTACCTATCCAAATGCCGCTTAAAGGTCGCCAATGAATCTGACTCTACCACTCCCTCGGGCAGCGCATTCCATGCCCCCACCACTCTCTGGGTAAAGAACCCACCCCGACATCTCCCCTATACCTTCCACCCTTCACCTTAAATTTATGTCCCCTTGTAACACTCTGTTGTACCCGGGGAAAAAGTTTCTGACTGTCTACTCTATCTATTCCTCTGATCATCTTATAAACCTCTATCAAGTCACCCCTCATCCTTCGCCGTTCCAACGAGAAAAGGCCGAGAACTCTCAACCTATCCTCGTACGACCTACTCTCCATTCCAGGCAACATCCTGGTAAATCTTCTCTGCACCCTCTCCAAAGCTTCCACATCTTTCCTAAAGTGAGGCGACCAGAACTGCACACAGTACTCCAAATGTGGCCTAACCAAAGTCCTGTACAGCTGCAACATCACCTCACGACTCTTGAATTCAATCCCTCTGCTAATGAACGATAATACTCCATAGGCCTTCTTACAAACTCTATCCACCTGAGTGGCAACCTTCAAAGATCTATGTACATAGACCCCAAGATCCCTCTGTTCCTCCACCTGACCAAGAACCCTACCATTAACCCTGTATTCCGCATTCTTATTTGTTCTTCCAAAATGGACAACCTCACACTTGGCAGGGTTGAACTCCATCTGCCACTCCTCAGCCCAGCTCTGCATCCTATCTAAGTCCCTCTGCAGCCGACAACAGCCCTCCTCACTGTCCACAACTCCACCTATCTTTGTATCATCTGCAAATTTACTGACCCACCCTTCGACTCCCTCCTCTAAGTCATTAATAAAAATTACAAACAGCAGAGGACCCAGAACTGATCCCTGCGGAACTCCACTTGTAACTGGACTCCATGCTGAATATTTACCATCTACCACCACTCTCTGACTTCTACCGGTTAGCCAGTTTTCTATCCAATTGGCCAAATTTCCCTCTATCCCATGCCTCCTGACTTTCCGCATAAGCCTACCATGGGGAACCTTATCAAATGCCTTACTAAAATCCATGTACACTACATCCACTGCTCTACCCTCATCCACATGCTTGGTCACCTCCTCGAAGAATTCAATAAGACTTGTAAGGCAAGACCTACCCTTCACAAATCCGTGCTGGCTGTCCCTAATCAAGCAGTGTCTTTCCAGATACTCGTAAATCCTATCCCTCAGTACCCTTTCCATTACTTTGCCTGCCACAGAAGTAAGACTAACTGGCCTGTAATTCCCGGGGTTATCCCTATTCCCTTTTTTGAACAGATCATTCTTCCCATATCATTCTTCCCATAATATGGATTCCAGACTGCACACAATACTCCAGCTTTGGCCTAATCAATGTTTTATTGTCAGCATAACTCAAACTATATACCTCAACTAATAAAAGGCAAGTATTCTGTACTTCTTCGTAGCCACTTTATCCACTTGCTCCGATGGTATCTTAAAGCACTGGTGTACATGTTCAGCAAGGTTCTTCTGATTGGTGGTGCTTCCCAGATATCTACTGTTCATAATGTATTCACTTGCCTTGATTGTCCAGCCCAAGTGCATCATAGGAGTTGGTGAGGACTGCAGATGCTGGAGAGTCAAAGTGAATAAAGAGTTGAGCTGGAGAAAGTACAGCTCAGGCAGCATCAGAGGCGGGGTTGTGGGTGGAGTCAACATTTCAAGTTGGATCCGTTCATCACGTTTATCCAGATTGATGCAATGTGACCCATCTCTCTTAAGAGAATGTACCATCACCTTCTTACCACCAAGAAATCCCTCCACAGTAAATACTGTGGTTTTACTATTGATCAGAAGCACATAAATATGGGTGGTCATAAGAGGAGGTAAAAGCCACAAAATCCAGCAAGTCACTCACCTCCTGACTCCTCAAACCCTGTGCACCACCTGCAAAATGCAAGTCAGAATGGTGGTAGAATACTCTCCACTTGGATGTTGTTGGACTCAACTTGCCCAGGAAAGAAGCTTGACATCATCAACAAGGACAAAAGAAAGACTGATTGATAAGAATCCCATCCATTGATTTCATTTACCCCGACACTCAACATACAGTCCTCTACACAATATAATGAACTGCAGTAATTTATCAATGCACCTTTAGAAATTCTATCCAACCCATGAACCTAGATAGACCAGGGCAGTACATGCATAGAAACACCATTACCTGCATGTTTCCTTCCCAGTCACACACCATCCTGAGATATAATATACTGTTCATTCACTTTTATTAGATCATCTTAGGAAGATGGTTGATTAAAGGTAATGTCATTGGATAAGCAATCCAAAACCTCAGGCTAGGTATAGAAGCACCAATGGCAAACAAAGCCCTGTTGATCCTGCAAAGTCCTGTTTATGAACAATTTGTGCAAAGATTGTGCTAAAGACTAAATCAACCCGACAATCATATTTATGCAATTCTTAGAGAACACCTAGATATCCTCATCACCACCCCAGGGTATTTTCTGCCTCATCAGCAGGAAAACCACCAGACTGAAAGGAATTGCCGTAGCTGTCCCCCTCCTCCAAATTGCATGCAATCTCATGACATCAGGTCAAACAAACGTAAGGAAACTGCCCGCTGATTTGCTCTCCCTCTTTGTTGCAGCATCGGTATTCCACCATGATATACTCCATTTGGAGGAAGCAAGGACAAACAGTCTACACTTGGTAGGGATTTCAAAACTTCCAATGAGTGGCTCAGAACTACTACTAATACTACTACTGTTTCAGCAGGTTGAGTTGAATTGGGGGGGGGGGGGGGGGGAATAAAAAAAGGTTGCTAGGCTGGGTTGGCACCAAGTAGCAAGAAAACCATCAAGAGGGCGGAATGAAAAAAAAATCTGATGTTATCCTCAAGTGTCTGTCAAAATAAGTCTATCTACAGATACAACTACCAGTGCCCAGACATTGTGGAGACCAAGTTCCTTCTTCATATGGAGATTATCCTCACTCATATTGTGGCACTACCACCTTGCAAAATGAGACAGCCTTCAAACCAAAGTGGCAATTCAAAACTGTGTAACCAAGTAGCACTATGGACCATCAGCAACACAAACATAACCAACCACAATCAGTAGCATAATTGTTACAACCAGAGATAGAAAGCTGAACCAAATCAATGTTTCTGCCTCTATATTCGCAACACAGTAAAACTAAAGCCTTCTATCCCATACTCTGTAAATCATTAATTCAATATACCAGTTTGTAATTTAAACAAAAAAACTGACTTATAAAGTAACTTCAGTGGTCCACAATTAAGCAAAGTAATCTAATTACTTTGGCTATAAAACCAAAGACCCTTGTTTTCAGCTCCATTAACACAAAAGGCAGAAACACAATTAAGGGATTAAAAATAACAAAACAAGCCAGATTACTGAAATAGTTTTCACACGTTGTGAAACTTGAAACTGTTCAGAAAAGATTTAAGAGAATGATGCCAGGATTGGAGAGTTGGAGCTGTAGGGAGAGGCTGAATACGCTGGGGCTGTTTTCCCCAGGGTATCAGAGGCTGAAAGGTGACCTTATAGAAGTTTATAAAATCATGAAGGACATGGATAGGGCGAATAGACTAGGTCTTTTCGCTAGGGTGGGGAGAGTCCAGAACTAGAGGGCATAGGTTTAAGGTGAGGGGGGAAAGATTTAAAAGGGACTGGAGAGGCAACTTGTAGTGTGTGCATGGGATGAGTTGAAGGCTGGTACAATTACAACCTTTAAAAGGCATCTGGATGGATATATGAAAAGGAAGGGATTAGAGGGATATGGGCCAAGTACTGGCAAATGAGACTAGACTGGTTTTAGTTATCTGGCTGGCATGGACACGTTGGACCGAAGGGTCTGTTGCCATGCTGTACAACTCTTTGAATATGTCAATCAGGGTCATCCTTCCTGTTCATTCAGATAAAGGCACAAATACTTATAACTTGGTTTTCTATTCTTTGGAATTGTAAGAGCTGTTCATGGGAGGTTAAAGCAAAGCTTTCAGATCTTTATACCAATAGCATTAACAGCCAGATTCCTTTTATTCAGAAAAGAGCCCAAAATGCAATTCAAATTGAAACTACTCCCTCATAGACTGACCGTCTCTTCCACGAAGTGCCAGTTACCACTCAATATCTGCTATCTGACTTGAACAAAAAAAAACTACTTTCCAAAAACTTGCTGGTTGACAGAGCACCTTTTGATCGGGAATCAACTTCCAGAGTCTGGCCTCACAAACAAACAAAAGCTTAAAATTCACACAACACCAGGTTATAGTCCATCAGGTTTAATTGGAAGCACTAGCTTTCAGACCGTCGCTCCTTCATCAAGGAGCGACGCTCCGAAAGCTTGTGTGCTTCCAATTAAACCTGTTGGATTATAACCTGGCGTTATATGATTTTTAACTTTGTACACCCCAGTCCAACACCGACATCTCCAAATCAAAACAAAAGCTTGTTTAGTCTGTTTTCCTTTTAACACAAGATGTTGGTCATAGTCAAAAGATCACCATCAGCTCACAGTTCCCAGTTCACAATTCCTCATCAAAATTGATAGAAGAAAAAATTAAAAGTAATTTAAAATCAGTAAGGGTTGTAACATAACTATTTAGCATATACCCCATCTCTTTCCTTCCCATTAAACCCAAAAGATCAACTCTGCTTCAATCAGAAAAGTGTAGCTGACCATATCAAGAGAAAACACCAAATATACCTAAAAATAGAGGCGCCAAATTGTTGAAATTACAACACAGAATTATTTGTATGTCCAACAGCAGGAGCAGAATGCAATAGTAAGGGCTAAGTGTTCCCATAATTAATTCATTACATCTAAGCTCAATTCCTGCAAAATTCAGTTACTAATGGTGGAAACATGAGATAATGTCTGCCCTCCAGATCAAGATGACTTGGCAAAACTGTAGTCATTGGAATCAGGAAAGATGCTCCATACTCCCTAGAGTATGGTAACAGGCCTTTTGACCCAACAAGTCCACATCCACGCCGACCCTCCAAAGAGTAATCCACCCAGACTTATTCCCCTACCCTATATTTATCTTTAGTACATATGTGTAGATTACTGCACATTACGGTACTGGTAACTGGAATATAGTACAACAGTACCAGTCAGAATGGCAGTACCAGTCAGTAGCAGGCAGAATGGAGACAGTTATTTTAGATTAGCTTCCCTACAGTGTGGAAACAGGCCCTTCGGCCCAACAAGTCCACACTGACCCCCCGAAGAGTAACCTACCCAGACCCATTTCCCACTGACTAATGTGCCTCACAGTATGGGCAATTTAGCATGGCCAATTCATCTAACCTGCACATCTTTGGATTGTGGGAGGAAATCGGAGCATGCAGAGGAAACCCACACAGACACAGGGAGAATGTGCAAACTCCACACAGGCAGTCACCCGAAGCAGGAATCAAACCTAGGTCCCTGGTGCTGTGAGACAACAGTGCTAACCACTGAACCACTATGGCACCCCTGATTTCACCTGTTGTCTAGTGGGCCTTTCTAGCATATCTTACCAAATTTACCAGATTAACTACCAACTTGGGGGTGGTACAGTGGCTCAGCAGTTAGCACTGCTGTCTCACAGCGCTAGAAGTATTGTGTGCTGTCTTAGCTCCTTTGCCAAACAATATTTTGGATGTGGAGGGAGTGCAACAAAGCTTTACCAAACTGATTCCTGAGATGGCAAGACTGATGCATGAAGAGGCACTAGACAAGTTAGGACTATATTTACTGGGGGGACTGATGGGGAAAGCTGCAGATGAGGAAAGTCAAATACATGCAGCAGTTCTCCAATGTCTTGGGAGTCCAGAACAAAGGGTCACAGGACTGACATGGAAAATTTCTTCGCCCAGAGTGAAAGCCTGTGGATTATCCTCGCTAAAACATTCAATGTTTTCAAGAAAGAGACAGATATGATTCTTAAGACTAAAGGAATCAAGAAGTGGGTTAAAGTGTGAATAAGGTCCTGAGTACAATGATCTGCCACAATCACATTGAATGGTGGAGAAAGTTTGAAGGGCTGAATGGCCTTAACCAGTTCCTATTTTCTAATGTTTCTGGGTCTCCTGTAACTCCCTTGGCCTTCTTAGGTAGCTAGCCACAGCAACCAACAGCATGGTAAAGCAGTTGAAATAATCTACAATGGGAACGCAAGAAGCAAGAGAGATTCTTGGACCTCAGAGTCATTGGTGGGCAGACAGGCATGAGGATTGCACACAGACTCTCCTCCAAACAGTGCAAATGCTTGTACCCAGAAAATGAAAGACACCTCCATCATCCAGTCACTTTCAGACTCAGCATGTGCAGCTGAGTGATTATGACAGCATCAAATAGGCAAATTTTGCAGCGCTCAGGCATCCTTTCTAACCCAGAAGGGCATCTAATATTCAATTTCTCATTGCATTCAGTACAGACCATCGTTATGACAGAGAACAAGAACTTTATGCTAAAATAAAAACAAATTGCTGAACAAACTCAGCAGGTAAGACAATACAACTTTCCTTCACAATACAAAACATAGAAAGGTTAATTGTTACCCTCTCCACAGATGCTGCCAGACCTGGTGAGTTTTCCTGTTTTTACCTTGCATAGAACATAGAACATAGAACAATACAGCACAGAACAGGCCCTTCGGCCCACGATGTTGTGCCGAACTTCTATCCTAGATTAAGCACCCATCCATGTACCTATCCAAATGCCGCTTAAAGGTCGCCAATGAATCTGACTCTACCACTCCCACGGGCAGCGCATTCCATGCCCCCACCACTCTCTGGGTAAAGAACCCACCCCTGACATCTCCCCTATACCTTCCACCCTTCACCTTAAATTTATGTCCCCTTGTAACACTCTGTTGTACCCGGGGAAAAGGTTTCTGACTGTCTACTCTATCTATTCCTCTGATCATCTTATAAACCTCTATCAAGTCACCCCTCATCCTTCGCCGTTCCAACGAGAAAAGGCCGAGAACTCTCAACCTATCCTCGTACGACCTACTCTCCATTCCAGGCAACATCCTGGTAAATCTTCTCTGCACCCTCTCCAAAGCTTCCACATCTTTCCTAAAGTGAGGCGACCAGAACTGCACACAGTACTCCAAATGTGGCCTAACCAAAGTCCTGTACAGCTGCAACATCACCTCACGACTCTTGAATTCAATCCCTCTGCTAATGAACGATAATACTCCATAGGCCTTCTTACAAACTCTATCCACCTGAGTGGCAACCTTCAAAGATCTATGTACATAGACCCCAAGATCCCTCTGTTCCTCCACCTGACCAAGAACCCTACCATTAACCCTGTATTCCGCATTCTTATTTGTTCTTCCAAAATGGACAACCTCACACTTGGCAGGGTTGAACTCCATCTGCCACTCCTCAGCCCAGCTCTGCATCCTATCTAAGTCCCTCTGCAGCCGACAACAGCCCTCCTCACTGTCCACAACTCCACCTATCTTTGTATCATCTGCATCTTTTTGAAGTTTTCTCCTATCTTTTGCTCAGTTCACAATACTTTCAAGTTTCGATTAGCTGTAAACTTCTAAATCCTGCTCTCTAAATCCAGGTATAATAATTTATTAACAGACCTAGCATTTCCTGAGCTTGTTCAGAGTACCCTCTATGCTCCTTAGGGCAACATGGTGGCGCCAGAGACCCAGGTTCAATTCCCACCTCAGGCAACTGTCTGTGTGGAGTTTGCATATTTACCCCGTGTCTGCGTAGGTTTCCTTCGGGTGCTCCGGTTTCCTCCCACAGTCCAAAGATATGCAGGTGAGGTGAATTGGCCATGCTAAATTGTCTGTAGTGTTAGGTGAAGGGGTAAATGTATGGGAATGGGTCTGGGTGGGTTGCTTTTCGGAGGGTTGGTGTGGACTTGTTGGGCCAAAGGGCCTGTTTCCAACACTGCAAGTAATCTAATCTAACCTAATCGAATCTAATCTAATTTCAGGAAATCTCATTAAATAGTGTCCTTTGCTGATACTTGACCGATTGTGTGTTCTGGTTACTACCGGCCTTTTATTCCATTTTTGCAGATAGCTTTTTGCAGTGGAAAAAAACAAGAGGCAGAAGGAAAAAAGAAAACAATGGACTACAAAAAACAGCTTCGCTTAGGAGTATGGGTGCAGACTTTGCACCAGGAACAGTTTTGAAAAATCTACAGAGAGAGTGGAGGGCATTCAAAAAGGAAATGGGGAGAATACAAGCTTAACGATTCCAGTTACATGAAATATAGGAACAAGAAACCGAAAGAACCCTGCAAGTCTGGGAATATTCAAGACTCAATAAGAAGGAAGACATGTGCTTTCAGCAAGTACAATAGGAGCAAATCAGCACAGGCTCTAGTGGAATACAGAAAATACTGAGGGCAGGATGTAGGTGAAAAAGGAGTAGATCTTAACCATTAGAAGTGCAAAGAAGGGATATAAAAAAATCACTGGCAGGTAAAAATGTCAATGCAGAGAAATATAGGGCATTTTGGTAGAAGAAACGTGGAAAGCCAACACAAGCTCAATGGTACAATTTTGAGGGGAGTACAGGAGCAGAGAGGCCTTGTGGTTCACATATATGATTCTCTGAAAATGGCCATGCAAGTTGAAATAGTTATTCAGATAGCTTATAGAATCCCTGGGTTTATGAATAGAGACACCAACTTTAAAACGCAAGCAAATAACACTACACCTCTACAAATCATTGGTCAGACTGAATCTGAAGTATTATGTTCAGGTCTGGGCATCTTTTTGAAGGATGGATGCTACAGCCTTTGAGAGAGTTCAGTGGAGATTTACTAGAATGATAGGGAAGAAGGAACTTTAAATACATTAAAGAAATTGGGCTTATTGTCCTTTGAGCACAGAAAATAGTGACCTTATTGAAGTGTTCGAAACTTTTGAGGTGGATTGGACAGGACTGCTAATGATGGCAAACCAGTGGGAGACGTTATAAAAATGAAGCCCTCAGGACACAAAGTAGACATGTTCCCACCAAAAGATAAAAATGCCACTGCCAAATCTAGACTGCAGTGGTTATCCAGAAATATACAGGAACAGATTAAACAGAAAATGAAAGCTTATGATAGTTAAAAAAAACTCAGCACTGCAGTTGGCCTAGAGACATACAGAAAGTACAGGGATTAAGTAAAATAAAAGGGCATGAAAAAGTATTAGCAAGCAAGAGAAAGGAAAACCTGAAGGTATTTTACCAGTACATAAACAGCAACAATATAGTTCAGGAAAAAGAGGGATTTATCAGATGATGAAGGGAACTTGTCTAAAGATGCTTGTAGGGGTTAAAGAACATAGAATATTACAGACGCTTTGCCCCGCAATGGTTCCACAGGTCGGTGCAACAATCTGAAGCCCATTTAACCTATGCTATTGCATTTTTATCCATATGTTTATCCAATGACCATTCAAATGTCCTTAAAGTTGGTGAGTCTACTGCTGTTGCAGGCAGGCTGTTGCATGCCCCTACTATTCTGAGTAAAGAAACTACCTTTGACATCTGTCCTATATCTATCACCCCTCAATTTAAAGTTATATCCCCTCATGCTAACCATCACCATCCGAGGAAAAGGGCTCTCACTGTCCACCCTATCTAACCCTCTGATTATAGAACATAGAACAGTACAGCACAGAACAAGCCCTTTAACCCACGATGTTGTGCCAACCACTGATCCTCATGTATGCACCCTCAAATTTCTGTGACCATATGCATGTCCAGTAGTCTCTTAAATGTCCCCAATAACCTTGCTTCCACAACTGCTGCTGGCAACGTATTCCATGCTCTGACAACTCTCTGTGTAAAGAACCTGCCTCTGACATCCCCTCTATACGTTCCTCCAAACAGCTTAAAACTATGACCTCAATTAGGTCCCCTCTCCTCCTCCTTTTCTCCATTGAAAAGAGTCTGAGCTCAGTCAACCTCTCTTCATAAGATAAGCCCTCCAGTCCAGGCAGCATCCTGGTAAACCTCCTCTGAACCCTCTCCAAAGCATCCACAACAAGATCTCACGACTCTTAAACTCAATCCCCCTGTTAATGAAAGCCAAAACACCATATGCTTTCTTAACAACCCTGTCCACTTGGGTGGCCATTTTAAGGGATCTATGTACCTGCACACCAAGATCCCTCTGTTCCTCCACACTGCCAAGAATCTTATCCTTAATCCTGTACTCAGCTTTCAAATTCAACCTTCCAAAATGCATCACCTCGCATTTATCCAGGTTGAACTCCATCTGCCACCTCAGCCCATCTCTGCATCCTGTCAATGTCCGCTGCAGCCTACAACAGCCCTCTATACTGTCAACGACACCTCCAACCTTTGTGTCGTCTGAAAACTTGCTGACCCATCCTTCAATCCCCTCATCCAAGTCATTAATAAAAATTACAAACAGTAGAGGCCCAAGGACAGAGCCCTGTGGAACACCATTCAGCACAGACTTCCAGGCAGAATATCTTTCTTCTACTACCACTCGCTATCTTCTGTTGGCCAGCCAATTCTGAATCCAGACAGCTAAGTTCCCCTGTATCCCATTCCTCCTGAGCTTCTGAATGAGCCGACCATGGGGAACCTTATCAAAAGCCCTGAAGAAGGGCTGATGCCCGAAATGTCGATTCTCCTGTTCCTTGGATGCTGCCTGACCTGTTGCGCTTTTCCAGCAACATATTTTCAGCTCTGATCTCCAGCATCTGCAGTCCTCACTTTCTCCTTGAACCTTATCAAATGCCTTGCTGAAGTCCATACACACCACATTCACAGATCGACCTTCATCAACTTTTCTAGCCACATCCTCAAAGACTATCTTATTATGTCTCAATTAAGTCACCTCTCAACTTTCTTCTCTCTATCAAAAAATAGCCTCAGGTCCCTCAGCCATTCCTCCTAAGACCTTCCCTCCATATCAGGAAGCATCCTACTAAATCTTCTCTGAACCCTTTGCAAAGCTTCCACATCCTTCCTATAATGTGGTGACCAGAACTGCACACAAGACTCCAACTGCAGTTTTGTACAGCTGCAGCATGACCTCGTGGCTCCGAAACTCAATCCCTCTACCAATAAAAGCTAACACACTGTATGCCTTCTTAAAAACTCTATCATCCTGGGTGGCAACTTGCAGGGATCTATGTAGATGGTCACAGAGATCTCTCCGCTCATCTACATTACCAAGAATCTTACCATTAGCCCAGTACTCTTTGTTTCTATTGCTCCTGCGAAAATCAATCACCTCACTTTTCTGCATTAAACTCCATTTGCTACCTAGGAGGAACTGAGTCAGGATGAAGGGCTTTTGCCCGAAATGCTGATTTTACTGCTCCATGGAAACTGCCTGACCTGCTGTGCTTTTCCAGCACCACACTCTTGACTCGACTTGCTACCTCTCAGCCCAGCTCTGCAGCATATTTATGTCCCTCTGCAACCTGCAACATCCTTCAGCACTATCTACAACTCCACCAACTTTACTGTCATCTGCAAATTTACTAGCTTATTCTTTACACCCTCATCTAGGTCATTTATAACAATTCCTCTGTATTTTGTGCAATAGCCTACCGAGGGGAACTTTACCAAACGCCTTACTCAAATCCATATATACCATATCAACCGCTTTACCCTCATCCACCTATTTGGTCACCAACTCAAAGAACTCAAAGGGCTGATTGGAGTAGATTGTTTGAAGGCAAAGTGGGAGCCTTTAAAACTGAAATAGCTAGAGATCAAGGTCTAAATGTTACTGGGAGGGTGAAAGGCAAGGTTGACAGGAATAGGCAACCCTCGATGGCAAGAGATATTGAGACTTTGATCAGAAAAAAGAAGGTATGGCTTAGGACGGGCAGCTGGGAATTTGTAGAGGTATATAGGGGATACAGGAGCTTACTGAAAAAGGAACTCGGGAGGGCAAAAAAGGCCACTAAGTTGCCTTAGCTGAGAGGATTAGGGGAAATCCAAAGAGGATCTTTAAAGTAAATGAAGGAAAAAGAATAACTAGAGAGAGAATAGGACCCTTCAAAGACCAAAGTGGACATGTATGTGTAGAATTGCAGGAGATGGGTGAGGTGCTCAATGAATATTTCTCCTGTATTTACCATGGAGAAAGACATGAACACTGGGAAACTTGGGGAAATTAATGGTCACATCTCGGGGACAATTCTTATCACAGTAGAGGTGGTGTTGGTTGTACCAGAATGTATGAAGGTGGATAAATCTCCTGATCCTGATCAGATATATCCAAGAAAACTTCAAGAGGCAAGAGAAGAAAATTGCAGGGGCCCTGGCTGATATTTTTGCATCATTGTTTGCCATTGGTGAGGTCCCAGAAGACTGGTGGGTACTGAATATTGTGCTCTTATATAAGAAGGCCTGCAGTGAAAAGCCTGGAAATTATAGACCAGTAAGCCTGTGGTAGGTATGTTACTTGACAATATTCTGAGGTAAGATATTTACATATTTGGAAAGACGGTTTGATTAGAAGTAGTCAGCACAGCTTTGTGCATGGGAGATTATGGCTCACAATTTGTTAGAGTTCTTTGATGAAGTAACCAGGAAGGTTGATGAGGGCAGGGCAGTAAACATAGTCTATATGAATTTCAGTCAGACCTTTGATAAGGTTCTACACGGTAGGCTATTCTGAAATGTTAAATCGCATGGAATCCAGGGAGTACTGGCAAATTGGAAACACAATAGGTTGATGGTAGGAAGCAGAGGGTAATATCAGAAGGATCTTGTCAGACTGGAGGTCTATGACTAGTGGAGTGCCTCAGGGGTGGGTGCTGAGACCATTACTGTTTGCTATCTATATCCATGATTTGGATGAGAATCTACAAGATATGACTAGTACATTTGCTGATGACACTAAAAGAGGCTGTACTGTGCACAGTGAGGAAGGTTATCAGAAATTGCAGCAGGACCTTGATCACCTCGGGAAGTGGGCTAAGAAATGACATATGGCGTTTACTATAGATAGTGTGAGGTGTTGCATTTGGAAAGTCAGATCAGGGTAGGAGTTTCATGGTTAATGGTAGGGCCCTAAGGAGTGTAGTGGAACATAGGGACCTTGGAGTTCAGGCGCACGGTTCTTTGACAGTGAGTCATAGGTAGACAGGGCAATGAAGATGGCTTTTGGCAAATTGGCCTTCATCAGTCAAGGCCAGTTTTAGTTACCTGGCTATAGGAAGGATGTCATTAAACTGGAGAGAGTGAAAAAGAAGTTCACAAAGGATGTTGCCAGGATCCAAGGGTCTGAGTTATAGGGAGAGGTTGGAGAAGCTACGTACAGCATGAGAGACTGAGTAGGTACCTGATAGAAGTATACAAGATCAAGAAAGGCATGGATACGGTTGAATGCAATCAGTTTTTTTTCCCAGGGTTTGGGAATGAAGGACCAGAGGACATCAGTTCAAGATTAGAGGAGAAAGAATAAAAGGGAACCTGAGGGGCAACTTTATTTTTAAACAGAGCTGCCAGTGGAAGTGATTGAGATGGGTACATTAGCAACATTTAAAAGGACAAACACATGGATAGGAAAGGCTGAGAAGCATATTGGCCAAGTGCAGGGAAATGGGGTTAGAGTGGATGGACATTTTGCTTGGCATGGACCAGTTTGACTCGATGGGCCTGTCTCCACGCTGTAGGACTCTATGACTCTATGCAGAGAATATGGGAAGAATTTTACATGAATTTTGTGTCTCTGAATTCACAATGGTAAGGGATTACGTGGATATAGGAATGCAAGAGAGCAGTGTGAAATATTGGATGAAATAATAATGACAGGAAATAACATTAATATTTATAGGAATAGAGTTTTGATCAAGAGTCATCTAGACTTGAAACATTGATCCGGTCTCTCTTCACAAATGCAGTGAATGTTGTCTAAATGGACTTTCATAAAACATTTGATATGGTTCCACACGACAAACTGTTAAGGTAAGTAAAAGCCTATGGGATACAGGGTAATGTGTTGAATTGGATCTAAAATTGGCTTAGTAACAGGAAACAAAGAGTAAGGGTCAATGGCTACCATTGCGAATGGAAAGTTGATTCAAGTAGTGTTCCTCAGGGCTCGTGTTGGGATCTGTGCTGTTTGTTTTATACATTAAATGATTCGGACTTGAATATAGAAAGCACAATTGGTAAATATGGAGACTACACAAAAATTGACCATATAGTGGATATTGTAGAGGATAGCCGTAAGCACCAAATGTCACAGATGGGTTGGTGTGTAGGCAGGAATGTGGATGATAGAGTTTAGCTCTGATAAGTGACAGGTAATGCATTTAGGAAGGCAAAACAGTAAAAAGGTACACACAATAAATGGGAATATACTGACATGAGTAGGTGAAGTTCGAGATGTTGGTGTGCAAGTACACAGGTTCCTAAAGGTAGCAGTACAGCTACATAAGGTTCTAAAGGTGGTATTTGGAATGTTCTTCTTCACTGTTAGGAGTATAGAATATTAAAGAAATGATATAATGATAAGACTGGTGAGGCCACAGCTGGAGTATGATGTGCAGTTCTGGTCGAGCCATTACAAGAAGGAGATAAATGCCCTAAAGAGAGTACTGAGAAGATTTACTAGAACGTTACAGTCAAACAACCATTGCAGTCACAGCCAGCAGACCTTGGAACAACTGTGTCCACCCTGATTTTAAGTGCCATAGTATGAATTCAAGCTCAGCCAAAGTAGCAAAGTCAAAAATATCACAATGGAATATTTCATTATAGAAGGCCATTTGACCCAGCTAGTTTGTATGGGCTCCTGAAAGAGAGAATTGTAGCTACTAGGAGATATTAGAAGGGTTGGTGCCATTTTTCTTGGAAGGCACAAGGCTAATGGACGACATGATTGAAGTTTTCAAAATTGTGAGGGGTAGAAGTGGATTAGACAGGAGGAAGTTGTTTCCCTTGGCAAAGGTTTCAAAAACCAGGGTCATAGATTCAAGCTAAGTGTCAGAGAGGATTAGAGGGGATTTGAGGGAAGGATTTTAGGCAAAAGGTGGTGAGAATCTGGAATTCGCTGCCCAAGTTAGTGGTGGATGCAGAAAACAGGCTGTGTGGAGGAAGATGGGATTAAAAAGGGCATCTGGATGTCTTTGGATCAGCATGAATATGATGAGCTGAATGGCCCTCTTCTGTGCTACATAATTTTTGCGGTTTTTGTAGTTTTTAGAATGTGGGGAATGTTGCCTGGGACAGACAGATTACTTAGGTGGTTTCAAAAGACAGTGGGATGTATATTTGAAATTGATGAAGTGAGAGGACTATGGAGATAGGGCTGGAGAATGGAACTAGGTGGGTAGCTCTTTCAGGAGCCCATACAAACTAGTTGGGTCAAACTGCCTTCTTTATGAAATATTCCATTGAGATATTTTTGATATTCTGCTACTTTGGCTGAGCTTGAATTCATACTATGGCAGTTAAGATGATTGCCACTTAAAATCCGGCTGGCACAGTCATTTATTGCATCCGTTGCTACCTGTACATCCACTAATATCATATATTGCATCCGTTGCTACCTGCACATCCACTAATATAATTTATTGCATCCATTGCTCCCGATGCAGTCTCCTCTACATTGGGGAGACTGGATGCCTCCTCTAGCAGAGCGCTTTAGGGAACATCTCTGGGACACCCGCACCAATCAACCACACCGCCCTGTGGCCCAACATTTCAACTCCCCCTCCCACTCTGCCGAGGACATGGAGGCCCTGGGCCTCCTTCACCACCGCTCCCTCACCACCAGACACCTAGAGGAAGAACGCCTCATCTTCCGCCTCGGAACACTTCAATCCCAGGGCATCAATGTAGACTTCAACAGTTTCCTCATTTCCCCTTCCCCCATCTCACCCTAGTTCCAAACTTCCAGCTCAGCACTGTCCCCATGACTTGTCCTACCTGCCTATCTTCTTTTCCACCTAGCCACACCACCCTCCTCTCTGACCTATCACCTTCATCCCCTCCCCCACTCACCTATTGTACTCCATGCTACTTTCTCCCCACCTCCACCCTCCAATAGCTTATCTCTCCACGCTTTAGGCTCTCTGCCTTTATTCCTGATGAAGGGCTTTTGCCCGAAACGTTGATTTTGCGGCTCCTCTGATGCTGCCTGAACTGCTGTGCTCTTCCAGCACCACTAATCCAAAAGCTGGTTTCCAGCATCTGCAGTCATTGTTTTTACCTCGTTGATTTTAACCCTACTGCGAATCCTCTTGCAAGGATGCCTGCCTTGAAGAAGTTTTCTCTCCTCCTCTACAAGAATCTCAGGGAGTCCCTCTCCCACTGCAACTCCCAGGTCATTTCCTATGCCCTGAAGCTCTTCAACCATGTCATGAAACAAACTCACTACCACAGCCACATTTACTTCCTCAGTGCCTGCCTCCGTAACCAACTCATCCCACACGGACTCCGGACCACCTTTAAACCAGCAGAGTTTGGACCCGAACAGGACAAACAGTACAGACTACAGATTCAAAAACACCAGCAACAGTTCTCCTTCAAGATCCTCCGCTCCACGCTTGCAGCAATGCGCCGGCACCTAACCTCTCTACAGTCAGCCCTGCCTCAGCTGAGGGCCACACCCTCTGAGAATTGCAAAGGACCCACTCTGTACTACATCTTCAGGAGAATTCATACTCTCAACAAACAGTATTTCAACTCCATCTTAAACATCAAAAACTATAAGTACAACAAACTTTTATCTACCTACCTCCATAACCAGCACTCCTCAAACATTCCAGAAGATTCCCCTGGCCTCTGGAACTACTTGGACTCCATTAGCCATGCGGCTGGTGCAGCTGCCACCCCCACACTGATTGATGATGTCACTTCTGCCCCATCATGGCCACTCCCACAACCACTTCCGCCCCTCACAATTCCTCATACATCACACGTGACATCACTCCTGCCCCTCACATCATTGCTGATGTCACACGCTCAGTGACTTCTGCCACCCCTACTGCCGTGTCTGCCACCACTTCCGCCCCCACCAACGCCATTCACCTGCACTCACGCCCCCCATAGATCCCACTGTCACCATTCCCGGCCACCAGAACCCTGAGGGAAACACCACCTCTGCTCATGACTCCACCCCCATTCCCCACACCATCACACCCACTCCAGTTACTGGCTCCGCCCCCATTCCCAGCTCCACACCCACACCAGATCCCAGCTCCCAGCCCTGCCAAGTTTTCACCATCCCTCCAGATCTTCCCCTCACTGAGGACGAATGATAAGGACTCACCTTCATCCCCCTCCGTCCACGCATAAATGAATGTAATACATGCCGTGATGTCAAACACTTCTTCCGCTGCTTCCGAGCTTACTTTCACAATCAGGACTCCCACCCATCTTCCGAGGACCCCTTCGCCCACCTCCAACACACTGCATCCACCTGGACACCACGCGCTGGCCTATTACCCGCCCTCGACCTCTTCATTTCCAACTGCCGCCAGGACATTAACCGCCTCAACCTGTCTACCCCCCTCCCCCACTCCAACCTCTCACCCTCATAGCGCGCAGTCCTCCAATCCCTCTGCTCCAATCCCAACCTCACCATCAAGCCAGCGGATAAAGGGGGCGCAGTGGTAGTCTGGCGCACTGACCTCTACACCGCTGAAGCCAAATGCCAACTCGACCATGACGCCACCCCCCCATCACCAAACCATCATCTCCCAGACCATGCAGAACCTCATCACCTCAGGAGATCTCCCACCCACAGCTTCCAACCTCATAGTCCAGGAACCCCGCACTGCCCGGTTCTACCTCCTTCCCAAGATCCACGAGCCTGACCACCCTGGCCGACCCATTGTCTCAGCATGCTCCTGCCCCACTGAACTCATCTCTACCTACCTCGACACTGTCCTATCCCCACTAGTCCAGGAACTCCCCACATACATTCGAGACACCACCCACGCCCTCCACCTCCTCCAAGACTTCCGTTTCCCCGGCCCCCAACGCCTCATCTTCACCATGGATATCCAATCCCTCTACACCTCCATCCGCCATGACCAGGGCCTCCAAGCCCTCCGTTTTTCCTCTCCCGACTTCCCCAACAGTACCCTTCCACCGACACTCTCATTCGTTTGGCCGAACTGGTCTTCACCCTTAACAATTTCTCCTTCGAATCCTCCCACTTCCTCTAGACCAATGGGGTAGTCATGGGCACACGTATGGGCCCCAGCTACGCCTGTCTCTTTGTTGGCTACATAGAACAGTCGATCTTCCGTAATTACATCGGCACCACTCTCCACCTCTTCCTCCGCTACATTGATGACTGCATTGGCGCCACCTCGTGCTCCCGTGAGGAGGTTGAGCAATTCATCAACTTCACCAACACATTCCACCCTAACCTTAAATTTACCTGGACCATCTCTGACACCTCCCTCCCCTTCCTGGACCTCTCCATCTCCATTAATGATGACCGACTTGACACTGACTTTTTTTACAAACCCACCGACTCCCACATCTACCTGGATTACACCTCTTCCCCACCCTACATCTTGCAAGAATGCCATCTTGTATTCCAAATTCCTCCGCCATATCTGCTCCCAGGAGGACCAGCTCCACCACATAACACACCAGATGGCCTCCTTCATTAGAGACCACAATTTCCCTTCCCACATGGTTAAAGATGCTCTCCAATGCATCTCATCCACATCCCGCACCTCCGCCCTCAGACCCCACACCTCCAACCGTAACAAGGACAGAACCTCCACCCTACCTACCTTCGCATAAACCAAATCATTCGCCGACATTTCCGCCACCTCCAAAAAGACCCCACCACCAGGGATATATTTCCCTCCCCACCCCTTTCCGCCTTCCGCAAAGATCGTTCCCTCCGTGACTACCTGGTCAGATCCAGTGCCCCTACAACCCACCCTCCCATCCTGGCACCTTCCCCTGCCACCGCAGGAACTGCAAACCTGCGACCACACCTCCTCCCTCACCTCCATCCAAGGCCCTAAAGGAGCCTTCCACATCCATCAAAGTTCTTTCTGCACATCCACTAATATCATTTATTGCATCCATTGCTCCCGATGCAGTCTCCTCTACATTGGGGAGACTGGGCGCCTCCTAGCAGAGCGCTTTAGGGAATACTCTGGGACATCCGCACCAATCAACCGCCCTGTGGCCCAACATTTCAACTCCCCCTCTCACTCTGCCGAGGACATGGAGGTCCTGGGCCTCCTTCACCGCCGCTCCCTCACCACCATACACCTGGAGGAAGAACGCCTCATCTTCCGCCTCGGAACACTTCAACCCCAGGGCATCAATGTGGACTTCAACAGCTTCCTCATTTCCCCCACCTCACCCTAGTTCCAAACTTCCAGCTCAGCACTGTCCCCATGACTTGTCCTACCTGCCTATCTTCTTTTCCACCTATCCACTCCACCCTGCTCTCTGACCTATCACCTTCATCCCCTCCTCCACTCACCTATATTGTACTCCATGCTACTTTCTCCCCACCCCAACCCTCCAATAGCTTATCTCTCCACGCTTCAGGCTCTCTGCCCTTTTGCTTTTGCCTGAAACGTTGATTTTGCGGCTCCTCGGATGCTGCCTGAACTGCTGTGCTCTTCCAGCACCACTAATCCAAAATTTGGTTTCCAGCATCTGTAGTCATTGTTTTTACACAGTTGTTCCAAGGTCTGCTGGCTGTGACTGCAGTGGCTCTTTGACTACAACACAGCCAGTGACAGAATAAAGGCTGCAGAGGAGGAAAGCTTTACGAAGTGGGAGGAGGAAGACAAAAGGCTTTTACATTGGAGGCCTTAGCCACAAAGGATTTTTGGGAACTTTAAAGTGGGATAGGACAACATCACAAACACACTGATGCATGCTGTCCATCAAGACACCCAGGAATTCATAAAAGCCATCATTGCAGAAATGTGCTTGGTTTTTACCTTCAGGAGCAAGAATCAGTACAGATACATATGAGTTTAACCAGCTAAATTTCGAATGCTAAAGGCAGCATTGACCGATCTCACAAGGTAGTTTGGCGCACCAACCTCCGCGCCTACTTCTTCAACCAGGATTCCCGCCCACCCTCTGATGACCCCTTCTCCCACCTCCAACACACCCCATCCACCTGGATACTCCATGCTGGCCTCTTACCTGCCCTCGATCTCTTCATAGCCAACTGCCGCCGCGACATTGATCGCCTCAACCTATCGACCCCTCTCACCCACTCCAACCACTCACCCTCGCAACGTGGAGCCCTCCATTCCCTCCGCTCCAACCCAATCTCATTATCAAACCAGCAGAGAAGGGAAGTGCGGTGGTAATTTGGCGCACAGATCTTTATATTGCTGAGGCTAAACGCCAGCTCGCGGACACCTCCTCCTACTGCCCCCTTGACCATGACCCCACCTCTCACCATCAAACCATCATCTCCCAGACCATTCATAACCTCATCACCTCAGGGGATCTCCCATAATCCGCCTCCAACCTCAGAGTCCCACAATCCTGCACCGCCCATTTCTACCTCCTGCCTAAAATACGCAAACCTGACTGCCCCGGCTGACCCATTGTCTCAGCCTGCTCCTGCCCCACCGAACTCATTTCTGCAACCCCTTAGTCCAAGAACTCCCCACCTACGTTCGGGACACCACCCACGTCCTCCACCTCCTCCATGATTTTCGCTTCCCCGGCCCCCAACGCCTTCTCTTTACCATGGACATCCAGTCCCTATACACCTCCATCCCCCAACACGAATGCCTCAAAGTCCTCCGCTTCTTCCTTTTCTGCTGAACCAACCAGTACCCTTCCACTGACACCCTCCTTCGACTGACTGAACTGGTCCTCACTCTAAACAACTTCTCTTTCCAATCCTCCCACTTCCTCCAAACCAAAGGAGTAGCCATGGGCACCCGCATGGGCCCAGCTATGCCTGCCTCTTCATAGGATATGTGGAACAGTCCATCTTCTGCAGCTACACCGGCACCACCCCCCACCTTTTCCTCCGCTACATCGATGACTGTATCGGCGCTACTTTGTTCTCCCACGAGGAGGTTGAACAGTTCATCCACTTTACTAACACCTTCCAACCTGACCTCAAATTTACCTGGACCATCTCAGACTCCTCCCTCCCCTTCCTAGACCTCTGCATTTCTATCTCGGACGACGACTCAACACGGACGTTTACTATAGACTGACTCCCAAAGCTACCTAGATTACACCTCCTCCCACACTGCCCCCTGTAAAAATGCCATCCCATATTCCCAATTCCTTCGCCTCCGCCACATCTGCTCCCAGGAGGACCAATTCCAAAAATGAACAACCCAGATTGCCTCCTTCTTCAAAGACCGCAATTTCCCCTCAGACGTGGTTGACGATGCTATCCACCGCATCTCCACTTCCCTGCTCCTCCGCCCTTGAAGCCCGCCCCTCCAATCGCCACCAGGATAGAAACCCACTGGTCCTCACCTATCACCCCACCAACCTCCAGATACATCGTATCATCCTTTGTCATTTCCGCCACCTCCAAACGGACCCCAACACCAAGGATATATTTCCCTCCCCTCCCCTATCAGCGTTCCGGAAAGACGACTCCCTCCGCGACTCCCTCGTCAGGTCCACACCCCACCAAACCAATCTCCACTCCCAGCACCTTCCACTGCAACCGCAAGAAATGCAAAACTTGCGCCCACACTTCGCCCCTCACTTCCCTCCAAGGCCCCAAGGGATCCTTCCATATCTGTCACAAATCCACCTGCACCTCCACACACATCATTTACTGCATCCACTGCACCCGATGTGGCCTCCTCTACATTGGGGAGACAGGCTGCCTACATGCGGAACGTTTCAGTGAACACCTCTGGAACACCCGCACCAACCAACCCAACCACCACGTGGCAGAACCCTTTAACTCCCCCTCCCACTCCACCAAGGACATGCAGGTCTTTGGCCTCCTCCATCGCCATACCATGGCAACATGACGCCTGGAGGAAGAGCGCCTCATCTTCCACCTAGGAACCCTCCAACCACAAGGGATGAATGCAGATTTCTCCAGCTTCCTCATTTCCCCTCCCCCCACCTTATCTCAGTCCCAACCCTCGGATTCAGCACCGCCTTCTTGACCTGCAATCTTCTTCCCGACCTCTCCGTCCCCACCCCCTCTTCAGCCTATCACCCTCACCTTAACCTCCTTCCACCTATCGCATTCCCAACGCTCCTCCCCCAAGTCCCTCCTCCCTACCTTTTATCTTAGCCTGCTTAGCACACCCTCCTCATTCCTGAAGAAGGGCTTATGCTCAAAACTTCAATTCTCCTGCTCCTATGATGCTGCCTGACCTGCTGCACTTTTCCAGCAACACTTTTTTCAGCTCCGATCTCCCATGACAACAGTGAGAGATAGAGAAATTGTTAATGTGCTGTGACTGAACAGCTCTTGTGCGCTAACTGTTAGATCACGTTGGTAAGGTCCTTTAACAAGTCGACAGGCATCATAAATTAATTCTGCACTGATGAGTATCAACGGCCTATGACAAAGAACCAGAGGTTGGTTGTTTGGAGAACAAGACCACCACTGATCTCCTTACCCATGCAGTGCCTCACTTATGGCTCCCATAATTCTGCTAGCCTCAGAAGACTATAGATGGACTTACAGGCTACCCTCAAGTTACTACAGACCTTGCAGAACTGCCTCTGAACTGCTGACACCTCTATATGCTGAGTTATGTTTCAAGTCATTGAACTGCATGATTCTGATGAAAGACCAATAACTTGACAAACTCTTTCTATTAATACCTAAACTGAATTTTCATTTTTTAATTTAAACTTCCACTATGGTGGGATTTCCAGAGGATGTTTTATTATTGCTACTGATGGTAACATAACAGCTGTATTATGACAGTTCCACTCATTTACTCATCAAGAAATCTTCAGCTTAATGGCTTCTAAACAGCCTTCTTCAATAATCTTTTAAACATCTGGAAAAAGAAAACAAAAATCTATCTCAGCTTGCTGTTCCTGGTTTCACACTATTGAGTTCTGCTTAAATGAGGTTCACCACCACTAAATCTAGCAAAAGTAGTCACCACATGACTGCCGAGAACAGAATGTTTGTAAAATCTGAAATGTTGGTAACATCAACAAATCCTTCCATCTTCAATTATCTGTGGAATTTCCATGGAGTTTCTCTGATCCTCCACATTTACATTGTTTCTTTGATGTTTATTACCTAATATTGAAGATAAAAGGTGGGAAATTGGGAATCCTCATGGAAATTCACACCTCAGTTTTCATACTCACTCTTACCTGGTGGTGGGCCACCAAACTTCCTTTGTCCATTTTCTTGGATCATAGTATAGCCTGTCTGTTCCATCAAGGCAAGCAGTGCTGCTTCATTCTGGGTCACAGACCCAAGTTTATTAGAACCATTTGTCATGTCCAAGCTTTCTGCTGTCATGGTCATTTGGAGTATTTTAAATCTATACAAGAAAATATAACATGCTTTGGTTTACAAAATGTGTCTGTAAGCACTCTCCATTTCTGATTTGACATAACATAATGAATTTTAGCAAATCACATAAATTAAACAAAGTTGTATTATCCTGTGTATGGTAGCTGATTGGTAGTGAATTATTTATGAAAGCAGCATCATGATTTAACTTCTAAAGTCACGTAATCGTAGTGTCATAGATGCCTATGAACATAACCAGCAACACTGCAGGGCTTGCTGCAGAGCCCCACAGAAGCTCAATGAAGCTGGAAGAACAGCATCTTATTTTCTGCTTGGGAACCATGAATTCAATAATTTTAGAACCTGAACACCACCTTCCATGGCCTTAACCTAGCCCCAAAGCCCAGGCCCTATTATGACATAGGCTGTTTTCATCACAGCCAACCTATTTTCACCTACTCATGGTCCCCATTACCAGCTTTTCTTTCCTCCATGTATACTGTTATCAATCTCTTTGGCTCCCTAACTGCCATTCTCTCTCTTGCTGAGCTCCATCTCCACCTGTCCTCTCACCCTCATCCCAGTCTTCATCATAAACACCAGAATGGCATGGTGGCTCAGTGGTTAGCGTTACTGTCTCACAGAACCAGAAATCTGCATTTGATTCCTATCTCTTGCTCCAACTCCATGTGGAGTTTGCACCTTTTCCTAATGTCTTTGGTTCCCTCCCACAGTCCAAAGATGTTCAGGTTAGACAGATGTGCTATGCTAAATTGCCCATAGTGTCTATGGATGTGGAGGTTGGGTGGGTTAGCAATGGGAAATGCAGGGTTACAAGGAGATGGTAGGTGGTAGAATGCTCTTCAGTGGGTTAGTATTGTCTCGATGGGCCAAATTCTATGATTTTTGAGCTACTACCAGTCCAGAAGATTTGAAATGTTAACTGTTTTCACTCCACTGCAAGACCTGCTCAGTTTAGCTAGCGATTTCAGTTTTTGTAATACATTTTAAATGCCCTTCCCTGATTTTGGTGCACATTTCAGTGCAATTAAGCAGAACGCAAAGGACTCCACAGAAGGAAAAATAAAAATGTGGTTTGAGAAAAAAATCTTGGCAAATATACTGCACACTAATCAATTTACTTTGACAAAAATACCAAACTTTCAGTGAGATGTAGTGTCAGTGTGAAGGTGTTTCATGTTGCACTAATAGTGCAGATGGGCAGTGTGGTGGAACAGTGGCTTGCATTGTTGCCTCACCATGCCAAGGACTGGGTTCAATTCCAGCATCAGGCAACTGTCTGTGTTGAGTTAACACATTCTCAGAGTCTGCATGGGCTTCTGCCAGGTTTTCTCCCACTGTCAAAAGATGTGCAAGGTAGGTGGATTGGCCATGCTAAATTATCCCAAAGTGTCTCGGGAACTGCAGGCAATCGTTGCTCTATTATCATGATCACTGTAGTGTCGAATAGGTGGCTGTGACAATGTAAACTACTAGCCCATAGAAATAGGGTTGCTTTGTAAATGATCAGAATTATGGGACTGTATTTGTCAGACATCTACCTTCTTCAGATGGAAATCCACCAAAAGGGAGGTGGTGGTCCAGGAAGAGTTCCCTAACATTTGTTAGAGAAAGATGCTGCCTTCAAAACTTTAAAGAGATCAATACACTTCATGTTTGTCCTCTGCCATCATATGAGCCATCCTCAATCACTGTTTTTTCTACCTAATTAAATAACGTATCATTTAAACTGCTGCTGCTTAACAAAGATTAACAAACTATCTAAAAATTCCCCATGAACGGTTAACTGTCATCCCAAATTTTAGAAGAATAAAGGCTAGATTTGTTCAATGTATCATTTCAGTTGCATGGCACTGTAATCTTTTGCTATAATTTGTGTCTTATGGTCCTGGTCCACAGCTACTTGATGAAGGAGCAACGCTCCGAAAGCTATTGCTTCTAAATAAACCTGGTGTTGTGCGATTTTTAATAAAGTACATCACAAACTCAAATCATGTTAAACTACTGTCTAAAATAAGTCATATACTAGATACAGGTGAGTAAAAAAAAGGTGAAAAATGCTGGAACAGGAAAATGAAGCATGAAGTCATAACAAGTGCAGGTGGCAGATTATAAAAAAAGACACATACAGGCCACCACGGGTGTAAAAGAAAAAATGAGTTAAGAACAGAAAATACCAAGCTGAACAGAGAACTAGAGTTTGCAAGAGTGGACTCTGAGTCACTCAATTCAGTAACAAAAAACTTGGTGCAGGACACCACTGGATCCTTTTGCCGTCTGAAATTAAGACATTTACAGAAGAACTAGAGATGATAATGGATGGAAGATCCTTCTCCTCATGCTGAACAATGATTTTAAACAAGTCCTCTAGTGCCTGAGATTAAAAAAAAGACTTATTTGGGGTATAATGGCCAGAGAATCTTTAACAGAGGTGGTTAAACTCAGGAGGGCCTAAGAGGAATAGAATATTTATTTTCTAAGGCACTAGTTAGCATCAAACAACCCATCAAAACCCTAATGCATTTGTGGAGTGACATCTTGGATGTTCCTGCAAGGCTATTTAGGAGGAGGGAGGATCATAATGAGGGTACATACTGTGACTCCAGGGTCAAGAGCTTCTTTCTGCAAGCTCGGTGTTTGCAACAATTAAACAGTGTATTATAATGAGTTTATCCATTGGTAAAGCAGACTGGGAAGGTTCAGTAAGACCCAAAAAGACAAAAGAAATGATAATGCTGAGAGTTCTTTGCTCAGCTAGAAGCACGTAACACTTCAGAACCAAAGAAGCAGGATCCAAATTCTCTGTTTTCACTCCAATCTGCTGAGGCACAATGCTCATGATTACTGTAATAAAGGAGGAGGACACGCTCACAAATGACAGCAAGTCTCACTTCTCACCACCTTTTGCATAGGTGAGTCCTGATTCTGTTCAGCAGCAGTTAAAGACTGAAAGCAGCAATAGAATTCTTGAAGATTACTAACAGCACTTAGCTGTTGCTACAAGATAATTGGGTATCAGGCAAGCAACTTGATCAGGTTGCTCAGAGAAACAGCTGTTCGATTGAATATTAAAAGGAACAAGTTGACTGCACTTCTGTTGAAGGAAACCACCAATCAAATCGAGTCCATTCTAAAGCCTCACCGATGATCTTTCATAATCTTTGCCCAATGTTGAGAGCATATCTTGCTTTCAAGTCATTATAAACAATATTTTGTTTTAGTGAAGATCAAAAATTCAAATCAGGTTGAAAAAGTTAAGAAGATTGAAAGACCTTGACAATAATCTCAAACTGATGCAGGGAGCCTAGTGATGGGAGATAAGGAAATAGCAGGAGAACTTAACAAGTACTTTGCGTCAGTTTTCACAGTGGAAGACAGGAGTAATATCCCAAAAATTAAAGGGTGTCACGGGGCTGAGTTGAGTATGGTTGCCATTACGAAAGAGATAGTGCTAGAAAAGTTAAAAAGTCTTAAAATTGATAAATCTCCTGGCCCCGATGGGATACACCCTAGAGTTCTGAGAGAGGTTGCTGAGGAAATAGCAGAGGCATTGGTTGAGATCTTTCAAGAGTCACTGGAGTCAGGAAAGCTCCCGGACGATTGGAAGATGGCTGTAGTAACCCCCTTGTTCAAGAAAGGATCAAGGCAAAAGATGGAAAATTATAGGTCAATCAGCTTAACCTCGGTTGTTGGTAAAATTCTAGAATCCATCATTAAGGATGAGGTTTCTAAATTCTTGGAAGAGCAGAGTCTGATTAGAACAAGTCAACATGGATTTAGTAAAGGGAGGTCATGCCTGACAAACCTGTTGGAATTTTTTGAAGAGGTAACAAGTAGGTTAGACCAGGGGAACCCAGTGGATGTGGTCTATCTGGACTTTCAAAAGGCCTTTGATAAGGTGCCACACGGGAGACTGCTGAGCAAGGTGAGGGCCCATGGTGTTCGAGGTGAGCTGCTGGGATGGATTGAGGATTGGCTATCTAACAGAAGGCAGAGAGTTGGGATAAAAGGTTCTTTTTCAGAATGGCAGCCGGTGACGAGCGGTGTCCCGCAGGGTTCGGTGCTGGGGCCACAGCTGTTCGCATTATATATTAATGATTTGGATGAGGGAACCGGGGGCATTCTAGCGAAGTTTGCCGATGATACAAAGTTAGGTAGACAGGCAGGTAGTACTGAGGAAGTGGGGAGACTACAGAAGGATCTAGACAGGTTGGGAGAGTGGTCCAGGAAATGGCTGATGGAATTTAACGTGAGCAAGTGCGAGGTCTTGCACTTTGGCAAAAAGAATATAGGAATGGACTACTTTCTAAATGGTGAGAAACTTAATAAAGCCAAAGCACAAAGGGATCTGGGAGTGCTAGTCGAGGATTCTCTAAAGGTAAACATGCAGGTTGAGTCTGTGATTAAGAAAGCGAATGCAATGTTGTCTCTTATCTCAAGAGGGTTGGAATATAAAAGCAGAGATGTACTACTAAGACTTTATAAAGCTCTGGTTAGGCCCCATTTGGAGTACTGTGTCCAGTTTTGGTCCCCACACCTCAGGAAGGACATACTGGCACTGGAACGTGTCCAGCGGAGATTCACACGGATGATCCCTGGAATGACAGGTCTAGCATATGAGGAACGGCTGAGGATACTGGGGTTGTATTCGTTGGAGTTTAGAAGATTAAGGGGAGATCTAATAGAGACGTACAAAATAATACATGGCTTTGAAAAGGTGGATGCTAGAAAATTGTTTCTGTTAGGCGAGGAGACTAGGACCCGTGGACACAGCCTTAGAATTAGAGGGGGTCATTTCAGAACGGAAATGCGGAGACATTTCTTCAGCCAGAGAGTGGTGGGCCTGTGGAATTCATTGCCACGGAGTGCAGTGGAAGCCGGGACGCTAAATGTCTTCAAGGCCGAGATTGATAGGTTCTTGTTGTCTAGAGGAATTAAGGGCTACGGGGAGAACGCTGGCAAGTGGAGCTGAAATGCGCATCCGCCATGATTGAATGGCGGAGTGGACTCGATGGGCCGAATGGCCTTACTTCCACTCCTATGTCTTATGGTCTTATGGTCTTAAATCCAATTTCTATCTGCAATGCCGCAGCTTGGTAAAGGACCACTTTGTTTTCCAAAACGTAAACACAAATTTTAAGTCTTACCAGAAATTCAGTTTTGAATGAGAACAAGAAACCAGAGAAAAATTAATAACTCAGCCTGCTAGATGACATTTTCATGCTGCATGCCAAGAAACTCGGCCTTCGGCAGAATGGGAACTGCGGTTTTTGTTTACGAATGCAACAATATTTGCAGCAACTTCTAAAGTTTAATTGGACCACAGAGAAACCAAGTGAAATGAACATTTTGCTGCTTTTTCTCCCACAAAAAGCAATACATATTTTATTGGCATTTCTAAATTTTGTTTGTAAATTTAGAGATACGACTGGGCATTAACAATATACATTTAACCAGAACTACAGTGAATTTTGTTTAAAATATATTAAAACAATACCACAAAAAAGAAAGTTTTGCAAAGTTTCACCAACCATCAGCTACAGACATCAAAATTTGGACTGCAGGCTATGCCTTTTGGAGATATGGCCTTGGCTAGTTAGAACACAGAATATTACAGCTCAATTCAGGCCTTTTGGCCCTCAATGTTATGCTGACCTGTGAAACCAATTCAAAGCCCATCTAACCCACATTATTGCATTTTTACCCATGTGTCTATCCAATAACCATTCAAATGCCCTTAAAGTTAAAGACAGTGAGTTCCACGCCCCACTACTCTGAGTAAAGAAATTACCACTGACATCTGTCCTAGATCTATCACCCCTCAATTTAAAGCTATGCCCCCTCATGCTAGCCATCACAATCCGAGGAAAAAGGCTCTCACTGTCCACCCTATCTAATCCTCTGATTATCTTATATGTCTCAATTAAGTCACCTCTCAACCTTCTTCTCTCTAACGAAAACAGCTTCAAATCCCTCAGCCTTTCCTCCTAAGACATTCCCTCCATAGTAAATCTCCTCTGAACCCTTTCCAAAGCTTCCAATCCTTCCAATAATACGGTGAACAGAACTGTATGCAATATGCCAAGTGCGACCACATCGGAGTTTTGTACAGCTGCAGCATGACCTCATTGTTCCCAAACTCAATCCCGCTGAAGATCTGAATCCCCGGGAGGTCAATAAGCACACATGTAAATGACTCTTTGTCAATCACAAAAGCAATCATTTATTCTTTGAGACGGACGGGTCAGTAGACTCTGATCAGCCCAGAAGCATGAGTACTCCGAGATCACCAAAAGAACCTAATGACTTTCAGAGCTTGCATAGGGTTTATATACATTGTTCATAGTCAGACATGGAGCATGATCGCATAGTAATAATCAATCAAATCGCGCGAGGTCCTCATGCACGTTTGCCTTAGCCTATCACGATTTCTTATAAGCAACCTGTTCTTAGTTATCGTTTTTGTCCTGCCTTGTGGTTAGGATTAAACTGATACTTCTGCAAATAATCGGATCTTCTATCAGTCTGCGGTTTCTTGTTTCTGTCTGGTTCAGTGCAATTTAACAATGCAGAAGTCTTTTCGTGCAACTCCTTCAGCCATTTTGTCCTACCTCCCAGATGCCTATATCCTCACCTCTACTAAGAAAAGCACCGTATGACTTCTTAACAACCCTAATAACCTGGGTGCAACTTTCAGAGATCTATTTACATGGGCAAAGAGATCTCTGCTCATTTACGCTACCAAGAATCTTACCATTAGCCTAGTACTCTGCATTCCTGTTACTCCTTCCAAAGTGAGTCACCTTACTTTTCCCAGGGTAAATGGGAAAAATTCTATTTGCAATCTCTCAACCCAGCTCTACAATTTATCTATGTCCTTCAGTAATCTACAGTATCCTTCCATACTGTCTGCAACTCCATTGTCCTGAGTGTCATCCGCAAATTTACTAACCCATCCTTCTATGCTCTCATCCAGGTCATTTATAAAAACTGCAGTGGACCATAAACAGATCATTGTGGTATACCTCTAGTAACTGAACTCCAGGATGAACATTTCCCATAAACCACTACTTTGTCTTCTTTCAGCTAGCCAATATCTGATCCAAAATGCTAACTCACCCTCAATCCTCTGTATTTTGTACATAGGGAATCTTATCAAACGCCTTACTGAAATCCATACACATCACATCAACTGTTTTACCCTCATCCACTTGTTTGGTCACCTTCTCAAAGAAGGGCTTATGCCCGAAACATCGGTTCTCCTGCTCCTTTGATGCTGCCTGGCCTGCTGCGCTTTTCCAGCAACACATTTTTAAGCTCTGATCTCCAGCATCTGCAGTCCTCACTTTCTCCCACCTTCTCAAAGAACTCAATAAAGGTTTCTGAGATATGACCTACCCTTCTCAAAACTGTGTTGACTATCCCTAATCAACTTCTTCCTTTCCAGATGATTATAAATCCTATCGCATATAACCTTTTCCAACACTTTACCCACAACTGAAGTAAGGCTCACTGGTCTATAATTACCAGGGCTGTCTCTACGCCCTTTCTTGAACAAGGGAACATTTGCTATCCTCCAGTCTTCTGGCACGATAGTTAACTGAGAAAAAGAAGAAGTGTTTGAGAGTTGGAAATGTGAATGTTGGTGTTAAATTGACTTGCGCTGCTGTTAGAAAATCATTAAACCATCAAATTGGAATGGAAAACATAACTAGATAGGAGTTGGTATATCAAGCATTCAAAAGGGAAAACAGGTGTGAAGTTTCAGTGGATAAATAAATTTTAATTTTCATAAAGATCAATGGAAAGAATTCCAGATGGTGTCATTGTATAAAAAAAAAACTTTCATAGAGTCAAAGAGATGTACAGCATGGAAACAGACCCTTCGGTCCAACCTGTCCATGCCTACCAGATATCTCAACCCAATATCCCAACCCAATCTAGTCCCACCTGCCAGCACCCAGCCCACATCCCTCCAAACCCTCCCTATTCATATACCTATCCAAATGCCTTTTAAATGTTGCAATTGTATTAGCCTCCATCACTTCCTCTGGCAGCTCATTCCATACATGTACCACACTTTGCATGAAAAAGTTGCCCCTTAGGTCCCTTTTATATCTTTCCCCTCTCACCTGAAACCTATGCCCTCTAGTTCTGGACTCCCCGCCCCAGGGAAAAGACTTTGTCTATTTATCCTATCCACGGGCCTCATAATTTTGTAAACCTCTATAAGGTCACCCCTCAGCTTCCGTTGCTCCAGGGAAAACAGCCCCAGCCTGTTCAGCCTCTCCCTATCGCTCAGATCCTCTAACCCTGGCAACATCCTTGTAAATCTTTTCAGAACCCTTTCAAGTTTCACAACATCTTTCCGATAGGAAGAAGACCAGAATTGCATGCAATATTCCAACAGTGGCCTAACCAATGTCCTGTACAGCAGCAACATGACCTCCCAACTCCTGTACTCAATACTCTGACCAATAAAAGAAAGCATACCAAATGCCTTCTTCACTATCCTAGCTATCTGAGACTCCACTTTCAAAGAGCTATGAATGTGCACTCCAAGGTCTCTTTGTTCAGCAACACTCTCTGGGACCTTACCATTAAGTGTATAAGTCCTGCTAAGATTTGCTTTCCCAAAATGCAGTACCTCGCATTTATCTAAATTAAACTCCATCTGCCACTTCTCATCCCATTGGCCCATCTGATCAAGATCCGGTTGTAATCTGAGGTAACCTTCTTCGTTGTCCACTAGACCTCCAATTTTAATTTTAGAATAACAAACTGAACCCTAGTAAAAACTGGTCAACCTAACTGGGGCAGCACAGTGACTCAGTGGTTAGCACTGCTGCCTCGATTCCTGCCTCGGGTGACTGTCTGTATGGAGTTTGCACATTCTCCCTGAGTCTGCCTGGGTTTCCTCCGGGTGCTCCGGTTTCCTCCCACAATCCAAAGATGTGCAGGTCATTGAATTGGCCATGCTAAATTGCCCATAGTGTTCAGGGTAAATGTAGGGGAATGGGTCTGGGTGGGTTAATCTTCGGAGGGCCGGTGTGGACTTGCTGGGCTGAACGGCCTGTTCCCATACTAAAGGTTAACTTATCTTCAGCCCAACAAGTCCACACCGGCCCACCAAAGCACAACCCACCCCCTTTCTACTAACACTACAGGCAATTTAGTATGGCCAATTCACCTAACCTGCACATTTTTGGACTGTGGGAGGAAACCCACAAAGACAAGGGGAGAATATGCAAACTCCACACAGTCAGTCGCCTGAGGCAGGAATTGAACCCAGGTCTCTGGCGTTGTGAGGCAGCAGTGCTAACCACTGTGCCACCATAACATCACACAGAACAACTCTCCACAGGTGATGTTAAATGTAACATATTAAGTGAAACAAAAGTATAGATGAGGCTAATTAATTGCTACCTTGCCCATGGAATAGTAGATTGGTTCCCATTTGTTCTCCTTGCCCCTGGACTTTCAGAAAATTGAATAGTCTAGCTACCACTCAAAACAGCAGAACCAAGCAGGATACATGATGATCTAGAAAAAAGTGATTCTAACCTCCACCTTTTCTGGTGTCTAATAAGATCACATTAGTCAAGAGTATGTGGTATGAAATGGGGATATTGGTGCAGAGACAACAGGATTGGAGAGATTTGTGTGTAAAGTAACTAACATGTGGGAGTGGTTGGAGAAGCTGCACTGGAGAATAAAAATATATCAACACCCACTTGACAACATGATGAATGAAGTAAGAAGAGAAAATAATATATTTGTAGCTGGATAATTTAAGATGTTTAAGTGAGAGAAAAAACTAAAGTGAGACAGTAACTGCCTATGCTGTTGAATTCACATATCGCTGGACATCGGAGTGCATCTGGGAAAATTAGCAAACAGTGACATTGACAACTGATCTTGGAGAAACCAGTTTGGGAGAGGTCACAGCACAGAAGCAGATTAGTGAATAGTTTTAAGTGTGGCCTTGATGAAAGTCTGCAGTAGTGAGTACAGTGTGTTCTTTCTTGATTATATGTTTTATTGAGATATGCCCTGACTAAATTTAAAAATATAAGCCATAAGTATTATGTTAGCCTGGAAGAGTGTTTTATAGAGGAATAAGACAGTGATATTTTGTGGGTGTGCAGATTGGAAGCAGCAAAAATGGCCCTTAGTAGAGTGACGAGCTCTTCTTGTTGGATGTGGGAATTCAGGGAGAGTTTACGCGTTACTGAGGATTATATCTGCAATAAATGCAGTTGGTTGCAAACCCTATCAAATCGAATGAATTCGTTGAAGCGACAGTTAGAGGCAATGAGGAATTTACAAGAGGAAGAGGTGTGATGGATGCCAGTTATAGGAAGGGAGAAAAGCTGCAGGTACAGTAACATAGATGGATTAACTCAAGGAAAGATTGGAGATTCAGGCAGGTAGTACAAGAGTATGTGGATATCCCCATTTCAGCAAGCATGCTGTTTTGGAAAATGTAGGGTGATGGATTCTCAGGGGAATGTAGCACAAACAGCCAGGTTTCTGGTATTGAGAGGTACGTTGGGTTCCAAGAAATCAACTGTATTAGAGGACTCTCTAGTCCGAGGCACAGACAGACATTTCTGTGGCAAGGAGTGAAAAATCAGAATGGCGTATTGCCTCCCCGGTGCCAGGATCAAGGATGTCTCAAAGAGGGTGCAGAATGTTCTCAAGGGGGAAGAGGGGCCAGTAGGGGGTCATTGTACATGTTGAAACCAATGACATAGGAAGGGAAAAGGATGAGATTCTGAAGGGAGAATATAGAGAGTTAGGCAGGAATTTAAAAAGGAGGTCCTCGAGAGTAGTAATATCTGGATTACTCTGGGTGCTACGAGCTAGTGAGGGTAGTAATAGGAGTATAGAGCAGATGACTGCATGGCTGAGGAGCTGGTGTATAGGAGACGGATTCACATTTTTGGATCACTGGAATCTTTTCAGGGATAGAAGTGACCTATACAAGTAGGACGGATTGCACCAGAATTGAAAGGGGACAAATATATACTGTCAGCAAGCTGTGCTGGAGCTGCTTGGGAGAATTTAAACTAGTAAGCTTGGTGGGGGGGGGGAATAGGGAGATAGTGAGGAAAGAGATCAATCTGAGACTGGTACAGGTGAGAAAAGAAGCGAGTCAAACAGTCAGGGTAGTTAGGGGACCAAGCAGAGAACAAGGTCGGATTGATCAATTAAACTGCATTTATTTCAATACAAGAGGGCAGAAGAACTCAGGGCATGGTTAGGAACATGGGACGGGGATAACATAGCAATTACAGAAACGTGGCTGAGGGATGGACAGGACTGGCAGCTTAATATTCCAGGATGCAAATGTCTCCCTTTTTGTCCTTCCTGTAGCAAGAGAGGAGGGGAGTGGCGTTTTTGATAAGGGATAGCATTACAGCTGTACTGAGGGCGGATATTCCCAGAAATACATCCAGAAAAGTTATTGAGTGGAACTGAGGAATAAGAAAGGGATGATCACCTTATTGGGATTGTATTACAGAAACAAATTTGTAAGGAGACCTCAGTTATCTGTAAGAATAATCGGATGGTTAAGGGAGGAGATTTTAACTTCCCAAAAACAAATTGGGACTACCATAATGTTAAGGGTTTAGATGAATTTGTTAAGTTTGTACATGAAAATTTTCTGATTCAGTACGTGGATGTGCAAAACTTGACCTACTCTTGGGAAATAAGGCAGGGCAGGTAACTGCGGTGTTAGTGGGGGAGCAATTTGGGCCAGTGACCATAATTCTATTCGTTTTAAAATAGTAATGGAAAAGGATAGACGAGATCTAAAAGTTGAATTCTAAATTGGAGGAAGGCTAATTTTGACAGTATCAGGCAAGAACTTTCAAAAGCTGATTGGAGGCAGATGTTTGCAGGCGAAAGGGACGGCTGGAAAATGGGAAGCCTTCAGAAACGAGATAACGAGAGTCCAGAGACAGTATTATTCCAGTGAGGGTGAAAGGAAAGGATGGGTAGTAGGGAATGCTAGTTGACTACAGAAATTGAGGGTTTGGTTAAGAAAAAGAAGGAGGCATATGTCAGGTATAGAGAGAATAGATTGATTGAATCCTTAGAAGAATATAAACGCAGTAAGGGTATACTTAAGAGGGAAATCAGCAGGGCAAAAAGGGGACATGAGATAGCTTTGGCAAACAGGGTTAAGGAGAATCCAAAAGGCTTTTTACAAATACATTAAAGGAAAAAAAAGGTAAATAGGGAGAGAATTGGGGCCCTTCGAAGATCAGCAAGGCGACCTTTGTGTGCAGCTGCAGGAGATGGGGGAGATACTAACCGAGTATTTTGCGTCGGTGTTTACTGTGGAAAAGGACATGGAAGATATAGAATGTACAGAAATAGATGGTGATGTCTTGAAAAACGTCCAAATTACAGAGTAGGAAGTGCATGTCTTGAAATGCATAAAAGTGGATAAATCCCCAGGACTTGATCAGGTGTACCCTAGAACTCTGTGGGAAGCTAGTGAAGTGATTGCTGGGCCTCTTGCTCATATATTTGTCTCATCAATAGTCACAGGTGAGGTGCTGGAAGACTGGAGGTTGGCTAAAGTAGTGCCACTATTTAAGAAAGTAGTAAGGACAAGCCAGGAAACTATTAACCTGAGGATCTAAAATCTGGATTTAGGCTGTTGTCAGGAGCAACCATTTCATACATGCCCTTACTAACAACAAAATGGCTTCTTAATGTAAGTAACATAAAGTAACACAACAAAATGCTTCTAGGCTGCAAATTGACAATTGTATTTAAAATAGTTTTTAATCCTGCTAAAAGCTGCATTCCTGAACTAACTGAACCAAAAATCAGCAGACAATGCTTCCTTCGCAGTATGGAATTAACTAACCATCCTAGGACATTACTAACCATCCTAGCTAACCTTGGAGATGCAGGTGCGAGAGATAAAATGTCCAAAACAAAGTTAGTTCCCAGGAAATACCATTGGCTTAACGTCTATAATGTAATTTTATTACATTTTATTGGATTTGCTCTGTACTATTCCTTAAGAACCATAGAAAAATTGTCTTTGCTTTAAACAATTTGCGCTGTTTCTCCATGGGGCACAGAAGCTTTTAACCTCTGTGTTGCTGAACAACCTGTGCCTGGCTGTGATAATAAATCTGTGATATCTTGCAGAACCAGACCGAACTCCTAGTGTTTATTTGCCTGATCGTGGAACCAAGCGAGTCCTCCTGTGGGTCGAGGTCTTCAGACCGGTGAGCCTAACATCGGTGGTGTGCAAATTGCTGGGGGTGTCCTGAGGGACAGGGTGTATATGTTTTTGGAAGGCAAGGACTGATTAGGGATATTCAACATGGCTTTGTGCATGGGAAATCATGTCTCACAAACTTGATTGAGCTTTTTGAAGCAGAAACAGAGGATTGATGAGGGCAGAGCAGACTACGTGATCTATATGGACTGTAGTCGTCTACCTTTGAGCTAGTCCTGTATCCAAATGGCTCGTTCTCCCTGTATTCCACGAGACCTGACCTTGCTAACCAGTCTCCCATGGGGAACCTTGGAAGGGTTTGTAGGGATACGAGCCAGGTGCTGGCAGTTAGCACTAGATTGGGGTGGGATATCTGGTCGGCATGAATGAGCTGGACTGAAGGGTCTGTTTCTGTGCTGTCCATCTCTATGACTCTATGGTGATAGGGAGCAAAAACTACAGTTAACTGCATGCTTGCTTGAAAAAAAAAGAGGGACGAAATAATCCGAGTTCAGGAAATATATGGATTCTATAGACTGTTCCATAGAACGTCTACAGTGTGGACCAGGCCAATCGACTCAACGAGTCCTCGCCAACCCTTTGAAGAGCATCCCACCCAGACTCAACCCCATATCCTATCCCAGTAACCTTGCATTCCCCATGCTAATGCATCTGACCCACACATCCTTGAACACAATTGGTAATTTAATATGGCCACTCTACCTAACCTGCACATCTTTGGTCTGTGGGACGAAACTGCAGCACCTGGTGAAAACCCACTCAGGGGAGAACGTGCAAATTCCACACAGACACCCAAGGGTGGAATCAAACTCAGGTCCTGGGCGCTGTGAGGTAGTAGCACTAACCACCATTTGGCCAATATGTCTAGTCTTTTGGAATTTAAACTATCCTTGAGCTGGGGGGGTAGGCAAAAAGTCAATAGTTATGCACATCAGTGAGCAGCATTCAATGTGTAACTGACAAGTAAACCACCAACCACAATTGTTGAACAGAGTACACCACCAAATGCTTAGAATCAGGGGGCACTTCTCATCAGATTGTTGTCTTCTTCAGGTGGAAGACAGACTAAAAGTGGAGAAAGGCGGCTCAGGAAAAGCTCCCAACTCTTCACTTAGATTTAGCTTTAAATGACACCAGTGAGATTGGATATGTCAGCAAGTGTACAACCTTGAGGTGTCCATGAACATCTCAACTGTGAGCAACTTGTCAGGTGCTTGAGGTAGCTACAAGAGAGTTGTAGTTATGCCAGTCTTCAGCCAATTGAGTATGATATGCACACAATATCAACAAACAGTTGGAGGCACTAGATACTGCAATTAAGCAACTAAGCTCTAGATTTTCAATTCATTTGTGGTGTGTGGGTGCCGCTGGATTGCCAGCATTTACTGCCCATATGCAATTGCCCTTGAGAAGATTTGGGACCACTGCTGTTTATCATTTTTATACATGACTTAGACACAGGCATAGGTGGATGGATTAGAAAATTTGCACATGACACTAGAGTCGGTGGAGTAGTGGACAGTTTGGAAGAGTGTTCCAGATGGCAGGGGGACTTAGATAAACAGCAGAATTCGGCTGAGAGGTGGCAAATGCAGCTAAATGTGAGGTGATTCACTTTGGCAAGAATAACAGGAAGGCAGAGTAACCGAATCAATGGAAAGATTCTTGGTAGTGTGGATGTGCAGAGAGATCTTGGAGTCCATACACACAGATCCCTGAAAGCTGCCACCCAGGTGGCTAGTGCTGTTAAGAAGGCATACGGTGTGTTAGGTTTCAATGGTAGAGGGATTGAGTTCCGGAGCCGCAATATTACGCTGCAACTGTACTAAATGCTAGTGCGGCCACACTTGGAATATGGTGTGCAGTTCTGGTCGTCATTTCTCAGGAAGGATGTGGAAGCATTGGAAAAAGTGCAGAGGAGATTTACCAGGATGTTGCCTGGTCTGGAGGGAAGGTCTTATGAGGAAAGACTGAGAGACTTGGCTCTGTTCTCATTGGAAAGAAGAAGGCTAAGAGGGGATTTGATAGAAACATACAAGACGATCAGAGGATTAGATAGGGTAGACAGTGAAAGTCTTTTTCCTAGGATGATGACGTCAGCTTGCACGAGGGGGCATAACTACAAATTGAGGATGATAGATTTAAGACAAATGTCAGAGGCAGGTTCTTTACTCAGAGTGGTAACTGCGTGCAATGCCCTACCTGCCAATGTAGTCAACTCAGCCATGTTAGGGAGATTTAAACAATCTTTGGATAAGCACATGGATGACGATGGGTTAATGTACAGGGATGAGCTAAGAATAGTTCACAGGTCGGCGCAACATCGAGGGCCAAAGGGCCTGTTCTGCACTGTATTGTTCTATGTTCTATGGAGAAGGTGGTGGCAAGCTGCTGCATTGAACTGCTGCATTCTGGATTAGTGGTGCTGGAAGAGCACAGCAGTTCAGGCAGCATCCAAGGAGCTTCGAAATCGACGTTTTGGGCAAAGGCCCTTCTTCAGGAATAAAGGCAGTGAGCCTGAAGCGTGGAGAGATAAGCTAGAGGAGGGTGGGGGTGGGGAGAAAGTAGCATAGAGTACAATGGGTGAGTGGGGGAGGGGATGAAGGTGATAGGTCAAGGAGGAGAGGGTGGAGTGGATAGGTGGAAAAGGAGATAGGCAAGTCCGGACAAGTCATGGGGACAGTTACTGAGCTGGAAGTTTAGAACTAGGGTGAGGTGGAGGAAGGGGAAATGAGGAAACTGTTGAAGTCCACATTGATGCCCTGGGGTTGAAGTGTTCCGCAGCAGAAGATGAGGCATCTTCCTCCAGGCGTCTGGTGGTGAGGGAGCGGCAGTGAAGGAGGCCCAGGACCTCCATGTCCTCGGCAGAGTGGGAGGGGGAGTTGAAATGTTGGGCCACGGGGCGGGGTGTGGTTGATTGGTGCGGGTGTCCCGGAGATGTTCCCTAAAGCGCTCTGCTAAGAGGCGCCCAGTCTCCCCAATGTAGAGGAGACCGCATCGGGAGCAACGGATACAATAAATTATATTAGTGGATGTGCAAGTAAAATTTTGATGGATGTGGAAGGCTCCTTTACGGCCTTGGATAGAGGTGAGGGAGGAGGTGTGGGCGCAGGTTTTACAGTTCCCGCGGTGGCAGGGGAAAGTGCCAGGATTGGAGGGTGGGTTGTTTGGGGGCGCGGACCTGACCAGGTAGTCGCGGAGGGAATGGTCTTTGCGGAAGGCGGAAAGGGGTGGAGAGGGAAATATATCCCTGGTAGTGTGGTCTGTTTGGAGGTGGCGGAAATGTCGACGGATGATTTGATTTATGCGAAGGTTGGTAGGGTGGAAGGTGAGCACCAGGGGCGTTCTGTCCTTGGTACGGTTGGAGGGGTGGGGTCTGAGGGCGGAGGTGCGGGATGTAGATGAGATGCGTTGGAGGGCATCTTTAACCACGTGGGAAGGGAAATTGCGGTCTCTAAAGAAGGAGGCCATCTGGTGTGTTCTGTGGTGGAACTGGTCCTCCTGGGAGCAGATCCGGTGGAGGCAGAGGAATTGGGAATATGGGATGGCATTTTTGCAAGAGGTAGGGTGGGAGTTGGTGGGTTTGTAAAAAATGTCAGTGTCAAGTCGGTCGTCATTAATGGAGATGGAGAGGTCCAGGAAGGGGAGGGAGGTGTCAGAGATGTTCCAGGTAAATTTAAGGTCAGGGTGGAATGTGTTGGTGAAATTGATGAATTGCTCAACCTCCTCGAGGGAGCACGAGGTGGCGCCAATGCAGTCATCAATGTAGCGGAGGAAGAGGTGGGGAGTGTTGCCGGTGTAATTATGGAAGATCAATTGCTCTACGTAGCCAACAAAGAGACAGGCATAGCTTGGGCCCATACGTGTGCCCATGGCTACCCCTTTGGTCTGGAGGAAATGGGAGGATTCGAAGGAGAAATTGTTAAGGGTGAAGACCAGTTCAGCCAAACGAATGAGAGTGTTGCTCAAGGGTACTGTTGGGGACGTCTGGAGAGGGAAAAACGGAGGGCTTGGAGGCCCTTATCATGGCGGATGGAGGTGTAGAGGGATTGGATATCCATGGTGAAGATGAGGTGTTGGGGGCAAGGGAAACGGAAGTCTTGGAGGAGGTGGAGGGCGTGGGTGGTGTCTCGAACGTATGTGGGGAGTTCCTGGACTAGGGGGGATAGCACAGTGTCGAGGTAGGTAGAGATGAGTTCAGTGGGGCAGGAGCATGCTGAGACAATGGGTCGGCCAGGGTGGTCAGGCTTGTGGATCTTGGGAAGGAGGTAGAACCGGGCAGTGCGGGGTTCCTGGACTATGAGGTTGGAAGCTGTGGATGGGAGATCTCCTGAGGTGATGAGGTTCTGTATGGTCTGGGAGATGATGGTTTGGTGATGGGGGGGTGGGGTCATGGTCGAGGGGGCAGTAGGAAGAGGTGTCCTCGAGTTGACGTTTGGCTTCAGCGGTGATGAGGTCAGTGCGCCAGACTACCACTGCGCCCCCTTTATCCGCTGGCTTGATGGTGAGGTTGGGATTGGAGCAGAGGGATTGGAGGACTGCGTGCTATGAGGGTGAGAGGTTGGAGTGGGGGAGGGAGGTAGACAGGTTGAGGCGTTTAATGTCCTGGCGGCAGTTGGAAATGAAGAAGTCGAGGGCAGGCAATAGGCCAGCGCGGGGTGTCCAGGTGGATGCAGTGTGTTGGGGTGGGCGAAGGGGTCCTCGGAAGGTGGGCGGGAGTCCTGATTGTGAAAGTAAGCTCGGAGGTGGAGGCGACGGAAGAATTGTTCGACATCACGGCGTGTATTAAATTCATTGATGCGTGGACGGAGGGGGATGAAGGTGAGTCCTTTGCTGAGGACTAATCGTTCGTCCTCAGTGAGGGGGAGGTCTGGAGGGATGGTGAAAACTCGGCAGGGCTGGGAGCTGGGATCTGGTGTGGGTGTAGAGCTGGGAGTGGGGGCGGAACCTGTAACTGGAGTGGGCGTGATGGGGGGGGGAATGGGGGTGGAGTCATGGGCAGGGGTAGTGATCTCCTTGGGGTTCTGGGGGGTAGGGATAGTGACAGTGGGGTCTGTGGGGGGCATGTCAGCAGAATGCAGGTGGGTGGCGCTGGTGGGGGCGGAAGTGGTGGTGACCACGGCAGTAGGGGTGACGGAAGTCACTGAGCATTTGGCATCAGCGATGATGTGAAGGGCAGAAGTGTTGTCAGGTGTGATGCATGAGGAATTGTGAGGGGTGGAAGTGGTTGTGGGAGCGGCCATGATGGGGGTGGAAGTGACATCATCAATCAGCAGGTGGCAGCTGCATCTCAATCAGCGTGGGGGTGGCAGCTGCATCTCAAGCAGTGTGGGGGTGGCAGCTGCATCTCAATCAGCTGCAGTCTACCTGCTGAGAGTTGACCCATAATTCCAGGATTTTGACACAGTGACAGTAAAAGGAATTCCAAGTCAGGTTTTTGTTTTTATTCATTTGAGATACCTGGGCATCGCTGGCTGGCCAGCATTGATAGCCCATCTCTATTTATTTTGACGTGGTGGTGGTGACCTGCCTTCTTGAATTGCTGCAGTCACTTGCTGTGGGTTGACCCCCAACACCGGTGGGGAGGGAATTCCATGATGTTGACCTAATGACTGTGAAGGAATGGCAGTATATCCTAGGCTGCTCCTGGGAGCGAGAAAGGAGGATGCTAAGCCGCTGGTGAGGATCTTTGCCTCCTCATGCTCCATAGGAGTCATACTGGAGGATCGGAAAGAGGCGAATGTTATTCCTCTTTTCAAGAAGGGTAATAGGGAAATCCCTGGCAATTACAGACCGGTCAGTCTTACGTTTGTGGTCAACAAAGTGTTGGAAAGAATTCTGAGGGATAGGATTTATGACTATTTGTCAACGCATAGTGTGATTAAAGGAAGTCAGCATGGCTTTGTGAGAGGCAGGTCATGCCTCACAAATCTTACTGAGTTCTTTGAGGACGTGACAAGACAGGTCGACGAAGGTCAAGCAGAGGATGTGGTGTATATGGACTTCAGCAAGGCATTTGATAAGGTTCCCCATGGTAGGCTCATTCATAAAGTCAGGATGTATGGGATACAGGGAGATTTGGCTAAATGGATTCAGAATTGGTTGGCTGACAGAAGGCAGAGAATGGTTGTAGATGGAAAGTATTCTACCTGGAAGTCAGTGTTGAGTGAGGTCCCGCAGGGCTCTGTTCTTGGGCCTGTGCTTTTTGTAGTGTTTATAAATGACTTGGATGAGGAGGTTGAGGGATGGGTTAGTAAATTTGCAGATGACACAAAGGTTGGAGGTGCCATCAATAGTATTCAGGGCTATTGCAGGCTGCAGCACGACATAGACAGGATGCAGAGCTGGGCTGAGAAATGGCAAATGGAGTTCAATCTGGATAAATACGAAGTGATGCACTTTGGAAGGTTAAACTCGAATGCTGAATATATGATTAAAGACAGGATTCTTGGCAGTGTGGAGGAACAGAGGGATCTGGGTGTGCAAGTACATAGATCCATCAAAGTTGCCACCCAAGTGGAGAGGGTTGTTAAGAAAGCATATGGTGTTTTGGATTTCATTAATAGGAGTATTGAGTTTAAGAGCCACGAGGTTTTGCTGCAGCTCTACAAATCCCTGGCGAGCCCACACTTGGAATATTGTGTTCAGTTTTGGTCGTCCTACTATAGGAAAGATACGCAGGACTGGAGAGGGTGGAAAGAAGGTTTACTAGGATGCTGCCTGGACTGGAGGGCTTGCCTTATGAAGAAAAATTGAAAAAACTCGGACTTTTCTCTCTGGAGAGAAGGAGGAAAAGAGGAGACCTGAGTGAGGTATACAAGATAATGAGAGGAACAGATAGGGTCAATAGCCAGAGATTTTTCCCCACGGCAGGACTGACAGGTATGAGGGGTCATAATTTTAAGATAGAGGAGAAAGGTATAGAGGAAACATCAGAGGAAGGTTCTTTACGCAGAGAGTTGTGAATGCATGGAATGCGTTGCCAGTGGAATGCAGAGTCATTCGGGACATTTAAGCGACTGCTGGACCTGCACATGGATAGCAGTGAGTTGAGGGGTGCGTAGGTTGTTATTATACTTTACATTAGGACTAAACATTGGCACAACATTGTGCGCCAAAAGGTCTGTTCTGTGCTGTACTTTTTTACGTCCTATGTTCTTTATTTCAAAGTCAGGACGGTGAGTGGCTTGGAGGGGAACTTGCAGATGGTGGCATTCCCAAGTACCTATTGCCCTTGTCCTTCCAGGTGGAAAGGTTTGGGGGTTTGAAAGTCTTTGGTGAATTTGTGCAGTGTATCCTGCAAATAGTGTACACTGCTGTGACTGAGCGCTGGTGGTGAAGGGATTGAATGTTTATAGATGTGGTTCCAATCAACCGGCTTGTGGATGGTGTCAAAAGCTTCTTGCGTGTTGGTGGAGCTGCACTCATTCAGGCAAGCGGGGAGTATTCCATGTCACTCCTGATTTGTGCCTTGTAGATGGTGGACACAGGGTGTCAGGAATTAATTTACTTGCTGCAGTATCCCTGGTCTCTGACCTGCTCTTATAGCCACTGTACTTATGTGGTGAGTCCAATTCAGTTTCTGGTCAATGGTAACTCCAGGATGTTGATCATTGGGGTTTTAGTGATGGTACTACCATTGAATAGCAAAGGGTTGTGGTTCGAGTGCATTTTATTGGTGATAGTCATTGTCTGGCATTTTGTGGCATGAATGTTAGGTATGTCATTTTTAGGTATGTCTGATGCTGATCATGGCATACCCTCTGCACTGTCCATTGAACCAGGATTGATCCCTTGGCTTGATGGTAATGGTTGAATGCGGAATTTGCCAGGCTGTAGATTGTGCTGGAGTACACTTCCATGACTGTTGATGACCCATAGAGCCTCATGGATGCCCAGCTGCTAGATCAGTTTGAAGTCTGTCCCATGCAGCACAGTGATAGCACCACACAACGATGGAGATTATTCTTAATATGAAGGCTGGACTCCGTCTCCACAAGTGCAGTGGTCACCTTTACCTATACTGTCATGGACAGATGGTTCTGCAGCCAGCAGATTAGTAAGGATGGAGGTCAAGTATGTTTTTCCTCTTAATGATTCCTTTACTACTTGCTGCAGTCCCAGTCTAGTAGTTACATCCTCTAGGACCTGACCAGCTCGATCAGTAATGCTGCTGCCAAGCCACTTAGTAGTAGACAGTGAAATCCCTCACCCAGAATACATTTTGCACCCTTGCCATCCTCAGTGCTTCCTCCAAGTGTTGCTCAACATGGAGGAGTACTGATTTATCAGCCGATGGAGGATGGTATGTGGTCACCAGTAAGAGGTTTCCTTGCCCATGTTTAACCTGAATCCATAAGACTTCACAGGGTCTGGAGTCAATGTCAAGGAGTCCCAGTGCAACTACCTCCCGACTGTATACCACTGTGCTGTCACCTCTACTGGGTCTGTCCTGACAGTGGGACAAGACATATCCAGGGATGGTAATGGTGGTATCTGGAGTGTTATTTGTAAAGTTCATGGTCGGTGGCTTGAAGGGGAACTTTAATGTGATGATGTTCCTACATATCTGCTGTGCTTGTCCTTCTAGATGGAGGTAATTACTGGTTTGGAATATGCTGCCTGAGAATCTTTGGTGAAGTTCTACAAAGCATCTTGTTGATAATACACACTCCTACCCCTGAGCCATCTGTGATAGCAGGAGTACCAATCAAGCGTCTGCTTTTTACTGGACTACTTTATCCACTTCTGTTGTCACGTACAGATAACTGTGGATCTGTACACCTCAATCCTTCTAATGCTAGTAAGGATTCTGCCATTTACTGAAAAATGTGTTGCTGGAAAAGCACAGGTCAGGCAGTATCCAAGGAGCAGGAGAAGCAACATTTTGGGCATAAGTCCTTCTTCAGGAATGAGGAAAATGTGCCAAGCAGGCTAAGATAAAAGATAAGGAGGAGGGACGTTGGGAATGCGATAGGTGGAAAGAGGTTAAGGTTAGGGTGATAGGCCGGAGAGGTCGGGAAGAAGATTGCAGGTCAAGAAGGCGATGCTGAGTCCGAGGGTTGGGACTGAGATAAGGTGGGGGGGAGGGGAACTGAGGAAGCTGGAGAAATCTGCATTCATCCCTTGTGGTTGGAGGGTTCCTAGGCGGAAGATGAGGCGCTCTTCCTCCAGGCGTCGTGTTGCTATGGTCTGGCGATGGAGGAGGTCAAGGACCTGCATGTCCTTGGCGGAGTGGGAGGGGGAGTTAAAGTGTTCAGCCACAGGGCTGTTGGGTTGGTTGGTGCAGGTGTCCAAGAGGTGTTCTCTGAAACGTTCCGCAAGTAGGCGGCCTGTCCCCCCAGTGTAGAGGAGGCCACATCGGGTGCAGCGGATGCAGTAAATGATGTGTGTGGAGGTGCAGGTGAATTTGTGACAGATATGGAAGGATCCCTCGGGGCCTTGGAGGGAAATGAGGGGCAAGGTGTGGGTGCAAGTTTTGCATTTCTTGCGGTTGCAGGGGAAGGTGCTGGGAGTGGAGGTTGGGTTGGTGGGGGTTGTGGACCTGAGTGGTCTTTCCGGAATGCTGATAGGGAGGGGTATGTATCTGGAGGTTGGTGGGGTGGTAGGTGAGGACCAGTGGGGTTCTGTCCTGGTGGCGATTGGAGGGGTGGGGTTTAAGGGCAGAGGAGCAGGAAGTGGAGTAGATGGAGTGGAGAGCATCGTCAACCACATCTGAGGGGAAATTGCGGTCTTTGAAGAAGAAGGCCATCTGGGTTGTTCATTTTTGGAATTGGTCCTCCTGGGAGCAGATGTGGCAGAAGCAAAAGAATTGGGAATATGGGATGGTGTTTTTACAGGGGGCAGGGTGGGAGGTGGTGTAATCTGGGTAGCTGTGGGAGTCGGTTGATTTATAATAAATGTCCGTGTTGAGTAGGTCGCCTGAGATAGAAATGGAGAGGTCTAGGAAGGGGAGGGAGGAGTCTGAGACGGTCTAGGTAAATTTGAGGTCGGGGTGGAAGGTGTTAGTAAAGTGGATGAACTGTTCAACCTCCTCGTGGGAGCACGAGGTAGTGCTGATACAGTCAGTCATTGATGTAGCGGAGGAAAAGGAGGGGGGGGGTGCCGGTGTAGCTGCGGAAGATGGACTGTTCTACATATCGGACGAAGAGGTAGGCATAGCTGGGACCCATGTGGGTGCCCATGGCTACTCCTTTGGTTTGGAGGAAATGGGAGGATTGGAAAGAGAAGTTGTTCAGAGTGAGGACCAGTTCAGTCAGTCGAAGGAGGGTGTCAGTGGAAGGGTACTGGTTGGTTCGGCGGGAAAGGAAGAAGCGGAGGGCTTTGAGGCCTTCGCGATGGGGGATGGAGGTGTATAGGGACTGGATGTCCATGGTGAAGATAAGGCATTGGGAGCCGGGGAAGCGAAAATCATGGAGGAGGTGGACGGCGTGGGTGGTGTCCCGAACATAAGTGGGGAGTTATTGGACTAAGGGGGACAGGACCGTGTCGAGGTATGCAGGAGATGAGTTCGGTGGGGCTGGAGCAGGCTGAGATAATGGCTTGACTGGGGCAGTTAGCCATTTACTGTCTACCTCCCTCCTACATTCCATCTGACAAAATTTGTGATCTTGCATTTGTTCGGAGAAAACTCCAGCTGCCATTTCTCCGCCTAGGTCTTTAGCCTATCTAGATCTTGCTGTATCCTCTGGCAACTGTAAGGAATAGTTGTAAATGCCATCTCGTATTCCCAATTCCTCCGCCTCTGCTGTATCTGCTCCAGGAGGACCAGTTCCATTACAGAAGACACCAGGTGGCCTCCTTCTTTAGACGCTGCAATTTCCCTTTCCACGTGGTTGAAGATGCCCTTCAATGCACCTCATCCACATACCGCACCTCCGCCCTCAAACCCCACCCCTCCAACCGTAACAAGGACAGAACACCCCCCCCCCCCCCCCCGTCCTCACTTTCCACCCTACAAACCTTCGCATTAACCACATCATCCGCCGACATTTCCACCACCTCCAAAACAGATCCCAACACCAGAGATATATTTCACTCCCCACCCCTTTATTCTTTACGCAAAGACCATTCCCTCAGTGACTACCTGGTCAGGTTCACGCCACCCAACAACCAACCCTCCTGTCCTGGCACCCTTCCCTGCCACCGCAGGAATTGCAAACCTATGCTCACTCCTCCTCCCTTACCTCCATCCAAGGCCTCAAAGGAGCCTTCCACATCCAAAGTTTCACCTGCACATCCACCAATGTTATTTATTTTATCTGTTACTCCCGATGCGATCTCCTCGACATTGGGGAGACTGGACGCCTTCTCTCACAGTGCTTCAGGGAACATCTCTGGAACACCCGCACTAATCAACCCCATGGCCCAACATTTCAACTCCCCCTCCCACTCTGCTGAGGACATGCAGGTCCTGGGCCTCCTCCACCATCGCTCCCTCACCACCCGACACCTGGAGGAAGAACGTCTCATCTTCCGCCTTGGAACACTTCAACCCCAGGGCAATGTGGACTTCACCAGTTTCCTAATTTCTCCTCCCCCCACCTTACCCCAGTTCCAACCTTCCAGCTCAGCACTGTTCTCCCTGCCAATCTCCCTTCCCTTACCCTCTGCTCCACCCTCCCCTCTGACCTACCACCTCCATCCACCTCTTATACTCTTTGCTACCTTCTCTCTCTCTCACCTTACCCATTTATCTCTCCACCCAGGAGGCTCCCTGCTTCTATTCCTGATGAAGGGCTTTTGCCCGAAACATCAATTTTCCTGCTCCTTAGATGCTGCCTGACCTGCTGTGCTTTTCCAGCACCACTCTGATCTAAACAATTGTAAGGAACCGCTTAGATTTGAACTTAAGGTCGCCTATGAACTAGGTGACTATCTTAACTCACTATCCCAAAATTCATCTCTCGGAGTCAGACAAACAATCTAACCACTGCTCCTTGACGTGCAATGGTGTTACCATCACTGAATCTCCTATTAACATCCTGGGCATTACTATTAACCCAGAAACTCAACAAGACTCAACAAAACAGCAACTACAGAGGTCAGAGGCTAAGAATACTGCAGCGAGCAATTCACATCGTGACCCCCAAAACCTGTCCATCATGGCACAAATCAGGTCTGCAAAGGAATACTCCCTACTTATCTGGATTGACGTAGCTCCCAGCAATACTCAAAAAGCTTGACACCATTCAGGATAAAACAGCCTGCTTGATTGGCACTAGATCCACAAGCCTCTACTCGCTCCACCATGGTCAGTAGCAGCAATATGTACTATCTACAAGATGCACCAACGGTCCTTAGACAGCACTTTCCAAGCTAGTGACCATTTCCATCCAGAATGATAAGGGCATCAGATCTATAGGAAAACCAAAATCTGAAAATTTCGCTTCAAACCACTCATCATCCTGACCTGGAAACATATTGCCATATGTTTCCAGGTCAGGATGATGAGTGGTTTGTGGATCTAGTGCCAATCAAGCAGGCTGATGGCAGGATTGGAAGCCCAGGCTGAAATCAAGGCACAAAACTTTCAAAAGTAGTGATGTGTACAATATTAATAATGACCTAAAGATGTACATTAGCTTTTTCTCTGCATCGCATCTTGCCACAAAATATTCCTTCCGTAATAACTGGAGCAAATATTTCTGCTCTACTCTTGACTTAGTTTTCTAATGTCTATTCCTGATGAAGGGCTTTTGCCTGAAACGTCGATTTTCCTGCTCCTCGGATGCTGCCTGATCTGCTAGCACCACTCTAATCTAGACTCTGGTTTCCAGTATCTGCAGTCCTTGTTTTTACCTTTTTTACTTCGTTTTCTAATGAACAATGATTATGTTTCTAGCCAATTAATTTCCTCATTTCACTAGTACTGTTAGGGATTGCTTTTGCTCTCAAATGCAGCATACGATCATTATTACCTGATTGCAAAGGGAAAACAATGCACTTACATGTTGCCTGCTGCCATTCTTCTGCTCTGGTATTTTCCTTCTGACTATTGAATTAGTCACTTTTGATGTACGTCACACAAACCTGATATAACCATAGAGTTGTGTCTGGTTTGTAAGCCCAGGAGATTTTACAAGTATTGTACATTGCTCTTCCTCCCTGCCTTCTTAGTCCAGGAACTGGAGCATTCTTGTGATTTTGTCTTGTTGAGGGGGAGATTCCAAATAATGTCAATGTCAAAGAGTGGAAGGGCTATAGTCACAGGGGATGCAATTGCCAGGGGAGTAAGATAGATGATTCTGTGATCAAAAACGAGACAGCCGAATAGTATGTCGCTTTCCAGGTGCATGGGTCAGGGATGTCTCAGATCGGCTGCAGAAAATTCTCAATGGGGGAAGGTAGACAGCCAATTGGCATGGCACATATGTTGAATATATGTGGCACATATTAACAATGACATAGGTAAACAAAAATGGGGTGAGGTCCTACAAGCAGAATTTAGGGAGTTAGGAAGCAAGTTAAAAAGTAGGACCTCACAGGTAGTAATCTCAGAATTGCTACCAGTGCCACATACTAGTCAGTCAGAGTAGAAATGAAAGAGGAGGACAGGTAAATGCGTGGCTTGAAAAATGGTGCAGGAGGGAGGGTATCCGATTTTTGAGACATTGGGACCAGTCTGGGGGAGGTAGGACAAATGGATGGTCTACACCTGGGCCAGACTGAAACCGATGTCCTTGGGAGGTGCTTTTGCTAATGCTGTTGGGGAGAGTTTAAACTAATAAGTGGTAGATGGGAACCAAATGAGGTGGTTAGTGGACAGTAAGGAGGTAGTCACGAAAGCCTGTAAAGGAACTAGATAATGAAGTCAGCGCGAGTAAGGGGAATAGTAGGCAGGGAGTGGTTGAGGAGCGCAAAAGGGATGGTTGGTCTAAGGTGCATTTGTTTTAATATCAAAAGTGCAGTAGGTAAGCCAGATGAACTTAGGGCTTGCATTAGTACCTGGGAATATGATGTTATTGCTATTATTGAGTTTTGGTTGAGGGAAGGGCATGACTGAAAACTGAATATTCCAGGATATCGATGCTCAGATGGGATAGACAGAAGGTAAAAGGGTTTGAGAAGTTGCATTACTGGTCAAAGAAGATATCACGCCTGTGCTGAAGGAGGGTATTATGGAAGACTGGAGCGGTGAGGCAGTATGAGTAGAGCTCAGAAATAGGAAGGGTGCGGTAATAATGTTGAGGCTGTACTACAGGCCTCCCAATGCGAGTGACAGATAGAGATACAAATGAGTGAGCAGGTTACGGAAAGATGTAAGAGCACAGGATGGTGGTTAAAGGAGATTTTAATTTTCCCAATATTGACTGGAATTCACTCAGCATCTAGATGGAGCAGATTTTGTAAGGAGAGTTTTCTGGAGCAGTATGTAAATAGTCCAACTCGGGGACAAGCCACACTGAACCTGGTGTTGGGAAATGAGCCTGGCCAGGTGGCTGAAGTTTCAGTAGCAGATTACTTTGGTAATAGGTGATCATAAGTCCATATGTTTTAGAATGCTCATCAACAAAAACAAGAGTGGTCCTAAAGAAAGAGTGCTAAATTGGGGGAAGGCCAACTATACCAAAATTCATTAGGAGTTGGGAATGTAGATTGGGAGCAGCTGTTTGAAGTGAAATCCACAATTGGTATGTGGAAGGTTTTTACACAGAGTTTGATTAGAGTGCAGGGCAGGCATGTTCCTCCGAAAATGAGGGATAGAAATGGCAAGATTAGGGAACCATGGATTAGGGAAAGTCCCGGATGATTGGAAGATCGCTGTTGTAACCCCCTTGTTCAAGAAAGGTTCAAGAAAGGATTAGCCTAACCTCGATTGTTGGTAAAATTCTAGAATCCATCGTTAAGGATGAGGTTTCTAAATTCTTGGAAGAGCAGGGTCGGATTAGAACAAGTCAACATGGATTTAGTAAGGGGAGGTCGTGCCTGACAAACCTGTTAGAATTCTTTGACGAGGTGACAAGTAGGTTAGACCAGGGAAACCCATTGGATGTGGTCTATCTAGACTTCCAAAAGACCTTTGATAAGGTGCCAAACGGGAGGCTGCTGAGTAAGGTGAGGGCCCATGGTGTTCAAGGTGAGCTACTGGCATGGATTGAGGATTGGCTGTCTGACAGAAGGCAGAGAGTTGGGATAAGAGGTTCTTTTTTGAATGGCAGCCGGTGACAAGCTGGGTCCCACAGGGTTCAGTGTTGGGGCCGCAGCTGTTCACGTTATATATTAATAATCTGGATGAAGGGACTGGGGGCATTCTAGCAAAGTTTGCCGATGATACGAAGTTAGGTGGACAGGCAGGTAGTACTGAGGAAGTGGGGAGGCTGCAGAAGGATCTAGACACTTTGGGAGAGTGGTCCAGGAAATGGCTGATGAAATTCAATGTGAGCAAATGTGAGGTCTTGCACTTTGGAAAAAATACAAGCATGGACTACTTTCTAAACGGTGAGAAAATTCATAAAGCCAAAGTACAAAGGGATCTGGGAGTGCTAGTCGAGGATTCTCTAAAGGTAAATATGCAGGTTGAATCCGTGATTAAGAAAACAAATGCAATGTTGTCATTTATCTCAAGAGGGTTGGAATATAAAAGCAGTGATGTGCTACTGAGCCTTTATAAAGCTCTGGTTAGGCCCCATTTGGAGTACTGTGTCCAGTTTTGGGCCCCACACCTCAGGAGGGACATACTGGCACTGGAGCGTGTCCAGCGGAGATTCACATGGATGATCCCTGGAATGGCAGGTCTAACATATGAGGAACGGCTGAGGATCCTGGGATTGCATTCATTGGAGTTTAGAAGGTTATGGGGAGATCTAATAGAAACTTACAAGATAATACATGGCTTGGAATGGGTGGATGCTAAGAAATTGTTTCCGTTAGGCAAGGAGACTAGGACCCGTGGGCACAGTCTTAGAATTAGGGGGGGTAAATTCAGAACAGAAATGAGGAGACATTTCTTCAGCCAGAGAGTGGTGGGCCTGTGGAATTCATTGCCACGGAGTGCAGTGGAGGCCGGGACACTAAATGCCTTCAAAGCCGAGATGGATAAGTTCTTGATGTCACAAGGAATTAAGGGCTATGGGGAGAATGCTGGTAAGTGGAGTTGGAATGCTCATCAGCCATGATTAAATGGCGGAGTGGACTCGATGGGCCGAATGGCCTTACTTCCCCTCCTATGTCTTATGGTCTTATGGATGACAGGTGAAATCGAGAGACTAGCCAAGAGGAAGGAAGAGTACGCAAGGTCTAGGTGACTGAAAACAGACAATGCTTTGGAAGAACATTGGGAAAGTAGGACCAATCTGAAATGAGTAATTAAGAGGGCTAAAAAGGAGTCATGAAATATCTTTGGCAAACAGGAATAAGGAAAGCCTTTTATCCATATAAAAGGAGCAAGAGGGTAACCAGAGAAAGGGCTGGCACATTCAAGGACAAAGGAGGAAAGTTATGCTTGGGGTCAGAAAAGATGGGTGAGATTCTTAATGAGTCCTTTGCATCGTTATTCACTGAGGAGAGGAACAAGATGGATATCAATCATTCTAAGTCAAGTCAGCATAAGGAGGGAAGAAGTGTTGAGTATTCTACAAAGTATTAAAAAGGTGGACAAGTCCCCAGGTCCATATGGTATTTGTCCCAGGTTACTGAGGGAAATGAGAAAAAAATAGCTGGGGCCTTAACAGATCTCTTTGCAGCTTCCTTGAATGTGAGTGAGGTCCAGAGGACTGGAAAGTTGCTAATATTATCCCCTTGGTTAAGCGTAGCAGGGATAGTCCAGACAATTATAGACCGGTGAGCCTGATGTCATTGGTAGGGAAGGTGCTGGAAAAGATACTGAGAGATAGGATATATTCCCATTTGGAAGAAAATAGGCTTATCAGTGACAGGCAACATGGTTTTGTGCAGGGAACGTCATATCTTACAAACCATATAGAATTCTTTGAGGAAGTGACAAAGTTGACTGACAAAGAAAGGGCTGTAGATGTCATATACATGGAGTTTCGTAAGGTATTTTGATAAGGTTTCCCATGGAGAAGGTGAAGTCACATGGGGTCCAGGGTATACCAGCTAGATGGATAGAGAACTGCATGGGCAACAGGAGACAAAGTAGTAGTGGAAGGGGATTTCTTAAAATGGAGACCAAGGATCCGTGCTGAGACCACTGTTGTTTGTGATAGACATAAGTGAATTGTTGGAAGGTACAGGTAGTCTGATTAGCAAGTTTGCAGATGACACTAAGATTGGTAGAGTAGCAGATAGTGAAGGGGACTGTAAGAGAATGCAGTAGATAGATTGGAGAGTTGCGCAGAGAAATAGCAGGTTGAGTTCAAGCCGGGTAAATGTGAGGTGATGCATTTTGGAAGATTCAATTCAAGAGTGAACTATACGATAAATAGAAATGTACTGGGAAAAATTGTATACAGAGAGATCTGGGTTTTCAGGTCCAATGTTCCCTGAAGGTGGCAACGCAGGTCAATAGAGTGTCAAGAAGGCATGTGGCATCCTTTTCTTCTCGGTCAGGGTATGGTGTACAAGATTTGGCAGATTGTGTTATAATTGTAGAAGACTTTGGTTCGGCCACATTTGGAGTACTGTGTACAGTTCTGGTTGCCACATTACCAAAAGGATATGTATGCTTTGGAGAGGGTGCAGAGGAGGTTCATCAGGATGTTGCCTGGTATAGCTATGAAGATAGGTTGAGTGGATGAGGATTATTTTCATTAGAAAGATGGAGGTTAAGGGAGGACTTGATTGAGGTCTACAAAATCAGAGGGTGGATAGCAAGAAGCCTTTTCCCCAAAATGGGGACTCAATTACAAGGGATCACAACTTCAAAGTGAGAAGGAAAAGTTTAGGGTAGATATGCATGGAAATTTCTTTATGCAGAGGGTGGTGGAACGCATTGCCAGCGGAGGTGGTAGGGGTCGGCACAGTAGCATCATTTATCTAGACAGATACATGAATGGACAGGGAGCAAAGGGATACATACCCTCAAAAAAAAAGACAACCGAATGAGGATCTGGATTGCTGCAGGCTTGGAGGGCTGAATGGTCTGTTCCTGTGCTGTAATTTTCTTTGTTTTGTCTTTCTTCTTTAACTCAGGGGAATACATCACTGACAGCCACAAGCCAAGACTGACTCTAATGTAATGAGGGGTACATCAGTGTTAGGGGCTCACCATTCAGATGCACAGACAGACAGAGGCAGGTGACAGTGAGACATCATAATGGCAAATTGCCTCCCTGGTGCCAGGATCAAGGACATCCTTCAAACTGGGTGCAAAATATTCTCAAAGAGGAAAGAAAGCAGTTTGTTGTATACATTGGAACTAATGGCATAGGAAGAGAAAAGGAGGAGATTCTCAGGAGAGACCGTAGGATGTTAGGCATGAATTTAAGAAAAAAAGTCCTGAAGAATACTTCCTCTGCCACGAGCCAGAGGGTAGAAATAGAAGGATAGAGCTGATGAATGCATAGCTGAGGATGTGGTACAGGGAGAAGGGTTCACAGTTTTGAATCAAATGGAATCTCTTCTGGGGGAGATGTGACCTGAATAAGATTAGATTACTTACAGTGTGGAAACAGGCCCTTCGGCCCAACAAGTCCACACTGCCCTGCCGAAGCTCAACCCACCCATACCCCTTATCTAACACTATGGGCAATTTAGCATGACCAATTCACCTGACCTGCACATCTTTGGACTGTGGGAGGAAACTGGAGCACCCAGAGGAAACACACACACACACGGGGAGAACATGCAAACTCCACACAGTCAGTCGCCTGTGGTGGGAATTGAACCCAGGTCTCTAGCACTGTGTGGCAGAAGTGCTAACCACTATGCCACCGTGCCGCCTATAAATAAGGACAGGTTTAATTGGAAGCACACTAGCTTTCGGAGCAATGCTCCTTCATCACTACCACCTGATGAAGGAGCGTCGTGCCGAAAGCTAGTGTGCTTCCAATTAAACCTGTTGGATTATAACCTGGTGTTGTGTGATTTTTAAGTGAATAAGGACAGATTGCACCTGAATTGGAAGGGGACTGTCGGGTAGTTTTGCTGGAGATGCTTGGGAAGATTTAAACTAGTGGGGGGCTGGGTTGTGGGATGCAGGATGACAATGAATAAAAAACATCAGTCTGAGACTGGCATGATTGGGAAACAAGAGCAAGTCAAACAGTCAAGGCAGCGAGGAACAAAGCAGAGAACGAGGTAGGACGAATAAATTAAACTGCATTTATCAGTCTGCATTTATCTGCATTAAACTAGACAATTACGTCAATGGGTAGGGTGCAGAGAGGTAAAGATCCTTAAAAAATTGGCTCTCTACCTAAATCTGTTGCCTAAATGCCTGTTCCTATGCTGTAAATTTTCTTTGTTAATTTCACATGCCTGAGGCTTTGCAATTGCTTCATAATTCAGTGCCTCAATCCGTAAATTTGTCGTTCCTCTATAACAAAATACAATCCAAAGTAGCAAGATCAAAATATTATCAAGCCGCCTTTTTAAACCTTTCATGGGCTGTGAGCATGACTGACTATTACCTATTCTTCAGGGAGTGATGGCGAGTCACTTTCTTGAACCACAGCAATCCACATATAGGTAGTACATCCATCGCACGTTTAGAAGAATTTCCAGTTCTTCGACCCAGTGATAGTAAGGTTGAGTTGCAAATGTATGGCTTGGTAGGAAATTGCAGATGGTGGCATTATGATCTGTCATCCTTTGTTCTTCTAGGGAGCAGATATGGGATTGAAAAGTGCTGTGCTGAAGATGACTTCAACTGTGCAGGATCTTGCCTAAATCCCATTCCTTCCGAGCTGCTTGCTTTCTGTTTTATTTTTTCTTTCTGCCCTTTTCTTTTATTTTCCTTTAGTTTTGGTCTTTCTTTCTTCTTCTCTGTGGCAGCGAGGACAGCCCACATGTGGAGTGATGGATGTGGCTTCCCCAGCAATTGATGGCAGTGATGACACTTTCTTGATGATCAGGGCCTGTGGCAGCAGCAAGAAGTGCATTTACTCAATGGTTGGGGCTGGTGGCAGCAGCAGTGGGGTCATTCTCCCAACATTGGGGCTGGTAGTAGCAACAGCAAGGTTGTTGGTCTGGTAGTCAGGGCCAGTGGCAATGGCAACAAAACTCCCCCAGCGATCAGGTACAGCAGCGTCAGAGGCAGACTTTCAAGTTGTGGCATGGGCAAGGCATGCCACCTGATTACCAGCAGAGCCAGAGGCCTTTGGTTGCAGGGTAAGTGTGGGCTCAGCAGCAGTGAAGTAGGACCAGCAGCGAAGAGATAGTAGCTAAAGTGGAGCGACTCCTATGTTGCTGGGTCCAATACAGGCGGTCATCTCCCTTGAAGCTAGGTGCCGGCATGAACAGGGTCAGTTTTTTTAAACTTTATTTTTCTTATTTATTCTTAACACCTGTAATGCTGGGTTATTTCTTTACATTTTTTGTTTCCTAAGAATTTGATCTTATGTATGTGTACCGAAGTAACTTTGTACCTAAGATGGTACTCTAATGCAGTGATTGTGAACTTTTCGCTGTACTGAGGAGTACATTTGACTACAAAGATAATTTAATTCAATTCAAGCCTTGTTTTTAAAAAAATGCATCTTCCACCTGTGATCAACTACTGGCACTATATGTTAGGAGCAAAGATGGATGGGGTGCCAATCAAGCAGCCTGCTTTGTCCTTGTCAAATTTCTTCAGTGTCACTGAAGCTGCACCCATTAATGGCAAGTAAAAAATGTGTGCAGTGTAATGGAACAAAGTTAAAAATCATAACACCAGCTTATAGTCCAACAGACTGCTCCTTCATTGGTAGCTGTGGACAAGTATGATAGAAAGGAGAGTTAAAAGATAGATTAGAGGAAGGAGTTGTAAATAGTCATTAGTTAATTATTCTCTGTTATATTTAAAGAAATAAAGTTGTTACTTTTACTTTAACTGGTTCTTGGCCTCTTGAATTTTCACGGATTACTGCACGGGATAAGTTAAACCAGCAACAGAAAAATTTAAACTGGAGGTTTACCCAGCGTCATAACAGGGAAAAAGTGAATGTGTACACGTACACCCGCAATACTCTCACCCACACACACACCCTCTCACAGGCTCATACTCCATCACAGTCAGACACTCACTTTATTAAGCATGCACACACGCAAACAGTCTCTCACATGCATGCGTACACACAAGTCTATGGGGTGAATGTGCGTTTGCAAAATTATGTTTGCAAATACATTCTGTTTTGCTCAAAGAGTGCACAATCTATTGGCAACCAATCCATGTAATTTTTTTTATAAATTCCATGTTGGAAATAGAACTAATCTGACTCACACCTTTAATGTATTATCTGTGCTGAGATTTCACTTTCTTTAAAATAAAACCTTAAGTTGTCTCGAGAATGTGACTTAAAAGTTCTGCAATTTACATACGAATGAACTAAAACCTGCAACCCATTCTATAAAATGAAAGACTTAACAGCAATCCAAGTTCGTCCAGTTGTACGACACTGTCATCTTTTGCTATAAATTCTGTGACTTATGGTCCTGCTTCCCAGCTACCTGATGAAGCAGCAGCGCTCAGCAAGATAGTGTTTCCAAGTAAACCTGTTGGACTATAACCTGGTGTTGTGTGATTATTAACTTTATCCACCCCAGTCCAAACACCAGTTCCTCCACAATATGTAATGGAATGTGTGCAGTGTACTGGTGGACAAGCTTTGGGAAGTATAGTTATTCACTGCAGAATTCCCAGCTACTGACCTTCTCTTGTAGCTGCAGTATTTAAAAGGCTGATCCAGTTCAGTTTCTGCTTTAGTGCCAATGATTTGGAGAAATCATTGCCTGACACTGCCATGGCACGAATGTTACTTGACACTTACTAAGCCAGAGGTTGTCCATAGAAAAACAGAATACATTAGTACCTACAAAACCAAAACTGAGTACTGAGTACTAATCAACAGCCTCCCTTGGTGATCCTACAAAAAGGTAGGAAAGGAAAGTTCATTGCACTTCAGTGTACCAGGACTTAGATATCTGACCTCCAATACCACATCCAATTCCAAAACACTAGATACAATGCAAACCAATGGTGAGTTTTCCTCACAGTTTCCACTAATTTTGATGCTACACTCCCTCAAACATTGCCTTGAAGTTAAGGACACCATCTCTCACTGCATCTTTGAGTTCAGTTCTTTTGTCCACCTTCGGACCAGTGCTTGTAATGAGATCAGGAGCTGAATGGTACTGGTAAAGCCCACACAGTGCCAATGAGCTCATTAAGTGCTGCTTGATAGCATGGTTTATTAACCCTATAATTTTGCTGATGATTGAGCAGTAGTTTGCTCGGGTGGATTTGTCCTGCCGTCTGTGGTTGGATTTACCTGGGCAATTTTCCACATTGCCAGAGCTCTAGCTCTACTTGAACAACTTAGCCTAGGGTGTAGCATGTTCTGGAGCATAACTGTGCAGTCAGATTGCTACAATGTTTGAGAGAATGTTTCTAAGAAAATTTTGCCAGAATGTTTCTTAAAAAAGCTCAGACTTTGCACTATTTAGTGCTTTCAGCTAATCCTTGCTCTCAATAGGAGCAAAACCATTTGTCTGAATAGAGGCATCTGTAACACTGGTGACTGCAAGAAGCAGACATGGATCATCTGGTCAGTACTTTGACTCAGTCATAGAACTCTACAGCACAGAAAACAGCCTTTGATCCAATCTGTGCCAGTCAAAAACAAAGCCTAATCCTCCTTTTCAACACTTGGTCCATAGTCTTGATTGTCCTGGCATCACAAGCACACCAAAAAAAATTACATAAAATAAAGGTTTCTGCCTCTACCACCCTTACAGACAAGTTCCAGATCCTACCACATTCTGGGTGAACAAAACAAATTCTTCATATCCCCTCTAAACCTCCTATCCATTACCTTAAATTATACCTGGTCAATAGTCCTGGCACTAAAGAGAAAAATTCTTTCCCATCTAACCTATTTTGGCGCCTCATTTTTACATATTTCAATCATGTCCCCTCTCAATCTCCTCTGCTCTAACAACCCTAATTTATTCAATCTCTTCATGACCAAAACTCTAATATAAACATCTTGCTAAATCTCTTCTGCACAATCTAATAAGATGGATTCCAAAACTGTACATAACATGACCTAACCAACATTTCACACAAATCCAGCATAACCTCCTTGGTTTTAATATTAGCCATTGCATAGAGTAAAGGCAAGTTTGCCACATCCTTAACCACTTTATCTACCGGTCATGCTACGCTAAAGGACCAGTCATCATGCACACTAAGAACCCTCGATGATTCTAGGATCCTATCAAGTACGAATTCCCTTATCTTGTTTTTTTTTCTGCCCAAGTGTATCATATCACCCTTGTCTGATTTAATTCCACCTGCCAGTGATCAGCTCATCTGACTCGTCCCTGTGTCTAAAGATGGCTGCAAATATTTCAACTTTGTTTTTACACTGATGTGCTGGATTCCCCCCTTGTTGAGAATAGAATTCTTACAGGTCAGAGAGGCTATTCAGGCCATTGAGTCTGCACTGACTATCCAAAGAGCATCCCACCAAAAGCCACCAACCTGCATTTCCCACAGCCAATCCACCTCACCTTTGGATGGCAGGAATAAACTGAAGCACCCAGTAGAAATGCACAAACACATGGAGAACATGCAAACTCCACACAGATAACTGCCCAAAGCTAGAATCCAATCCAGATCCCTGACCCTGAGACAGTAGTGCTAACCACTGCTGCCACCCTGGAGGATGACATTTGTGGAGCCTCTACATGTTTTTTCTTTACTGACATACCACCATTCACAACTGGACATGGCAGGGCTGCAGAGCTTAGACCTTATCTGTTGATTGTGGAATCACTTAGCATGTGATACACAGAGCTGCTTCCATTGTTTATACCAAAGTCATCCAATGTTGTAACTTCCTTAAGCTAACACTTCATTTTATATATTCCAGGTCCCACTCCTCAAGTCTCCCAGACATGTCATTGACCCAGGGATGATCCCCTTGAAGGCAATGGCAGAATGGGGGAATATATCAACCAGCTGCTGTTTATGTCCCAAAGACCTCATGTAAGTCCATGTTTTGATTTGCTGGACATGTTTGAAATTTATCCTATTTAGCATGATAGTGTCAGATAACATAACGCAGGGCACCTTCAAAGTGAAAGCCAAACTTAGTTTCTCCAAAGACTGGAGAATTGTAGCTACAAAGATCGATTGGAGTAGTTTCTCTTGGAAGAAAGAAATGAGGGATGATTGAAGTTTACAAACTTGTGAGGGGTAGAGGTAAGTAGACAGGAGGAATCGGTTTCCCCTCGGCAGATAGTTCCTGAAGAAGGGCTTATGCCCGAAACGTCGATTCTCCTGCTCCTTGCGTGCTGCCTGCCCTGCTGCGCTTTTCCAGCAACACATTTTTCAGCTCTGATTTCCAGCATCTGCAGTCCTCACTTTCTCCTAGATAGTTCAAAAATAGGGTTATAGATTCAAAGTAAGTGGCAGAAGAATTAGAGGGAATGTGAAGAAAAACAGGACAAAAACCTCAATTTCTTTTCAAAAAAAGAAAACCTGGATCTGCATCTTAAATGCCATAAGGTGAAGGGCTACAGGATGTGCACAGGAAGGTGGATTAGACTGGGCACCTGTGTATTTTTTGGTCTGCATGGACAAGATGGGCCAAATGGCAACCCCATCTGTACCACATTCTCTGGCTCTAGTTCTAACTAACACAGCTGGGTCAAATTGTTCCAGAATCAACAAGCTGCATTAAGATGTCAACAATTACAGCCACATTCTAAAAAAACTGCTCATCTGGACATCTCCAGTACAAGCAGTCTTTTTGGATTTGGGTTCTTTGGATATTGTGCAACCATACACTAAAGAGTTATAGGAAGCATTTCAGAGAGACGGATGGTATTTATTTTCATTTCAAAGTTCAGAGACAGGAACAAATGCAAATAACTGATGTGCACAGAATTCACAGCACAAACAGACTGATCAAACCAGTGTAGCTATGCCACTGCCTATTCATAACATAAACCTTCTACCTTGCATCAACACATCTTTGCATTTCTTTTTCACAGGGTTCTCCTAAACTTCCTATTAGCTGTATTGGTGATTATTTAATATTTATGTCACATGGGTACCTGAAAACACTTTTCTACATCTACAATAAAAACTGCAGATGCTGAAGATCTGAAACAAGAACAGTTCTGAAGAAGGGTCACTGGAGTCTGCCTTCTCTCCACAAATGATGTCAGAGTGTAGGGTTTTTTCAGCAAATTTTGTTTTTATTTCTTATATTTAGCTTGAGCTTCTTCATAATTCAAACAAGCCTTATAAGGTTGCCTCTGATTCATCTTTTCCTAGAAAATGCTCAACATTTCCTCGAGTGTCACTACACCTCTATTGTTTTTAGAACTGCTTTGTAATAATGAAACCAGAACTACAACGAGACATAATTTTTGTAAGTTGGACAACTAAAGTTGATTTTGGAAAGTAAACTATAAGAATCACCTCACGGATTCTCAAGCTGCACGCAAATTTCCAAATGATGCTACTCAAAGTTCCCTGAGTTTTCAAGTCATGGCCAACTTCCAAAAGCATATATCCACAAAGCAACAAGCCCAATAGGTTCTGAAACAGCCGTGTCCTGAAACATGAACTCTGTTGCTCTCTCCACATCTGCTGCCAGACCTACTCATCATAAATAGCATTTCCTACTTTTAGTTGTAATGCCATACTTGGGTGCACTAATCAAATTATTACACAATATCACCAACACACAAACTTCATACAGCAGAATTGGAGCTATTTCACAGACAACAAACAGTAGACACCTTATTTTAAATGTGGTGACCGTTATGTTCTTGCAGCAGGGTTCTGACAGACAGGAACAGAGACATTAACATGACCAGTACTCAAGTGCTCAGAGATTAGCAATTATTGTCTTGCAGCCATCCACATACTGACTGGTTAAGTGAAAAGAAATTGTTTGCACATTCATCTCCCAAAATATGGTGGCAACTCGCATGCATTATTTTAAGTTTTTAATGCAAAACTAAAGTGCATTTGGCCCAAACTGACCCTCTTATTCGATTGTAATCTCAAATCTACATTTCTACCTACCCGAATGACCTTTTACCCTTCAGTCATGAAGAACCTATAAACCTCTGGCTCAAAAATGTTTAAAGACTCCACTGCCTTTTCAAAGATACTGCCAAAGACTCTCAGCCCTCAGAAACAAAAAAAAGCCTTGTGTGTTTTGAATAGGCATCTCCTTATTTTTAAAAACAGTGACCCTTAGGTTTAGATTTTCTATGAAAGGAAACATTCTCTCCACATCTGCTGTCATGACTTTCAGAATCTTATGTTTTTATCCATTTAAATTCCTGCTGATACAACTTCAGCATATCAAACCTCATTATACAATCCACCCATTCCAGGTATTAGTATGGTAAATCTTGTCTTAACCTTTCAACACATCTACATCTTAAGATTACCCATACTGTACCCTGTATTTCAGGTGTAGCTTCACCAATGCACATTATCCTCCATACTTCTATAATCAATTCCCTTTGTAATAAACAATCTTTGTATTAACTTTTGTATCACCTGCTAAACCTGCGCAGCAACCTTTTGTACTTTATGGATAACGACAAACAAATTCCTCTGCTTCTCAGTTCACCAATCGTCATCACCACTTAGATAAAATGTTTCTTTCTTATTCTTTCCTGCTCAGTTTGCCAGATCTCAGCCAATTTAACCTTAATCTTTCTGAAGCCCTATTATGCACCGTCCCACAACTTACTTTCAATGCTATTATCTACACCATGAGTTTTTATTTTCTGCTTTGAGGTGGCACCTTAGCAAACTTTCTGGAAATCTGACAGCATGCAAACCCCAGTTCCCCAGAGTATGTTGCTTCCTCAAAATAAAAGCTCAAACAGATCGTTTAAACATTATTTCCTGTTCACAAAAAGTGTTAACTCTGCTTGATTACCATGAACTTATTTAAATGCCCTGCTACAAATGTATTTAGTAGTAACTCCTAACATCTTGCTTATGACAAACTTTACATTCACTGGTACCTCTAGGTTAGGAGATTAGGTTGCATCTCACCTGTCCTGGAGGTGCATCATGTTGATTAAAACAACTACATAATTTGCTCTGGTACCACCTCCACAAACAGGGATAGGAAAATGTCTGCACAGTTTCTTGTATTACCACTTTCACTATCCTTGAATTCATCTGAACTGAAAATGTTCAACCTTACATTATGTCACTTATCATCCAGTACTTTAAAAAGACAGACAATAACGGTTAAGAGAGTGTTCATGTTCTTTGTTAGAACAAAAGATTTTAGTATGCTGGAGGTTAACAAACCATTTTCATTCACAAATAAAATAATTTTGTTAAAAATATCCTGACTAGTCATTTCAAGTATCGACCACAGTCAGCGCCCACTCACATGGATAATAGATGTGCCAGGGTACAATTTTGAAAGAAAACGCGGGGGAACTGTCACATCATTAAAGTCTCAAACAACTAAAAAGCAATAATTGAGCTGTTAATCGTGTCATGGTTGTTTGTGGAACTTTACAATGCATGAACTGGCTACCTTAGGACTTTGACAAGTCCTGAAGGCATGTAAAGCTGCTACCTATGTGAAACTTGCTTCTGGTTGGAAAAAAAACATAATATCAGCAGTCAGTACAAACTGTGATTATCTCACTCTACCTTAGGTTTCAGAGATGTATAAAAAGTAGAGATATATAGAATTATACAGAAGAACCTATAACTTTTTGGTGGCACTATAGTTAAAGTATATTTTGAACTGTCCTTTAATTACTTGATTTTTGCTTTTAATTAGTTCCCTTTTTCATTCACTTTAAAATGGGCAACCTCCGGATTCTTTCTTGGAAATAGTAAGGACTGCAGATGCTCGAAGTCATCGTCAATAGAGGAGGTGCTGAGAAAGCACAGCAGGTCAGACAGCATCTGAAGAGCAGGAAAGTCAACATTTTGGGCCAAAACCTATCCTGATGAAGGGTTTCAGCCTGAAATGTTGACTTTCCTGCTCCTCTGATGCTGTCTGACCTGCTGTGCTTTTTTAGCTCCACACTTATGACAGATACTAAATTATTCAGGTTTGTTTTCTTCAGGTTTACTTATTGTTGTGATTTAACGCTATTGAAGGTGATACAACACATAACTATGAACCCTTAAAATATTTTGGTCCTATGATTAGTGTATTGCTCCAATTTCCTAAATGACAATTTTGTAATTGATAATAAACATTAAAAAAACCTTCAGGATATGCTGCATGAGTCTTTGTCTTATTCTTGTTTCTGAACCACATTTATTCTTTTTATCTAAATTTATGATTGGTGCTGATAGCTATCACCGCAAACATCAAAGAGTGCCAGGTTTGGTTAGGCTCTTTTTCTTAACATTCTTACAATGCAACTGCAATGCGCCAACTTCTGTGAACAGCCAAAATTTATTAACCAAGTAAAAGCTTTTGGAGGAACCCTTAATGCTTGTGAAACATGTCAAGCAAAGCTCTCCCTGAACAAGGGAACAGTCCTCACTTTACATCACTAAAATTAATGCCCACAAGACAATTCAAAGTCACATTCCACTCAACACACAATGCAGTGATTTGATTATTTCCAGAAACAATGCAATTAAGTCATTCCTTAATGGCAATATCTGGTGTAATTTTTTTGAACACTTCAGGGTGTGGTTGGATTCTTAACTGCAATGTTCTTATTCTTTCTGAATAGCAGGAGATGGCAATGTAATTTTTTTTTACATTCTACCTGCAAGACAGAAAAAAATACCACCCTATCCCCAGGACATCCAATTTCTTGAAGGTCAGCAGTGAAAATTAACCCCTTAACATCTTATTCAATTACCATAGGATTAAAACTTCAATGACACATTTCATGATTAGAGGAATGTTATATTTAAAGTATATCAGTAAGCTTTGCTCGATCAGGAACGAGAAATCATATCCAGAGTGAGACACAGCCCAGGTGAGGATACAGTTCGGGGAAATTGGAGGCAGCATGAAAATCTCACTTTTCTCTCAGGTTTAAAAATGTGAAATTCAGTGATGTCTGAAGATATGGTTAATAAGGTAATTGGCTGAGGGACAGGTAGCAGTCAAACACCTGAAGCCTCACTATGACTTTAGTAGGTGTTAATCACTATTGAAACTTCATGAGTGAGTATTATTGCAGCTCACCACTGCTCTATTAATGGTGAGCATGTTGAAAGTACAATATTTTACCCAGATCGGGTATTTCAAGAGGCAGTCACACCCCTTGAATTTACTCAGTGGTCAGGCACTGGAGGGTGCGACTATGAGCGAGGGTAGTACAGGAATCTAGGAGATAGTGCTGAAGGTGCCTCAGGCCTTGAGCTTGTCTAATAGCTTTAAGACTTTTGCTCCCTGTCTGGATGAGGGAAGAGGGTGAGCAAATTAGCACCATGGGACAGGAAGCCATTCACAGAAGGGGGAGAAATAGAGAAATGTAGTTTCCAAGAAACTTTCTGGGATAGACAGGGGAGCAGACGCTACTCCCTGTGGCCAGGATCGAGAGTGCTGAAGGCGGTGTTGCTTGCCTGGTTCAGGACATTTCACCTGGGTTGTAGAAGGACTTGGAGCAGGAGGGGAAGATCTAGTTGTCATGAACCATTAGGAAAGAGTCTCTGCTGAAGGAACATGAGCAGCCGGAGGTTAAACTGAAAAATAGAATAAAAAAAGTAATAATCCACAGAGAAAAACTGCAGAAAGCTGCAACACAAACAGATTGAAACCACACAGGTGTAGCAGGTCGTCAGGAAGGTAAGTGGAATGCTGGTCTTTACTTCAAGGGAATTGGAGTACAACTTGGTTGGGGGAAGGGCTATATCCCAGGATAATGATGCTTCGGGTGGGGGGGGGGTAATAAGGGGTGAAGGAGTTGTATTACTAGTCAGAGAGGATATCACAGCTATGCTGAAGGAGGGCACGATGGAGGACTCAAACAGTGAGGCAATATGTGCAGAGCTCAGAAATAGGAAAGGTGTGGTAATAATGTTGAGGCTGTGCTATAAGCCTCCCAACAGAGAGTGAGAGATGGAGGTACAAATACGTAAACAGATTATGGAAAGATGAAGGAGCAGCAGGGTAGTGGTGATCGGAAATTTTAATTTTCCCAACATTGACGCAGATTCACTCTGTTAGAGGTCTAGATGGAGCAGAATTTGTAATGAGCACGCAGGAAGGTTTTAAACAGCAGTATGGAAATACGCCAAACTGGAAAGGAGCCATAGTGGGCTTGGTGTTTGGGAATGAGCCCTACCAGGTGGTTAAGTTTCAGTACAGGATTACTTTGGGAATAGTGATCACAACTCCTTAAGCTTTAAAATACACATGGACAAAGATGAGAGTGGTCCTAAAGGAAAAGCGCTAAATTGGGGGAAGGCCAGCTATACAAAGATTCAGCAAGCGCTGGGGAATGTGGATTGGGAGCAGCTGTTTGAGGGTAGATCTACATTTGATATGTGGGTGGCTTTTAAACAGAAGTTGTTTAGAGTGCTGGGCAGACATGTTCCTGTGAAATGACAAGACCAGGGAACCATTGATGACAGATGAAATTGTGAGACAAGCTAAGAGGAAAAAGGAAGCATATATAAAAAAGGTCTAGATTAGAGTGGTGCTGGAAAAGCACAGCAGTTCAAGTAGCATCCGAGGAGCAGGAAAATCGACGTTTTGGGCAAAAGCCATTCATCAGGAATAGAGGCAGAGTGCCTTCTCCACCCTGCAGGCACTCTGCCTCTATTCCTGATGAAGGGCTTTTGCCCGAAGCGTTGATTTCCCTGCTCCTCGGATGCTACCTGAACTGCTGTGCTTTACCAGCACCACTCTAATCTAGAATCTTGTTTCCAGCATCTGCAGTCATTGTTTTTACCAATAAAAAGGTCTATGCAACTGAAGACAGCCAAAGCTTTGGTCCTACTTTCCTGATGTTCTTCCAATCTGAAATGAGGAATTAAGAGTGCTAAAAAAGGGGTCATGAAGTACCTTTAGCAAATAGGATTAAGGAAAAATCCAAAAGCATTTCATTCATATATAAGGTGCAAGAGGGGAACGAGAGAAAGGGTTGGACTGCTCAAGGACCAAGGAGAAAAATTATGCATGGAGTCAGAGAAAGTGGGTGATATTTTTAATAAGCACTTTGCATTGGTATTCACCAAGGACTGGGATGGATTTTGAGGTTAGGGATAGATGTTTGGCTGCTCCAGGAGAAAGTGAGGACTGCAGATGCTGAAGGTCAGTTGAGAGTGTGATGCTGGAAAAAGCACAGCCAGTTAGGTTGCATCCAAGGAGCAGGAAAATTGATGTTTTGAGCATAAGCTCTTCATCAGGAATGAGGCTTGTGGGCCAAGCGGGCTGAGTGGTGGGTGTGGGTGTGGGTGTGGGAGGGTGGGGGGAAAGAGGTAGGTGGGAATACGATAGGTTGATGAAGGTGGGGGTGAAGGGGTCAGGGAGGAGGATGGAGTGGATAGGTGGGAAGGGAGATGGACAGGTCAAGAGGGCAGTGCTGAATTGGAAGATTGGATCTGAGGTAAGGTGGGCAGAGGGGAAGTGAGGAAACTGGTGAAATCCACACTGATCCTATGTGTTGGAGGGCCCTAAGGTGGAAGAGGAGGTGTTCTTCCTCTAGGCATTGGGTAGTAAGAGTTTAGTGATGGAGGAGGCACAAGACCGGCATGTCCTTGGGGGAGTGGGAGGATGAGTAAAAAAAAAAAGTGTTCAGCCACAGGATGGTGTGATTGTTTTGTGCATGTCATGGAGATGTTCACTGAAGCATTCCCCAAGAAGGTGTCCTGTCTCTCCACTATATAGGAGATCACTTCGGGAGCATCGGATACAGTAAACGACCTGTCAGTTTTGGAAGGCTCCTTCAGGGCCTTGGGACAGAAGTAAGGTGGGGGGGAGTTGTAGGTGCAGATTCAGTAATTCTTGTGGTGGTAGGGGATGGTGCCGGGACGGGAGGGTAGGTTGGTGGTGATGGTTGGGGTGGGGAAGAGTGACCTGACAAACAGGCACGGAGGGAATGGTCTTTACAGAATGTGGATAGGGGTGTCAAGGGAAATATACCCCTGGTAGTGGGGTCTCTTTGTAGGTGGCAAAAATGGTAGCGTCAGAGAGATGTACAGCTCAGTAACAGACCCTTCGGTCCAACTCGTCCATGCCGACCAGCTATCCCAACCCAATCTAGTCCCACCTGCCAGCACCTGGCCAATATCCTTCAAAACCCTTCCTATTCATATACCCATCCAAATGCCACTTAATGATGCAATTGTACTAGCCTCCACCACTTCCTCTGGCAGCTCATTCCATACAAGCACCACCCTCTGCGTGAAAAAGTTGCCCCCTCACCCTGAACCCGTGCCCTCTAGCTCTGGACTATCCCACCCCAGGGAAAAGACTTTGTCTATTTATTCTATCCATGCCCCATGATTTTATAAACCTCTATAAGTTCACCCCTCAGCTTCCGACACTCCAGGGAAAACAGCCCCAGCCTATTCAACCTCTCTTTATAGCTCAAATCCTCCAACCCTGGAAACATCCTTTGAAATCTTTTCTGAACATCTTTCAGATAGGAAGGAGACCAGAATTGCATGCAATATTCCAAAATAGGCAGATGACACCAAAATTGAGGTATAGTGGACAGTGAAGAAGGTTACCTCAGATTACAACAGGATCTTGATCAGATGGGCCAATGGGCTAAGGAGTGGCAGATAGAGTTTAATTTAGGATGGTGCAATGTATCCAGAGGCTGGTGTGATTGAAAGTGAGGACAGGGGCGGGGGGGCTGTCCTTGTTGCTGGTGGAGTTAGAGGGTGGAGGTGCAGAAAGTGATTGCAATGCGCTGCAGGGCATCATCGACCACATGAGAGGGGAAATTGTGGTCTCTGGAAAAGAAGGCCATCTGGTATGTTCTGTGGTGAAACTAGTGCAGATACAGAGGAGGCAGAGGAATTGTGAACAGTCTAGATCAAGTTGGCATAAGGAGGAAGGAAATGTTGTGTATTCTAAAAGGCATTAAGGTGGGCAAGTTCCCCGGCCCGGTGGTTACTGAGGGAAGCAAAAGAGGAAATAGCTAGGGCCTTACCATAATGTTGCAGCATCCTTGAACACAGGTGAGGTCCTAGACGTCTGGGGAATTACTAATGCTGTCCCCGTATTTCAGAAGGGTAGCAATGATAATCCAGGTAATTATAGACTGATGAACCTGACGTCAGTGGTAGGGAAGCTGCTGAAAAAGATACTGAAGGATAGGATCTATTTACATTTGGAGGAAAATGGGCTTATCAGTAATAGGCAGCATGTACTTGTGCAGGGGAGGTCATATCTTACAAACCTAATACAATTGTTTGAGGAATTGACAAAGTTGATGGAGGGAAGAGCTATAGATGCCAAATATGTGGACTTTAGACAGGCATTTGATAAGGTTCCCCATCACAGGCTAATGGTGAAAGGGAAGAGAAGGGTTCAGGGTATACTAGCGAGATGGACAGAGAAGTGGCTGGGCAGGAGGAGAGGGAATTTCTCAAAATGGAGACTTGTGACCAGTGGTGTTCCACAGGAATCGTGCTGCAACCACTGTTTGCGATATACAGAAATTATTTGGAGGAAGGTATAGGTAGTCTGATTAGCAAGTTTGCAGAGGACATTAAAATTGGTGGAGTAGCAGATAGTGAAGAGTACTGTCAGAGAATACAGCAGAATATAGATAGATTGGAGAGTTGGACAGTGAAATGGCAGGCGGAGTTCAATCCAGGCAAATGCAAGGTGATGCATTTTGGAAGATCCAACTCTAGAGCGATCGATATTGTAAATGGAAAAGCACTGGGGAAAATTTATGTACTGGGGGATCTGGGTGTTCAGGTCCGTTGTACCCTGATGTGACAACGCAGGTCAACAGAGTGGTCAAAGTGGTATATGGCATGCTTTTCTTCATCAGATAGGGTATTGAGTACAAGAGTTAGCAGGTCATGTTGCAATTTGTATAAAGCTTTGGTTTGAGCATATTTGCATACAGTTCTTGTCGCCACATTACCAAAAGGATGTAGATGTTTTGGAGAGTTGCAGAAGAGGTTCACCAGGATGTTGCCTGGTATGGAAGGCAATAGCTATGAAGAGAGGTTGAGTAGGTTATGATTATTTTCATTAGAAAGACTGAGGTTGAGAGGGGACCTGATTAAGATCTACAAAATCATGAGAGGGTGGATCACAAGAAGTCCCCCCCTCCCCCTTCTTCCCCAAGTGGCAGACTCAATTACTCTGGGTCACAAGTTCAAGGTGAGAGGGAAAATGTTTTAAGTGAAATATGCATGGGAAGCTCTTTCCATTGAGGGTGGTGGGTGCCTGGAACATGTTGCCAGCAAAGATGCTAGAGGTGGGCATGTTAGCATCATTGAAGATTTATCTAGGCAGATACATAAATGTGTAGGGAGAAGGATAGAGATTTTTGGAAAATAGTTGTCAGGTTTAGATAGAGGACCTGGATCAGCACAGGCGAGGGCCAAAGGACCTGTGCTGTAATCTTCTTTGTACAAGATTAGAAATGTCTTCCTGCAACTACGCAAGGTGTTGGTAAAACCACATCAGGACGACTGTGAACAGTTTTGGTCCTCTTATTGATGGAGAAATAACATTTCATTGGTGTTCATTGGAGATGGTTCAGAGAAGATTCCCTCACATGATCCCCTGTATGGAAGGATTGTCTTATGAGCAAAGGCTAAAAAGGGTGCAATTCTACTCACTGTAATTAAGAATAAGAGTTGATCTTATTGAAACGTGTAGGGTTATGGGGATTTACAAAGTAATTGCTGAGAGGACATTTGCCCTCATGGGATGGTTGAGCACCAACAGGCATCGTCTCAGATTAAAGGGGCATTAATTGAAGACTGAAAGGAAAGGATATTTCTTCTTTAACCATTCAGAGCTGTGGAGACACAGTCCTTGTGTATATTTAAGGCCAAGAGCTGCTTGATCAGTGGGGAAATTGAGGGTTATGGGGAAAGGGCAGGAAAGTGGACACGAGGAAAATCAGATGAGCCATGATACTATTAAACAATAGGTGCAGGAGTAGGCCATTCTGCCCATCAAGCCTGCAACACCATTCAATATGATCATGGCTGATCATCCTTAATCAGTATCCTGTTCCTGCCTTATTTCGATAACCCTTGAGAGCTCTATCCAACTCTTTCTTAAAATGAATCCAGAGACTGGGCCTCTATGCCCTCTGGGGCAGAGCATTCCATATAGCCACTACTCTCTGGGTGAAGAAGTTTCTCCTCATTTCTGTCCTAAATGGTCTACCCTGTATTTTTAAGCTGTGTCCTCTGGTTCGGCACTCACCCATCAGCGGAAACATGTTTCCTGCCTCCAGAGTGTCCAATCCTTCAATAATCTTATATGTCTCAATCAGATCCCCTCTCAGTCTTCTAAACTCAAGGGTATACAAGCCCAGTCACTCCAGTCTTTCAGTGTAAGGTAGTCCCGCCTTTCTAGGAATTGACCTCGTGAACCTATGCTGCACTCCCTCAATAGCCAGAATGTCTTTCCTCAAATTTGGAAACCAGAACTGCACACAGTACTCCAGGTGAGGTCTCACCAGGGCCCTGTACAGCTGCAGAAGAACCTCTTTGCTTCTATACTCAATCCCTCTTGTTATGAAATCCAGCATGCTATTAGCCTTCTTCACTATCTGCATGCTTACCTTCATTGACTGGTGCACAAGAACACCCAGATCTCTTTGTACTGCCCCTTTACCTAAATTGATTCCATTTAGGTAGTAATCCGCCTTCCTGTTCTTGCCACCAAAGTGGATAACCGTACATTTATCCACATTAAACTGCATCGGCCATGCATCTGACCACTCACCTAACCTGTCTAGGTTACCCTGTAATCTAACATCCTCCTCACATTTCACCCTGCCACCCAGCTTAGTATCATCAGCAAATTTGCTAATGTTATTACTAATACCATCTTCTATATCATTAACATATATTGTAAAAAGCTGCAGTCCCAGCACTGATTCCTGCGGTACCCCACTGGTCATTCTGAAATGGAGCCGTTTATCACTACTCTTTGTTTCCTATCAGTCAACCAACTTCCAATCCAAGTTAGTACTTTGTCCCCAATACCATGCGCCCTAACTTTGCTCACTAAGCTCCTATGTGGGACTTTATCAAAAGCTTTCTGAAAGTCCAGGTACAGGTATTGAATGGGTTCAAAGGGTTGTACGGCCAATTCCTATTTGCATTTCTTGTGTAGTGAGTTATTTAAATTTCTGATCCCTTTACCTTAGAAGATGTAAATACATTAGCAGCTTAGAGTTTACTCAACTGATACTTGGGATAGAGGGCCAGTATCCATTAGAGTTTTGAAGAATGTGAGGAAATTTTATTGATGGATACAAGATTCATAGGGAGGAGGAGGCACGAGCAGGTTGGAATGGCAGCTACGGGTACTGCAGTGTATTCACAAGTCAGATTTGCAGATAGCATGTTTTAGGATGAGGTCACCTCTTAACTGAAGGAAATGCAGGCAAAGAATCTGAATCCTCTAACAACAGCCTATATACTCAAAGCACATGAGATAATTCAACATGAACTGAACCTCCAACTTGATGTGTTGCAGTAAAGAGATTGTAGAGAATCTAAATAAGGCCAAATTTTTTATTGCAGAAAATTTCTAAAATACTTTCCAAAAGCAATTAAAATTGAGTTTTTCTTATTGCTTCAGGTACTTATCAGTTACCTTTGATAAAAGCACAAGTCCATTTTATGAATGGACTAGTTAACCAGTGATCTTGGCCCACCATGCAGCAAAACACAAAATTAAATCCATGGAGTTTCAAAATCAAAAACGGTTTCTATGAATCATAGAACAATACAGCACAGAACAGGCGCTTCGGCCCACGATGTTGTGCCGAACATTTGTCCTAGCTTAAGCACCCATCCATGTACCTATCCAATTGCCGCTTAAAAGTCACCAATGATACTGACTCTGCCACTCCCACAGGCAACACATTCTATGCCCCCACCACTCTCTGGGCAAAGAAACTACCCCTGACATCCCCCCTATATCTTCCACTCTTCACCTTAAATGTATGTCCGCTTGTAACACTCTTGTTGTACCTGGGGAAAAAGTCTCTGACTGTCCACTCTATCTATTCCCCGATTATCTTATAAACCTCTAACCTCATCCTTCGCCGTTCCAATGAGAAAAGGCCTAACACTGTCAACCTAACTTCGGACGACCTATTCTCCATTCCAGGCAAATCATTTTCTAAAATTATATTCAAGGCATTTATTGCTGTCGCCTGTTTGATAGCACTGCCATCAGACTTCTGGTGGGCTCAACAATACCCATGGATGTTAGTTAACTGAATACTTTAAGTCATGCAGTCGTCAATGGTGTTGCCTGGCCACCTACGGTTTTATAGCATGACCGATTAAAAGGTGCGAATGAATACATTGCTTTTTCTAACTGGTTTCAATATGTCAAAATACATATGCTTCCTTCGGTAAACCGATCTTATTTTTAAGATTTAAATCTAATGGCTACCTGATCTGGCAAGGATGCGGCCTTTCCAGTTAGTGCCTCATCATAAGATTTCATTGCAAACCCACCAAGTATCAGCAATAATCGAGTGATGGAAGCGGGCTGTGCCCTCTTTACTCGACGTCAACATGAGCCTCCTGTCAGGTCGAGGCAGCGCGTGGGGCCCCAAGACCATGGAACGCTGCTGTTTCTGAGGTTCTTTTCCAGTTAAACGGTTTTGAGTTCGGTGGAACAGCGCGCGCCGGCGGGAACCGAGCCGACTCACTCGAGTTCGAGACAGGGCAACGGGTTTAAGCTTGCCTGCGCATACAGGACTCATCAATAACTGAATCTACTCTTCTCAGAGAGCCGAATTTACGGTCTTCATGCTTGGAATTTGGAGGGGGTAGGGGGTGGGAGGGGATGTGGCGTGGCACCTGTTGTCGATCCAAACTTGACGCCAGCTAGAAGCCACCGGTTTACTTTTCCGTTATGTCAACGTAATCGCGGTGGGGTGGGGGCACCAAAATCTGGAATTGGCGTTCCACAAGACATAAAAACACAACTAACGGAATTTATATACTGACAGTCGTGTAGAACGTGTTTTATCGATTAGTTCGAAATTTGATAAAAGAAACAAACCTAGCTAAACTTTAGATGCTGTTTCCAACGCCACGTTCTTATTCTTGCTCAACTTGAACTTCTTTACAGGACAGCTCTGAAAGTACCACCGACGTCCTCTTGCACCCCCGGGTGTTTCCCACAACAGCGCAAAAAAAACTGCTGGTGACGTCATCAACAACCTGTCCTTCCTCACACGAGGCAAAGGAGAAAGGGGGGCAATGGGAAATCTGACCAGAGTTACTTCAAGGTTGACAAGCTACTCAACCAATAATAACTGTATTTCGCAATTTCCAAGATAGCCAATCAAAGGTATGGACGGGCGGAACCACGCGGTGCACTGGGCAATTTTTGCGCTTTTGGGAAATCAAACACAGGGCGGCAAAGGGATAATTCCTTCATGGGATGTGGGCATTGGTGGCAAGGTAAGCATTTGTTGTTCATTGCCCTTGAACAGCCCAATAAAGAACGATACCAGCAGCTAAGGACAGAGTAAATTCGACCTGCACAGTTTGAATTTACAAGTTAACTGGTGTGAAGCAAAAACGATTATGCATCACATTTGCATCAAAATGGTTAGGAATCAAAATTCATCATACTTGATGGGCTGCTTTAGAGGCCAGAGCTGAAAATGCGTTGCTGGAAAAGCGCAGCAGGTCAGGCAGCATCCAAGGAGCAGGAGAATCGACGTTTCGAGCATGAGCCCTTTTCAGGATTTCACATTTTCAGCTCTGATCTCCAGCATCTGCAGTCCTCACTTTCTCTTGCTTTAGAGGCCAGTTAAAAATCATTAAACTGCTGTGAGCCTAGAGGCATATATAGGGATAGCTGAGATAAGGAACCCATTCCCAAAAGGATATTAGTGAGCCAGCTGGATTTTTAGGACACTGATGATAGGTTCATGGTCACCATTCTTGAGACTAACTTTCAATTTCTGAGTTAGTTAATTTAATTTAAGTTCCACCAGCTGATATGATGGGGTTTCAGTTTTTAATGTGTTAGTCTGGATGTAAGTCCAGTAACATTACCATGTCACCATCATCTCTTCACATAGAGATATAAATGATAAAGACAGGACACAGTAACAAGGGTTAAGGATTGTTATTGAACTGATTATGTGATGAAATTAGATTTGCAGCCATTTTGATACAAATCTGGTGCACAATTGTTTTTGCTGGGCACCGGTTAGCTTAAGATGTAAGTTTAAAATGTACAGGTAGAATTTGCATTGTCCTCAGCTACTGGATGATTGCATTATTCTTCACAGAGGCCTGGACCTTTTGTCATTATTCAGTTAGATCCTGACTGATCTACCTCTCAATTCTGAGACCTGGATGTTTGACCAAAAATTGTTTTTAGTAACTGTTGGTGCTTATTACTCCTGTACAACTGACAGCATTTCTGTAATTCAGTCATATGCAGTTACATACAGAAACTGCTATTAACTTAGGGGAAGCCCTTAATTTTATCTAGGTACTTCGACTGATCACATTCCTACTATGTTCTCCCCCATCCACATATTCCTGTTGAAGAGTTTATGCTCAGTATCAACTCTTCTGCTCCTTGGACGCTGTCTGACTGGCTGTGCTTTTCCACTGCTGTGCTTTTTGACTCTGATCTTCAGCATCTGCAGTCCTCACTTTTTTTTTCTCCTAGTCAAATTAAAATCTGTTTGAAAACTATTCTTTATTTTCACCCCCATTCACATAGACCCATTAAGTGGTAAAGGAAAAACCAAAACTGATCAGATTACATAAATGGCTTTCATGACACATTGTTTCACAGACATAGAAGCTTTTCTGGAAATGTTGATCAGGGTCCCCTTTCAGTTCATTCAGGTATAGGTAGTACTATTTCTAACACTCCTGCCTGCCCTCTGCTTCCAAAAGTTGGTTATGCTTTCAAAATTTGTGCAGTATCATCAGCCCAATTCTTCCTAGAAAATACTTTTTTTTTAAATGCTTCAACTATGATCCCACCCAGAGACTGTTTTCTTCCAAGACGTCAATTATTATTCAATATCTGTCATCTTTTTGATTCTTGCAGACTTGCAAGAACCCAGGTATTAATCTCATTCATAGCCACCGTCTATCTGTTTCAACAACAAGCTCTTCCAAGGGTTGCTGTGTCTGCAGAAATCCTTTTTTAATCAAGAATCAGTCTGCAATTAACTTCAAGGTCTGGACTTGCAAGTAAACAAGTTTACGTTTGCTTAGTCTGTTCTTTTCCTTTGACCACAGGCTATTTCTGCAATTCCACAAGTTGCCTTTAGCTCACAGTTCCCAGTTCACAATTCCGAATCAAAAAATTTAAAATCAAATGAGGATTTTAACAAGATACCTTATGATGTACTATTTTTAGTCTCCAACATTTCTTAAAGTTTTGATCTTCCAAGAAATACTTCTCCCTCTTTAAGTGACACAGTTCTGTTTTAATGAACGTACAACAATTGTCTTTTGTGAAAGCTCTATTTTCTGACAAAATCTGATTCTTCTCTATTAAATATCTTGGGCTGAATCTAACTAGAATCAGAAATATGGTTAAGTATCACTTTTTGGTGGTTATGTTGGAGGGCTTCAAACCAAGCAAATCTTCTCGTGCTCTGTTTCTGAACTTCCCTCATTCCCTGTTTAGCGTGCTGCTACAGCTTTCCAGTCACCACAGGTCATGCTGGTACTTTTTGAGAGATTTCTGGAGTCTTGAGTTTGTGTTTAGCAGCACAAATCTTTACTTAGCCCTTCATCAATGCGGGGTGGGAGAAGTCCTTGGAAACAGTTTCTACAAGATACTGTGTATCTTTCAGCCATGTATAGCAAATTTGTATTGGTGATTACATGTAGCATTGTCATTGTAAGCCACATTCGCCATTATGGTGTTGTACAGTAACAGACCCTTTGGTCCAACTTATGCACGCTAACCAGATACCCAAAATTAGTGAGTTTTGAGAAGATTTGCAGCTCGGGTTGAAGTTCTGGATGTAGGTTTGCTCGCTGAGCTGAAAGGTTCATTTTCAGACGTTTCGTCACCATACTAGGTTACATCTCCAGTGAGCCTCCAGACGAAGCATTGCTGATGATTCCTGCTTTCTAGTTATATGTTTGGGTTTCTTTGGGTTGGTGATGTAATTTCCTTTTTTTTTCTCAGGGAGTGGTAGATCGGGTTGATAAATTCTTGATGTCACAAGGAATTAAGGGCTACGGGGAAAATGCGGGTAAGTGGAGTTAAAATGCCCATCAGCCATGATTAAATGGCCTTACTTCCACTCCTATGTCTTATGGTCTTATGGTCCAAGTCAATGTGTTTGTTAATAGAGTTCTGGTTGGAATACCATGCTTCTAGGAATTCTTGTATGTGTCTCTGTTTGACTTGTCCAAGGATGGATGTGAGAAGGTCGTGTCATTTTTGTGACTAGTTGATGTTCATGTTGATGTTGATCAGAGAGTAATTTGCCTTTACTCAAGTTCTGTTCCCCATGTTGATGTTGAGACTAATTCCATGATTCTGCAATGTGCCATTTGCCTTACAGGTAAAAGTAAGGCAGAAGTCAGGAGCTGGAAAACAAAGATTGCAGAATGGGTAGTGCCAATCATACCAATTGTGAAGCCCGATTTGTTGGTTCACCTTTGTGGGGATTTAAATAAATGGTAAACTGTTTTTCACAACAGTCCCTCTCACAGAGGATTTATATACAAAGCTGTCATGGCAGGCACCCTTCACGAAGTTGAACATTAGCAACTTATACTTGCAATTGCGGTTAGATGAGGATACTCAGAAGTATGCTACAATTAATATCCATAAGGTTTTGTTCCAATGTACAAGACTAACGATCCCCCAAATGGAAATCTGTGCAATTTTTCAGCAGATGAAGATGACCGTTTTACAAGGTCTACCCCAGGTTGCCATTTATCTGGATGACTTGCGAATAAAAGACCAATAAGGAACATTTTGAAAAATTAGACTTAGTTTTTCGACGTTTCTCTGAGGTGGGCTAATGCATTAGAAGGGAAAAATGTGTGTTCTAGGCACACCAAGTGACCTACTTGGGCTACAGAGTTGAGAAGATCCGGTTACACTATTTAACGATAAAGTGAAGGCAATCAAAAGTGTCCTAGCTCCCACATCTGTACCAAGCTTAGGTATTTTCTTGGTTGGTGAATTATTACAAAACATTCACACATAATCTGGCATCTTTGTATCAGCCCCTAAAGGGTCAGCCTTAGAAATGGTCACATAGTCCAGCTATAACTTTCAGGGAAATGAAAAAACCGCTATCAACCTCTAAGGTGTTGGCATACTGTAATTCCAAGTGAGATCTGGTATTGTTATGCGATGCCTCCCTATATGGCATTGGGGTAGTATTAGCTCATAGATGGCCCCAATGGAGAGGAACACCCAATAGCGTATGCATACAGGACTTCGCCTAATGAACAGCATAAATACTCCCAGACAGAGAGCAAAACTTTGGTTGTCATATTTGGAATCAGGAACTTCCACCAATACCTTTATGGAGATAAATTTGGAAAATTAACACTACAAACCCCTAATGGGGCTACTAAAAGAGAACAAGGTGGGGATTCAAGATGGTGGTGACCCAGTATGTCAGAGTTTGCTGAGCTCTGCCCAAGACCCAGACAAAGTGGGGTACCCACCCTCCTCTCACGTTTTAAACCACTAAAAATAGTTTTTTTCCCAGTTCCTCCAGCCATTTTGTACCAAATTTTAGCAGTTTGGTACATTTCAAAATGACTAAAGGAAAATGATCACGGAGTTCGCAATAGGCAGGGATGACCCCCACCCCCAACAGCAACAGATGCATCCGTGGCCACCCCAGGGGACTTACCTGCAGAGGCGAGCCTGATCTTGGAGTTTGTCAAGCTCCAAGAGAAGATCGATGCTTCGATGGAGGAGACCCAGTGGGAGTCAATCTCAGTCATGCTGCAGAAGCATGACTGGGAGATCGAGAAACTCAGGCGGCGTGCTGGAGGGACGGAGCAACAGGCTGCAGCCTCCGAGACCACTGCTGAATCTTCTGTGGGTCAGGTCCGGGGTCTGGAACGCCGAGTCTGGGCCTTGGAAGAGCAGATTGACGACTTCGAAAATCAAGGTCATCGGAAAAATATTTGGTTGCTGGACCTTCCCTAACCGGAGGAAGAAGACCCGCTTGTGGATTTTTTTGGAGCAACGGCTTCCACAACTGCTGAAGCTGGAGTTGGGGCTGGGCCAGGTGCGGGTTGAGTGGGTCCACTGGGTTGCTGTTTGCAGGCCCGGGTCGGACCAGCACCCCCGCCCGGTCCTAGTGCAACTTCAGCACTACAGAGATAAGCAAATGGGGAAGGGTCCCCAAACTATGGTATACAAACCATCCAAAATAATGCTGTTCCAGGACTTCTCTCCAGTCGTGGTACGTAAGGAGAAGGCACTTGATGAGGTAAATAAGCCTCTGAAGGATTTAAATATTCAGTACTCCTCCAGATACCCGGCAATACTGCACTTCAGTCATGGAGGGTTTGTGTATCAGCTCAGTTCGCTAAAAAAAGCAAAAGAATTTTCGGATGCTCTTAAATAGGCTGAAGGACTTGAATTATATGGACAATTTTTTTTCTTTATTCCTTTTTTTCTCCTCCTTTCCCTTTTTCTTCTTAACTTTTCTGGGGTGGGGTTGTCTTTTAACTGTTATTTATAATTTGCCTGGTTTTTCTGGTTATTGGGGGGTGTTTTCAAGTTTTGTTTGAGTTTTCCTTTAATATTTTCTGGGTTTGTAATTTTATATATATTATGTCATGATGCTGCTTTGTTAAGAATGCTTAGGGTAATAATATGGAGGGGATGGGCTGGATGCCCACTTTTAATTTCCTTGTTATAAGACATTAGTATTCATTCATTTTATTTTGTGATGTCTGAGGTGAGGGCATAGCTCCAGCTGGAAGGAGTCATGGCGGGATTATTGGACAGTAGGAGTGCCCCCTGTAACTTTTTAGTTATTACTTTTTAGGAGTAATTTTTAGTAGTTTTGTAAAGGTTGCTTTTTTAAACTTACATGAATTGTTTACGGTTTTTACTCTGTTTGTTGTATGGAGTTCTTCCTCCTGGGGGGTCTCGGACTTTCTTGAGCGATCATGGCTAGCCATTCGTTTAAATGGTGTACCTGGAATTTTAAAGGGACCCACTCGCCAATAAAAAGGAAAAAGATATTATCAAGTCTTAAAAAAAGAGAGGGTTGATGTAGCCCTTTTACAGGAGACACACCTAACTGACAAGGAGCACTTGAAGCTGCAGCAGGGAGGATTTGGCCAGGTGTTCTTTTCATCCTTCAACTCGAAAAGTAGGGGAGTGGCCATTCTTATTCGGAAAAATCTTCCATTCCAAATGTTAAGCCAGATAAAGGATGAGTCTGGACGGTTTATAATACTTAAAGCTCTAATATATGGAAAGGAGTACGGGATTTTGAATGTATATTGCACCCCACCCCCCCTCCCTGTACATCCTTTTAAATTCATAACAGATGCATTCTCCACGCTGGTGGCCCTTGGGGTACGCCACATTATTATAGGGGAGATTTTAATTGTATTATTGATCCCGAGGTGGACAGGTAACTTAGGAGCTCCGCAGCATATCTCTGCGATCTAGGCAGTTGGTTGATCTGAATAGGGAGCTGGGATTGGTAGGCGCGTGGAGCTGTCTTCACCCTGAGGGGAGAGATTTCACTTCTTATTCTAACCCACACAAGTGCCATACCACAATTGATATGTTTCTTGTCCCCTCGATCTTTCTGAATTCGATAATGTTGTGTAAAATTGGGAATATAGCTATTTCTGACCACACAGCAGTCTATATAGAGGTCAAGATTAGTGGTGATAAAATAGACTCCCGACTTTGGTGTATGCACTCTTTCCTACTGAAGGATAGTAAGTTCATTGAATATTTACTACAGGACTTTAAATCTTTCTGGGAGATTAACTTAGGTACGGCCAACAACCCATCGGTGATGTGGGAGGCTGCTAAGGCAGAGGATCGGTGTGGACTTTTTGGGCCGAAGGGCCTGTTTCCACACTATAAGGAATCTAATCTAATCTAATGTATCCTGGTGGCCTGTTTGTCCAATGTAGTGTTCTTGCATGATATTTTGTAACTGTCACAGAGCGAACAGCCAATGAGGAACTTCAAATCAGCGTCTACTGGAAAACAACACACACTGACCAAATATTGAACTACAGAAGCAATCACCCCAACATCCACCTATGAAGCTGCATCAGAACATTATTCCAACAAGCCACCACACATTGCAGCACAGAGGAACTATGCAGAGCAGAGGAAAATCCCCAATACAGTGTATTCAAAAACAACGGGTACCCAATGAACACAGTCTGCAGATGTCTCAGCAACAAACCCAAACAAGCAGACAAAACACGTCCAGAAATCCTAGCCACTCTCTCCTACATCAGACATCTTTGAAATGATTGCCAGACTACTCAGACCCCTTGGCATCATGGTAGCCCATAAACCCACCAACATACTAAAACTGCAACTAATGAACTTGAAAGACCCTAAATAGACAACAATCAAAACTAATGTCATTTACAAAATACCGTGCAAGAACTGTTTTATAAAAAAAACACTACATTGACAAACAGGCAGAAAACTAGCCACCAGGATACACGAACATCAACTAGCCACAAAATGACATGACCCTCTCACTAGTATCCTTACATACAGATGAGGAAGGACACCACTTCGACTGTGACAACACATCCAGCCTAGGACAAGCCAAACAGAGACACACACACACGAGAATTCCTAAAAGCATGGTATTCCAACCAGAACTCTATCAACAAACACATTGACTTGGACCCAATTTATCACCCCCTGAGAAAAAGAACAGGAAATGACATCACCAACCCAAAGTAACCAAACATATAAATAGAAAGCAGGAATCATTAGCAATGCTTTGTCCGGAAGCTCATTGAAGATGTTACCTAGTATGGTGATAAAATGTCTGAAAATGAACCTTTCAGCTTAGTGAGCAAATCTAGATCCAGGTACCCTAAATTGATCTGGTCCCATGTGTCATGTCTCTCTAAACCCTGTCTGTTCATGTGCCCATCCAGATGCCTTTTTAAAATGTAATTTTACCCAGTACCACCACATCTGGCAACTAGTTCTGTCCTTACACCACTGAGAAGCTGTCCCTCGGGTCATTTTTTTTTCTTTTTTTTCCCCTTTCATCTTAAACCTATACTCTCCAGTTTTGGACCCCCCTATCCTGGAAAAAGACCTTGCCTATTCACCCTATGTCCCTCATGATTTTATACACCTTCTGAGGTCACACCTCAGCTGCCCACATTCTAGGGAAAAACCCAGGCTATTCAGCCTCTCCCTGTGGCTCAAGCTGTCCAATCTCACAACACCCTATTAAATCTCTTCTGAGCCCTTTAAACATTTTACCATCTTTCCTACAGCAAGAAGGCCAGAACTGAATGGTTTGACCACTTTGGGAATACTCTAATGTCCCATACAGCTGCAACATGACCTCCCAATTTCTAGGCTCAATGCACTGTCCAATGAAGGCAAGCATGACAAACTCCTCCTTCACCAGTCCATGTACCTGTGGCTCCACTTTCAAGGAATATTTATTAGCACCCGATGATCTTTAGCAACATTTCCCATGGGCCTACCACTAAGTGTATAGTCTTGCCCTGATTTGCCTGACCAAAATGCAACATCTCCCATTTAGTTAAATTAAACTCCATATGTCACTCCTTAGTCCTTTGCTCATCTGATCAGGCCCCATTGTAGTCTGAGGTAACCTTCTTCACTGTCCACTACATCATCATTTTTGGTGTCATCTGCAAACTTGCTAACTGTACCCCCATATTGATGTCAAAATCACTTGTATAAATGTAGAGCAGCGGACCCAATACCGATCCTTACAGCACACAGCTGGTCACAGGCCTCCAGTTTGAAAAACAACCCTCAACCACCACCCTATGTCTCCTACCTTCATGCTAATTTTGTATCTATTTGGCTAGCTCTCCCTGGATTCCACATAATCTAACCTTGCTAACCAGTCTGTGTACCTATTTTAGTGTCTTGTTGAAGTCTGTAGCGATAGTATCTGCTCTGCCTTCATCAATATTCCTTGTTACCTCTTCAAGGAAAAACTTAAGCTAGTGAGGCACTACTTTTCATGCACAAAGTCATGTTGACTATTCCTAATCAGTTCATGTGCCCTTCTGATTCCTGTCCTTCACCGTCCCCTCCAACAATTTATCTACCAATGACATCAAGTTCACCAGTCTACAGTTCTCTATCTTTTCCTTACCACATTTCTTAAACAGTGACACCACATTAGTCACCCTGCAGTCTTCTGGCACCTCATCTGTGGCTGTCAATATCTGTGAGGGGTCCGGCAATCTCTTCCCTCAAGTTCTGGGATATGCTAGATCAGATTCTGGGGATTATCTACTTTTTGTGGACTTCAGCACTTCTTCTGAAATATGGAAGCTTTTAAGAACAACCGTTTATTTCCCTAGCTTCTATTGTTCTCCACAGTAAATACAGTATTTCTTTTGTCGATCTCGCGCTCTCTCTCGCTCTCATCACCTGTGGTTCGACATACAGATTGTTCTTTAAGTGGCCCTGTTCTTTTCCCAGTTACACTTTTTTTTGACCTTCAAATGTATTTGTAGAATCATTTTTAAGATTCTCTTTTTATCCTATTTACCAAATCTATCTCGCATCCCTTTTGTGCCCTCCTAATTTCCTTCTTAAGTATACTCCTCCAACTGCCCTGGTACTCTTTTAGGGATTCAATCCCAGCTGTCAACATTTGACACATGCTTCCCTATTCTTAGTCAGAACCTCAATTTTTCTAACCATTCAGCATTCCTTATACCTACTAGCCTTGCTCTTCACACTAACAAGAACATACTGTCTCTGAACTCTCATTTCATTTTTGAAGGTCTCCCACTTTCAAACTGTGCCTTTAAAGATCTGTGACCCCTCAAGAGGGGCCTCTTGGTTTGAGATCGGTCAAAAGAATAGACAAATGCGGTCTGTTCGAAAGCAAGGGTCAGTAGTTTATTGAATTAAAGGTACCTTGACGCAATTCTAATCAGCAACAGAGGTTGGAGCTTCTGTGTTCTGTGGTGAAGTTGCGCAATTACATTTGAAAGTTACACATTTATGTTTTTTAAGAAATAGTACAGCCTTAATTACAAAGACCAATCACATAAGGTGACATGATTTACAGCAAGTTAATCCAATGATATTCCCTGGGAAAGGGTTCTTAATTACAAGAAAAGTCCAATCAACTGTAATATGGTGACATGATTGACAACAGACTAATCCAATGGTATTCTTTGGAAAGTATATTTTATTTACGTAAATTGTCATGCGATATATCAGTTCAACATTAGTTCAAATAGTCAATTAATGTGTCAGTATTCATTTTATGAAAACTCTATTGTCCTCTTATCGTTGAATTTCAGCTTAATTCTGCAAATCAGCAGTACAGGTTCACAGGCCATTTTATAGTATTCTTTTAAATTGAGAAATCATTTTATGGTAAATAAAAATCTACATGTTGTCTAAATTCAAATTTTAGATCCTCACCTTTACCTGTGAACAGCCCTTCCCAATCAACTTTTGAAAGTTCCTGCCTAATATTATTTTAATTGGCCTTCCTCCAATTTAAGCTTAACTTTTTTTTAATCCAGTCAATCCTTTTCCATAACTACTTTAAAACTAACAGAATAATGATCAATGACCCCCAAAAATACTTCCCCACTGACAGCATGGTCGTTTGTCCTGTTATTTCCAAAGAAAAAGTCAGGTGTTGCTCCTTCTCTAGTAGGTGCATCCACATACTCAATAAGAAAATACTCTTGATAAGTTCCACTCCAATTAAGCCCTTAACACTATGATAGACCCAGCGTGTATGAAAAGTTAAAATCCCCTCCCATTATGACCCTCTTACAGATAACTGTGATCTCCCTTACAAATTTGCTTCTCAATTTCCTGCTGACAAAGGAGGGGGGTGGGGGGAGCTGCTGGTGGAAGGGAGCATAGTACAATCCCAATAAGATGACTTAATGTCACTTACTTCTCAGTTTCACCCAAATAACTTCACTGGATGTATGCCCCAGAATAGCTTCCAGTACAACCAAAATGTTATCCTTAATCAAAAATGCCACTCACCCTCCTCTTTACACTTCATTTTTCTCCCTGTTATAGCATCAATATCCCAAAACATAAATCTGCCAGTCCTGCTTCCTCCTGAGCCACACTTCTGTAATAGCTATGGTATTCAGCCCACGTTCCCACACATGCCCTAAGTTCACCTGCATTACCTGTCAGGTGTCTTGCATTAAAATAAACGCAGTTGAATTTATCAGTCTTACTTTTGTTCTCTGCCATGCTCTTGTCTGCCTTTACCATTTAACTTGCTCCCCTTATCTACTATATTAGCCTCAGACTTTCATCTTTTCTCATTATCTCTTTGGGTCCCATACAGCCCAAAGTTTAAAGCCTCCCACATACCTTTGCGAATTAGGAGATTTATGAATGATAATTGGTCCCCTTCCAATTCAGGTGCAACCTGTCATTTCTACCCCAAAGATATCCCAATGGTCTAAAATCTGAATCCTTTTCCATTACCAGTTCCTTAGCTACATATTCTTCTGCTCTGTCCTCCTAATCCTACTTTCAGCATCACATGGCACCAGGAGGTTTTGCTAATCTCCTATATTGTTTGCAGAACCTCATCCCTTTTTTTGTTCTACCTAAGCAAATCTTAGCAGGACTTATACACTTAATGGTAAGGTCCTAGGAAGTGTTGCTGAACAAAGAGACCTTGGAGTGCAGGTTCATAGCTCCTTGAAAGTGGAGACACAGGTAGATAGGATAGTGAAGAAGGCATTTGGTATGCTTTCCTTTATTGATCAGAGTAGTGAGTACAGGAGTTGGGAGGTTATGTTGCAGCTGTACAGGACATTGGTTAGGCCACTGTTGGAATATTGCGTGCAATTCTGGTCTCCTTCCAATCGGAAAAGATGTTGTGAAACTTGAAAGAGTTCAGAAAAGATTTTACAAGGATGTTGCCAGGGTTGGAGGATTTGAGCTATAGGGAGAGGCTGAACAGGCTGGGGCAGTTTTCCCTGGAGCGCCGGACGCTGAGGGGTGACCTTAGAGAGGTTTACTATATTTGAGGGGCATGGATAGGATAAATAGGCAAAGTCTTTTCCCTGGGATTGGGGAGTCCAGAGCTAGAGGGCATAGGTTTAGGGTGAGAGGGGAAAGATATAAAAGAGACCCAAGGGGCAACTTTTTCATGTAGAGGGTGGTATGTGTATGGAATGAGCTGTCAGAGGATGTGGTGGAGGCTGGTACAACTGCAACATTGAAGAGGCATTTGGATGGGTATATGAATAGGAAGGGTTTGGAGGGATATGGGCCGGGTGCTGCCAGGTGGGACTAGATTGGGTCGGCATGGATGGGTTGGACCAAAGGGTCTGTTTCCATGCTGTACATCTCTATATACAACAACCTCTGCCAGTAAATCTCTACTTCCAGAATATTCTGCACCCTCCGGCATCCTTAACCCTGGCACTAGGGAGGCAACACACTTCCATCTCTAACTGCCACAAGCGTCTGTCTGTGCCCCTGACTAGTGTCCCCTATCAAAGTTGCTTGGAATTTGATATATTCCTCTTTGCAGCAGATCCAGTCAGAGTACCAGAAATCTGGCTGTCAGTGCTATGTTCCCCTGAGGCCTTCACTTCCTACAGTATCCAAATAGTGTACTTGTTTTAGATGGGATAGCCACAGGAGAATCCTGCACCACTTGTCTACATTCCTACCTTCATGGCAACCTGTCTACCTGGCAATATTTTTGGTGTTTTTAACCTTCCTGAAGCTACTATCCATCACATCCCCTGGCTCCTGTAAATTCCTTATTGCCTCTAACTGCCACTTCCTGCGATATGATTGGATTCGCATCCAAACACACTACTTGCAGACATATCTCCAGGAGCACTAAAATGCAACCTGATCTTCCACATCTGACCAGAAGAGCACAGACTCTACTAAAAGCCGTCTTTGCCCTGTAATCTACAGACTGAGAAAAGAACAAAGACAAATACCACAATTTTATTTTTTGTCACATAGCATTAGCACAATCTTTGTTTGAAACATTGTTCTGGAATAATTTAATACTTACTTTGATTTTAAAAGTTAATCAAGAGACAGATGTCAGTAAACCCCCCCACACCCCCACCTATCCTGAGACCCTTGCACTTTCACAGTCAATTAACTATGAAAGTGCACTGTTTGTTTCTTGATCACGAAAGCTGGGAGAGTTCTTTAGTCTCCAACCTTACCATGTGGCCACTCTCCCGAAACTTCATCTACTGCTCTTTCCTTCCAACTAATGTTTTTGTTTTTGGAACTTTAAAGAAGAAAATCAATGCAAAACACTGTTAAAAACAGTCATTACTAGCCCAGAGCAAGGACATCTGCTCCACCATTGGAAAAACCTCAAAGTAACAGCACCTACAACCACTATTTTCTCATGTCTTAGACAATATACAAGAAATATTTACATCGAAAGGTATAAATGTACAATCACTATTGGACAAACCCAATGGATAGCCCGACTCCCATGATCTCAATGTTTGCCAAATACTTTATCACCTATTCTTGATCTTACAAAGCACCTTAATCAATCTCATTCCAATTCTGATAATATGCTGTTTCTCAGACACTTGCCAGCTGCATCACATTAATTGCCAATAAATTGGATACTTCCTTACCACTAATGACACTTCCAAATTTTTTTGATTTATGGTCCTTAATCACCTTTTGAGATCCAAAAGGATACCAATTTTTACCAATTGTTAAAAAAATTTGTAATTCCAAAATATTTAATTATGTGAAGTTATAGTTACATCTAATGTTAATTCTTTGACAAAGCCGATAAATTGGAACAGCTTCTCTTTTTACTTAACCTTGGGCGATCAAATAAAGTCTGTCTTGTAGCTGCACTTACAATTTGTGTTTGCATGTTGCAAGTTAGAACAGAAGTTTTTGATTCTCTGGTGAATCTTAATGTCTCTATCGAAGTACATTTTTTATACTAGTTTTACTTATTGAAGACAGCATCTATTTGGATTTGATTTTGTGTGAAATTCAATCATGGCTTTACCAAGTCATTAAAAGAAACTCCCTTGCATTCTTAAGTTAAAACACGCCATGGCCTCATCCTTACTCAATCTTATTTGTCTCTGTCATCCTCCTCTGATCATTGAATATACTGATCAGCTCAGACTGTCTCCATCATTAACTAGGCTACTTGTTAGTCATAACAAATGTTTTATGATTGTCCTTTGTTCCCCCAACTGTACTATCCATCTGTCTTTCATGAGGTAATTTCCTTATACCATCTGCAGTTTCTGTCCTGGTTGACAGAAGTTGTTTTTCTTTGCTGCCAACTGGCACCTGCACATCAGACTTCCACAGCCAGACTTGTGGCTTTTGTGCAGAGTCACCAGATAAAATAATGATAGGTCCTGTGAGAATTATTGGGTCGTGATGAAAAAAGACAGGAGAATCTATACTTTGAGACAACCCTTGAAAAAGGAGACACAAATGCAAGTTTTTTGAAGCAAACTAATGTAAAAGTTACCATTTAATGTGTCGAGTAGAAGGGGAAACCTGGCCAACATCGTTAAAATACTTTGAGAGAGTTGTAAATTACAAGTATACACACATTTGTAGTCATACAATAATAGTGGTAGCTTTAGTATATTAGATCTCTAAACAGGCAGCTCTAAGCGTATAACTTTTTTTTAAAAAAAGCCCAGTCAGACAGAAGTTTTTTTTCTTTGCTTAAAGGAATTCTATTACATTTCTTCATGTTAGTTTGTTGCTTGCATTTCTAATTTACAATTACTGACTGTTTGTAGTACTGGGGGATCAGACTATTCCTTCCCCAGCGCTAAATAATGAACTTGGGACTGTAGTTTGTGCCCAGGTGTGTCTATCTAGGTTTGCACAGATGCGATGTTTAGGCGTACCTATGAATTCTTTTCATTCAGAATGGAGAATACCAATCAGGCAAATAGAGCTAAAGTCTTTAAAATATCGGGACAGCTTTAGGTATTTAACAGAATGTCAATGTGCAGCTTGAAGGTGACCACACAAGATAGTGAGTGTGTACATTCTAATTTGACTGTCACGATATTTATCTTAGAATCATAGAGATGTACAGCATGGAAACAGACCCTTCAACCCAGCATATCCCAGATATCCCAATCCAATCTAGTCCCACCCGTCAGCACCCAGCCCATATCCCTCCAAACCCTTCCTGTTCATATACAATTCCAAATGCCTCTTAAATGTTGCAATTGTACCTGCCTCCACCACATCCTCTGGCAGTTCATTCCATGCACGTACTACACTCTGCGTGAAAAAGTTGCCCCTTAGGTCTCTTTTACATCTTTCCCCTCTCACCTGAAACCTATGCCCTCTAGCTCTGGACTCCCTGACCCCAGGGAAAAGACTTTGTCTATTTATCCTATCCATGCCCCTCATAATTTTGTAAACCCCTATAAGGTCACCCCTTAGCCTCCGGCGCTCCAGGGAAAACAGCCCCAGCCTGTTCAGCCTCTCCCTATAACTCAGATCTTCCAACCCTGGCAACATCCTTGTAAATCTTTTCAGAACCCTTTCAAGTTTCACAACACCTTTCCGATAGGAAGGAGACCAGAATTGCACGCAATATTCCAACAGTGGCCTAACCAATGTCCTGTACAGCCGCAACATGACCTCCCAACTCCTGTACTCACTACTCTGATCAATAAAGGAAAGCATACCAAACGCCTTCTTCACTATCCTATCTACCTGTGTCTCCACTTTCAAGGAGCTATGAACCTGCACTCCAAGATCTCTTTGTTCAGCAACACTTCCTAGGACCTTACCATTAAGTGTATAAGTCCTGCTAAGATTTGCTTTCCCAAAATGCAGCATCTCGCATTTATCTGAATTAAACTCCACCTGCCACTTCTCAGCCCATTGGCCCATTTGGTCCAGATCCTGTTGTAATCTGAGGTAACCCTCTTCGCTATCTACTACACCTCCAATTTTGGTGTCACCTGCAAACTTACTAACTGTACCTCTTTTATGCTCGCATCCAAATCATTTATGTAAATGACAAAAAGTAGAAGGCCCAGCACTGATCCTTGTGGCAATCCACTGGTAACAGGCCTCCAGTCTGAAAAACAACCCTCCACCACCACCCTCTGTCTTCTACCTTCTTGGACACTTGTTGTCAGTGATATTCTGTGGACTGGAAACCCTGTTTTGGTGGGGAGAGAGTCATTTAGGATACTGTGCAGGTTGGCATTGCTGAAGGGCCCAAAGAGTACCAGGCTGTTATGATAAGAGGCCCATAACTAGCTACCCAATGCTACAATTTGAGCTCTGCGTGGCAGTCAATAGATATCTATTTTGCCAGTTTCCCATCTCTAAAGGGCTAGTAAAATTCAGCAGAAGTAAAAATGGTGCAAATAATTTGTTTGATCCATCTAGTTAGTTTCCATCTTTGTCAAGTCATCCAGTTGCTACTCCTATCCCTGTGGTCCTCTAACTATATTTCACTTAAGTGCCCATATTATTTCTATTTGAATATCTTTGTTTGTACTTACCTGCATCACCCTTTGACAGCAAATTCTAGTTGTCATAGCGAGAGGAAAGTTAGAATATTATAAATTGCTTAAACTACCCTTTCCTGTTTTTGTTTAAACATGGACACTAAAAGACTTTTAAAAAATGTACTATGAATCATGGGTTACAAGTTTCTAACCATAAAATAACAGAAGGAGAAAGCTACACAATCATTTTGGAGCAATTTTGCACCAATCACAATGTGGGCATGCTGCAAAACAGCGAGGCACAGAAAGCATAAACGTTCAGTGTCCAAACCTGCAGTGATAACGAGATAAATTGCAGAAGTGTTGAAAACCATCTGTCTCCAGACAGATATTCATTAAATTAATGATCCATCAATGGGCAACATCATTTTGAAATCCTTTTGAAGGGCTTATGCCCAAAGTGTTGACTGTCATGCTCCTCTGATGCTGTCTGATCTGTGCTTTTTCCAGCCACACTTTTTAGACTCTGCCAACTGTGCCTGTCTAAAAGATTAAGCCTTGTCAAAGCATCTTTCTGGAAGATGCATGTATTTGCCTGAAAACCAGACCAATTTCTGCCTACAAGCATCACCATCTAAAAATCTGAAACAATTGAACCATTTGACTTCTGGAGCTGCCTGAACTTTACTCCTTAGTGAAGGACTTGCGGCACTTGATATTCGCTTGAATTGACAAATATAAATTTTGGATTTAATGTAAAGTTTGTTTTTCTTTTGGATTGAATCTTACAGGCGCGTATGTCAACATGAAGCTTTCACTGAGTGGCATGGCCTGTTTTGTTTTACAGGTAGGGTGAATTGCTAATTTGTGGGATTATAGGTTAGGCACTTTGCTAACAGTAGAACTTGCCTGCATTAATTATTGAATGTCTTGGATCACAAATGTATCCAAGCAGTTCTTTTTTCAGATTCAGCTGAATAGCGTTGAAGACTCAACAATAGCTGTTTGCTTAAATATGAACATGTGTTAAGTAATAAAATACTGAAATATGACCATCTATGTAATAAATGAAGATAAAAGACAGCCATGAGCCTCACTCCCTCTTACATGTCAGGGGACCCTTTATCAACAACTGGTGTGGAGGCTTAGGTTTGTTCTTGCTACGGTTTGCGATCCAAGTCCAAGATGAAGTCCAAAAACTCTGAATGAAACTCTCTCTGTAACAGTGTAACAAACAGCCAGCACAGAAGCGGATACAGAAAACCAGCTGCTTGCAAGTACCAAAAACAAGTTTCGATTATGCTGTTTGCAGCATGCGCCGGAATATTCACAGAACTCTTGAACATCCAACAGATGTTGAATTGTAGTCCGTCAGCGCATTCTATACATTTTACTAACCTACTAAACACCAAACAAGACAGACATCGAGAAATCTCAACATGAAAGTCAGAGTAGCTACCTGGTGACTTTTTCTATCCTTTGAAAGTAGTGGTCAACTAATGTGGATGCTCAACAACTCTCCATGGACCTTGGCCACGTCTCTTTAATGCTGCTGCAAGGACATTGTATGTTCAGATACACCCAATTAGGCTGGATCAGGTTGCATCTCCAAGCTGTTCATTCGCTGCCATTGCATTCACTCGTTCTGGGCCTATCAGGATGCTCCCATGATTTGTTGCCTTGTGCACTTTGCCCTTCAACAGTCTTACCAAGCTTTATAGTTTTAGCAGAGACAAAGGCAAGAAGCTTGCCATGGTGGTTAGCAGGCATCAGTCAAATCAATTGCTTCAGGGGCTTAAGTCTATAGGCAACCTCCAAGATCGGTTGAAGGGCTCTGAAACGGTCAAACAGCTGTTCAGGTTAGTTGCATTCAGGGAGCCCATGACTTGTCTTGGCACTACCTTTTATCAGGATCTACTTTCCTGCTGGAATGTGAGCAAGGCGCTTCTCCTCCCTCTCCTGCCTCTGTCACCCCCCCCCCAACTTGTCATGTGGGGAGACCTGGATGCTGTTAGTGTCCTAGATGATCACGTGCAGGAAGGTGTATAAGCTGGAGCTCCATGTCTCTGAACTTGAGCAGCAGTTGGAGACACTGGTGCATCTTTGAAGCCAAGTTATGTGGATAGTACATTTAGAGAGGTGGTCACACTACAGCTCAATGGACTAGAGGAAAGAACAGAATAGTGACCAGTATAAAGGACATGCAGGTAGTGTAGGCGTCCCATTCACTAAACTGTATTCCATTTTGAAGCTGAGTGCTAATACCTCCTGAGGAATGCAATTGAAGCCAAGCTTCTGGTATTACAAGTGGTTGGATTGTACAGGGTGTGATGCAGAAAAGAGCAATTGGGAAAGAGGGAATTCTTTCTTCAGGAGAGCATACAGGCCAAAGAATTGATTCCAGGATGGTGTTACTTCCCTGGTTCCAGAATCAGATGTCATTATTGCATTGCAAGGCATCCTAAAAGGTGGGAGGTGGGGAGGGGGCGGGGGGGTGCTGGTGGTGGATTGGATGTTGTATGTGCATGTACCACAAATGTGGCAAAGTGAGAAATGAGGTTTTGCATTAAGAATTCAAAGCTAGGCAATAGGTTTAAAAAAGAACCTCAGTGGGTGTAACCAGAGATCATAACCAATGTCACATGCTAACGAGTTTAGGAATAGGACTGATTAGTGTCTCAATTTGGTGTAAGATGGTTTAGATTCCTGGATGACTGGGACTTTCTTTGTGTGGGGGCGGGAAGGTGGCATATGTACAGAAGGGACTGTCTGCATCTGAACCACCTTGGGATCAACATCTTTGCTAGGTCGGTTTGCTAGTGCTCTTGGGAATAGTTTAAGCCAGTCTGGTAGGGGAAGAGGACACAGAAGATCAATGAAGCGGAGATACATCTTACAACAAAGAAGGCAAGTCACATTAAGCTCAGCTATGTTAAGTATCCAGAGAGTAAAGTGAGGCTGGATAGTCTTTACTTTAGGGTGTAACAGTTAAGACTGAGTTAATGGTGTGGGTTGACAGCTGGAAGTATGATATTGTTGCCAGCACACCAATGGTTAAGGGAAGGGCTGGATATATTCCAGGATATATGATCCTCAGAGGGTGCTTTTCTTAAAAAGAATGGTGCTATTAGAGTCCATTACTGCAATAAGGAGAAATGATATTCTTGAAAGGTCTTTAAATGAGGCTTTGTGGCTGAACTTAGGAATGTTAAGGGTGCAGATACTTTACAGGGTGTGTATTATAGCTCCCAAAGAGTCAGTGGAAAATTAGAGGAGCAAATTCTGTAGACCGTTCACAGGTGTAAGAGTAATAATTGGGTAATTGTACTAGGGAGTTGAGAGTTTAAAGGGGTGCATTGCTTAAGGTATCCAGGGGAGTTTTTGATATCAATATGTAGAAAGCCCAACAAAGGCTGGTGCAGTGCTAGATCTAGTTCTGGCAAAAAAAAGACAGACAAGTGTTCAATACTGATGACAATATGTTAAAATTCCATCTGGACAAAGATGGTGTGCGAAAGATAGTTTTGGATTATGGGAAGGCAGATTTTTCTTAAGAATGGTATCTAGCCACTGCAGGCTAGGAACACCACCTTGCTGGCAAGGTTTTATATAGCAGAACAATGGGGGGCATTCAGAAAGGTGTTGGTTAAAGTACAGGGAACAACTTCCACTTCCCAGAACAACTCAGGACTGGAGGAAGAATAAGGCTTTTCGCAAGTCCAAAGGGAGTAAATCAGCTCTGGCCTTAGAGGGGACTTGAGCAAAAAAGGGGGCACGTGAAAGGACTTGTGAACAGGATCAGGGAGAATCCAATACTTTATATATTTTAAAGGGAAGAGTTTAACCAGGAAGAGTAGGGCCCATTAAGGACTTGTGTGTGAAGCTGCATGACACTGGGAGGGTGCTGAAGACCTCCTTTTGGTCTTCTGTGGAAAAAGAGAATATAGGTATGGAATTCAGGAAAAGGGGACTGTGAGGAACTTGCACAGCTTGACATGGGAAATGGGAGTTATTGTAGGCTCTGTCGGACTTAAAAGCAGGTGAATCATATTCCAAAGTGCTGGAGGAGGCAAGGCAAGTAATAGCAGGAGCTTGAACATTTTTTTTAAAAGTTCCTCTCTGGCCACAAGGAAAGTGCCAGAGGACTGGAGAATGGCTACTGTGGTTCCACCTGTTAAGAGCTATGATAGAGATGAACCAGGAAGTTACAAGCAGTAAAGTCTCACATCAGTAATAGAGAAGCTGTTGGAGAGAAGTCACTCCTTCAGAATTAATACCACTTGGAAATGCCTAGTTTAATTAGGGATAAAAAGCATGGCTTTGTGAGCGGGAGATCATAGATTTCTGCAGCTTAAAAACAGGCCCTTCAGTCCAACCAGTCCGTCCTGACTGTTCCCAAACTAAACAACCCCCATATCCCTCCAAACCTTTCTCACTCCTGAACTTATCCAAAAGTCTTTTAAATGATGTAATTGTACCTGCATCTACTTTCTCTGGCAGTTCATTCCACACACAAACCGCTTTTTTGAAAAAAAAAGTTGCCAGTCATGTCGTGCCTAGTGAATGTTTTGAAAATGTGATCATGTTTGGATGAAGGAAGTAAAGTTGATTGTAGTTTACTGCATTTTAGCAAAGTTTTTGACAAGATCCCATATGGGAGACTGAAGGTTAAAGCGCAGAATTGAAGGAAACTTGGTGAAATGGAGCAGAAACTGGCAAAGGATGGTGGTTGGAGGCTGGAGTTTAATGGTGCACCACAAGGATACATACTGGAACTCTTATTTTTTTTGTACATTGATGAAAATGTAGGGGGAATGTTCAGCAAATTTGCAGAACACCAAGATTGGTAGAGTGGTCAATAGCAAGAAAATGGTTGTAGGTTACAAGAAGGTACAGGCTGGTCAGATGGGCAGACCAGTGGCAGATGGCATTTAGTCCTGATAAGTGCAACACCTCATATTTGGAAGAAACAATGAAATGAATGATTGGACACTCTCTAGACTAGGATGATCTTGGGGTAATTATTCCCAAGTACAGGAAATTTGGATTACACTTTTTTTTATTGGTAGCTTTGGTGCAGACTCCAAGACACACAGCTTTTTCTGTACTCAGGAAGATGCATGTGGGTGACATGATTGTTGCTTTTGATGCAAGTGGGGTGGTTTCTCAAGTGAGTAAATAGTGTCAACAAATTGGGTTTGGAATTTGGAGAATGAGTGAACGATGATGTTGCAGGCAAGAGCATGAACAAGAGCAGTTTGGTAGCAGGGTTGGGGAGGGATGTGACTACTGTTTTAGGTTCAGTCTCCCAACAACTTGCTTGTGTAGTCACCTTTACAGGTGTTTTTACATTTTTTATTTTTTAAGATTTGTTTCTAACAGGCTGTTCAGGCGGGTTCGAGTGGCTGTCGGAGGGGAGAGCCGTGGCAGCGAGGGTGACCAGGGTCGGGGACGTGCTGGGTGCTGGGGGCCTGGGCTAGACACTGCCGCAGGACGTAGCGAGCAGGGCAGCGATAGACGTCCGGTACGTGGCCACCGCCATCCACCGCCTTAAAACGGCAGTGCTCGGACCCGACTTAGTGTACCAGTTGGAGGATGCTCAGGTGTGCGGTGGGATCCTGTCCGCGCTCACCCCAGCCCGGACGGAATTTCACATTGGCCCCAAGGTCCCGTACTTCCCGCGGGAGCCTGTGCCCCACAACCTGAGCCGCCTCCGGAATTTTAATTTTGTTCCTTTAAAGGATATAAAAAGGAGGGCCCTGTATAGATTGCTGCTGCACACCGTTTACCTCTTCTCCCTCATCCACCGTCCGGACACGCCTTGGCGTGCCCACTTGCCACCAGGCGGTGGGGATCCCCAGTGGAGGGCTCTCCACGTGGGAGTCCTCCCCCTTTCTCTAGGGGATCTGGGGTGGAGGGTGCTGCACGCAGCAGTCCCCTGCAACCGCAGATTGCGGTGGTTCACAGACTCCCAGCCCAACTGCTTGTTCTGTGGCGCTGTGGAGTCCGTGGACCATGTATATATTGGGTGTGGGTGTTTGCACTCCCTTTTTGATTTTCTGAAAAACCTCCTCCTCTGCTTTTGGTTGCACTTCAGTCCCATGCTCCTGATCTTCGGGCACCCGGTACGGAGGAGGGAGGGCAGGTCAGAAGACCTCCTCGTGGGTCTGCTCCTGGGCCTGGCCAAACTAGCCATCATCAGGTCCAGGCAGCGGGCCGTGCTGGGGGTCATTAGGGCCGACTGCCTGCCCCTCTTCCGCGGTTACGTTAGAGCCCGGGTGTCCTTGGAGAAGGAGCACGCGGTGTCCACCAACACCCTGGAGTTGTTCAGGGAGAGGTGGGCGCCGCAGGGAGTGGAGTGCATTATTTCCCCTTCCAACTCTATTTTGATTTAGTCCCGACCCTCCCCTTCACTGTTTGATCACACAGCATTGCCCTTTGATGTGAAGGGCAGTGCTTGTCACTGGCCACTCTGGTGTTTTCCTATCATCCTGGTGGTGGAAATTTGAATAAAGATTTGTGCACCTTGAGTCTTTCACTGTGTCTCACACCTGCACACACACATCATGGGTGCTGGGGAAAAAAAAGCACTAAAAGAAAACAGGCCCTTCAGCCCAAGAAGTCCACACTGACCCTCCGAAGAGTAACCCACCCAGTCCCATTTCCCTCTGACTAATGCATCTAACGCTATGGGCAATTTAGCATGGCCAATTCACCTGACCTGCACATCTTTGGACTGCGGAAGGAAACCCATGCAGACACTGGGAGAATGTACAAACTCCACACAGTCACCCAAGGCTAGAATTGAGCCTGGCACCCTGGTGCTGTGAGGCAGCAGTGCTAACCACTGAGCCACTGTGCCGCCCCATATCTCTTGTAAAGTTGATCGAACCACCATGTGGTTCCCCCGGGTAACGGATGACTGGTTTTAACTGTTTTATTGCTGTTTTTACCTTTCTTCGGATTTTGAGTTTGGATTTTAACTGGCATTGAGCGATTTTAATCTTAGTCAAGTCGTTGCTGGAGTACACTCATTCCAGGTCGGCTAATATGACCACAGAAGAAATACCAGATGGCTGGTGACCCTACGGTTCTTCTATCTTGTTATTGGTAGAATGGCTTTAGAGCTTAATTCTCCCTTTTTGCTGGTGGGTAGGTGGGTAACCAGGAAAACAACTGCCCTGTACATGTGCTTGTGCTGGCATCGGGTACAAAGTGTAATAGCCATAAAAAGATAGTCGTCCATCCAAACACAGACACAAGAGGCCCATGATATGTTCTCGATATATGTTTCCTCGAGCACGGGGAAAACGTTTTAAACATTGAGAATTGGAGTGGAGAAACAATTCAGTCAAAGGAGTCAGCCCCTTCTAGACTTGGTCTTTAACAACCAAGGCATTTTATAATTTTAAAGGGCTTTTTTAAACTTTAATCTGATTAGAGAGTTTGGAAGCGAGGAATTAAATATTCCAATTGAGCCAATGGTCATAAATCCAACTATATCTAACCAGGATAAATTTAGATTAAAATATCTAGTTGATAATTCTAAATGTGAATTCTGTCAAAACTCATAGAATACGACTGGACAATTCAGGAAACATAAAAATAGGTGTTAGGGTATAAAATCAGTATGGGTTAGATGTAACAAATATGACTGGGAAAGCAGCTACCATCGGTGGCTTGCCATATATTCTAAATGTAAAGAGGGAAAAGAAAATTAATGGATGAGATCTTCCAAATGTGAAAAGTGCCCCCTCAAATTTACTACTGCCATAGGATTAGGGCAACATGAAAGACACAAGCAAGCTGCTCTTGAGAATGCTAAAAGAACGCAAGTGTCAGTAAGACTAAAGACAGTCAAAATAAGAATAAAAGTAAACAGGGAGAATGGTCTAGTACCGAAGTAGCAATGCTGAAAGATCTGGAAAAATAATATTCCGGCAGTAGTTACATAAATTAAGTGATAGCAGAACAACTAAAAACTAAAACATAAACAAATTTTAGGTAAGAGAAGACTCTTAGTGAAGCAAAATAATAGTAATAGAGAAGATAAGGAAGAAGAGGCAGAAATTGAATTTGGGAAGGATAATAGTGACGAAACAGCGAGGGCAGAGAACATGGAAGAGGTACAAAATAAATAAGAAAAGCTAAATCTATCTTGTGAGAATAAAAATGAAGAAAGTGATAGAAGCGAAAAATCTATAAACAATTTAGATTTAATTGAAATTAATATAGTTTAAAAATAAATGTAATATAGCAAAAGAAAACAATAGAATAATGAATGAAACTACGAGATTATTAAAGAAAAAGAACGATGGAGAAAAGAAACTATAAGTAGGGAGAGAAGAAATCAAACCTGGAAAGGGGGTAGCTCTCAAATTAATAACAATAACAATTAATATCTCAATTAATAATAAGAGATATGCAAAAAAGAAAAGTAAATTTACGTACAAGCATTATTCAAATACCAAAGACAGAGTACTTAGCGAGGGAATTGATGGGAGCCCTTGTAAATAGCATGTGTCCATTTGAAGAAGGACGAACTCAGTTCTTCTGAAACAAATTATCGACACCTAACGATAAATCAAATATTAAAAATTCCACAAAATATAAAGGGGACACCCATTTAAATAACTCCTTAGTCCAGCCAGTGACAGTTGAGGAACTTGATCAGGCCCTTAGGGCGATAGACTCCAAAACTGCCGCTGGGCCGAATGGCATGGAGGTTAAGGACATAATAGCTATGTACAATATGGATTATAAAATATTTCCTAGAATATTTTCAATATTGCTGAAAACAGGCAATGTTCCCAATTTGAAGGAAAGTCACACAGTACTCATTCCTAAAACGAATGATAAAGACAAATTGATCATTGAAGGCCGATAGCAAAAGGGCCCATCCTACTCAGGATCTTTACCAAGATCGTGGCCAAAAGATTAAGTGAATCAATCGAAATAAAAAAATGGCAGAAAGGATTTCTTACAGGAGTCTCCAGTTGTGATCAGAATATAAAAATTTTAAGCAACAACATTAGTGATCGAAAAGGAGAAAACAAGAATTGGCAATTGCATTTATTGATTTTAGCCAAAGCCTTTGACTCGGTAGGACATAAACACATAATTAAAGCCCTTAATAGATTATCACTACCAGCAGAATTTGTGAAACTAATAACGTGTTTATATGTTGATAATAGCACTGTAGTAGAAGGTTTTAGATGTCAAACTAATAAAATTGATATTTTAAAAGGTGTAATGCAGGGAGATTTGTTGTCACCTATTCTTTTCAATATAGCGTTGGACCCACTTATTAGCAAGTTAGAGGGTAATAAAGGGATCTTTCTCGATCCCAGTGATAACTATAGTGTGTCATTGGCGTTTGCGGACAACATCGCATTTGTTCGACTCATTAACATAAAGAAGAAATTTTGCAAGAGTACAGTACTGAATGTAAATATTAAGAAAACTAAAATGTTTCATTTGATTTGCAAAAACAAAACATTTATTTGAAGGAATTGTACTCAATAATAATACAATACATAGAGCCTGGGAATATGGAAAAGTATCTTGGAGCAAACATAGATTCATGAGTTGGGAAGATTTACCAAAGATTTGGACATTAGAATTTAAAAAGAATTTAGACATTAAAACCAGCACAGAAAGTAGAGCTTTTTAAAACATTTTATCCCCAGATTATATTACCTGACGCTTTTAGAAGCTTCATAAAGTTATCTTAGCAGATTAATAAAACCCCTAATTATCATGTCAAAAGAGATTTTGTATCTGTCACAATCTATTACAGATGGTTCTTATTATGCTCATAATACAGATGGCTGACCTGGACTAAATAAATTAGCAATATTAATTCCAATTGCAGTAATGCAGAAATATGAGGTGTTTGGGAGATCCTCTGACAAGATTCTACAGGCCTCATTCCGATTTTAAAGAATCCGAAATGTTGGAAAGAGTAAAGGAACTGAGTAAGCTGAAGATTCTTAGTGACATCTGGAAATCTCTAATACTCAAGTCGGATGGATCCGGGATTACACAGAATATAGAAAATTCTGACAAGATAGAGGAGACTATTAGTAGTAATTATGACAAATGGAGGGAATTAGAGATACAGAAGTGCGTTACCTAGTCAAGGGGTCAGTGGCCATTACTTTAAAAATTATAGCCTATCTAAAGCCTATCTAACAATTGGACTAGAACATTATGTATGAAGCCATCAAAGGTCATTAATACAGTTTTACTATGAACCAATTTCTATCCTACAAGGTCAACTCTATCCTACAGAAGGCCATTAAGCAATAAGAATTGTAGGCGATGTAATGTAGCAATAGAAATGGTTTCTCATATTTCAGGATGGTGCCCCTCAATGAACAAAATGAGGATGAAGAGGCATAACAAAATTGCAGAAGTGTTAACTCAGTTTACTAAGAAAAACGGTTGGAAAATTTTTATTGGCCCCGTTTAAAAGATATTGAAGGGAAGCTATAGTTCCTGATTTAATCTTGTGCAAGGATGATCAAGCAGTATTAGTGGATGTCACTATATGGTTTGAAAATGAAAACAAAAGCATGGGAGGAGAAGACATAAAAGTATCAACTCTAAAAGAAGGAGATACTGGACCTAACTAAAGGTGCCATCATATCCTTTTATAGCCCTGTGATAGGAGCAAGGGACAAATGGTACGATAAGAATAATGAATTAATGAAGACATCAGAAATTAAAGACAACTAGTCTTGCAACTTCTCTAATGTTGGAATTACTTTGTATTTTTATGGACTCTTTTTGATAGAGATTAGGTTAGATTACATATAGCGTGGAAACAGGCCCTTCGGCCCAACAAGTCCACGCTGACCTGCCGAAGCGCAATCCACCCATACGCCTACACCTAACCCTACGGCCAATTCACCCGATCTGCACATCTTTGGATTATGGGAGGAAACCGGACCACCTGGAGGAAACCTGTACAGACACTGGGAGAACATGCAAACTCCACACAGACAGTCGCCCGAGGCTGGAATCGAATTTAGGACCCTAGTGCTGCAAGGCAGCAGTGCTAACCATTGAGCCACCGTGCCACCCAATATCTCTTGTAAAGTTGGTTGAACCTCCATGTGGTTCCCCCAGGTAACGACCTAGTGAGGAAACTCATTTTAACAGATGACTGGTTTTAACTGTTTTATTGCTGTTCCTGAGCTGTAAATTTTCTTTGTTCTTTGAGCACACCTCAATTTAGCCTGCAGAAGCCGTGTCAGTCTACCTAGGACCTATGGTCTCACCCTGCAAATTGAAGAGAGTCTTGCTTGTCTGTGAGGGACCACTATTGAGGATAATGATGCTGGTTTTGGAATTTGCTTGTGCACATGCAATTTGCTACCTTCCATACTGCCTACATTATTAAACTGCATAAATAATTGTTTAGTAAATTTCTTTGATATGTCAGAAGGTTGTATGGACTGCATAGCTATTTTATTTGACAAAATATTATGTTTCACAATAATAACTTACAATTATAGCATCATAGGATTTTACAACACAGAATCCATTGTGTCTGTACTGGCTCCCACTCCCCTGTCCTGTCTCAGTAGCCCTCTAACTTCACTTTCATTGGAAACCTATGGAATATGCTTGCAACAGGCAGTACATTCTAAATCCTAACAAGTGTATGAATAAAGAAGTTTCTCCTCAACTCATTTCTATACCTCACTCAACATCTCAATAAAATCACTGAATCATAAAATCCCTACAGTGTGGAAACAGGCCATTAGGCCCAACAAGACCACACAGACCCTGCAAAGAGTAACCCACTCAGACCCGTTTCCCTACCCTATTATTTACCCTGACTAATGCACCTAACCTACACATTCTTGAGCTCACCTCTTAATCTTCCTGGCTCCAAGGAGAACAAGCCCATTTTGTCAATCTTTCCTTGCCTCTAAACTTTTTCATTTCTGTTATAATTCTGATGAATTTCTTTTGAATTCTCTCCAAGGCTTTTAACATCCTTCCTTAAATAAGGTGCCCAGAACTGAACACATTACTCCAAATATGATCTGAGCAAAGATTTGTAGAGGTAGTATCATTTCCTTACTTTTATACTCTATATCTCTGTTTAAAAACCAAAAATAGGATCCTATAAGTCTTAATAACTATTTAAACTTGCCTTGACACATTCAGAGAATCAGGTAGGTGAACATCAAGGTCTGTTTGGTCCTACACTGCCCTCTGCCCTCATAGGTTTACCATTGAGCCTATATTGTCTCTGTTTCACCTCACAAAATGCATTACTTCACATTTCTCTGTATTGAATTTCATCTGCCAGATACCTGCCTATTTGGCTAAATTGTCAGTGTCCTTCTGAAGTTGCTCAGCATCATCCTTACAATTCACTATTCCCCCTAGCTTAATATCATCTGCAAATTTAGAGATTTAGCTCTCAACACCAATCTCCAAATCATTTAAAGAAATCGCCAACACCAGTCTGTGGGGAACACCACTTTCAACTTGTTTCTAATCTGAGAAATGCCTGTGTACCTATTCTGTTTCCTATCCTTTAGCTAATTACTAATTCATGCTGCCAAGGACCCATCATAGAATACTAGAGTCTCACAGCACGGAGCCAGTCCCTTTGGCACAAACTGGTCCACGCCGACCAAAATGTCTATCCACGATAACTCCACTTCCCTGCACTTGGCCCATATCCTTCTAAACCTTTTCTATTCATGTATTTTCCAAATGCCTTTTAAACGTTGCTAATGTACCCACATTAACTAACTCCTCTGGCAGGTCATTAAACATGTGCACCACTCTCTGTGTAAAGAAGATGCCCCTCAGGTTCCCTTTTATTCTTTCCCCTCTTAACTTTAAACTGATGTCCTCTAGTCCTCAATTCCCCAAACCTGGGAAAAAGACTGAGTGCATTCACCTTATCCACACCTCTTATGATCTTCCACACTTCTATAAGATCCCCCTCCATCTCCTATGCTCTAAAGAAAAAAAAATCCTAGCTTGTCCAAACTCTCCTATAACTCGGGCCATTGAATCCTGGCGACATTCTTGTGGATTTCCTCTGCATTCTTTCAGGTTTAATCATATCCTTCCTTTAGCAAAGTGACCAAAACTGAACACAAGTGCAGTCTCATCAATGTCTTGTACAACTGCAGCATAACTTCCCAACTTCTATACTCAGTGCCCTAAATGATGAAGAACCATCTACCAAAAGCCTTATATACTGCCCTGTCTACCTGTGACTCCACTTTCAGAAAACCATGCACCTGAACTTCCTCACACTTATCTATATTAAACTCATTTTGCCATTTCTCAGCTGACTTCCCCAGCTGATCAAGGTCCTGCTGCAATTTCTGATAACCTTCCTCACTGTTCATGATGCCACCTAATAACCCAACACTGAATCCTGAAGAACTCCACTAGTCATAGGCCTCCAGTCAAACAAACATGCTTCCATTATTATGCTCTGCTTCCGACCATCAAGCTAATTATGTATCCAATTTGCCAGCTCCTGCTGGATTCCATGTAGTTGAACCATCCAGAGCAGCCTACGAAGTGGAACCTTATCAAAGCGCTTACTGAAATCCATATAGAGTGTCTACCGCCCTGCCCTAGTCAACCTTTTAGTCACTTTATCAAAGAATTCTAACAATTTTGTGATTTCCCATGCACAAAGCCATGCTGACTACTCCTAATCAACCCCTATCTTTCCAAATTATGTATCTCTTATCTCTCAGAATCTTCTCAAGTAACTTTTATCTACCACAGATGTCAGGCTTGCTAGCCTATAGTTCCCCAGGTTTGTCTTTGCAGCACTCCTTGAATAAGGGCACAACATTCGCTACCTTCCAGTCATCTAGGACCTCACCCGTGACTAACGATGATGCAAAAATATCAGGCATGGCTTCCTGCAATTTTCTTGGATATATCTGGTAAGACATATCCACCTTCATACATTCTAATACATCCAACCTTCCTCTCCTGTGACATGGACTATCCCAAGATATCACCACTAACTTTCCAAGTCTTCATATCTTTCTCCACCGTAAACACAGAGGAGAAATACTGGATTAGATTAGATTCCCTACAGTTGGAAACAGGCCCTTCGGTCCAACAAGTCCACACTGACCTTCTGAAGAGCAATTCACCCAGACCCAGTCCCCTACTGTATATTAACCCCTGACTAATGCATCTGACACTATGGGCAATTTTAGATTAGATTAGATTACTTACAGTGTGGAAACAGGCCCTTCGGCCCAACAAGTCCACACCACCCCGCCGAAGCGCAACCCACCCCTACCCCTACATTTACCCCTTACCTAACACTACGGGCAATTTAGATTGGCCAATTCACCTGACCTGCACATCTTTGGACTGTGGGAGGAAACCAGAGCACCCGGAGAAAACCCACGCAGACACGGGGAGAACGTGCAAACTCCACACAGACAGTCGCCTGAGGTGGGAATTGAACTCAGGTCTCTGGCACTGTGAGGCAGCAGTGCTAACCACTGTGCCACCGTGCCACCCCAAACACAGAGGAGAAATACTGGATTAGATTAGATTCCCTACAGTTGGAAACAGGCCCTTCGGTCCAACAAGTCCACACTGACCTTCTGAAGAGCAATTCACCCAGACCCAGTCCCCTACTGTATATTAACCCCTGACTAATGCATCTGACACTATGGGCAATTTTAGATTAGATTAGATTACTTACAGTGTGGAAACAGGCCCTTCGGCCCAACAAGTCCACACCACCCCGCCGAAGCGCAACCCACCCCTACCCCTACATTTACCCCTTACCTAACACTACGGGCAATTTAACTTGGCCAATTCACCTGATCTGCACATCTGTGGATTGAGCACTATTCATTGAGCACCTCAACTGTCTCCTGCAGTTCTACACATTCATGCCCACTTTAGTCCTTGAGGGGTCTAATTCTCTCTCTCGTTTTTATTTTGCCTTTAGTATACTTAATATCCTCTTTGAATTCACTCTCATCTTCTAAGCCAAGACTATCGCGTGCCCCCTTTTTGTCCTCCTGATTTCCTTCAGTAAACTCCTGTACCCTTTACATACCTCCAGGAATTCCCTTGATCCTAACTGCCTGTAACTGAGCCATGCCTCCTTGTTTTTCTCTGGCCAAGCCCTCAATATCTCTTGTCATCCAGAGTTCCATATTCCTGCCAACCTTGCCCTTCATGGTCACAGGAACATATACACCTTGAACTCTAGCTATCTCACTTTTAAAGGCCTCCCACGTGCTGGATGTCATTTTTGCCTCGATGGCACGGTGGCACAGTGGTTAGCACTGCTGCTTCATAGTGCCAGAGACCTGGGTTCAAATCCCATCTCAGGCAACTGACTGGAGTTTGCACATTCTCCCCATATCTGCTTGGGTTTCTTCTTGGTGCTCTGGTTTCCTCCCACAGTCCAAAAATGTGGAGGTTAAGTGAATTGGCTATGCTAAGTTGCCCATAGTATTAGGTGAAGGGGTAAATGTAGAGGAATGGGTCTGGGTGGGTTGCTGTTCGGAGGGTCGGTATGGACATGTTGGGCCGAAGGGTCTGTTTCCACACTGTAAGTAATCTAATCTATTCTGATCGACCCCTGCAACTTTGCCTCTAAATCCATCAAAATTCGCTTTGCCCCAATTTAGAACTTAAACCTGTGGACCAATTTTGTCCCTCTCCATAACTATTTCAAAATTAATAAAACTATGGTCACTGGTTCCAAACTGCTCCCCCACTGTCGCTTCATTCACCTGTCCTGCCCTGTTTCCTCAACGTTTCTAATTTGCTAACCAACCTACTATGTAGCACCATATCAAATGCGTACTGAAAATCCACATATACAACATGCATCACAGTATCTTCATCTATGCTTGTCACCTAGTCAAATAACTTAATTAAATTTGTCAGACATAATTTGCCTTTGACAAAGCCATATTAGTCTGTCATTAACTGTTTAGTATTAATTTATTGTTTTCTAAATGATATTTATCCTGTATTATAGCCTACACAACTGAGAGGGGAAAAATATAAAAAGGACCTGAGGGGTAACTTTTCAAACAGGGTCTGGTATGTGTATAGAATAAGGTGCTCGAGGAAGTCGTGGAGGTGGGTATAATTGCAACATTTAAAAGGCGTCTGGATGGATATATGAATAGGAAGACTTTAGAAGGATATTGCCCAAATGCTAGCAAATGGGACCAGGTCAGGTTGGGATAACTGTTTGGCGCAGCTGAGTTGGACCGAAGGATCGGTTTCCATGTTGTATGACTCTTAAGATGTCAAGCTGACAGGTCTGTAGTTTTCTTGGTTATTCTTTGTCCCTTTCTTCAAATACTGTGTCACATTTACAATCTTCCAGTCCTGTGTTCAGAGAGGCCTGAAAAATTCCTGTCAATGGCTCCATGGTTTGTTCCTTTAACTCTCTCGGCAATTGAGGATGCAAATCTATCTGACCTGCTGACTTCTCATATCGTTGCTTCAGTGTGTAGCTTTCTGGGCCCCACTTTCCTTTTAGCTATTAACATATGTGAAGAACTTGTTGCTACTTGTTTTAGTTCAGTCTCATGATTCTTCTTAATCTCCCTGTATTTTAGCTTTAGCTTCTTTTTGCATTTGAGGTACTCTTCCTGATTTCTATTGCTGTTGTTGGTTCAGCATGTATCAAATGCCTCCCTTTTTTTTTCTTTATTTTCTCATCAATATCCTTAGTCATCCAGGGTACTCTAACTTTAGTTACTCATATTCATTTGTCAAGGATATGTACTTAGCTATAGCTATTCATCTCCCTTTTGAAATTCTCCCATTTTCAGCAACTATTTTATCGAACAAAATGTGCGTCCAATCAATGTGCTCCAGTTCAACTTTAGACCCCTAACATCTGCCCAGACTGGGATTTTAATCACTGACTGAGTTTTACATTTAAACAAACTTATTTTTTTTAACTTTATTATGTTGTGATTGATATTTGCCAAATGCTCCCCTCCTTCGCCTCATTTCCTGGGACCAGATCTTGAGCAAATGCCTCACTGGTAGGACTGGAAATGTACTGTTCTAGTAGTATTACAAGCAAATATGTACAGATATGTTTATTTATAGGAACTTTTGTTTTAAAGATACAGATTAAAATTTACTCTATTCATACAGTGAAAAAGTAAAATTTAAGATTTATTCGCCATGGATGTATAATGTTCATTTTCCAAATGGTATTGTTTTATTAGGGGGGCTCCACGGAGGTGATGGCTCACCATGTTGCAAAATTCTCCTGATTTTCCTTTGCTTCTTATCATGCCTTTGCTGCTTTTCCTTTTGTTCCTGTTTGCAATAAACAATGTCACATTGATAAATTAGTAATTGTTACACTGTATTAAGATAGCAAGTACATAAATTGTGTAATTGTGAACACATTCTACCTATGAATTGAAAATTAGTTGGATATGAAAGGTTAATATTTAAGGGGCTGACTCAGTTCTTCTTGCTGGTATAAATTTAATGCAAGGAGGTTTTGGTTACATGCAAATCTAAGCAGTTCAATGCCCATTTTAGAGCTTTATCAGTACGTACTTTAGGAATTTGGTGAGTGGGGGAAGAATTTGGCACAATAAGGCATGAGATGTTAAGTTCTTTTACCACACAAGGATCTCTCTGAGTGAGGCAGCAAGAGAAGCAACAATGTGTAAAGCTGAAGCCAGGAGCATTGTTTAAGTTGAAAGGTAGCAGATTACTTGGTGAGTTTTAAGAGTTTTCTTCTCTAAATCTGAGCAATCATTTTAATCATAACCAGGAATGTGTAAATGTAGGATTGATTAGTTAAAGCACGTTTTATAGATGCAAAGAAACATTGAAGACTTTAATTCATTAAATAAATAAAATAAGGTTAATCCAAGAAATAACAGAGCAGCGTATTTGAAATGCAGCATGTGGGAGTTTGCAGAGAGTGAGATTGTAAAGTGCCTTTCGGTGATGTCTCCATTTCAAATCACAAACTCAGATTAATTGAAGTTGAGCGTGACTTGGAAATACTCCAATACACAAGGGAATGGGAATGATTTCCAGCTTTATCCAAATAATAGTCAAACTTTAGGGGAAATCATAGATTAGGGAAAGGGAATTTATAATTGATTGAGAGCTGGCTGGTGGGTATTAAGGAGAGGTTGAGAAGGAAGTTTAGAAGACCCTGGTCCTGTTCAAAAGAAATGATTTACTTCTGATCTCCAGTGATAAAGAGTGAGACTGCAGTGAGGTCAGCTAAATTGCAGAACAAAGCACCAGGGCTCAGAAGACAGTTTAGGAGGGGAAAAACCTTATAAGAAATATAGTAGTTATGTGAGGTTCCTCAGCGAACATAGAACATAGAACATAGAAGAATACAGCGCAGTACAGGCCCTTCGGCCCTCGATGTTGCGCCGATCAAAGCCCACCTAACCTACACTAACCCACTATCCTCCATATACCTATCCAATGCCCGCTTAAATACCCATAAAGAGGGAGAGTCCACTACTGCTACTGGCAGGGCATTCCATGAACTTACGACTCGCTGAGTGAAGAACCTACCCCTAACATCAGTCCTATATCTACCCCCCCTTAATTTAAAGCTATGCCCCCTTGTAATAGCTGACTCCATACGTGGAAAAAGGTTCTCACTGTCAACCCTATCTAACCCCCTAATCATCTTGTACACCTCTATCAAATCACCCCTAAACCTTCTTTTCTCCAAAGAAAACAACCCCAAGTGCCTCAGCCTTTCCTCATAGGATCTTCCTACCATACCAGGCAACATCCTGGTAAACTTCCTCTGCACCCGTTCCAGTGCCTCCACATCCTTCCTATAGTATGGCGACCAAAACTGCACACAATATTCCAGATGCGGCCGCACCAGAGTCTTATACAACTGCAGCATGACCTCAGGACTCCGGAACTCAATTCCTCTACCAATAAAAGCCAGTACGCCATATGCCTTCTTCACTGCACTATTTACCTGGGTGGCAACTTTCAGAGATCTGTGTACATGGACACCAAGATCCCTCTGCTCTTCCACACTACCAAGTATCCGACCATTAGCCCAGTACCCCATCTTTTTGTTACTCTTACCAAAGTGAATCGCCTCACACTTAGCTACATTGAACTCCATTTGCCACCTTTCTGCCCAGCTCTGCAGCTTCTCTATATCCCGCTGTAACCTGCCATATCCTTCCTCACTGTCTACAACTCCTCCGACTTTCGTATCATCCGCAAACTTGCTCACCCAACCTTCTAACCCTTCCTCCAGGTCATTTATAAAAATGACAAACAGCAATGGTCCCAAAACAGATCCTTGCGGAACACCGCTAGTGACGGCACTCCAAGATGAACCTTTGCCATCAACTACTACCCTCTGTCTTCTTCCAGAGAGCCAATTCCTAATCCAAACCTCCAACTCACCCTCAATGCCATATCTCTGTATTTTCTGCAGTAGCCTACCATGGGGGACCTTATCAAACGCCTTACTAAAATCCATATATACCACATCTACCGCTTTCCCCTCATCTACCTCCTTCGTCACCTTCTCAAAGAATTCAATAAGGTTTGTGAGGCACGACCTGCCCTTCACAAAACCATGCTGACTATCCTTGATCACATCATTCTTATCCAGATGTGCATAAATCCTATCCCTTACAATTCTCTCTAAGACTTTGCCCACAACAGAAGTGAGACTCACTGGCCCATAGTTACTAGGATTATCCCTACTCCCCTTCTTGAACAAGGGAACCACGTTTGCTAGCCTCCAGTCCTCTGGCACTACTCCTGTCGACAAAGAGGACACAAAAATCAAGGCCAATGGCTCTGCAATCTCCTCCCTTGCTTCCCAGAGAATCCTAGGATAAATGCCATCAGGCCCAGGGGACTTATCTATTTTCACCCTTGCCAGAATTTCCAACACCTCTTCTCTACATATCTCAAAGCCATCCATTCTACTTATTCGTGCCTCAGTATTCATATCGACAACAATGTCCTGTTCCTGAGTGAATACTGACGAAAAGTATTCATTCAGCGCCTCCCCAATCTCTTCAGCCTCCACACGCAACTTCCCATTACTATCCTTGATTGGACCTATTCCTTCCCTAGTCATTCTTTTATTCCTAACATACCTATAGAAAGCCTTAGGGTTTTCCCTAATCCTACCAACTAAGGACCTTTCATGTCCCCTCCTTGCTGCTCTTAGCTCTCTCTTGAGGTCCTTCCGGGCTACCTTATAACTCTCAATCGCCCCTATTGAACCTTCACGCCTCATCTTTACAAAGGCCGCCCTCTTCCATTTAACAAGGGATTCCAACTCCTTATTAAACCACGGCTCCCTCACACGACCCTTTCCTCCCTGCCTGATAGGTACGTACTTATCAAGGACACTCAATAGTTGCTCCTTGAACAAGTTCCACATATCAATTACGCTCTTGCCTTGGAATCTACTTTTCCAATCCACACATCCTAAGTCATGCCTCAACGCATCATAATTTCCCTGCCCCTAGCTATAACTCTTGCCCTGTAGTACACACTTATCCCTCTCCATCACTAGAGTAAAAATCACCGAATTGTGGTCACTGTCACCAAAGTGCTCACCTACCTCTAGTTCTAATACCTGGCCTGGTTCGTTACCCAGAACCAAATCCAGTATGGCCTCACCTCTTGTTGGCTTATCTACATATTGTGTCAGGAAACTCTCCTGCACACATTGCACAAACACTGACCCATCTAACGAACTTGAGCTATAGCTTTCCCAATCAATATCAGGAAAGTTAAAGTCTCCCATAACAATCACCCTATTACTGTCACTCTTCTCCTGAATCATCTTCGCAATCCTTTCTTCAACGATTCTAGGACTATTAGGAGGCCTGTAAAAGACTCCTAACAGGGTGACCTCACCTCTCCTATTCCTAACCTCAACCCAAACTACCTCAGATGGCAAATCTTCGTCCATATTCCTTTCCACCGCTGTAATACTAACTCTCTACACTGAAGCCGGTTCAAAATCCTAGCACTCTTCTTAACAACATTGTATATGTTATCATATGGACCACAGCAGCTTAAGGTGGTGGCTAGCTGTCACCTTCTCATTGGCAATTAGGGATAGACAATAAGACTCACCAGTGATGCCCATATCTCAAGAAGATATAAACAAAAGCATCATAAAGTGAAAGCAGTTATCAACTCCAAAAGTTATGTAGTTAAAGTAACTGTAATCATTGTAATAGATGTCTCCATAATACTGGACAAAAAATAACATTTTAGGCTGATGAAAAGAACATTTCGAGAACTTTCCCCAATAGAGGGGAGAAAGACAAATAAAGAGCTTCCAATCACAAAAACGGAAGGAAGGAAAATTAAGCTATCAAAATATAAAAGGGTAAAAGTATGGGACTATAGAAGATTTCAGATATGAGACTATGACATAATTGTTGTGGTTCTGTTCGCCGAGCTGGAAATTTGTGTTGCAGACGTTTCGTCCCCTGTCTAGGTAACATCCTCAGTGCTTGGGAGCCTCATGTGAAGCGCTTCTGTGATGTTTCCTCCGGCATTTCTAGTGGTTTGAATCTGCCGCTTCCGGTTGTCAGTTCCAGCTGTCCGTTGCAGTGGTCGGTATAGTGGTTGGTACACACAAAAGAAGTTGCATCAAGACACTATTCAAAAGGGCCACAACACACTGCAGTACACCAGAACTGCAAAAAGAGGAAGAACACCTATACAATGTATTCACCAAAAACAGATACCCGCGCAATTTCATCAACAGATGCCTAAGGGAAAGACAATGGAACGAGGACATGCCGCAACTGAAAGGACTAGCCACACTACCATACATCAAGAGCATTTCCGAACTGACAGCCAGACTATTGCGACCACTAGGACTCATAACAGCACACAAAACAACAGCCACTCTCAGACAACAACTCACTAGAACGAAGGACCCGATACCCAGCATGAGCAAAACCACTGTAGTGTACAACATCCCATGCAAGGACTGCACAAAACACTACATAGGACAAACAGGAAGACAGCTAATGATCTGCATCCATGAACACCAACTAGCCACGAAACGACATGACCAGCTATCCTTAGTAGCCACACACGCAGATGACAAGCAATATGAGTTCGACTGGGACAACACTATTATTATGGGACAAGCCAAACAGAGAACAGCCAGAGAATTCCTAGAGGCATGGCATTCATCCACAGATTCAATCAATAAGCACATTGAGCTGGACCCAATATACCGACCACTGCAACAGACAGCTGGAACTGACAACCAGAAGCGGCACATTCAAACCACTACAAATGCCGGAGGAAACATCACGGAAGTGCTTCACATGAGGCTCCCAAGCACTGAGGATATCACCTAGACAAGGGAAAAAACATCTGCAACACAAATTCCCAAGTTGGTGAATAGAATCACAACAACGAGCACCCAAGCTACAAATCTTCTCACAAACTTTGAACTATGACATAATTCTGGAATAATTTGCAAAACTCTATGACAGGCTTATTTCTTGAAGCATTCTGAAGTCAGTATCCATAGCTAGCAAAAAGATAAGTTGAAACAGAGTGTGAACTTCATGGAACTATATAATCAAAAACATTCTAAGAATCATCACGATATTGAGCACAAAGCAAATTTAGGCCAGAGATATTGAAAGAATATTATGGGTTTATTGAATAAAAAGGTACAAAAAAATGCAAGGTCTGTGATAAGAACTTTAAGAAAGACAGCAACAGAACATTGAACTGCACAGCACAAGAACAGGCATTTCGGCCCACCTTGTCTGTGCCAACCACGATGTCATTCTAAACTAATCCCATTTGCCTGCACGTGGTCCATATCACTCAATTCTTCTCCATTGTGTCTTAAATGTTGCTATCGTTTCTGCTTCTACCACCTCTCTTACCAGTGTGTTCCAGGCACCTAACATTCTCAAGTCCAAAGAAGATGTATATGTATGCTTTATAGATTATACTGAGGCAGTTGACAGAGAGAGGCAGACAAGACATTGAAAATGTCATACAACATGAATAGATAGAAAATAAGAACCATTCCCATAAATTCAGTCAATAGAGTACTTAACTAGGGAACCAAGTTGATTGGATTTATTGTCCCGCTGTTCCTGAACGTGTCGGTGTGTTCAAGCTTCTGTGTCATTTGCCTAACAGAAGGTTTTGGAGTGCATTACCAGGGTGGGATGAGTCTTTAATGATGCTGACAGCCTTTTCACAGCAATGAGACGTGTAAATTGCCTCAATGGATGGAAGGTTACCTTCGGTGATGGTCTAGTTGGTGAGGGTCCTTATGGACAGACCAAATTTCCCAAGCCACCTGAGGAAGGAGTGTTGTTGTGCCGCCTTGACTGTCACATCTACGTGGGAGGCTCAACCTTTACAGATATACAATAGAAAGCATACTGTTGGTTGTTGGTTATAGTCACTCCTAGGGATCTAATGCTCTCAACCTTCGCTCCATTGATTTAGAGGGTGGCTTGTTCTCCTACTTTCTTTCTGAAGTCAATGATCCATTCTTAGTTTTGCCGACCTTAAGAGAGGGGTTGTTATCATTGTACCATGTCACCAAACCCTCTATCTCCTTTCTGTATTCTGACTTATCATTGTTTAATATCCATCCTACCACAGCAGTGTTGTCAGCAAACAAGTTAAAGGAATAAGGATGCAGACAAATTAGGAATTTGAGAATAAAACACAACAATAAACATAGAGTTTTTCACCTCCCCAGATATTAACTACTGATATAGGTAAAGGGGATATTGGAATGCAATTCTGATGATGTGCATGGATTTCCTTTCTCACTGAATATCGATAGTGAAGATTGTTTATTGGGCCTCATATTTAGGGAAAGACTCAGATCAGACAAGGAAAACTAGAGTTGGGGGAGAATGAAGCATCAGACCATCATATATGACAAAACATTGAACATTACATGATGTTGTGCCGAACTGCAGAAGCAATCTGAAACCCTTCTAACCTACACTATTCCACTGTCATCCATATATTTATCCAATGACCATTTAAATGTCCTTAAGGTTGGCTGGTCTACTACTGTTGCAGGCAGGGCATTCCATGCCCTTACTACTTTGAGTAAAGAAATTACCTCTGACATCTGTCCTATATCTATCACCCCTCAATTAAAGCTATGCCCCCTCATGCTAGCCATCATCATCCAATGAAAAAGACTCTCACTGTCCACTCTATCTAATCCTCTGATCATTTTGTATGTCTCCATTAAGTCACCTCTCAACCTTCTTCTCTCTAATGAAAACAGCCTGAAGTACCTCATAAAACCTTCCCTCTATACCAGGCAATATCCTAGTAAATTGCCTCTGAACTCTTTCCAAAGCCTCCACATCTTCCGGTAGCACAGCGACCAGAATTGTACACAATGCTCCAAGTGCAGCTGCACCAGAGTCTTGTACAGCTGCAGTATGACCTCATGGCTCTGAAACACATTCACTCTACCAATAACAGCTAGCACCCCATACGCCGCCTTAACAATCCTATCAATCTGGGTGGCAACTTTCAGGGACCTATGTACATGGACACTGCTCATCCACACTGCCAAGCATCTTACCATTAGCTCACTAATCCATATTCCTGTTACCCCATCCAAAGTGAATCACTTCACACTTTTCTACATTAAACTCCATTTGCCACTGCTCAGCCTAGCTCTGCAGCTTGTCTATGTCCCTCTATAACCTGCAATATCCTTTGGCACTATCCATAACTCCACTGACCTTAGTGTCATCCACAAATTTACTAGCCCATCCTTCTATGCCTTCATCCAGGACATTTAAAAAAATGACAAACAGCAGTGGGTCAAAACAGATCCTTGTGGTACACAGCTAGTAACTGAACTGTAGGATGATCATTTCTTATCAATCATGACCCTCTGATTTATTTTAACTAGTCAATTTCTGATCCAAACTCTGAAATCACCCTCCGTATTTTCTGCAATGGCCTACCATTGGGTACCTTATCAAACACCTTACTGAAATCCATATACACCACATCAACCACTTTACCCTCATTCATCTGTTTGGTCACCTTCTCAAAGAACTTAATAAGGTGTTGTGAGACACGACCTACCTTTCACAAAACTGTGTTGACTATCCCTAATCAACTTGTTCCTTTTCAGATGATTATAAATCCTATCTCTTATAATCCTTCCAACACTCGGCCCGCAACCGAAATAAGGCTCACTGGTGTATAATTACCAGGATTGTCCCTACTCCCCTTCTTGAACAAGGGGACAACATTTATTATCCTCCAGTCTTCTGGCACTATTCCTTTAGACAATGATGACATATAGATGAAAGCCAATGGTTCTGCAATCTCCTTCCTAGATTCCCAGAAAATCTTAAAATAAATCCCATTCGGCCGAGGGACTTGTATATTTTCACACTTTCCAGAATTGCTAACATCTCCTTATGAACCTCAATCCCATCTAGTCTAATAGCTTGTATCTCAATCTTCTCCTCAATAACTTTGTCATTTTCCAGTGTATATACCGACAAAAAAAATTTCATTTAGCGCCTCTCCTATCTGCTCAGACTCCACACACAACTTCCCATTACTGCCCTCAACTGTCCCTAATCTTCCTCTAATCATTCTTTTATTCCTGACATACCTATAGAAAGCATTAGAGTTTTCCTGGCTCTTACCTGCCAAAGACTTCTCATGTCCTCTCCTGCCTCTCCTTCGCCCTCTCTTTAGGTCCTTCCTGGCTAACTTGTAACTCTCAAGCGGCTGGACTGAGCGCTCATGTCTCATCTTTACATAAGCCCTCTTCTTCTACTTGACAAGAGATTCAACTTCTTTAGTAAATCACGGTTCGCTCGCTCGACCACTTCCTCCCTGCCTGACAGGTACATATTTATGAAGGACACGCAATAGCTGTTCCTTGAACAAGCTTCACATTTCAATTGTGCCCATCCCCTGCAGTTTCCTTCCCCAACCTATGCATCTTAAGTTTTGCCCGATCGCATCATAATTGCCTTTCCTCCAGCTATAACTCTTGCCCTGCAGTATATATCTATCCCTTTCCATCGCTAAACTAAACTGAATTGTGATCACTATCACCAAAGTGCTCACGTACCTCCAAATTAACACCTGGCCAGGTTCATTACCCAGTACTAAATCCATTGTGGCCTCGCCCCTTGTTGGTCTACCTACATGCTCTGTCAGGAAACCCTCCTGCACACATTGGACAAAAACTGACCTATCTAAAGTACTCGAACTATAGCATTTCTAGTCAATATTTAGAAAGTTAAAGTCCCCCCATAACAACTATCCTGTTACTTTCGCTCCTGTCCAGAATCATCCATGCAATCCTTTTCTCTACATCTCTGGAACTTTTTGGAGGTCTATAGAAAACTCCCAACAGGGTGACCTCCTTTCCTGTTTCTAACTTCAGCCCATACTACCTCAGTCCTGCAACATCCTTTTTGCAACCATAATACTATCCTTGACTAACAATGCCACACCTTCCCCCCCTCTTTTTTCATCTTCTGTTCTTACTGAAACATCTAAATCCTGGAAGCTGCAACAACCATTTCGGTCCCTGCTTGATTCATGTCTCCGAAATGGCCACAACATCGAAGTCCCAGGTACCAACCCTTGCTGCTAGTTCACCCACCTTATTCCGGATGTTCCTGGCATTGAAGTAGGCACACTTCAAACCAGTTTCCTGCCTGCTGGACCTTGAAACCTCATTTCTGACCTCACTGCTCTCAACCTCCTGTACACTGGGGCTACAATTCACGTTCCCATCCCCCTGCTGAATTAGTTTAAACCCTCCCGAACAGCATTAGCAAACCTTCTTTCCCCCTCCCCTGCCACCCGCCAAGATATTGGTACCCCTCTGGTTCAGGTGGAGACCATCCTGTTTGTAGAGGTCCCACCTACCCCAGAATGAGCCCCAATTATCCAGATATCCCAATTCCTCCCTCCTGCACCATCCCTCAAGCCACGTGTTTAACTCTTCTCTCTTCCTATTCCTTGCCTTGCTAGCACGTGGCATGGGTAACAAACCAGAGATAACAACTCTGTTTGTTCTAGCTCCAAGCTTTCATTCTAGCTCTCTGAATTTCTGTCTTAAATCCCCATCCTTTTTCCTACCTATGCCTTTGTGGACTATGACTTGGGCTGCTCCCCCTCCCCCTTCCCCCTTCAGGATCCTGAAAACATGATCCAAGTCATCACGCACCCTGACACCTGGGAGGCAACACACCACCGTGCGTCTCTCTCGTTCCCACAGGATCTCCTATCTGTCCCCTTAACTATGGAGTTCCCGATGACTTAATGCTCTGCTCCTCTTCTCCCTTCCCTTCTGAGCAACAGGGACAGACTATGTACTAGAGACCTGTACCTCATGGCTTACCCCTAGTAAGTCCCCCCTGCAACAGTATCCAAAACATATACTTGTTAATGAGGGGAACAGCCACCGGGGATCCCTGCATTGTCTGCCGGTTCCCTTTCCATCCCCTGACTGTAACCCTTTTTCCTGTACCGAAGGTGTGACTACCTCCATGTAAATCCTCTCAATTTAGTCCCTCAACCTGCTGAATGAAGTTCATCCAGCTCCAGTTGCATAACACAGTTCGTTGCACATCTGCAGCTGAAGTCAGCACATACACTAGTAGTGACCCTTAGGTCCCACATTCTATAGAAGGAGCATTCAACTGCCCTAACCTCCATTCCTACTGTTTTGAATTCCCAAAGAGACTATTGGAAAAAAAACTAGCAACTTTACCAATCCGGCACACAGAAACGTTTTTTTGGTTAGAGGAGGCGGACGGGAGTGGGACACTAACTAAGTAGCGTTTCAGGTAATGCAACCACTCAAATGTATGACTTCACTTACTCAGCAATCCCATGTCCACTCTTATTCAGCAGCGCCCTGCCTATTCACGAGGCAAGTTTTTAAAGTCTTCACTTACCTTCCCGGCAGTCCCCTGGTTGTCAATCCTGGTGTTCCTGCTGTTAAAAAAACAAATGATAGGAACATAGGAAATTGAAGATAAGGCTGAGGCATTCACAACAATGCTCAGCCAGAAGTCCAGAGTGACTGGTACAGGCCCAGATGGATCAAAGGCCTCAGCACCACTGATACCATTTTCAGCCCAGTCAATTCACTTCATGTGTTATCAAGAAATGGCTGCATATACTGAAACAGCAGTGGGGCCTTACAACATTTCACAAAAGAACTGAAGACGTACATTCCAGAACTTCTGACGAACCTGATGAACCTATCCCAATAGTCACTGCATCAGAGGTCGGATCAGTTTTCCTTCGTGTGAATCCAAAGATAGTGATGGGACCAGATGGAGTACCAGGCCATGCATTCGGAGCATGTGCAGATCAACTGGCAGAGGTCTTCTTGGACATCTTCAACCTCTCCCTGCAGCAGGCAACTGTCCCTGCCTGTTCAATAGGGCCATCATCCCTGTGCCTAAGAAGGCTCGTGCAGCATGTCTCAATGACTACCGCTCATTGGCCCTAACTTTGATAGTCATGAAGTGCTTTGAAAGGCTGGTCATGGCATTAATCAACTCCAGCCTCCTCATTACTCTTGACCCACTCCAATTTGCCTATCGGACCAACAGATCCACGTCAGATGCTATATCACAGACCCTTCGCTCCTCCCTAGAACATCTTGACACAAAAACAGCTATATAAGAATCCTACTCATTGACTACAGTTCAGCCTTCAACACTATTATCCCCTCGAGACTGATTACTTAACTTTGTGATCTTTGCAACTGGATCCTCAGTTTCCTGACCCACAGGCCACAATCAGAGAAGACTGGGGACAATATTTCATTGTCACACTCATCACTGGAGCCCCCACAGGGGTGTGTACTCAACCCCCTACTGTACTCACTCTATACCCATGACTGTGCCGCCAAATACCAGACTAATTCCATTTACAAGTTCACTGATGACACCACCATACTTGGTCGAATCTCAGATGGCGATGAAACAGACTACAGATGGGAGGCAGAAAGACCAGAAAAAATGGTGCACTGAGAACAACCTAGCTCTCAATGCCAAGGAACTCATTATTGACTTTCGGCAGGATATTACTCATGCCCCCCCCTATACATTAACAGCACAGAGGTGGAATGAATGGACAGTGTCAATCTCCTGGGAGTGGTTATCCACAACAAGCTTTCTTGGACTCTTCATGTGGATGCACTGGTTACAAAGGCCCAACAACATTTCTTCTTCCTCATGCAGCTGAGGAAATTTGGCATGATGGTGAATACCCTTGCCAATTTTTATAGGTGCGCCATCAAGAGCATCTTGACTGGATGTATCACTACCTGGTAGGGCAACTGTACCATTCAAGATCAGACAGTGGCTACAGGGAGTGGTGAACTTGGTCTGGACAATCACAAAGGCTAACCACCCATCTATAGAATCCATCTACGAGGCCCACTGTCAAGGAAAGACCACCAGCATTCTTAAAAATCCATCCCACCCTGGCAATGTTTTTCTACAACCTCTACCCTTGGGGAGGAGGTACAGAAGCCTGAACATATGCACCAGCCGGTTTTGTAACAGTTTCTATCTTACTGTTGTTGGAATACTGAATGGACTCACAAACTCTTAACATTCGCCTGTACCTGTGTTTTTGTTTTTGCAGCTGTTTACCTAGTATTTACTATCTATGCTACTTAACTATGTGATCTGTCTGTATTACTTGCAAGACAAAGCTTTCATTGTGCTTCCGTACATGTGACAATAAATTCAATTCAATTCAACTCCTCGCATCCCTAGCCAAGCTGTTCCAATATAGCTACTCAACAGGAACAGTGCTATCAAGCAGCATTTGTTTAGCTATAACCTGTCTAGTTATGGCCAGTTTGGGATCTACAAGGCCACTTAGCTCCTGACCTCATTACAACTTTCAGCTACTGAGTTGAATTTCAGGGTTGAGATGAGAATTTGTGGCATTGAGGAGCCATCGCAACACTAGATTCAATGGGAATGAGGGACGAAAGTTCTTCACTGTCTAGATGCATACTTTAGCACAAAGGAAGGTGGGAAGGTGGTTGTAGTTGATCTTTCCAGGCTATCTCTGCAGGTGTACTGCAGGGTCGTATCCTAGGCCCAATCATTTTCGGCTGGGTCATCAATAATATTCCTCTACCCTAAGGTCTGAAATTGGGATTCTTGCTGATTGTGCAACTATGTTCAACATTCATGATTTCACACATACAGAAACAGTCCATGTTCAAGTGCAGATAGACCTGGGCAAGTTCTATGCTTGGGTTGAAAATGTTAAGGAACATTCATGCCTATAAATGTCAGACAATGACCATTTTCAACAAGACAGAGTGTAACCATTATCCTTTGTTATAATGATTGTTAAATTCCCCACGATCAACATCATGAGGGTTATCATTGATCAGAAGCTGAACCGTACAAACCATATAAATACAGTGGCTCTAAGAGCAGGTCAGAGTTAAGAATCCTTCAGAACCCACCAAAGCCAATCCACCATCTACATGACACAAGGCAGGAATCTGACTGAATATCATCTCATACATTCCCCACAGCATGAGGAAACAGCCCATTGAGTCCACACCGACATTCCAAAGAACATCCCACATAGACCCACTCCCTTATTCCTGTCACCCTGCATTTCCCAAGGCTAATCAACCTGACCTCACAGGCCTGGACACTGGGCGATTTAGCATGGCTAATCCACTTAATTTACACATCTTTGAACTGTGGGAGGAAACCCATGCAGACAATGAGAGAATGTGCTAACTCCACACAGACAGTCACCTGAGGCTGGAATTGAACACTGCTGTGAGGCAGCAGTGCAAAACAGTGAGTCACCATGCCATCAATTCTTTAAAGAGAAGACCGTTTACATTCAGGTTCTGATAAGACTCAGAACTACCATCGCTTCATCAGAGACAACTAACATTGAAGTTGCCAATCCTCAGGCATCATCTTTTGCTGCTGGGCCATTGCACCTTCGCTATCGCCTGCACTGGGCACACCATCGGAGACTATCACCATGGTTGATGTTGCCACGGTGTCCTCCTGCCACTGTAAGCTTTGGACCAAGTCAATAATGAAGTAGCCAATCCTCAGGTGCCATCTTACGAGAAGGTGCCGAGACAGCAACGTAATGCCCTCCCCCATGGTTTCGGTGATGCTGTTGACCACAGGCACAGTAAAGGCCTCTCTAATTGTCCAAGAGCCTAAATGGATGTTATCCCTATTTGCCTGGATGAGTGTAATTCCAACATTAACAAAGAAGCTTGACACCATATCACATGAATAGCCACCATATGCACAAGCATCCATCCTCACAACCCAGTGTGAACCATCTACAAGATGCAATGTAGATGAAATTCAGCAAAACTCTTCAGACTGTACCTGACAAACTGATATCTACTTCCATCTACGGTAACATGTACACGGGAATGCCATCATTTGCAAATTCCAAAGCCATTCACCAATAATGGCTCACTATTGCCTCACTGCACCAGGGACCCACATTAGATTCCAGCCTCGGGTGACTGTCTGTGTGGAGTTTGTACATTCACTCCGTGTCTGTGTGGATTTCATTCAGGTACTCCAGTTTCCTCCCACAATCCAAAGATGTGCAGGTTTGGTGAATTGGCCATGTTAAATTGCCCATATTTTTCAGAGATGTGTAGGTTAGGTGCATTGGTCAGGGGCAAATGTAGAGTAATGTGGAATAGGTTTGGGTGGGTTACTCTTTGGAGGGTCAGTGTGGACTTATTGGGCCAAAGGGCCTGTTTCCACACTGAAGGGATTCTCAGATTCTAAATCATTCCTTCAGTATTGCTAAGTCAGAATTCTGGTACTCCCTCCCTATCAGCATTATGGGTTCACCCACTACAAATGAACTGCGGCAGTTTAAGAAGGCAGCTCATCACCACCTCCTCATAGCCAGATAAGGATAGGCAATAAATGCTGCATTAGCCAGCGTTGCTCACATTCCCATGAATAAATTTATAGATTGTGAAGTATTGGAGAAATTCAGCAGGTCTGGCAGCATATGTGGAAAAAGAAATATATCATAGAATCCCCTACAGTGTGGATACAGGCTATTTTGCCCATTGAGTTCACACTGACCCTACATAAAGCATCCCACCCAACCATGCATGGCAAATCCACCTAGCTTGCACCCTATGTGCAATTTAGCACAACCAATTTGCCTAACCTGCACGTATTTGGACTGTGGGAGGAAACCTACACAGGCATGGGGAGAATATGCTAACTTCACACAGTCATCCAAGGCTGAAGTTGAACCCAGGTCCCTGGTGCTGCAAGTCAAGATTAGAGTGGTGCTGAAAAGCACAGCAGGTCAGGCTGCATCTGAGGAGCAGGAAAATCGACATTTTGGGCAAAAGCCCTTCATCAGGAAAGGCCTGATGAAGGGCTTTTACCCAAAACGTTGATTTTCCTGCTCTTCGGATGCTGCCTGACCTGCTGTGCTTTTTCAGCATCACTCTAATCTTGATTCTAATCTGCAGTAACCACCTCCACCCTGGTGCTGTGAGGCAGCAGTGCTAACCACTGAGCCACTATGCCACCCCTGTTAGTTATAATAGTCAATGTCTCTAGTCCAATCTAACTCAGATTTGGAACTGAAAATGATGCTGTTGGCAGAGAGGGGGGTGGGACAAGTGGAACAGATTATGAGGGTGCCCATAACAAAAAACAAAAGGAGTGATAATGGTGACATAGGAGAGACCAAGATCTAAAATAAGCGTAACTGAACTTGTGAAAAGGATCTCTGCCTTTCTGAGAACAAACTCAACAAGTTACTATCAAAACATGGCCGGGGCATAACAGGAGTGGAGGACAGAGATCATAATCCTAGTTGTGGAACTCAATACTGAGTTCTAGAGGCTGTGGAAAATGACATATTGTTCTTAGACCTTGTATTGAGCAGCGAGAACATTGTAGCAGGCCCAGGGCACAAAAGAAAATTGCTTGTTCCCTCGTGGGCTCTGTAATATGTTGGTCCAAAAAAAACCAGCTCGTAGACATTCTATAAATTTGTTTCTGGGATTTGTTATCAACCTGATTTTCCCAGTCCACCTGCATATTGACATCCCCATAGTTATTACATGCCTTTTCTTTCTCCTGATTTATTTTCTGCTCCCGATGATGTTTAGAGGTCTGTGCATAACTCCCATCCTTTATTCCTTTACAGCTCCTCAAATCTACCCAGATTCTATGCCAGATGATGTCCAATTAATGTCTGACATCAGTTCAGTATAACTTCATTGCTCATGTTCTGGTGCCTGCATTAATAAAACATGGATTACTGTATACTATATCAACTGCTTGCTCTACCTGTCCTGCCACCTTTAGTGATTTACATTTCCATACACCAGTATGTCTATGGTTCTGCGCACACCTTTGGATAATTCTCTTTATTTTATACTCACTTAACCAATTTGTATGGCAGTCAATTTTGTATCCGTGTTGTTACTGCCCAGTATGTACACCACATCAACAGCATTACCCTCATCAATTATCATAGAATCTCTACAATATGTAAACAGGTCATTTGACCCAACAAGTCCTCACTGACATTCCAAAGAGTAAATCACTCAGAACCATTCCCCTACCCTATTACCTTACATTTACCCTGACAAACCTATATATCCCTGAACACTACGGGCAGTTTAGCATGGCCAATTCACCTGACCTGCACATCTTTGGATTGTGGGAGGAAACCCATGTAGATGTGGGGAGAATGTGTAAACTCCACATGGACAGTCGCCCAATGAGGGAATCAAACTCAGGTCCTTGGCACAGTGAGACAGCAGTGCTAACCACTGAGCCACCTTGCCACTCATTACCTCTGCAAAAAAAGTTATTTGAATACAATTTTCTCTTAACAAATCTAATCTGGACTTCTTAATTAACCCACATTTTTCTATATGTCTAATAATTCTACACTAATTTTTTAAAAAGAGTTTCCCTGCTATTGCAGCTAAACTGTAATTGTAAACTTTTTTCAACAATGGTGTTACATTTGCAATTTTCCAGTTTTCTGGGATTCTTAGGCCAAAGGAATGTGAAAGAGACTATTGATAGTGCATCTTCAATTTCCACTCCCTTTAACATCCTTGGATGCATCTCATCTGGTTCCAGTACTTCATCAAACTTAAAAGTCAGCAGGCTATAGTCCAACAGGTTTCAGAGCGCTGCTTCTTCATCAGCTAGTGCTTCCAATTAAACCTGTTGGACTATAGCCTAGTGTTGTGTGATTTTTAACTTTGTACAGCCTAGTCCAATACCGGCATCTCCAAATTAAAAGTCAGCAGTTGTCAAATAATCTTGCTTATCAATTTTAAACCTTTCTGTCTCTGTCACCATGGCCTGAGCAGCATCTCCTCTAATAAGAAAGACAGAAGTATTCCCTTTATGAGAACTAAATATTTTAAAGGAATATAAAGTAGGAAAATTCAAAGTTCAGATTCTACTATGTTGCAAAGAATTAATGAATTTTTTTTATAACTCAAAGGAGAAATGAAACCATTAGATGTTTAGTTATTGGTTACAGAAGGTCATTTAATTTTTGGAGAAGCTGGTATCTTTAGGGTAAGAAAAAGAATGCCTAGATCAGCTTTTATGGTTATCTTGCAGTTTGTAACAGAACTGAGAGAAGGATAACTGCACTCATGTTTACAAAAAACCTGCAAACCAAGTCAGGTTTTAATCTCTCTCTCTCTCTCTCTTTGTGAATGGAAAACAAACAACACTCAAGGAATCCTGAAAAGAATTCCTAACTAAAAGGAAAATGCTAGGTCCAACTCACTATTGAATTAAAACTTTCCCCAGTCAACAACATGATATCTTTGCCAAAACGCAAATGAATTGTGAAAAAGTCCTTAATGTTCAGACTCTTGAACTACAGAATTTATTCCCTTTTGCCTGTATTTCCTGGCCATGATCTTTCTGCAGAAGTGTTTATCTTGTCTGTCTTGCCCATCCTATTTGGGAATGCATGTGGTAAATGATGTGATTTATAAAAGATATAATTTAATTTTGTTTAACAGTGATTAATAATCTGTTTTGTCACATAATAAAGAATAAGTTTCTTGCTTATTTATAAAATCTGGTAAGAGTGCCTTTTATCTTTGACAGTGCTCAAAGTCAGGCAAACTAACCAGATAAATAGAGCTGAGAAGTGTTGACCCCTGCAGGGTCAAGTTAGGTGTGGTTGGAAGAAGTGGGGTTTGTGTTAGGTCCAGTACGGTGCCAATTCTACGTAAGTCAGGCATACAGGTGGGTAAATTGAGTCCATTAGCTGTATTAGGGGTAAATGTATACATGCGCGTGTATGTGGATGTGTATGCATGCACACTTGTGTATAGTATTCTAACATTAAGGGCACAAGTTGGATCTTCACTGCATAAACTTGTTTGTGGAAAACCACTTCCTATTGAAGATCACAATGTCTCAATTCACTTATGTGAAATATTTTCAGGCAATAAATCACCAAATACATTTAAAGAACAAAAGAAAACAAAGTGTTTAAACAAGCTAAAAGTATTTTTTCTCCTCAAACTTTAATAACCGGGGGACATCAATTAAAGGTAAAAGACAGAGGTCTACAGGGGTTTTAAGGATGAATTTTTCTTTCTTGTGAAGCTCACTTCCTGAAAGTATGGCAGAGGCAGGAACCTTGGAACATGGGATTAATGTAGGTAACTGCTTGATGAACAGGTGTGGCCACAATGGGCTGAAGGGTCTCTTAACAAGACAAACTCTAAGGCTGTAACCTATATAATTTTATTTTGCCATTGAACTATTTCCCTTACCACACACATCTCAAGAAACAATGTTTGCAACTTACCCAAACTGTCAACTATTTCAGATGAAACCTAAAAATGCTTATTTTATATTCTCTGGGTGGTACAGTGGTTAGCACTGCTGCCTCACAGTGCCAGAGACCCGACTTAAATTTCCGCCTCAGGCAACTGTCTGTGTGGAGTATGCGCATTCTCCCCGTGTCTGCGTGAGTTTCCTCTGGGTGCTCCGGTTTCCTCCCACAGTCCAAAAATGTGCAGCTTAGATGAATAGGCGATGCTAAATTGCCCGTAGTGTTAGGTGAAGGGGTAAATGTAGGGGAATGGGTCTGGGTGGGTTGCTCTTCAGTGGGTTGGTGTGGACTTGTTGGGCCGAAGGGCCTGTTTCCACACTGAGTAATCTAATCTAACCAATTGATTGGCAAATAGAAGCAAATGAACTAGGGCATATTTTAAATCTGCACTACACTTGACTGATATTGTATATTCAATGTTTTACTTTCAAAATTGACCGTTAGCCATTGACATAAAATTCCTGACACCCAACCAGCAACACTTGAAATGACTAATACAATAATTGATACAGGAAAAAAATATCCTAAAGTTTCATGATAGATCCATTTAAACTCAAGTACTGCAGAACCCAGGTGTATGCCAATCGGTGCATGGCACCGCCAGCAGCAACAGCCTGGCTGCTTCGACGGCTTCCATCGGAGAGAGGCAGGCCTCTGCCCAGACCCTCTTCTGGCCCCAGCTCCTTTTCAAGCCTTAAATCTACTCCTTGGAAATAATAGAATTGAAATTGTCAAAATGTTTGAGAGATATAATTGAGAGATGGATGGAGAACCCCTTTCCTCCAACCATAACGATTAAAAAATAAGCTTTTGGTCTCCAGCTTCCCTGGATTGTTACCCGTCTTGGGACCAATCACATATTGGCTCGCTCTGCCTTCTCCACCAGTCCTCACTTGCCTGCAAAGAGATTGACTGCTCCTTCCCAAGTATCTACTCCCCAAGTTCCTCATTTAAGTGTAACTCTTGCTCATTGGGCATAAGCTGCCTTCTGAGGCCCACCTGGATAGCGCTGTTAGAATATTACAGCTTTCTATTAGATCCTCCCTTTTTGTTCTGAACTCCAGCAAATAAAATTCTAATTCATTGAGCCTTTCCTCTTATGTCAGTCCTACCATCCAAGAATAAGTCTGGTAAACTTATGTTGCCCTCTCTCTGTAGCAAGAATACTGTTCTCACATAAGAAGACCAAAACTGCACACAGTATTCCAGGTGTGGTCTCAGCAAGGCACTGTATAAAGTGTAAAAAGACTTTATACTGCACTTTACTTGAATCCTCTTGCTATGAAGACCAACATGTCCAATTGCCTTCTTTAATACTTGCTGCATGTGCAAGCTTATTTTCAGCAACTGATGTATGAGGACATCCAGGTCTTTGTGTATATTTTTCTCCCTCAATTTATAGCCATTCACATAATAAGCTGCCTTTCTGTTTTTGTTACCAAAATGGATATCCTCCCATTTATCCACATTAATCTGCCATGCGTTTGCTCACTCACTCAGCTTGATCAAATCATACTGAAGCATTCGTGCACTCTCCTCACAGTTCACCCACCCACCCAACTTTGTATCATCTGCAAGTCTGGAGATATTATCTGAATCTGGAGTACAAAGTAAATGCCAAATACTTATAGGCCAGTTAGCTTCACTTCAATGATGGGCAAATTGGTAGATTCAATCCTGACAGATCACTTAGAAAGGCATGGACTAGTCAGGGATAGTCAGCATTATTTTCTTAGGGGAAGGTCATGTCTTACAAATTTGATTGAAATCTTTGAGGAAGTGATAAGGAGGATCGATGAGAGTAGTGTAACGGATGCTGACTACATGGATTTTAGTAAAGCATTTGACAAGATCCCACATGGCAGGCTGTCAAAAAAAGCAAAACTCAATGGGATACAGGGTAATATGTCAAATTTGATCCAAAATTGGCTTAGTAACAGGAAACAAAGGCGGCAGTTGATGGCTGTCCTTGCGATTGGAAAGCTGTTTCAAGTGAGGTTCTGCAGGGCTCAGTGTTTGTCTGTCTTTTATGTGAATGGGGCTGAAAATAAAGGTTATTGTGTTTAGCAGAGCAAAATTAAACAACAAAGTAATCTAATTAATGCCTGTGTTTAAGCAAGTTACTGCATTTAAGTTTTTTGTTTAAACTACAAAACCGTTGTTGAGAATTGATTATTCACTAAGACTGCAATTGGTTATTCAAAACAAAGTCTCATTTGGATCAATTTTGAGGGTTTTTGGGTTTACATTTACCCTGTTCTGAAGGCAGAGATAGGAAGGCTGATTTGGTTCGGCTCTGTGACTTTGTGTCACAAAATGGTGATAGTCTACCACTTTGTTTGTAGAGGGGATGACAGGAAAGTATACTTTGAGCACTGCAGACAGTTTTGGCACCTTATCTATGAACAGATATACTTGCACTGGACACATTTCAGGGAAGGTTCACTAAGTTGATTCCTGGAATGAATGGTCAAGAGTGTGGTGCTGGATAGGAGCACAGCAGGTCAGGCAGCATCCAAGGAGCAGGAGAATCGATGTTTCGGGCATAAGCCCTTCATCAGGAATGAGGCTTGTGGGTCGGGGCTGAGAGATAAATGGGAGGGGGGAGGGGGGAGGGGGGGGTGGGTTTGGAGAGAAGGTAGCTGAGAAAGTGATAGATGGATGAAGGTGAGGGAGAAGGTGATAGGTCAGACGGAGAAGTGATGGACAGGTCTGGAGGATGGTGCCGAGTTGTGATTGGGATAGTGTCGGGGGAGGGGAAATGAAGAAGCTGTTGAAATCCATATTTCTCCTGCGTGGTTGCAGGTTCCAAGGCAGAATATGAGGCATTCCTCCTTCAGGCATTGGGTGGTAACAGTTTGGCAGTGGAAGAGGCCCAGGACTTGCATGTCCTTGACGGAGTAGGAGGGGGAGTTGAGGTGTTCAGCCACAGGGCGGTGGGGTTGGTGGGGAAGTGGTGGAGAATGATGTGATGTATGCGGAGGTTGGTGGAGTGAAAGGTGAGGACCAAGGGGATTCTGTCCTTGTTGCGTTGGGAGGGAAAGGGTTCAAGGGCAGTGGCGTGTGAAGTGGAGGAGATGCGCTGGAGGGTATCTTCAACCATGTGGGAAGGGAAGTTGCGATCGTGGAAGAAGGATGCCATCTGGGACTTTCTGAGGTGGAATTGGTCATTGTGGGAACAGATGCAGCAGAGGCAGAGGAATTGGGAATAAGGGATGGTGTTCTTGCAGGGGGTAGGGTGGGAGGAGGTATAGTCTGGGTAGCTATGTGATTTGGTGGGCTTGTAATATTCCACCGACTCCCTCGTCAGGTCTACATCCCCTACCAACCCACACATCACTCCTGGCACCCTTCCCTGCCATCAGAGGAAGTGTAAAACCTGCACCCACACCACTCCACTCACTTCCATCCAAAGCCCCAAAGGATGCTTCCACATCTGTCAGAAATTTACCTGTACCTCTACCAATGTCATCTACTGTATTCGTTGCACCCAGTGGATGCCTCCTTGCAGAACTTTTCAGAGAATATCTGTGGGACACCCACACCCAGCAACCCCACTGCCCTGTGGCTGAAAACTTCAGCTCCCCCTCCCACTTCGTCAAGGACATCCAGGTCCACCGCCAAACCATTACGACCTGATGCCTGGAGGAAGAACACCTCATATTCCACCTTGGGACCCTGCAACCACACGGGATAAATGTGGATTTCAACAGCTTCATCATTTCCTCTCCCACCACATTATCCTAGTCCCAAGCCTCCAACTCAGCACCGCCCTCTGGACCTGTCCGTCACTCCCCCCTCTGACCTAACACCTTCTCCCTCACCTTCATCCACGTATTGCTTTCCCAGCTACCTCCTCCCAAACCCCACCCCCCTCCCATTTATCTCTCAGCCCCGACCCACAAGCCTCATTCCTGATGAAGAGAAAGTGAAGACTGCAGATGCTGGAGATCAGAGCTGAAAATTTGTTGCTGGAAAAGCACAGCAGGTCAGGCAGCATCCAAGGAACAGGAGAATCGACGTTTCGGGCATAAGCCCTTCTTCAAATCCTGAAGAAGGGCTTATGCCCGAAACGTCGATTCTCCTGTTCCTTGGATGCTGCCTGACCTGCTGCGCTTTTCCAGCAACACATTTTCAGCTCATTCCTGATGAAGGGCTTATGCCTGAAACATCGATTCTCCTGTTCCTCGGATGCTACCTGACCTGCTGCGCTTTTCCAGCAATGCACTCTTGACTCTGATCTCCAGCATCTGCAGTCCTCATTTTTTCCCTCCTAGAATAAATAGGTTATCTTATGAAGAAAAGTTGAGTAGATTGAACTTACACTCTTTAGATGATTGAGAAGTGATCTTATCAAAGTAAAGGATTTTGAGAGGGTTTGACGATGAAAGTGCTGAGAGGATTGTTAGGGAATCTATTACAGTGGCAGCTGGGTAATGCAATATATTTAAGGTTCAGTTAGACAGATCTATGGTTTACAAAGTATCAGGGAATATGTAGTTGGAATTAACGCTACCATAGGATTAGCCATTATTTTATTGAATGGTGAAACAGGCTTAAATATCCAAATGGCCTACTCCTGATTCTATTTTTTGTGTTATTGTTTGATATTTGTCATAGCTCTTCTTGTCAAAGAAGGTGAGTGGAAGCAGCACCCTATCAAAGTGTGTGGGACACAAAATGAGAATGTGTCCCATTTACTGATCTAATGCCGATAGTTGGAATGGCAGAAATTTCTGAAAGCTCTTATAATTTAGAACTGCGTAATTCAGTACTGTGAAATGATCCTGACTTGAAGGATCAAGATGTAGAATATGCTTGAGATAAGAAATAGTAAAAGTAAGCAGTAACTTGTGGGAATAGCTTCCAGGCTGCCCCCACCCCATTTCAATAGTTACAGTGTAGGAGGGAGCATACAGGAAGAAATAATGGGTAATATATGAATTAATCATGGGTGATTTTAATGTACATGTGGATTGGAGAATTAGATTGACCAGGGTAGCCTGGAAAATAAGTTTAGAGAATTTTTTGTTCATTTGAAAAGGAGAAGTATATTTTATAGTACTTATTTATAAATCTAAGAGAGGGTATGAAGTCACAGCTGGCTAAAGTGAACTTTGAAATGAGACGCAAAGATAGGTCAGTAGAGTTGCAGTGATAGACTTTTCAGGAATTATTTAAAAACTCAACATGTTGAAGGACTTCTACTGTCTTCTGTCTTGAAGAAACTAATTTTTGTGATGCTCTATTTCTGGAAATAAAATTAATTTACCAATAAAATAATAAAAAGGCAGAAATCAGACTAATAAGAAAAAGCTAGCTAGCAAATGTCAGCAAAGAGAAAATGTTTCTACATGTATTTGAATATATAAAATAGCCACTAAAGCGCTGATTCTCTGTAATTGAATCTTATGAATTTTCAGGGTACTTAGAAAACCATGGTGTTATCAGGTAGGGTTAACATGGTTTCATGAAAGGGAAACTGTGTCTCATATGTTCGTTTGCAAAACTGAAACTAGTCAAATGTTACAAAGATCAATCAGCACGTTGTCCTCAACTGTTTGCAACTCTGTTGCACGGTGGCACGCTGCCTCACAGCCTCACAGCGCCAGAGACCCGGGTTCAATTTCCGCCTCAGGCGATTCTCTATGTGGAGTTTGCACATTCTCCCCTTATCTGTGTGGGTTTCCTCCAGGTGCTCTGGTTTCCTCTCACAATCCAAAAATGTGCAGATTAGGTGAATTGGCCATGCTATATTGCCCGTAGTGTTAGGTGAAGGGGTAAATGTAGGGTAATGGGTCTGGGTGGGTTGCGCTTCAGCGGGTTGGTGTGGACTTGTTGGGCCAAAGGGCCGGTTCCCACACTATATAAGTAATCTAGTAACTATATCAATGATTTGGATGAGGGGATCGAATGTATGGTAGCTAACTTTACAGCTTTTGCCAAGCATGTTAAATTTTGTTGCTACTTATCTTTTGGAGTGGATAGGCAAATACACGAGTTATGAACTCACTGACATTGAGAACTTACTCTAGGTAGGAAAGTAAATCATTAAGAATAGGTAGAGGGATTGCAAAGATTTAGACAGGTTAGGTGAGTGAGCCAAAATTTCGCAGGTGGAGTAACTGAATAAATGTAAACTTGTCAATTTTAGCAGGAAGAGTAAGAAAAGCAGTAGATTATTTATTTGGAGACAGATGCAGAGAATCTGGTAGTACAGAAGGAGCTGAATGTTTAGTACATTAATCACTTAATGTTGAAATGCAATTACAGCAAATAATTAGGAAGAAAAATGGAAACGTGTTCATGATAAAAAGAGGAATGGAATATAAAGGTAGGTTTGTTTTACTGTTGCTGGCCAAGGTATTAGTGAGATCACATCTGAAGTATAGTTTTGGTTTGCATATTTGAAAAAAATTAGAAAATTGCTGTGTACGGAATTTGGAGGAGGGTCACGCAAACTATTCCTTGGGTGAAAAGCTTATGGAACAGGTTGGCTTACATCCATTGAAGTTTTGAAAAATGAGAGATGATCTTGTCCAAATATGAGATCTTGAGAGGACTAGTGCAGTAGATAGTTGAGGGGCAGCAGAAGCAGGCAGCTAAAGTTAGGAAGACATAGTTTAAGAATAAAATGTTTCCTTTTTAAGACAGAGATGAGTTCTTTTTTTACCTTTCAAAGAGTCATGAGAGAATGGAAGTCTTGCTGTTGAAGGTACTGATGGTTGGGTCTTTCATATTATTCAAAGCTGTGTTAGAGCTTTTATACACAATAGAATCAAAGGTGCAGACAGGAAACTTGAGCAGAGACCGCAACCAGACTTGAAGGCATACTATGCTCAGCAGTTATGTGAGATCTTTCTTGCATTCCCATTTAAGAATGGAAATGTGAATCTATATGAATCCTTCCAAGCATGCGACTGCAAGTCTTCCCAAGCCTGGTCTAACTTAATGTTAAAGGTAGCTAGATTCATGATTGTTGAATAAAGGAATGCTTTGTTTCACAATTGGGCAGAAAATAGATTTGAACAAATCTATAATTTTTATAATTTTTAACAGAGGATGGCCTGGCCAAATTGGCCATAAACAAGTCTAGGCACCGGGCCATGGAGAGGATCCTTATGGCTGATTGCCTGCCCTCTTCTTCGGTTATGTCCCAGACTGGGTGTCCCTGAAGGAGCATGCGGTGTCTACCAACCCCCTCGAGCTGTTCAGGTAGAAGTGGGCATTGCAGGGAGTGGAGTATTTTATTTCCCCCTCCAACTCTATTTTGATTTAATCCCTTCCTTCCCCTTCACATTTTTGATCACGCAGCATTGCCCTTTGGTGAGAAGGACACTGCTTGTCACTGGCTACGCGGGTATTTCCTTTCTTCCTGGTGGTGGAATACAAATAAAGATTTACACACTTGTTTTTCACTGTGTCCGACACCTGCACAAACACAACATGGTTGCTGGGAAAAATAGGCACGACTGCCGTTAGGTGGTAGTGCGGGGGTAAAGGAAAACTAGAAAAAAGGAAAACAAAGAAAAAAATATGACCAGGAAAATAAAATAAACAGAGAATTTAGAATTTCCTCAGTTCAGGAGACTGACTCTGAGCTGGCTGGTTGACAGCCAATGTACTATGCGCAAGTAAATAAACACAGAACATAGAAAGGTACAGCACAGAACAGGCCCTTTGGCCCACAAGGTTTAATCCTAATGTAAAATATACTAACTTAACCTATGCACCCCTCAACTCACTGCTAACCATGTGCATGTCTAGCAGTCGCTTAAATGTCCCCAATGACTCTGCTTCCACCACCACAGCTGGCAACGCATTCCATGCATTCACAACTCTCTGCGTAAAGAACCTACCTCTGACATCTGCTTTGTACCTTCCTCCTAATATCTTAAAACTATGACTTCTTGTACCAGTCAATCCTGCCCTGGGGAAAAGTCTCTGGCTATTGACTCTATCTATTCCTCTCATTATCTTGTATACCTCGATCAGGTCTTCTCTCTTCCTCCTCCTTTCCAGAGAGAAACGTCCAAGCTTATTCACCTTTCTTCATAAGGCAAGCCCTCCAGTCCAGGCAGCATCCTGGTATACCTTTTTTGCACCCTCTCCAAAGCCTCTGTATCTTTCCTATAGTAGGGTGACCAGAACTGGACACAATATTCCAAGTGTGGTCTCACCATGGACTTGTAGAGCTGTAGCAAAACCTTGAAGCTCTTAAACTCGATCCCCCTGTTAATGAATGCCAAAACACCATATGCTTTCTTAACAACCCTATCCACCTGGGTGGCAACTTTGATGGATCTATGTACTTGCACACCCAGATCCCTCTGTTCCTCTACACTGCCAAGAATCCTGTCTTTAATCCTATATTCAGCATTCGGTTCGACCTTCCAAAAGGCATCCAGGTTGAACTCCATCTGCCATTTCTCAGCCCAGCTCTGCATCCTGTCGATGTCGCAACCTGCAGTAGCCCTCTTTACCATCGGCGACACCTCTAACCTTTGTGTCATCTGCAAATTTACTAACCTACCCTTCAACCTCCTCATCCAAGTCATTTATAAAAACTACAAAGAGCAGAAGCCTAAGAATAGAGCCCTGCGGGACCCCACTCAACACTGACCTCCAGGCAGAATACTTTCTATCTACAATCATTCTCTGCCTTCTGTCAGTCAGCTAGCCAATTCCGAATCCAGATAGCCAAATCTCCCTGTATCCCATACTTCCTGACTTTCTGAATGAGCCTACCATGGGAACCTTATCACATGCCTTGCTGACGTCCATATACAGCACATCCACTGCTCGACCTTCGTCGACCTGTCTTGACATCTCAACTCAATAAGATTGTGAGGCATGACCTGCCCATCACAAAGCCATGCTGACTGCCTTGAATCTCACTGTGCTTTGCCAAATAGTCTTAAATCCTATCCCTCAGAATTCTTTCCAAACCTTGCTGACCACAGATGTAAGACTGGTGTATAATTGCCAGGGATTTCCCTATTCCCCTTCCTGAAAAGAGGAACAACATTCACCTCCTTCCAATTCTCTGGTACGAGTCCCGTGGAGAGATAGGAGGCAAATATCCTCGCCAGTGGCTTAACAACCTCCTTTCTCACTTCCCGGAGTAGCCTAGGATAAATGTGGTCTGGCCCTGGGGACTTATCAATCTTAATGTTTTCCAAATTTTCTTGCACATCAACCTCATCAATCTTGACCTGGTCAAGACTGTATCCCAGCTCCTCAAAGTTTTCATTCACAACAAGGTCCCTTTCCTTAGTGAAAACCGAAGCAAAAAAGCTCATTTACGGCTTCCACTATCTGCGCAGACTCCACGCACAAGTTCCCTCCGCTATCCCTGATCGGCCCTACCTTCTCCCTGATCATTCTCTTATTCCTCATGTATGAGTGAAAGGCCTTTGGGTTCTCCCTAATCCTTCTTGCCATGCCTTATTCATGTCCCCTCCTGGCTCTCCTCAGTCCATTTCTGAGCTCCTTTCTAGCAAGTCTGTATTCCTCTAAAGCTGTACTAGATCCTTGCTTCCTCCACCTTACGTAAGCAGCCTTCTTCCTTTTGACGAGAAGCTCCTCTGTTCTTGTCATCCAAGGTCCCTTAATCTTACTCTTTCTTACCTGTCTCAGAGGAACAAATTCATGCATCACTCGCAACAACTGCTCCTTAAATAGTCTCCACATGTCTGCTGTGCCCTTTCTGTGGAACAATTGCTCCCAGTCTGTACTTTCCGACTCCTGTCTGATAGCGTCATAGTTTCCTTTTCCCCAGTTAAATATCTTCCCTCAGTAACTGCTCCTTTCACTCTCCACGGCTATGCTAACTGTGAGGCAGTTGTGATCACTGTCACCACGAGATCTGACACCTGTCCTGGCTCGTTGCCGAGCACCACTTCAAATTGGCCTCTCCCCTCGTCGAGCTGTCTACATACTGAGTAAGGAAACCCTCCTGAACACACCTGACAAAATTGGCTTCATCCAAACCATCTGCACTTAGGAGGTGCCAGTCGATATTGGGAAAGTTTAAATCACCCATAACAACAACCCTGCTACTTCTGCATTTTTGCACAATCTGCCCACCTATGAGGTCTTCAATCTCTCTACTGCTATTAGGTGATCTGTAGAAAACCCCCAATGCAGTGGCTCTTCTCCTGCTGTTCCTAACTTCCACCCATACTGACTCAGTAGACAAACCTTCCTCAACAACCTTTGTTTCTGTAGCTGTGATGCACTCTCTGATTAGTAATGCTGCATCCCCTCCTCTTTTTCCACCCTCCCCGTTCTTTTGAAACGTTCTAAACCCTGGAACATCAAGCAAGCATTCCTGCCCCTGTGAAACCCACGTCTCCGTTATGGCCACAACATCGTAGCCCCAAGCACTGATCCATGCTCTAAGTTTGTCACTCTTATTTTGGATACTCCTTGCATTAAGGCAGACACACTTTAACCAATCCCTTTGTTTCATCGCATGAGAAACGTCCTGATAGATTCAGTACATCCTGTCACTGCCCCATCTGCAACTGTCCCTTTCTCAGACATGTCGCTCTGATTCCCACCCCCCTGCTAAACTAGTTTAAGCCCTCCCAAATCACACAAGCAAATCTCCCACTCAGGACATTTGTGCCCCTCCAGTTCAGGTGCAACCCATTCTTCAGGTGTACAGGTCCCACCTTCCCCAGAAGGTATCCCAGTGGTCTAGGTATCTGAAGCCCTTTCTCCTGCACCAGCCTTGCAGCCATGTGTTAAGCTGCATTCACTGACTGTTCCTCATCTCACTATCTCGTGTCACTGGTAGCAAACCTGAGATCACTCCTCTACTCATCCTGCTCTTCAGCTTCCAACCTAACTCTCTGTCGTCACTTTTCAGATCCTCAATTCCACTTAAAAACTTCCCAGAAGTCCTTTGCCCCTCCTTCGCACCTCTCGGCAAATGGAGGCCCCGACGCCTGAAGTAAGGGTTTTAAACGGTTAAACTCACGTTCCCAGAAGTCCTTTGTTCCTCCCTTGCACTTCTTGGCAAAAGGGTTACTTGGTGATGGGATACTGTAATTTCATACTCTCTAGTTTCACATTCAGTTTAAAAATTGCTAAACGTTTAGATTAGATTAGATTACTTACAATGTGGAAACAGGCCCTTCGGCCCAACAAGTTCACACTGACCCGTCGAAGCGCAACGCACCCAGACCCAATCCCCTACATTTACCCCTTCACCGAACACTACGGGCAATTTAGCATGACCAATTCACCTAACCTGCACATTTTTGGACTGTGGGAGGAAACCGGAGCACCTGGAGGAAACCCATTCAGACACGGGGAGAATGTGCAAACTCCACACAGAAACCTGGGTCTCTGGCCCTGTGAGGCAGCAGTGCTAACCACTGTGCCACCCACCAACCTTGCAGCCATGTGTTAAGTTGCATTCACTGACTGTTCCTCCTGAGAAAATAATCCCAGTTGATAAGAAATAAGTGAATATTTCTTGGAACTGGCTGAAAGCTGTTTACAGTGACTGGTAACTTAAGAACGCAAAACAAAATCTAAACTGTCAATGCAATATCCAAGGATTCTTTAAAGATTTGCAACTTGATAAAATAGTTATCAAACTGGCAAATTAAAAGTCTTGTTTTCTTTTCAATTTATTGTTTAACTGTATCTGTCAGTGTGAGAAGGAGTTATGATCAAAGAAATTGATTGTTCATTTTTGTTAAAGCTATACACTTGGTGTCTGATATCTGTTATATGTAAAGTTTGGTGAGCACCAGTTGGGCAATTTTGAGGGTTATTGAATATTTTAATTTCACTATATTATGAATCCAGTGAATCTAGTTTTAGCAAAACCTGACTATTTTTGTACTTAGAAGGATATGGGCCAAGTACTGGCAAACGGGACGAGATTTGGTTAAGATATCTGGTCGGTATGGCCGAGTTGGACCGAAGAGTCTGTTTCTGTGCTGCACATCTCTATGACTCTAGGCTATTCATCATACAATGTGAACGTCATGCACACTTGCATCATAACATATTCTTAGTGGGCAAACATTGAGAGGTTAAGGTACTTTAAGATACTTTACAATTAATTGAATTGCTCATGAATTCACATGCTTTTTGAGTGATTTTAAGCAACAAATTTGTTCTCAGTATTTAATTATTATTTAATGAAAACATCAATTATATTGGAGTTCTTTTACACGATGCCAAAATCTTTCTCACGTTTGCTTCAAATCTTACCAGCCATTTCTTATACATTACTGATGCCATCTCTTCTCTCTCATACTTCATATACTCTTCTTCAGTTTTCTTCTTCTGTTCTTCCTCAGCATTTTTCTTCATCTTTTGCTTCAATTCTACTTTTTTATTTGAATTCCTTATGTTGTCACAAAATACAGCAAAAAAATCAAATTAGTTGTAGTAAAGCTACATATAAAGAAGAAAGATAATATGAACAAGAAAATCAGCTTCAGCCAACTGAAGAAATACAGATCCCTATAGCAGCTTGCAGCAAATGGTTACGGACCATCTGAAGACCTATATAACTTGGCTATATTTAAAATGCTGAGAGAAAGCACCCAGCACTTTCCGTTTTGAAGCATAGTGTTGGGCATGTTAGGGATCATCACTTCAACCTGAGTTTTTCACACAACCCCTTTTCAGCACATTACACATGAATAGGAGTTGCTTTACGAGTTGAATGGTGAATCTTTTGGTGCAAAGGCCAGAAGGTTCTCACCTTGCTGGGATTTTTCGGGGTCAAAAATTCAAGTGCAATATTTAAAAAGCCATCCAGGCAGGCTTTAACTCACTGTGAACGTGTAGGATTGCTGGACTTATTTGTCTTATCCCATTGGGAGCTATCTCTGATTTAGCAGACACTGACAACAAGGTTCAGTTATATTTTGCGAAACCTACTGATCATCCACAAAAGAAGGGAGATCCTCTTACCCAGGGATAGTGGTAAGATGCTTTCCTATCCAACTCAGATGGCCTGGATTGAAAGCAGTGCCAGTAAGGAACAAAATCAGTGATCTCTTGCACTCAACAAGGGTTAAGTGATACCATCTACTTACTGCGAGGTCACACTCAGTCGAACTGTATAACTGTAAAGGCATGTCACGTTGCTTATGAACCTCAGGAACGCATGGATGATAAACTAAAGGGCTCACAATCACATCATCCTCTCAACATTCTAAAGCATTCCACTACATCTCTTGCTCACCCACTGTTAAGTAAGGTGAAAACAATGACTGCAGATGCTGGAAACCAGATTCTGGAGTAGAGTGGTGCTGGAAAAGCACAGCAGTTCAAGGCAGCATCCGATGTTTCGGGCAAAAGCCCTTCATCAGGAATACAGGCAGAGCGACTGAAGAGTGGAGAGATAAATGAGAGGAGGGTGGGGGTGGGGAGAAAGTAGCAGGCTGGGTTAGATCATCTGCCCTTTCCAGGGAGTGCTGTGGCCATTCTTGCTGTAATTGCAAGATAGGAATATTGCAAAAAATTAGTGACGAACATAGCAGTCTGCAGTTCTTAGTTGTACAGGCAGTATCATAAAATGTTTTCAAAGGGAGTGCATGACTTCATCAACTAAGTCTTCTTCTTCTACATCCAAAGGGGAATCACAGTTGTTATATCTTCAACCCAACTTACATCTGAGAAGAATGTATCCGATACCTCCATGGAGATTTTGACTACAACTTGAACCAACACAGAGACATTTGGGGTCCATTGTCTCGAGGTTTGGGGTCACAATTTGGTGAGCACATCAATGAAATTGGTCCACAGCTAGTGGAGGAAGATCAGAGACCTTAGATCCCTTACTGATGGACACCACGCAACTGTTCTACCCAAACCAGGTGGTATGCATCAATGTTGACCATAAGAGACACGGTGAACCTGCACAGACAAGCAGGAGAACATCAGGCAGCAATGCCACAGGCCCTCAATAGACTGGAGTGAAAGATGAAAAGGTCAATCCAAGTTCTGATTACATTGTTGCTCTGTAAAATAGTTTTGGGCTCTGTAGGATTTAGGAAGAAAAGGTATTTTCCTCAGCTGAGGTCTGCATAGCCAGGCCAACTTTCTCATGATATGAGGTAGGTTATGCCCAAATGAGATGTGAAGTAAAACCAGAAATTGCTGGAAAAACCCAGCAGGTCTGGCAGCATCTGTGGAGAGAAAACAGAGTTAATGCTTAATGAGGGCACGAAAAAGGCTTGGCAGGAAGGATTAGGGAGAATCCAAAGGCATTTTACATGTATGTGAGGAATAAGAGAATGATCAAAGAAAGAGTAGGGCCGATCAGGGATAGCATAGGGAACTTGTGTATAGAGTCTGAGGAGGTAGGGGAAGCCCTAAATGAGTTTTTTGCTTCTGTCTTTACTAAAGAAAAGGACCTTGTAGTGAATGAAACCATTGTGGAGCAGGTAAGCATGCTGGAACGGATAGAGATTGAGGAAGCTGATGTGCTGAAAATTTTGACAAACATTAAGATTGACAAGTCGCCAGGGCCAGACCAGATGTATCCTCGGCTGCTTTGGGAAGCGAGAAATGTGATTGCTTCGCCGCTTGCAAAGATCTTTGCATCCTCGCTCTCCACCGGAGTCGTACCTAAGGACTGGAGGGAGGCAAATGTAATTCCTCTCTTCAAGAAAGGAAATAGGGAAATCCCCAGCAATTACAGACCAGTCAGTCTCACGTCTGTCGTCTGCAAGGTGTTAAAGGGATTCTGAGGGATAGGATTTATGACCATCTGGAAGAGCATGGCTTGATTAAAGGCAGTCAGCATGGCTTTGTGAGGGGCAGATCATGCCTCACAAATCTTATTGAGTTCTTTGAGGATGTTACTAGACAAGTTGATGAGGGTCGAGTGGTGGATGTGGTGTATATGGACTTCAGTAAGGCATTTGAAAAGGTTCCCCATGGTAGGCTCATTCAGAAAGTCAGGGGGAATTGGATACAGAGAAAGTTAGCTGACTGGATACAGAATTAGCTGGTCAACAGAAGACAGCGAGTGGTAGTGGAAGGAAAGTATTCTGCCTGGAAGTCAGTGGTGAGTGGTGTTCCACACGGCTCTGTTCTTGGGCCTCTTTTCTTTGTAAATTTTTATTAATGACTTGGATGAGGAGATTGAAGGTTGGGTTAGCAGGTTTGCAGATGACACAAAGGTTGGAGGTGTCGTTGGCAGTATAGAGGGCTGTTGTAGGCTGCAGCATAACATTGACAGGATGCAGAGATGGGCTGAGAGGTGGCAGATGGAGTTCAACCTGGATAAATGCGAAGTGATGCATTTTGGAAGGTCGAACTTGAAAGTTGAGTACAGGATTCTTGGCAGTATGGAGGAACTGCGGGATCTTGGTGTGCATGTACATAGATCCCTTAAAATGGCCACCTAAGTGGACAGGGTTGTTAAGAAAGCATATGGTGTTTTGGCTTTCATTAACAGGGGGATTGAGTTTAAGAGTCGTGAGATCTTGTTGCAGCTCTATAAAACTTTGGTTAGACTGCACTTGGATACTATGTCTAGTTCTGGTCGCCCTATTATTGGAAAGATGTGGATGCTTTAGAGAGGGTTCAGAGGAGGTTTACCAGGTTGCTGCCTGGAATGGAGGGCTTATCTTATGAAGAGAGGTTGACCGAGCTCGGACCTTTTTCATTGGAAAAAAGAAGGAAGAGAGGGATCCTAATTGAGGTGTACAAGATAATGCGAGGCATAGATAGAGTTGATAGCCAGACTTTTTCCCAGGGCAGAAATTGTTAACACGAGGGTTCATAGTTTTAAGCTGTTTGCCGGAAAGTATAGAGGGGATGTCAGAGGCGGCTTCTTTACGCAGAGAATTGTGAGAGCATGGAATGCATTGCCAGCAGCAGTTGTGGAAGCAAGGTCATTGGGGACATTTAAGAGACTGCTGGACATGCTGGTCACAGAAATTTGAGGGTTCGTACATTAGTTTTACCTTACTTGAGGATCAATGGTCAGCACAACATCGTGGGCTGAAGGGCCTGTTCTGTGCTGTACTGTTCTATGTTCTGTGTTCGATGTTCCAGATCCAGTGACCTTTCTTCAGGATCCTTCTTCTTTCGATAAGAAGTACTTCATTCTTTTGAGGAGTGGAAGGGGATGTGTGTTTTGGACAGGCCAGATCCCCTCCAAGTATTTTAAGAAAGTAACTTAGACCCTAACCTTATCTTAATTTAAGAGGAGATATGTGTGGATGTTCTAGGTGTGATGCAGCTGGTCAAACACTCAGTTTTAAGCAAAACAGAGTCTATTTAAACATCACAGTTGAAACACGAACAAAAGAAAACAGAATTTAGAATACCTTACCTATTGGAAACTTATTTGACCTGACACAGCAACTTAACCAAGGATTCTGGAGTAGTGGTGCTGGAAGAGCACAGCAGTTCAGGCAGCATCCAAGTAGCTTCGAAATCGACGTTTTGGGCAAAAGCCCTTCATCAGGAATAAAGGCAGTGAGCCTGAAGCGTGGAGAGATAAGCTAGAGGAGGGTGGGGGTGGGGAGAAAGTAGCATAGAGTACAATGGGTGAGTGGGGAGGGGATGAAGGTGATAGGTCAAGGAGGAGAGGGTGGAGTGGATAGGTGGAAAAGAAGATAGGCAGGTAGGACAAGCCCGGACAAGTAATGGGGACAGTTACTGAGCTGGAAGTTTAGAACTAGGGTGAGGTGGGGGAAGGGGAAATGAGGAAACTGTTGAAGTCCACATTGATGCCCTGGGGTTGAAGTGTTCCAAGGTGGAAGATGAGGCGTTCTTCCTCCAGGCGTCTGGTAGTGAGGGAGCGGCGGTGAAGGAGGCCCAGGACCTCCATGTCCTCGGCAGAGTGGGAGGGGGAGCTGAAATGTTGGGCCACGGGGCGGTGTGGTTGATTGGTGTGGGTGTCCCGGAGACGTTCCCTAAAGCGCTCTGCTAGGAGGCGCCTAGTCTCCCCAATGTAGAGGAGACCGCATCGGGAGCAACGGATACAATAACTGATATTAGTGGATGTGCAAGTAAAACTTTGATGGATGTGGAAGGCTCCTTTAGGGCCTTGGATAGAGGTCCACCTCCTCCCTCACCTCTATCCAAGGCCCTAAAGGAGCCTTCCACATCCATCAAAGTTTTACTTGCACATCCACTAATATCATTTATTGTATCCGTTGCTCCCGATGCGGTCTCCTCTACATTGGGGAGACTGGGCGCCTCCTAGCAGAGCGCTTTAGGGAACGTCTCCGGGACACCAACACCAATCAAGCACACCGCCCCGTGGCCCAACATTTCAACTCCCCCTCCCACTCTGCCGAGGACATGGAGGTCCTGGGCCTCCTTCACTGCCGCTCCCTCACCACCAGACGCCTGGAGGAAGAACGCCTCATCTTCCGCCTCGGAACACTTCAACCCCAGGGCATCAATGTGGACTTCAACAGTTTCCTCATTTCCCCTTCCCCCACCTCACCCTAGTTCTAAACTTCCAGCTCAGTAACTGTTCCCATGACATGTCCGGACTTGTCCTACCTGCCTATCTTCTTTTCCACCTATCCACTCCACCCTCTCCTCCCTGACCTATCACCTTCATCCCCTCCCCCACTCACCCATTGTACTCTATGCTACTTTCTCCCCACCCCCACCCTCCTCTAGCTTATCTCTCCATGCTTCAGGCTCACTGCCTTTATTCCTGATGAAGGCTTTTGCCCGAAACGTCGATTTCGAAGCTACTTGGATGCTGCCTGAACTGCTGTGCTCTTCCAGCACCACTAATCCAGAATCTGGTTTCCAGCATCTGCAGTCATTGTTTTTCCCTCGTTGAACTTAACCGAGGAGCTGTTCCATTTCCTGTAATATCCCATAACATACCCCTTTGCCAAAAGGTAAATTCAAACACATGTTCTTGCAGGCAGGATAGATTTCTGAGAGAAAAGTCAGTCAATTATCAATGATGAAGCATGGAATCTCTTGTCACTGCACCAGCATCTGTTGTTACAGCTAAATCCAGCAGCTTCCCACTGTTCCAACTAAACCAAACTAGGAAAAACAAGAACTGGGAGAACTGGACACTTCCATGCCATTGTTAAAGTAGATCTTTCCAGACATTTTGGCATATCTACCTGTACAACCTTTCTTGAAAAACCCATGGACAAAATAATCTTGTTAAGTGGCATCATCGTTACATGTGGAATAGAAAGTTTTTGGATTTGTAAAATATACTGTGGGCATCACGTCCTCTCACAAGACATCTCCACTTTGTCAAGCAAATTTGGGGAAGGTGCAGCATACCACATTGATATAGAACACTCCAAAAGTGGGGAATCCTGCAGTGTGTTGTCTGACTGGTCCAGACATCTGAATTTCATTTTCAGGAAGTGTTTGGACTGTGCAATAATGGCTTTGGTGGAAACTTGTGTATTGCACCTCTCCTTGGTGTTAATCTGAGGATACATGACAGGTGTCGACAGCCTGGATTTAAGGGAGATAGTCATTGCCTCTCAGCAGCCAGCCTTGCATGTGAGGGCATAACAAGAAACAGTCACCTTTGAGTATTCCAGAATCTAGACATGACAGCTCCCTGGACATTAGAAATACCCTGCAGTATTTGGCTGGTCTAACTGAAAGGAGGGGAGTATACAGGAGATTTACCATGATGTTGCCGAGGCTGGACAGTTTTGATTATGAAGAGGGGTTAGTCCAGGGTTGTTTTCCTTGGAGCAGAGGAGACTGAGGGGAGAAACGCCTGAGATGTATAAATTCACGATGGGCAATAAACATTTCTCTTTGGTGGAGGGGTCGGTGACTGGGGCATAGATTTAAATTAAGGGGTAGGAGGTTTAGAGGGAATGAGAGGATTATTTTTTACACATAGTGGGTGGTGGGAATCTGGAACATACTGCCTGGTGGCGGCAGAAACCCTGATAGCATTTTAAAAATATTGTAGTGTTAAGGCTACAGGTTTAGGGTCAAGGATAAGAATGATTATGTAGTTGGTTTCGACCAGAGCAGACTTCATAGCCAAAGGGCTTTTTTTTGTGGTGTCGACTTCTGACTTTGTGTCATAGATGATCTGCACATTAAAGCAGCGCAAGCCTTTTTTCACAGACGCTGCTGGTTGGTCATAGGGCGTTTTGATAGCAATCTATGTCAATCAATTCCACTTTGCCTCTGTGTGATACTTACTATGGCAGCAAAACTAACTGGCCTGGTTGTCTGACTCCCTGCATCTATGGGGAAGCAAATACATTGGTGCACTTTAGTGAAGGGGGCGACATTCATTTCTTGGATGTTTGAGTAGATGCGTGTGAAATTCCACAGAGATCTCAATGGGTCAATAACCCACAAAATGATTTGGAGATGCCAGCGTTGGACTGGGGTGTACAATATAAAATGGTAAGTGAACAGTCAGCGTGAGGGAGACTTTGTTGGCTAGTAAGTTTACAAATGACCAAAATTGGAACTGTAGTGGACTGGAAAAACAGTTACCTCAGAATACAACAGGATCTTTATCGGATGGGCCATTGGGCTGAGGAGTGGCAGGTGGAGTTTAATTTAGAATAAATGTGACGGGCTGCATTTTGGAAAGGCAAATTAGGGCAGGACTTATATGCTCAATGGTAAGGTCCTGGGGAGTGTTGCTGAACAGAGACCTTGGAATGCAGGTTCAGAGTCCCTTGAAAATGGGCTCACAGGCAGATTTAAAAGGGACGCAAGAGACAACATTTTCATACAGAGGGCAGTGCTTGAATGGAATGAGCTACCAGAGGAAGTGGGGGGAAGCTGGAAAAAATATAATATTTAAAAGGCACTTGGATGGGTATATGAATAGAAAGGGTTGAAAGGGATGTGGACCAAATGCTGGCAAATGGGACTAGGTTAATTTAGGATATTGAATTGAATTTGCTTTATTGTTACATCTAAAATGGCTCAGGATCTCTCGTCAGCATGGACAAATCGGACCAAAGGGACTCTTTCCATGGTGTACATCTCTATGACTCTAAGCATTTTAGATTTACTGCAAACAAAGGTCTTCAGAGCATGAGAGGAAATGAAATATTGATCAAGAAGTCTTTGTATATTGAGATCAGTGCAGCATCATGAGTACAGGGAAAGCAGCTTATTGGTGAGTAGAAATGGTCAGTATTTGTAATCGTTAAATGAGATGAAATGATAATGTGGAGGGGATGATAAGTAAATTTGTGGATGACAATAAGATTGGCCAGATGGTTGACAGTGTTAGGTTTCAGGAAGTTTCAAATGGATTGGGCATATAAGTGGCAGATGGAATTTAACCCTGATAAATGTGAGCTGATGCACTTTGGAAAGAGAAAAGAGAATATTCAATAAATGGCAAAACAGTAGGAAATTCAAAGGAATAGAGGAAACTTGGAGGGCTTGTTCACAGATACCTGAAGGTGGTAAGACCCGTTAATATGATAGCTAATAAGACATATGGGAAACTTTCCTTTATCAGTCATGGCATAGATTATAAGAGTAGGGAGATCATGTTGGAGCTGTATAGAATCTTGGCTAGGCCATAGTTGAAACAACTTTTAAAAGATACCTTTGCTGTCTGGTCACTACACTACAGGAAGAATCTGGTTGCACTGGAGGAGGTGCAAAAGAGATCACCAAGATGTTGCCTGGGATGGTGCATTTCAACAATAAAAAGAGGTTGGATAAGCTTGGGTTGTTTCTTTGGAGCAATGGGGAACCTGGTAGAGGTGTATGATTATGACGGGCATGACAGGTTGATAAAAAGCAGGTGTTTCCCTTAGTCAAAGAATAAATAACAAGGGAACATAATTTTAAAATGAGAAGCCAGAGGTTTAGAGGGGATTTGAGGCAAAAACCTTTTCACCAAGAAGGGGATTTGGAATGTACCTACTGGGAGGATAATTGAGGCAAGAAACCTCACAACTTTTAAAAAGTACTTGGATGGAAATATGAAGTATTTTAGCCTTCAAAGCTATGGACTTAGTGGAGGAAAGTGGCACTGGTGTAGGTAGCAATGTATTTTTGTCAGTATAGACCCGATGGACTGAAGGGCTTCCTCTAAACATTATAATCCCATAATTCTCAAGTGAAAATTGGTTGTTTAGTTTGTGTAGGCATTTTACTCTCTTTTTCTGAAAAATGGTTTGTTAAGTTTTTGTAGTAAGCTCTTTCTTATTCCAAGTTTAACAAATAATTTTTAGAATTACAGGATGGGCCAAGAAGAGTGTATATCTTGCGGTATGGGTGAAGTCATGAACATATCAGTCTTGGAGCCAGTCAAACACAAATGCAGGATGTGTCAACCAGCTTCACAAGCTTGAACTCTCAGGTTTGGAGTAAGCAACAGCTGCAATCTCTGTTCTGCAGCTATGAAGCAAAGAACAATGAGGGGAGCATGTATGTGAAGGAGATCCTAAATTTCGAAGCAGAGGGAATGGGTGATGACCAGGCAGTCTAAGATAACCAGGCAGGTGCAGGAGTGCCCGATTGCATCTTTCTTGTTATTCAGTATTCCACTTTAAAAACGTGTGAAGGTATGGTCCTTCAAGGTACTGCAGCTGGAAATGTGTTCATGGTACCATGGACATCTCAGTAGTTACGATAGGAATATGAAGAATGGAAAGGCAATAGCGATTGAAAATTCCACAGTTAGCGGATTTGACAGATGTTTCTGCAGCATTAAACATGACTCCAAAGTGGTGTGTTGGCTCTCTGGTGTCAGGGTTAAGGATGTCACAGAGTAGCTGCAAGGTATTGTTCAAGGGAAGGGAGTCAGCCAGAAGTCATGGTTTACATTGGCAAGAGGGGTGAGGTCCAGAGAGCAGATTTCAGGGATTTGGGCAAGCAATTAGAAAGCATGATCGTAAGTGCAGTAATCTCAAGATTACTCTCAATGCCATGAGTCTGTTAATATTAGAACAGGATGATTGACCAATTGAAACTTGTCTAAGGAGGCACTGCCACCAGTTCTGGAGCCTGCATAAGCTGGACGGTTTAAATCTTAGCAGGACTGGAGACTGCTATCCTCACCAAGTTGTGTAAGTGCTGTTGGGCTTTGGTTGGTCAGGAACCTGAGGTGTAATCCAAATTGTAAGGAAATAAAGTTGATAACACAAAGTCAAGTAGCTGCTCGGGAAATTAGAAGATAGATCAAACAAAGTCAAGAATCGAGTATGCCACAAGTATGGAATGATGTTAAAAATACAAAGGGCATTCTATTCACAAAATAAATGATTGAAAGGCACAAACTGAGGTTTACAGTTATGATAAAATTGCCACTCTAAAAACATGGCTGCTAGGACTGGGGACTGAATATTCAAGGGTATTCAATGTTCAGGAAGAACAGACAAGAAGTCAAAGGAGGTAGAGTTGTAATAATATGAGATGTGGTCAATACATTAGTAAGGAAGGATCTCATATTTGAAGAGCAATGTGTGAAATTTGGTTTGGTGGATGTTAGAAACAGCAACACCAGCAGACATTGGTTGGGATATTTATAGGCCACCAAATAGTAGTGGTAACAGTGGGTAAGGTATTAAGAGGTAGATGAAAGAAACTTGTAGCCTGATTAATACAGTAAACATGATTGACTGAAGTCTGCACATAGAATGGGCATCCTAATAAACACTAAAACTCTAGAAGTTAAGTTTCTGGTGTGTCTTAAGGATGCTTTTCTAGAGCAGCATATGAATGAGCCAACTAGAGGACAGACTATTTTAAATATTGTTTAATCTAATGAAAAAAAAGCTAATTAATAATATTGTTGTAAAAGAACATTTCAAACCATAGAAGTAAGAGCAGAAGTACACCATTCAGTCCATCAAGTTTGAACCAATGATCAACTCCACTTTCCTGACTTTTCCCCATCACTCATGATTCCCTTGTTGATTAAAAATCTGTCTCATCCTTTAACACATTTAATTGCACAGTCTCAACAACAACTATGGTAAAGAATTCCAGAAATTCATAACATTCTGAGAGAAGAAATTCTGCCTTACCTCTGTCTTAAATGTGTGAACCTAATTCTGAGACTATGCCATCTAGTCTTTGACTCTCCCACAAGGAGAAACCACCTTTTCACATCTACCCTGTCAAGTCCATTAAGAAATTTATGTTTCAATAAAGACTTCTCTCATTCCAATGAGTACAAGCCCATTCTACTCAATCTCTCCTCAAAAGACAGTCTCTCATATCTGCTAACAGCCTTGTAAACCTTTTTTGGACCACCTCCAATTCAATCAATCAATCTACCCTAAGGGGCCTGAAACCATTCATAGTACTCCACCACACATCTGACTTGTGCCTTGTACAGGTTTAGCAAAACTTTCCTCCTTTTATATTCCATTCCATTCCATGTTATGAAGTTGAAGGTGTGTACTGTACCTTGAAGAGAGAGTGAATGCTGTTTTCCACTGAGAGCTTACAGGCACCTGACATATGACTAGCTAGCAATCTCAAAGTGTACTGGAAAATTGAAAATATGCAACATTTGGCTATGAAATAGATACCTGAGTTGGTTGCTGTTTTGACAACCTCGGACTAGGGATGGTGGCCTCCACTGTTGATAATGGAGGAAGTGATACCCACATTGGCACCAAGTTGTCCAGGAGGAATTCCAGGTCTCTGTCTGCAAAGCAGCGTATTTATTTTTCCAACTGTCATGCCTGGGGCAAATATCAGGAACAATGTAGGGCAGCTCCAGTCTAACTGTGCAAAATGGGACTTTAAAGATAGTGCAGGAGCAAGGGATGCCAGTCTTCTAGTGATTCCATGATTTTGCGATTCAATAGATATTCAGCAAGTTGTTCTGAAGATTTGGTGAGAAGGGGACAGAATCGGACATGAGGAACACCAAAGGGGGTGGGGCATGTAATTAATGAGGAGTCTGTGATAAAATTCAGCAAGAAATCCCTCAAAATGTTTGAAGCAAAACACCAAAAACACCAAAACAACCCTCTGTGGTTGTTTTCAGTGAGGAAGACACGAAGAGGAGCAATAATTGGGTAATTCTCACATCTGCAATCTATGAATAATGGGGTACCACACGGATTAGAACTTAAACCCAATCTTTCATGATACAAATCAGTGATTTGATATGTATTTGGAGACCAAATGTAACATTTCAAAATCTGCAGATAATTACAAAAGTAAGCAGCAATCTTTGGAAGATGTGAAGTGGTTTCAGGAGGATTTGGACAGATTTGGAATACAGAAAAGTACAGTTTAGGAACAGGCCCTTTGGCACATCATGTCTGGGCCAACCATGATGCCATTCTAAACTAATCCCATCTATCTGCACATGGTATTTCTGCCAGTTCATGCACCTGCGTAAATGCCTCTTAAATGTTAGCTTTGTATCTGCTTCTAGCATCTCCTCTGGGGGAGCATTCCAAGACACTTTCCATTGTCTGTGAAAAAATCTTGCCTTGTACATCTCCTTTAAACCATCCCTCCTCTCACATTAAATCTTTGCCGGCACGGTGGTAGAGTGGTTAGCACTGTTGCCTCACAGCGCCAGAGACCCGGATTCAATTCCCGCCTCAGACGACTGACTGTATGGAGTTTGCACATTCTCCCAGTGTCTGCGTCGGTTTCGTCCGGGTGCTCCGGTTTCCTCCCACAGTCCAAAAATGTGCAGGTTAGGTGAATTGGCCATGCTAAATTGCCCGTAGTGTTAGGTGAAAGGGTAAATGTAGGGGTATGGGTGGGTTACGCTTCGGCGGGTCGGTGTGGACTTGTTGGGCCGAAGTGCCTGTTTCCACACTGTAAATAATCTAAACTAGTGTGTGACATTTTCACCCTGGGAAAACAACTCCAACTATTCATGCCTCTCATAATTTTATATACCTCTGTCAAATTGCCCCTCAGGTTCTGAAACCCCAGCAATAACTATCCAGATTGTCCAAACTTTCCCCATAACTAGGACACTCCAATTTAAGAAACATTCACTTACTCTACCACTGATGGAAAGTTCACCAGTGTATAAGTTCCAGGATTATCCCAGTTGCCTTTCTTAAACAAAGGAACAACGTTGGCTATTCACCAGTCTTCTAGGACTTCATCTGTGGCTAAATAGGATACAAATCTCTGTCATGGCCCCCACTGTATCTCCCCCCCCGCCCCCACCTTGCCTCCCTCAGTATTGTGGAATAGATCACATCAGGCCCAGGAGAGTTATCCAGTTTTATTTTTCAAGACACCCACTATCTCCTTCTTAATATCAGCATACCTTAGAGTATCAACATACCCCCCGTAATCTAAACTTTTTGATTAATACTGATATGAAGTACTCATTAAGAACCTCATCCACTTTCTCAGGCTCCACACATAAATTCCCTCCTTTGTCCTTCTGTGGACCTATCCTTTTCGTAGCTACCCTCTTGCTCCTAAAATGCCTTAGCGTTCTCCTTAACCTTACTTGCTAAGGATATTTCATGGCCCTTTTTAGTCTTCCGAATTCCTTATTTAAGGTCTTTCCTGTTTCCTTTATATTCCTCAAGGACGTTGTCTGATTTCAGTCTTCTAACCCTTACATATGCTTCCTTTTTCTTTTTGACTCAACTTTCAATATCTTTTGTCATCCAGGGTTCCTGAATCTTGCCAAACTTATCTTTCATCCTCAAAGGGACATGCTGATCCTGAACTCGGATCAACTGGCCTTCAAAAGACTCCCACACTTTAGATGTGGATTTAAACTTAAACAGCTGCTCACTATTTAATTTCTCCTGTTCCTTTCTCGTACTATTGTACTAAGCCTTCCCCCAATTCTATAACTGTCTTAAACTTTATGGAATTACAAACATCGTTCCTAAAATGCTCCCCCACTGAAACTTTGATCATCTTGGCCAGGCTTATTCCCCAGTACAATGCCAATATGGTCCCTTCCCAAGTTAGACTATCTACATATTCTTTCAAGAAACACTTCTGGATGTACCTGCTCCATCAAAGACCCTGACACCAAGAGAGTCCCAGTCAATGTTGGGCAGGTTAAAATCAACTACTGCAACAATCCTGTTGTTTTTACATCTTTCCATGTTCTGCCTACATCTCTGTTCCTCCAGATCCCACTGGCTATTAGGAGGTCTATAGTATAATCCATCATTGTAAATTGATAAGAACATTGGAAATGAAATATAACGTGGAAAAATATGATGTTATCCACTTTGGTAAGAGGAACAGAATGCAGAACATTTCTCACTGGGGCTGTGATAACTCCGACTCTGAGTATAGCTAAAATAGGAATTGTTAGATTTCTGAATCCCAGTGGTGTAAAGACTTGTGGGAATCATGAGGGTAAAAGGTGTTGAAGTATTCATAAGTTATTATTGTATTAAGTGGTAAAGCAGGTGCGACAGGCTGATATGTTCCTCTTTTCCTTTCACATGAAATCATGAAACTGCAGCAAAGCCCATTGGACTCACTGATTGTATCTCTGGATCAATGTAAAATTTCAGAAAAATCAGGTCTTCTGAAGAGGATGCACTGGCTAGAACAATTCACAGAGGTTCCCAGTAAGACTTGGATGAAAGCACCAGCAAAGTAGTTTAGGCCTGCTACCAGCTTCGATACCACCAGCATGGGATTGCATCCTAATCCTTGCCAAAGGCAGCTTTCATTGAGTAGCTGGATCTGAGAATAATCACTTTCTGGAATATAGTGGAGTAGTAGTAGTAGAGTAGATTTTATTTGTCATTTCTACCATATACAACTGATACAGTAAAAAACGAGACAGCGTTCCTCCAGGACCATGGTGCTACATGGACAGCACAAACTACACCTTCATACACAGGGCTACATAAAGAGCATAAGAAGTGCAAAGCACACAAATTACAGTGCAATCAAATAGTGATAATTAATAGACATTGTTCTAGCAGTAATTTGAAGTCATGTAAAGAATTTCAGATGGGAAAGAGTCCGATCATACAGTGTTAACGAGCCTAACAGCTTGGGGGAAGTAACTGTTGCACAGTCTCGTCGTAAGAAACTGAATGCTCCAGTATCTTCTGCCAGATGGCAGGTGGGAGAAGAGTTTGAGTGAGGGGTGTGCGCGGTCTTCCACAATGCTCTTAGTCTTTCAGATGCGAGCCCTGGAACATTGAGTGGGCACTGAGCCCTGGAACAGCATGTGGGCTGCGGGCCCTGGAACAGCATGTGGGCTGCGGGCCCTGGAACAGCATGTGGGCTGCAGGCCCTGGAATGCTGAGTGGGCTGCGGGCCCTGGAACAGCATGTGGGCTGCGGGCCCTGGAACAGCATGTGGGCTGCGGGCCCTGGAACAGCATGTGGGCTGCGGGCCCTGGAACAGCATGTGGGCTGCGGGCCCTGGAACAGCATGTGGGCTGCGGGCCCTGGAACAGCATGTGGGCTGCAGGCCCTGGAATGCTGAGTGGGCTGCGAGCCCTGGAACAGCATGTGGGCTGCAGGCCCTGGAACAGCATGTGGGCTGCAGGCCCTGGAACAGCATGTGGGCTGCAGGCCCTGGAACAGCATGTGGGCTGCGGGCCCTGGAACAGCATGTGGGCTGCGGGCCCTGGAACAGCATGTGGGCTGCGGGCCCTGGAACAGCATGTGGGCTGCAGGCCCTGGAATGCTGAGTGGGCTGCGAGCCCTGGAACAGCATGTGGGCTGCAGGCCCTGGAACAGCATGTGGGCTGCAGGCCCTGGAATGCCGAGTGGGCTGCGAGCCCTGGAATAGTATGTGGACTCCAGACCCCGGAACGCTGAGTGGGCTGTGAGCCCTGGAATGCTGAGTTCCGGTTTCCTCCCACAGTCCAAAGATGTGCAGCTTAGATGAATTGGCCATGCTAAACTGTTCATACTGTACAGGGATGTGTAGGCTAGGTGCATTAGTCAAGGGTAAATGTAGAGTTAAAATGTAGGGGGATGGATCTTGGTGGGATACTCTTCGGAGATTTGGTGTGGACTTGTTGGGCCGAAGGACCTGTTTCCACACTGTAGGGAATCTATGATGCTTTGAGGTCAGGCAGCGAGCCATGGAACAGAGCATGGCCTGCAAATTCCAAAACAGCAGTTCGGCTGCGAGCCCTGAAACGTTGTGTGGGCTGCCTGTCCCAGACTGGCTCATGGACTGTGAGTGGGCGTGGGCTGCAAGCCCTGGAATAGTGTATGGGCTGCAAACCCTCAAATAGGGTTATAGGCCCAGAATGGCATGTGGGATGCCAGCCTCAGGGCTGTACATGGGCCCCGGAATGGCATGCAGCCTGCCAGCTCTGGAATGGTGCATGAGCAGTGAGCCCCTGCCTGGAACAGAGTGGGGGCTGCGAGTCCCAGAGCAGCATGTCAGCTGTGAGCTGTCGAACATCATGTGGGTTCCAAGCTCCTAGAGCACAGTGTGGGTAGTGAGCCCCAGAACGGTGCGAGTGCTGCAAGCCCCGGGAATGATGCGAGGAATGCGAGCCCCAGAATAGCGTGTGGGTTGCGAGCCCACAAATGGCGTATCAGCTTCAAGCCCAGGACTAGGAAATGGCTGCAAGCCCCCGAACAGAGCATGGAAAGTGAACCCCGGAATGGTGTATGGGCTGCGAGCCCCCAGTGCGGTGCATGGGCTGCAAGCCCCAGAAACATTGTACGGTCTGTGAGCCCCCAGTGCGAGGCATGGGCTGTGAGCCCTGGGAACATTGTATGGGCTGTGAGCCTCAGCAACATTGTGTGGGCTGTGAGCCCCCAGTGCGGGGCATGGGCTGTGAGCCCCCAGAAAATTGTATGGGCTGTGAGCCCCCAATATGGGCCCATGGGCTGCGAGCCCCAGAACTGGATAGGGCTGCAAGTCTCAGAGCAGCACACAGGCTGCGATTCCCGAGAACAGAGTGCAAGTAGTATTCATGTTGGAAAAAGACAACGTTGTCAAGGAGAATACTGAGATACAAGCTACTAGATTAGATGGGATTGAGATTCACAGGGACGAGGTCTTAGCAATTCTGGAAAATGTCAAAATAGATAAAGTCTCCTGAGCCGGATAGGATTTATCCTTTGATTCTCTGGGAAGCCAGGGAGGAGATTGCAGACCTTTGGCTGAGGTCCTTATATTGTCATTGTCTACAGTAATAGTGCAGAAAACTGGAGGATAGCACATGTTGTCCCTTTGTTCAAAAAGGGGAGTAGAGACAACCCTGGTAATTATAGACCAGTGAGCCTTACATTAGTTGTGGATAAACTGTTGGAAAAAATTATAAGAGATAGGATAGTCAGCACGGTTTTGTGAAGCATAGGTCGTGCTGCACAAACCGTATTGAATTCTTTGAGAAGGTGACCAAACAGGTGGATGAGGGTAAAGTGGCTGATGTGGTGTATATGGATTTCAGTAAGGCGCTTGATAAGGTACCCCACAGTAGGCGATTGCACAAAATGTGGAGGTATGGGATTGAGGGTGATTTAGCAGTTTGGATCAGAAATTGGCTAGCTGAAATAAATCAGAGGGTGGTGGTTGATTGGAAATGTTCATCCTAGAGTTCAGTTACTAGTGGTGTACCATGATGATCTGTTTTGGGGCCACTGCTGTTTGTCATTTTTATATATGACCTGGATGAGGGCACAAAAGGATGGGTTAGTAAATTTGCAGATGACACTAAGGTTGGTGGAGTTATGGACAGTGCTGAAGGATGTTGCAGGTTACAGAGGGACATAGAAAAGCTGCAGAGCCGGGCTGAGAGGTGGCAAATGGAGTTTAATGCAGAAAAGTTTGAGGTGATTCACTTTGGAAGGAGCAACAGGAATAAAGATACTGGGCTAATGCTAAGATTCTTGGTACTGTAGATGAGCAGAGAGATCTCGGTGTCCAGGTACACAAATCCCTGAAAGTTGTCACCAGGTTGGTAGGGTTGTTAAGAAGATAAATGGTGTGTTAGCATTTATTGGTAGATGGATTGAGTTTCGGAACCATAAGGCCATGCTGCAAGGGGTACAAAACTCTGGTATGGCCGCATTTGGAGTATTGCGTACAGTTCTGGTCTCTGCATTATAGGAAGGATGAGGAAACTTTGGAAAGGGTGCAGAGGAGATTTACTAGGACGTTGTCCCGTTTGGAGAGAAGAACTTATGAGGAACGGCTGAGGGACTTGAGACTGTTTTTGTTAGAGAGAAGAAGGTTGAGAGGTGACTTAATTGAGACATATAAGAGAATCACAGAGTTAGATAGCGTGGACAGTGAAAGCCTTCTTCCTCGGATGGTGATGGCTAGCACAAGGAGACACAGCTTTAAACTGAGGGGTGATAGATATCAGACAGATGTCAGAGGTAGGTTCTTTACTCAGTGAGTAGTAGAGGTGTGGAATGCCCTGCCTGCAATAGTAGTAGACTCGCCAACTTTATACGCATATAAATGGTCATTGGATAGACAGATGGATGAAAATAGAATAGTGTAGGTTAGATGGGCTTCAGGTTGGTTTCACAGGTCGGCGCAACATCCAGGGCCGAAGGGCCTGCACTGCACGGTAATGTTCTATGCTCAGTGAGCCCCAGAAAGGCGTGTAAGCTATGAATTTCGGAACAGAATGCAGGCAGCAAGTCCCAGAATGGTGTATCGGCTGACAGTCCTGGAGCAGTATGTGGGCAACAAGCTCTAGAACAGCGTGACAGGAGGCAGTCCCAGGCGGAGACTGTCCTGGAGGGAGGCTGTCCTGGAACATACCTTGGCACAGAGTGAATTGGAGGCTTGGAGCAGAGCAAAGATGGCTGTTGGACTGTGGTCTGGTGCAGGCGGTCAGACCACATGCGGAGGCATTCTGCTGAGCTGCTACAATGTAATGTTGAATTTTTTTACTTTACTGTAATGTCAATCCTTTAACAATGTCTTCTTTCAAACTTATTTTTTAAATTATTTTTTATTTCTCTGCTGCATCCAAGATTTGTACTTTGGTACTTGTACCTAAGGTGGCACAATAAAAGGCAGCATTTGTAAAAGCTTTTCACTGTACTTCTGCAATGTGACAATAAGGGATATTCTGTATTCTATTCACTAATTTCATTACTTTCATGTCAAAAAGGATAACAGGATTGTTCTGTGCCATCATTATATAGATCGGGGTGATCTGCAAACACATGGCAGTGATCCATCTAGTCAGCATTGTGCTTGACACTTCTCCTTTATTTCTGATCCTCTAAGCCTATGCTAATCTTTTACTTTCACATGTGTTACTCTGGGCTCTCCACTGTTCCTAAATATCTTTGCAAGCTGAATGCCTATTATACACAATTGTGTATCTGAGCTGGTATTTTCATGAGTATTCATGAAATCCAAGTACAAATGTAAAAAAGCTTCCTGATTCTAGCAATCAGGAAGTTTGACCTATCTCTAAAGTTTTCAGAATTGGATTGCTAAAGTCCATTCCACCAGTGAGATTCATAATTATGGCCTCCCTCAAATGCAGTTCATCTGCCTGGCTCTTGGAAGCAGCACAAGTTTTCATCCATTTCAGGCAAAGACCGTGAAAAGTTTTGATCAAAGAATGATTGGGTAAAGGATGAAAGGAAGAAGTATTTGAATGACAGAAATGTTAGTCTTAAAGGACTGAACTGACATGCAAAGGAACAAGGAAACAAAATATGTGCCAAGAGCAGTTGTGCTATTATTTTAAAGCATAAATAAGGAAGGAAAGAGAAATTTAGGTGTACAAAGAAAGAAATAAAAATGAGTTTACAGTCAAAATGTTGAGTCTGGAACACTCTAAGTGCCTAATCAAAAGATGAACTGCACTGAGTTTCGTTGGAGCATTGCTCTCAGCCAAGGATGTGACCATGAAAGCAAGACAGGGGTGAATTAATGTCACAGATCCCCAGACACTTCAAGTCATGCTTGTGAACTGGACTATGATCAGCACTACCTAATCAGCATTAGGTGTCCCCAATGCAGAGGAGTTCACCCTGTAAGTAGTGATTACAAAATACTAAAAGTAAACAAAAATCACAAATTGCTACTTCACTATGGAATGTTTGGGGCCTTGAACAGTGAGGAAATGAAAAGTAACATGTTACATCTCAGACATGAAAATGATAATTATTCATATCTTCACAAATTTTAAGTTCATTCTTTCATTTTGTATTGGAAAGATAATTATGTAGTTTCAAAACAAAATCTCATGGAAAATAAAAGCCACTGGAAGGAATCTTCCAGGCCCACATGAAGTTTTAGAAGGACAATCAGAGAACTTCACTGGGTGGGCAGCAAGTGTTCTGTTTCAAGATGTTTTAATATTATGTTCTTATATGGGTCAGTCTACTCATCTTGGAGAAAGTGAGGACTGCAGATGCTGGAGATCAGAGTCGAGAGTGTGGTGCTGGAGAAGCACAGCACATCAGGTAGCATCCGAGGAGCAGGGGAATTGACAGTTCGGGCATAAGCCCTTCATGGTCCTGATGAAGGGTCCTTGGATGCTGCCTGATCTGCTGTGCTTTTCCAGCACCACACTCTCGACAGCCTACCCATCTTGAAAATTCAGGAACCTCTGTGTCTTCATTATCATGCCATGGCTATCATCTATAATGTTTTACCTGCTGGAATTACATTTGTAGGAACAATATTGTTCGGCAAATATGGGTAACATATTCATAACCCAAAAATATCTATGGGGTGTGTACTTGGTGGAATACACTTCTTCCTCCAAAATCTGAGTAAAAGGTTCCTCAATAATTTGACTCCTTCATAACTAAGCTTTGCACAAGGGTTTATGAAATAAGGTGTGAAGCTTGACCAGGTCAACAAACTCACGAGAGGTGTCAGTAACATGCAGTCCTGCTTGTTCCTCGATACTTAGTGTTAAGGGATAAAGCCTCACCCAGGTCAACAATGGCCTAGTATTCAGACATCAGCAACATCCAGCAGAACTACTACAAACCAGGAGCAACTCATATAAACATTGTGAGTAGAGTGCCAAGTCATTTGACAATAACGAATCTGGGAGATGGAAGCACAAGATATTTCAGAGTCAGAATTCCCATTTTTGACTCAGCAGAGAAAAATGACACAAATGTTAAGTTCTTCATGTTTGTGCTCTGATGCAAAATCCAAACTCATGATGCAACTCATCAATTGCAGTAATCTTCACAGACAACAGCAAAGAAAATCTCTGTTCAGGGGTATTAATCGTATGGATATTAGGGATAATTAAGAGGCTTTGTAAATACTTAATCATGGGAAATATTCAATGTTCCAGTATAACTTGCAGATAATAGCATGAATTTAACAAGTGTAATCTGCATGCGCCTGAACGTACAGTTTTAGAACAATGCAAGGATGCAATTTGCCTACCATTTAATTAATGCTGCAATATTTTCTGTCTTCTTTTCAGTTACATGTTCCTTTTCTTTTCTCTTTTTCTCTTTCTCAATTTCTTTTTGTTTCTTAAGCTTTTCCATCTGATGCGTATCTTTCTCTTCTTTCCATTTTTCAAAAGCCTATCAGAAAAAGGACATTTAGTTGAATTGTTCGGTAATGTAACTACTAGATTAATACATCTCTGATTAGTCGAAAGTGATGGCTGCAGATGCTGGAGATCAGAGTCAAGATTAGAGTGGTGCTGGAAAAGCACAGCAGGTCAGGCAGCATCCAAGGAGCAGGGGGAATATCGATGTTTAAGGGCTTTTACCCGCTGTGCTTTTCCAGCACCACTCTAATCTTGACTTCTCTGATTAGTCCGCATTGCTAAAAATGGACAAAACAAAGCTTACCATGTTAGATATTTATGATTAGGAAAGTAAAAGTTGGGTTCTAAGGACTAAGAACAACTGTTTCTTATATTAAATACAAAATTTGAATCAGCAAGCAAAATTTTAATGGAACTGATATTTTTGCAGAGGAGGAGGACAAAATCCAGTCAGGAACCAGTTTGTTTATAGAGGAGGAGGGACTGTCATAGATGTTTAACTCAAACAAAACATAAGCATCCTACTCCGGGGTTCCTGACCTGTCATCGAATGCAGAAGTGATTATTATCCTCTCCATCAATGGAACGATCTCTAGATAAACAGACTATTGTAGGGGTCAGAATGGCTGAATTTGAAATTAATGTTATGGTCTTAAGTTTAAGCACAGGTAAATGAGCATTAATAGGTTGTACTAAACGCAACACAGGGCATGAGTGTGGATAAGAGAAAACTTAGCCAGACCAGTTCCATCTTTTTCTAATATCATCATTGCGACGGCTTCTTGCACAGATGCTCAATAGTGATTATTAAAGGTATAATTAATCCTTTACCCTATAAAGGAGTACAGTGAAGCGCTGTATCCCAGCATTGGGAGAAAGAGGGTCTCAAATCAAGCAAGTGTGGTGGAAGTGATCGAAGAATTGAGCAGCACAAATACGTCTTCTTCAAAGTGAATAAAGTGACCCAAGAGGTTCAATGATCTTCCATCTCACTTGGGTGTACACCTCACCACAGCAGTGAGAGGGGAAGCAGAAAGAGTATATTGAGGGCCAGGGGAAATGGAAGGACTGCAGATGTTGGGGATCAGAGTTGAGAAGTGTGGTGTTGGAAAAGCTCAGCAGGTCAGGCAGCATCTGCGGAGTAGGAGAGTTGACATTTCGGGCATAAGCACTTCATCAGGAGTGTCGGGAGGGAAGAGGGGGTTGGGAGGGGCTGAGAGAAAAATAACAGGGTGGGGTGGGCGAAGGTGGCTGAGAAGGCGATAGGTAGATCCAGGTGGGTGGTGATGGTGGTAGGACGGTGGAGAGGTTGAAGTGGAAAGGTGGGAAGGAAGATGGACAGATAGGACATTTCAAGAGGATGTAGAGTTGGATCTGGGATGAGGTGGGGTAAGGAGAGATTTGGAAACTAGTCATGTCGAGTTGATGCCATGTGTTTGGAGGGTCCCAACACGGATAATAAGGCATTCTTCCTCCAGTTGTCAGGTAGCTTTGATTTGGAGGTGGCGGAGGACCAAGACATGCATGCCCTTAGTGGAGTGGGAGGGGGAGTTGAAATGGTCGGCAACAGGGTGGTGGGGTTGTTCATGCGTGTGTGTCCCAGAGATGTTCCATAAAACCTTCTGCGAGTTGGTGTCCTGCCTACCTGATGTCAAGAAGACCACATCGAGAGCAGCAGACACAGTAGATGAGGTCATAGAGTCATAGAGATGTACAGCATGGAAACAGGCCCTTCGGTCCAACCCGCCCATGGTGTGAAAAGATCCTCTGCGGCTTTCCATGGAGGTGAGGAGGAAGATGTGGGTGCAAGTTTTACACCTGGGGAAGGAAGTATATCTGTGGTGGTAGGATCTGATTGTAGGTGATGGAAATAGTGGACGATAATGCGTGGTAATTGAAGATTGGTGGAGTGGAAGGGGAGGACCAGGACGATTCTATCCTTGTTGAGGTTGGAGGAGTGGGATTCAATTGCGGAGGCGTAGGTTATGGAGGAGATGCATTGGAGGGCATTTTTGATCATGTGGGAGGGGAAATTGTGGTCCTTGAAATAGGAGGCCATCTAGGAAGTCCTGGAGTAGAATTGCTCCTTCTGGGTGCAGCTATGGCAAAGGCAGAGGAATTAGGAGTAAGGTACAGTGTTTTTATAGGAGGCAGTGGGGGAAGAGGTAGCTGTGGGAGTCGGTGGGATTTAAAGTAGATTTCCATGTGTTTTCGGTCACCAGAGATGGAGAGATCCATGAAGGGGAGGGAGGTGTCAAAGATGGTCCAAGTGAACTTAAGGTCAGGGTGGAAGGTGTTAGTGAAGTGATGAACTGTACAACTTCCTTGTGGGAGCACGAGGGGACGCCGATAGAGTCATCAATGTAGCGGTGGAAAAGGTGGTGCCAGTGTAACTGCGGAAGACAGAATGTTCCACGTATCCTACGAAGAGGCAGGTTTGTGGGGACCCAGGCAGGTGCCCATGGCTACCCGTTTGATCTGAAGGAAGTGGGAGGATTCAAAGGAGAAGTTGTTGAAGGCGAGGACCAGTTCCACCAAACGAATGAGTGTGTTGGTGGAAAGGGACTGGTTGGGTCGGCAGGAAAGCAGGATACAGAGGGCTTAGAGCCCTTTGTCATGACGATTGAACATGTACAGGGACTGGATGTCATGGTGAAGGTAAGGCATTGGGGGCTGGAGAAACAAATGTCATACAGGAGGTGAAGGGCATTGGTAGTGTCCTGAATGTATGTAGGGGAACTCCTGGACCAAGCCCGAATGAATGTGGGGAGTTCTTGAACCAAGCCCACTTAAAAATGGACTTACCTCGAGAGTCAGGCCTCCATTTTGAACAGAGCAGCGAGGAGAGAGGGTGGAGAGAAACGAGGGATCCCAGGAAATTTTTAAGTGGGTGAGATCTAAACCTGAGACCCTACACCGTAGGGCTTCCCTTCCACCCACCTCCTCTAACCTTACTAAGAGTCTGTAAACTCGCTAAGTTTTCAGGTTATCCCTTTTTTTTTCTTTTCTTCTTTTTCTTGTCTACTCCTCTGTGGGCTTTCAGATTGGTGGGGTATGGCTGATAGGGCAGTTGCATGTTCCTTCTGCAAAATGTGGCAGGTGAGAGACACTTCACATATCTCTGCTGACTACATCTGCGGGAAGTGCACTCAAGTCCAGCTCCTCGAAAACCGAGTTAGGGAACTGCAGCTGGATGAATTATGAATCATCCGGGAGGCTGAGGGAGAAATTGAGAGAATGTACAGGGAGATGGTCACTCCTCAGACACAGGATAAGGACAGCTGGATTACATAGAACATAGAAAAATACAGCATAGAGCAAGCCCTTTGACCCACGATGTTGTGCTGAGGATTAATCCTAATGTAAAATAAATATCTTAAAACTATGACCCCTCGTGCCAGTCAATCCTGCCCTGGTGACTTAACCATGCATCTTATTAGTTGTACACCTCAATCAAATCACCTCTCTTCCTCCTTCTCTCCAGAGTGAAACGTCCAAGCTTAGTCAACCTCTCTTCCTAAGACAAGCCCTCCAGTCCAGGCAGCATCCTGGTAAACCTTCTTTGTACCCTCTCCAAAGCCTCTGTATCTTTCCTATAATAGGGTGACCAGAACAGGACACAATATTCCAAGTTTGGTCTCATCAGGGTCCTGTAGAGCTGCAGCAAAATCTCACAGCTCTTAAACTTGATCTTCCTTGTAATGAAAGCCAAAACACCATATGTTTTCTTAACGCAACGCCAAGTTAAGGACCAAAGGGCCTGTTCCTCTGCTGTGCTGTTCTATGTTCTATGTGGCGATCCAGCCATTGAAGCAATCCACATATGATTTGCCTCATTGATAAAATGGTCATAACTGGAGATTTGGCACACATGCATTTAGTGAAAGTAAAATTTAAAATCATCACTATCGCACAAAGCAAATGATTGTTCTCTCATTAGAGAGATTGACTGGTGGAGGTATGCTCCTGACAGTGAAGGGCAAGATTAAAAAGTTGGGGCCTTCATGGTCACCTCAGCCAGTCAATCATCTGTTAAGTACAGTTCTGGGAAACTGTTTATGAAATCCTGCAGATATGAATAAACAGGAGCATGGAAGATATCTGTTAAGATTTACATCGAGACATACAGAGAAAATATTGCTATCGTTCGAGGTTAGTCAGCTCAGTTCCAGGACAACTTAGTAGGAGTTTCTCAGGATTATGTCTTAGACTCATCCACCTTCTGCTGTTCATCAATGACATTCCCTCCATTATAAATTCGGAAATGGAGATGAGCTTTGACAATCCTTCATGTTCAGCATCATTTGCGACTCCTCTGATACTGAAGCAGTTCATACCCAAAACCTGATTTGGAAATATATTCCTTCAGTGTCACTGGGTTAAATTCCTGGAACTCTCTCCCTCATGGCCCTATGGGTCTATCTACAACACATGGACTGCTGCGGTTCAGGAAAATAACTTCTCAAAGGCAGCTCAGGATGTGTAATAAATGCTGGCCTACCTAGTGACACCCACATCCGTGAATGAATAATAAAAAAGAGAAATTTAGAATCATGATGCTTTTAATGGCCACTTGCAATGTATATCCACCTTAGAGTTGTATATCATGGAAACAGACCCTTTGGTCCAATTCATCCATGCCAACCAGATACCTTAAATTAAACACATTTGCCAGCATTTGGCCCGTGTCTCTATAATCTTATTCAGATACCTAATCAAATGCCTTTTAAATGTTGTAATTGAACCAGCCTCCACTACTTTCTCTGGCAGCTCATTCCATGCACGCACCACTCTCTACGTGAAAACGCTCCTTTCAATCTCTGGCCTTAAGCCTATGCTTTCTTGTATTGAACTCCACCATCCTGGGAAAAAGACCTTGGCTATTCACCTTATCTATGCCCCTAATGATCTTGCCACTGGAAAGAATGTATTCCAGGATAGGTTCATATATTAGCAATCATGCTTTGAAAGCCTGAGCTTCCTCAGACCCTGCTGTTCTATTACGCCAAGGAAAAATGTCTAGATACCCTGTGCTGTGGCTATCACCTTCATCAAGCTTTAGTTCTGTCTCCATGAATTCGGTATTTTAGAGTGCTATTTTGCAGTGGTTGCTGCTGCTGGTGCTGTTGCTGTTCCCGAGTCTCAGCAGAGGTCTCTGATATTGCTGCATAAACCATATTATTATATGGGAACAAGCCTTTCACCAAGGCAGCAGCTATGCAGTTTCACTTTCAAAATGCATTCTAGCCTAGTGGTTTAATTGATAAATGACTCCTTTGTTATAGTTAACATATTATTAATAGTTAATGAATATTATTAATATTTTGCAAATATCGAAGCTCCAAATACTCCATCATCTTATCAGTTAAAATTCCACATAATAATAGATCAGAATAAATATTTCTCACTGCCTTCTTTGCTACTTCCTTCCGCTGTTCATTCTCTACTTCTGCTTGTTGCTTTTTCTTTTCTTCCTCTTTCTTTTTGCTGGAGGATTCTTTAAGCACACTTTTTTTCTTTGCCTTCCAGGCCTCAAATGAAACCTTTGCTTCCTTTTTGCTTTCAAGCTTCTCCTTTAGAAGAAACAACAGTTAAATCTTAGAATCATCTTCAAAAATGTAAAAAAAATTAAAATGCAAATTACCCAAGCAGGATTTCCCAACCAACATTCCTTTTTGTACCATGCTCTCATTTTTGGATCATTGGAATCTCTTCTGGAGTGGAGTGACCTGTATAAGAAGGGCAGGTTGCACTGATTTGGAAGGGGACTAATATACTGGTGGGGAGATTTGCTAGAGCTACTTGGGATGATTTAAACCAGTTAGGGGAGGCCCCAGACAGATCGTGAGAGAAGAGATCGGCTAAGGCTGGTGCAGTTGAGCAAAGGAGCAAATCGAACAGTCATGGCAGGCAAGATCATGGCAGAGGATGACGTAAGACTGATAAACCAAATATACTTCAATGCAAGAGACCTGATAAGTAAGGTAGGTGAACTCAGGTATGGTTGGAAACATTGGACTGCAGAAACGTGGCTATGGGATGGATAGGCCTGGCAGCTTAATATTCCAGGATATAGATTCTATAGGAGAGATAGAAAGGGGGAAAGGGAGTGGGGAAATGTCATTTTTGGTTAGGGATAACATTATAGCTATATAATGTGGAGTTGCCAGTGTTGAGCAGGGTGGACAAAGTTAAAAATAAGGTGGCACAGTGGCCTAGGGCCACTGCCTGTATGGAGTTTGCACGTTCTCCCCGTGTCTGCGTGTGTTTCCTCCAGGTGCTCCAGTTTCCTCTCACAATCCAAAGACGTGCAGATCAGGCAAATTGGCCGTGCTAAATTGCCCATAGTGTTAAGTGCATTAGTCAGGGGTAAATATAGTGGAATGGGTCTGGGTGGATTACTATTAGGAGGGTCGGTGTGGACTTGTTGGGCTAAATGGCCTGTTTCCACACTGGAGGGTATCTAAATTACCTGACGAAAGAAACAGCGTTCCGAATCTTGTTCTGACTAATAAACCTGTTGGACTATAACCTGGTGTTGTGTGATTATGGCTGTATTTAGGGAGGATATTCAGTGGAGTTACTTGGGTGAAATTGAGAAATAAGAAAGGGATGATCACCTTATTGGGATTGTACTTTTGACCCTACCCCCCCATTGGTCAGCAGGTCATTGAGAAGCAAATTTCTAAGGTAATCTCAGGGTTATCTGTAAGGAGAATATGATTGTAATGGTAGGGGATTTTAACTTTCAAAACATTGACTGGGACTGCCATAGTGTTAAGGGCGTGGATGAACTGGAATTTGTTAAGTGTGTATAAGAAAATGTTCTTATTCAGTATGTGGTGTACCTACCAGAGAATGAGCAAAGGTTGACCTTCTCTTGGGAATAAGGCAGGGCAAGTGACTGAGGTGTCAGTGGGGGAACACTTTGTGGCCAGTATCATAATTCCATCAGTTTTGTAATAGTTACAGAAAAGGATAGACCTGTTCTAAAAATTAAAGTTCTAAATTGGAGGAAGGCCAATTTTAATGGTATTAGGCAGGAACTTTCAAAAGTTATGTGGTGGCAGATATTCACAGGTAAAAGGATGGCTGGAAAGTGAGAGGCCTTCAAAAATGAGATAACAACAGTGTGTTCCTGTTAGTGGGAGGGACAAAGCTAGTAGGTGTAGGAAATGCAGGATGACTAGAGAAATTGATGTTTTGGCCAAGGAAAAGGAGGAAGCATACTTCAGGTGTAGACAGCAGGATCTATTGAATCCCTAGAAGAGTGTAAGGGCAGTAGGACTATTCTCAAGAGGGAAATCAGGAGGGCAAAAAGGCGACATAAGTTAGCTTTACCAGATAGGGCTAAGGAGAATCCAAAGGGATTCCACAAATACATTATGGACAAAAGAAGGACTATGGACAGAATAGGACCCCGTAAAGATCAGCAGAACAATAGTGTGTCCAACTGCCAAACTGGAAAGAAGAAAGACTCCTACTGGAGTTGGGGGAGGGGAGAGAGGACATAGTGATAGAGAATGTAACAAGCAAAGCTAAAAAAAAGGAAGGGATGGGTTCATAATTTGAAGTGCTTGAACTCAATATCAAGCCCAGAAGGTTGTAAAGTGATGATGACATTCTGTTTCCTTTTCTGAATATGAATTATATATGCAAGCGATATACGGGTTGGAGTTGTATTGATGCAGGATGATGATGATGGAATTGAACAGCTAATTGGCTACTTTTCAAAGTAACGCAATATACAGTGGAAGATACTTCACCATAGAAAAAGAGTTATTGAGTTTGGTACTAGCCTGACAGCATTTTCATACTTATGTGACAAACAATATTTCAGAGACGGTTGTGTATGTGGACCACAAACCTCTCATGTTTTTGTAAGATTTTAAGAAAGAAGTATGAGACTATTTCATTGGAGTCTTATGTTACAGACATTTAATTTAGAAAATGTACATGTTGCAGGTTGTAAAAATGTGATTGCTGATACCTTTTTAAAATCTGCGATAATGTATGGATAAAATTGAACCGTATCGATCCAATGTTAAATATGGGTGCATAATTAACATGAGAGGTATAACTCAGATTGATGACATATGTATTTCATAGTATTGGTATTAAGAATTAGAGAAAAAAAAGCCATTTTTTTCATTATGATGGTTCATTCTTTTTCTAAAGCGGGGAGGTATTACCAAGTCAAAAAAGTGTATGTTCACTTTAAGATACAAAGTATTTTCGAAATTTTAAAATAAATTTAAAATACAGCTGGCTGGAGGAACATGGAATTGCTAACAGATGGGCTTTTCCAAAATAGATACATTTAATAATTAGTTGTTAAATGGATACCTATGTTTAGGTTGCTGTTTTGACAACAATTCAAATTTAACCAATTAATTTAAATTATGCCCAGGGATACTCAAACCCAATTGTGTTTGAGTTTATTGTATTGACAACATCGGACCAATGAGCAGGAAGTATGCTGGGGGAATTTAAAAAAGTGGGCATTTTGAAAATTGGTCAGACAAATTGCCATAGAGCCAGAGAGCTAATGCCTGTCTAATGTCTTGCTCTAAAAGATACTTCAGAAGGCACTATCTATCAAATGTACCTTTCCCTGTAAAAGCAGTAAAAAGGAAGATGACCCAGGGAGGAGAATTGGAAAGGAAAGGAAGGAAGCCTGAACGGAGAGAAGACCATCTGTATTGACGTTGAAAAATTAAGTTAATGTAATATTTAATAATTGTGTTAGTGGAGCAGCATTTTACAGAGTCAGGGTCAGATAGCAATTAGTTAAGAAAAAAAGGGATCTGGATTTGTTAATAGTTTTGTTTAGTGTTCACTATTAGAGTTAGGAAAATAAATAGTGGAAATTACGATTACTCTTTTCACTCACTTTTAACAGATTATGAGTCGCAGCGAGCTTTTCTAGGTGTTTGGTTTTAATTAGGAGAGGGATTCGGTCTCCGCATTTTAGCATGAGGCAGTAGTGCTAACCCACTGAGCCACCATGCCACCCAAGCCTGGATATTGCCCAGATGTTGTTGCAATTGAATGTGGACTATTTCAGTAGGAGATGTCTTGAATAGTGCTGAACGTTGTGCAATCATCACTGAACATTCCCACTTTGATCTTGTGTTGGAGAGTAGGCCATTGATAAAGCAGCTGAAAATGTTGGGCCTCGGACATTACCCTCAAGAACTCCTGCAGAGATGACTCCTCTCCAGCAATCACAACCATCTTTCTATGTATCAGGTGGGACTCCAAACAGCTGAGAGTTTGCCCTCTGATAGCCATTCATTCCAGTTTTGCTTAGTCTCCTTGAAGGACTATCACTCTCACCTCACCTCTGGAATTCTGCTGTTTTGCCCATATTTGAACCAAGGCTGATTTGGAAAAGGAGGTGATGTGTGTTTTAAAGTAGAGGGAGGTGAAGGAGGAATTTTCTACAGCCTTGTACAGTGGTGATCTATGGTGAGCTGGTAAGATGAAATACTGGTTTGGTTATAGAAGTCAGACAGTAGCATTGCTAGGGTGTTTGTCAAATTGTCAAACCAGTAGTGATCCACAGAGACCAGTGCTGAGATTCCTTTGATTGTAATATATCCAATGATTGAAAAGATTGTTGGTGGTCTGACGAGCATGTTTGCAGATGACAAAGATTGGAGGAGCTGCAGATGATGATGAGGATTGCCAGAATATACAGCTGGATATAGATATGCTAGAAACTTGGACAGAGAAATAACAGATGGAATTAAATCTGATAAATATGAGGTGATGCATTTTGGAAGGTCTAATGCAGGACGAGAGTATACAGTAAATGGCAGAACTCTTCAAAGCATTGACATACCGAGGGATTGAGGCAAAGAGGTCCACAGTTCTCTGAAAGTGGCAACGCGAGTAAATAAGATGGTCAAAATGGTATGCTTGCTTTCATCAGTCAGGGCAGAATATAAAAATTGGGAAGTCACATTGCAGCTGTATCAAAATTTAGTGCTAATGCCAATGCGTATGAACTGGAACCCAGTTCTCTTTACCAGGCTTTGTGCCACATATTCATTTCTCTGATCTTATTCACCTTATCTGAGCTGAAAATGTGTTGCTGGAAAAGCGCAGCAGGTCAGGCAGCATCCAAGGAACAGGAGAATCGATAAGCCAGTCCTCCCTTATTCACCTTATGTCAATTTGCATATGGCTCTGGTCATAATCCAGAAATAACTCCACTTAAGATTCTGCTTCTGAATGTGGGGCCTAGTTCTTCAATAGTGACTATACAGAAGCTCTTTTCTTATCCTGCTTTGTTGTTGGTAGCTACATGGATCTTAATGATTGTGTGTTCCCACTTCCATTGTAGATTCTTCATTATACCTGATCAGATGTCCCGATGCCTGGCAGTGGGCAAGCAACACAGCCTTCTTGCTCTTGCTCTTGCTGTGGTGATCCATTAATTGCTGGTGCACTCACCCTTACTACCACTACATACCTTTGTGCTCCTTAGACTTGAATCATATATTTTTCTCTTCACTGCCCAGTGACAGTAACGTAAGTTATCTTTCTGTAGCAAAGTGATTGAAACTTGACTTTTCTTATTCTTTTATAGAATGTGAGCATCATTGCATTCACTAGCACTTTTGCTCCTTCAGAAAGTATCTGGGTACTACTTTCCATGAGGTGAATACGTTGTTCTGACAGTGATGTTATGTTGAAAAGTTTCAAGATTTTGACCCAGCAACAATAAAAGCATGACAATACATTTCCAATCCATAGAGATGTGCTAGTTGGAGGGGAAGACAGAGATGGTGCCATTCCGATCTGCCTGCTACTCTTTACTTTCTCGGCTGGTAGGATTTGCCAGATGCTTTGAAAGGCATCTTAATGAGATGATACACAGACCGCTGAATGAGGAGATGTAAAGAAAGTATATGGGATGCTTGCCTTCAGTAACCAGGGCATAGAATATAGGAGCAAGAAAGTCTTGTTACAATTCAGAAAACATTGGTTAGACCATATAGATGGAATACTGTGCACAGTTCTGGTCGCCACACTATCAGAAAGACGCGATTGCACTGGAGAGGGTGCAGAGAAGATTAACCAGAATGGAAAGTCTCAGTTATGAGGTGAGACTGGATAGGCTGGATTTATTTTCCCTGGAAAAGCGTAGGCTGGGAGGGAATTTGTTTGGGGTATACAGAATTATAAGAGGTAAATCATACAAATTGAGTTATCTATTATCATATGTACGGAAGTACAGTGAAAAGCTCTCATTACGAGCAGTACAGGCAGATCATTGTAAGCAAGGATGTATAAATCAGAAAAGCTTAGACAGAGGTGCACAGGTTACATTGCACATGGCGTGCACTAGGCAAGAGCAACATTAGCAAGGTTGGCATTATTGGAGACTAGAGAGTCCATTCATCAGTCTTTGAGGTGATCGTTGTCCCATGTCTTAAGACCAGAAAACATTAGTTTAAGATGATGAACATGTGGTTAGAGAAGATCTAAGGAAGAATTTTTTTCATCCAGAGGGCGGTTGAAATATGGAATGTATTGGTGATGGAGGCAGCTAATCTCACGGCATTTACAAACAAACAACTTAAGATGCTCGGCCATAGTCAACTACAAAATAAGTGCCAGGTAAACAGAATTAGTGTAGTTTGACATTTCTTGGTTGAAATGATAGGCTTAATAGCCTGTTTCTACGCTACGTAAGTCTATGCATTCCTGAAGCTTCTCCCCTGTTTTTAATGCTCTTTATATGCTTCCTTTTCTTAACCAAATTCTCAATAATCCTTGACATCCAAAGTTCCCTGGATTTGCTGCTCTTGCCCTTCACTCTTACAACCTGAATTCTCACTATACCACTACACACAACAGTATAGCCCTTCAGCCCACCATATGAGTCGTATGGAATGCCATTCTAAACTAATCACACCTGCCTGCACATGGTTCATATTCCTCTACTCCCTGCCTCTACATGTTTCTGTCCAAGTGCTATCGATTCTGCTTCCACCATATCCGCTAGCAGCATGTTCCAGTTATCGACCACCCCCTGTGTAAAAAACTTTACTCGCAATTCTTCCTTAAACCTTTCCCCTCTCACTAGTATTTGACATTTCTACTCTGGGAAAAAGAATCTGACTATACACTCTATGCATGCCTCTCAAAAAAGTATATCCTTCTATCTCATCACCCGTTAGCCTCCAAAACTCTAGCGATAACACTATCAGTTTGTCTAACCTCTCCTCATAGATAATACACTCCAATTCAGGCAACATCCTGGTAAGACACTTTTGCACTCTCTCCAAAGTCTCCAAATCCTTCTTGTAGTGTGGTGACCAGAATTGCACACAATAATCCAAATTAGCGTAACTAACATTTTATCAGCTGCAACATGACTTTGTCAACTTTCACACTCAATGCCCTGATCGATGAAGGCAAGAATGTTGTATGCATCTTTACCACCTTATCCACGTATTGCCAATCTCAGGGAGCTTTGTACTTGCACCCCCAAGATCCCTCTGTATAGCAATGCTCCTAAGGGTCCTGCCACTTGCTGTATAGTTTCCTCTTGCATTTGATCTCCCAAAATGCATCATTGCATCACTTTGTTTGGATTATACTCAATCTGCCATTTCCCTGCATAACTTTCCAACTGGTCCTTTGATTACTTCCCTCAAGAACCACAACTCCGCTGATTTTTGCATTGTCTGCAAATTAATCATACTACCTACATTTTAATCCAAATCATTTATATATATTAGAAATGGTATAACGGCTGCAGATAGGAAGTTTGAGGGGGATCTGCCTCTGGAGGTAGTATGGGCTAAAGTCAGAAATAGGAAAGGTGCAGTCACCTTGTTGGGTGTTTATTATAGGCCCCCCAATAGCAGCAGAGATGTGGAGAAACAGATTGGGAAACAGATTTTGGAAAGGTGCAGAAGCCACAGGGTCGTAGTCATGGGCGACTTCAACTTCCCAAATATTGATTGGAAGCTCTTTAGATCAAGTAGATTGGATGGGGCGGTGTTTGTGCAGTGTGTCCAGGAAGCTTTTCTAACGCAGTATGTAGAGTGTCCAACCAGAGGGGAGGCCATATTGGATTTGGTACTCGGTAATGAACCGGGACAAGTGGTGGGCTTGTTAGTGGGTGAACATTTTGGTGATGGTGACCACAATTCTGTGACTTTCACCTTGGTTATGGAGAGAGATAGGTGCGCACAACAAGGAAGATTTTACAATTGGGGGAAGGGAAATTACGATGCTGTAAGACAGGATTTGAGGAGCATACATTGGGAGCATAGGCTGTCAGGGAAGGATGTGGTGGAAATGTGGAACTTTTTCAAGGAGCAAATACGACGTGTCCTTGATATGTATGTACCGATCAGGCAGGAAAGAAATGGTCGTGTGAGGGAGCCTTGGTTGACGAGGGAGGTTGAATGTCTAGTAAAGAGGAAGAAGGAGGCTTACATAAGGTTGAGGAAACAGGGTTCAGACAGAGCAGTGGAGGGATACAGGATAGCCAGAAGGGACCTGAAGAAAGGGATTAGGAGAGCTAAGAGAGGGCATGAAAAATCCTTGGCGGATAGGATCAAGGATAACCCCAAGGCATTTTATGCGTATGTGAGAAACCTGAGAATGACGAGAACGAGGGTAGGTCCGATCAAGGACAGTAGTGGGAGACTGTGTATTGAGTCGGAAGAGATAGGAGAGGTCTTGAACAAGTACTTCTCTTCAGTATTTACGAACGAGAGGGACCGTATTGTTGAAGAGGAGAGTGTGAAACGGACTGATAAGCTAGAAGAGATACCTGTTAGGAAGGAAGATGTGTTGGACATTTTGAACAACTTGAGGATAGACAAGTCCCCCGGGCCTGACGGGATATATCCTAGGATTATGTGGGAAGCAAGAGAGGAAATTGCAGTACCGTTGGCAATGATCTTCTCGTCTTCACTGGCAACGGGGGTGGTACCAGGGGACTGGAGAGTAGCGAATGTTATGCCCCTGTTCAAAAAAGGGAATAGGGATAACCCCGGGAATTACAGGCCAGTTAGTCTTACTTCTGTGGTAGGCAAAGTAATGGAAAGGGTACTGAGGGATAGGATTTACGAGTATCTGGAAAGACACTGCTTGATTAGGGACAGCCAGCACGGATTTGTGAAGGGTAGGTCTTGCCTTACAAGTCTTATTGAATTCTTCGAGGAGGTGACCAAGCATGTGGATGAGGGTAGAGCAGTGGATGTAGTGTACATGGATTTTAGTAAGGCATTTGATAAGGTTCCCCATGGTAGGCTTATGCAGAAAGTCAGGAGGCATGGGATAGAGGGAAATTTGGCCAATTGGATAGAAAACTGGCTAACCGGTCGAAGGCAGAGAGTGGTGGTAGATGGTAAATATTCAGCCTGGAGCCCAGTTACAAGTGGAGTTCCGCAGGGATCAGTTCTGGGTCCTCTGCTGTTTGTAATTTTTATTAATGACTTGGATGAGGGAGTCGAAGGGTGGGTCAGTAAATTTGCAGATGATACGAAGATAGGTGGAGTTGTGGACAGTGAGGAGGGCTGTTGTCGGCTGCAGAGGGACTTAGATATGATGCAGAGCTGGGCTGAGGACTGGCAGATGGAGTTCAACCCTGCCAAGTGTGAGGTTGTCCATTTTGGAAGAACAAATAAGAATGCGGAATACAGGGTTAATGGTAGGGTTCTTAGTCAGGTGGAGGAACAGAGGGATCTTGGGGTCTATGTACATAGATCTTTGAAGGTTGCCACTCAGGTGGATAGAGTTTGTAAGAAGGCCTATGGAGTATTATCGTTAATTAGCAGAGGGATTGAATTCAAGAGTCGTGAAGTGATGTTGCAGCTGTACAGGACTTTGGTTAGGCCACAGTTGGAGTACTGTGTGCAGTTCTGGTCGCCTCACTTTAGGAAAGATGTGGAAGCTTTGGAGAGGGTGCAGAGAAGATTTACCAGGATGTTGCCTGGAATGGAGAGTAGGTCGTACGAGGATAGGTTGAGAGTTCTCGGCCTTTTCTCGTTGGAACGGCGAAGGATGAGGGGTGACTTGATAGAGGTTTATAAGATGATCAGAGGAATAGATAGAGTAGACAGTCAGAAACTTTTTCCCCGGGTACAACAGAGTGTTACAAGGGGACATAAATTTAAGGTGAAGGGTGGAAGGTATAGGGGAGATGTCAGGGGTGGGTTCTTTACCCAGAGAGTGGTGGGGGCATGGAATGCGCTGCCCGTGGGAGTGGTAGAGTCAGAATCATTGGCGACCTTTAAGCGGCATTTGGATAGGTACATGGATGGGTGCTTAATCTAGGTTAGAAGTTCGGCACAACATCGTGGGCCGAAGGGCCTGTTCTGTGCTGTACTGTTCTATGTTCTATGTTCTATGTTCTAAACCACAGTGGTCCCAGCACTGATCTTTCATGGCACAGCACTGGATGCAGCACAAGCAGGATGATCCTTTAACCTGCCCAACCCAGACCATCGTGATATCTTGGGACTCCAAAAAGATTGTGGAGTCCCAAGAAACTTCTAAAAATTAACTTACCTCTATTTCCAGCTGTCCAGGGATGCCTAAAAAGGGAGGAGGGGCATCCAAGGCCAGGTCTGCAATTCAGCCTGCAGCAGCCTCGGAGCCGATCATTCTCCAGACCCTGGTGAACCAGCTCTCGAAATCTTGTGAGATGCTGGGAAAACAGACTGAAGAGAAGCTGGCTCCAGTCTCTCTCATGCTGCAGACGCATGAGCAGCAGCTGGGAAACCTGGAGAAGAGGACGGATGAGGTGGAGCACAGAGTCACAGTGGTGGAAGCTGATGCCAGTTCATCCTGGGTGGGATCCAAGCCCTGGAGACACAGGTCCGTAATGTGCGTGACCAAGTGGATGATCTTGAGAACAGGGGCAGGAGAAAAAAACACTCGGATCATCGGTCTGCCTGAGGGGAAGGAAAGTGAGCGGCCTGCAGAATTTGTTGAAGATTGGCTTCCGAAATTCCTTGACTTGGAGGCTGGCATGAGAGTATTGAAGATAGAGAGGGCTCACCGGGTCGCAGGGCGGAGATCGGCTCTGGGTCAATGTCCTCGTCCTCTTCTGGTGCGGTTCCATCATAACCGGTATAAGGAGAGAGTCATGGAGGCTTCCAAAGTCCAGGGGAAGGATCCAAAGGCCCCGATTTACGAGGGCTCTAAGATCGTGTTTTTTCAGGATTTCTCAGCGGCAGTGATTAGAAACTAAAATCTTACGATGGTGTCAAGAGAAGACTGAGGGAGCTTGGGATTCAGTACTCTGTGAGGTATCCAGCGGTGCTTCGGTTTAACCTTAGATGGATCCATGCATCTCTTTGCCATGCCAGAGAAGACAAGAGATTTTGTGGACAAACTATCCTAATTTGAACAATTGTAGTATGTACCATTAGTGTTGTTTGGGTATGTGTTTATCATTTTGTAAAAGAAACAGAGGAAATCCGATTGGAGTTTTTTCTTTCTTTTTTTTCCTCTATTGATAATAATTTGGTTTAAACTATGTATGGCAGTGGTTGAGATGAACATTTTCAATTTCTAAGTTAGGATATGCCAAAATATTAAAATTGCTTGATTGTACCCCGTTGGTACACTGTAGGGAATCTTTACTCATCTAATGAAGACTTCACCCAAACCAGCTCTAGAGTATAGAAGAGGTACGGCCACTCAACTCGGTCAAATGCTTTCTCTGCATCTAGAGAAATCACCAATCCCTGACTGCTGTTGGCCTGCTTGAATTACATGAAGCAGCCTCCTAACATTATTGGAGGATTTTCGACCCTTTATGAAGCCCGTCTGATCCTCTTTAGTAATAGAACATAACACAGTCTCCAGCCTTAACACGAGAGTCTTAGAGAGGATTTTAAAATCCACATTTAAGAGGGAGATGGGCCTGTACAAAGCACAGTCTTCCAGGTCCTTCCCTTTTTCGAGGATAAGTGAAATATTGGCCTCTCTCAGAGATAGTGGGAGACAATCATGAGTGTATGAATCATTAAACATATTGAGCAGCGGGCCTGACAGTATACTTATAAATTCCTTATAGAATTCATTGGGAAGTCCATCAGGACCGGGCGCATTTCCTTTCTGAAGTTGCTCACAGCTTCCTGCACTTCTTGCTCTGATAATGCAGCATTGAGAAAGGACTGTTGTTCAGGAGTCACATCTGAGAGCTTCAGATCTCTAAAATAGGATTCCATTTGGCCTGCCCCTCCTCACAATCCTCAGATTGGTATAATTTAGAATAAAATCTCTGGAACGCCACATTAATCTTCTTAGAATCACATATTAGGTTCCCAGATCCCTCCCTAATCGCTGTAATGGTTTGTGGGGCACTCCTCTTTCTGGCAAGGTATGCTAAGTATTTGCCTGGTTTGTCACCATGCTCGTATAACCTTTGCTTTGCAAAAGTCAGCTCCTTCTCTGCCGTCTGCATGAGCACAGAATTTAGTGCAGACCGCAGTGTCGTAATCCTCTGTAGTTTGACCAACGAGGGTCTGTCAAAGTAGGCCTTCTGGGCTGGCTTCAACCGTGCTTCAAGGACATGTTGCTGCTCACCCTTCTGCCGCTTCCTACTGGTGGAATATGAAATAACTAACCCCCTGGCATTGGCTTTGGCAGTTTCCCAGAGAACAGATGAGCTATCAACCGAGTCTATGTCGATGTCTCAGAATGCCCGAAATTCCCTCGAGAAATACTGCACAAACTTATTATCCTTGAGGATAAAGGTATCCATTTGCCAGTACTTTGAACCCATTGTAAGGTCCTTAATCCTAACTGTAAGGTACACTGGAGCATGATCAGAGATGGTAATATTACCAATCGCACAAGATGCCACCAGATCCAGAGTTACTGCAAGGGTCAGAAAAAGTCAATCCTCATATGACATCTATGCAGATTGGAGAAAAATGTAAAAATCCTACCTGTAGGATGGAGATGTCTCCAGATGTCCACCAACCCTAATTCCCCACACAGACCCACTAACTGTTTATACAGAGGGTATCAAGGGACCTTTGGGCAACCTGTCTACTGTGGGATCCATGTCACAGTTAAAATCTCCCACTATAATGATGTGCCAGGACTTGAGACTTATCAGTTTAGAAAAAGCATCTACCAAAAGTTTAAGATGATGAGCTGGGGGGGCAATAAACATTTAAAATGCTATATTCTTCCCCATTTATCAAGGCCTTAAGAATTACAAGAATTGAAGTATTTCTTTAACACACTCCAACAACTTAAATGGGAGATTTTTCCTAATCAATATAACCACTCCCTTACTTCAGGTATTAAATGATGAAAAATAAACTTGGTCAAAGCCATTCTGCTATAATTTCAGATGCTCCTTGTCATCCAAATGTGTCTCCTGTAACAAAGCAATATCGACCTTCTCCTTTCTAAGACTCAAGATACCTTTTTCCCCTTAATTGGTGAGTGACTTCCCTTGGTATTCCAGGTACACCATTTAATCAAATCATTAGCCATAATCTTCTGCAATAACATTTAAAATCCAGAGAGGAGGAACCTGAACCACAAATTGCTGAGCCTTAGTGTCACATGATTCACCAAATTTAAAAACTACATAAACTAAAACATTACGTTTAACAAACCTACAAAACTATTGAGAATAAAAAACAACAAAAACCAAAAAAAACAAACCAACTTATGAAGTGCCAACAGCACTGAGTAGGGGAACTCACCCCATGCCCAGAGGGGGCAACGACCCATCTCAAACTACCCTTAAGTAGGCATCTAACCATCCCAGCCACCTTCACTTCTCCCAGCTAGAGCCACTGCGCAAACACAAGCAGAAAAGAATAAACACCCCACAGAATGCCAATATGAATAAAACAAAAACGTTGGTGATTGAACCATTGGCAGAGGCCATTCATGAGCATCCCAATATATCAGCTCCAGAAGTGGGTTCAAAATTACATAAGAACTCGTTGTATACAGATGATGTCCTAATTCTTTTGACAAATCCAGCAGTTTCAGTACTTCACCTGATCAAATGCGTGAATGCATTGTGCACTTTTTCAGGGTATAAGATTAATTTTGTGAAATCAGAGGCTATGCCCATGGGTGGTCTTACGAAGGAGCTGGCTCTTGAGGGTGACTGTAGATTCCCATTTAGATGGTCACAGGGGTTTTTTGTGTATTTGGGCATATTCATTACTCCAGTTCTGGATTGACTGTTCATTGTCAATTTTATTCAATTATTTGGAAAATTAAACAAGATCTTCAAAGATGGGAGGCACTCCCAGTCTCGTAGTTGGGTCGGATAGCGCTTATTAAGATGAATATTCTCCCCCGTTTGCTGTACCCTATGTAGATGCTCTCCCTGATTTTCAACAAGCAAACACTCAGGAGACTGAACGGCTGGTTCAGCTCCTTTATTTGGCTTCGTAAGCAGCCCCTCATTAAATTAGCCAAACTGTAGTTGCCTCACAGATTGGGGCGGAGTGGACCTTCCAGACATTAAAAATGACCAGTTTTAGTTTTTGTACCTATCTGCCATGTGGGACTTCAGCAAGTTCCATGTAAACAACATCCACAACCCTTCCCTCATCAATTATCTTTGTCAGCTCTTCAAAAAATGCAATCAGTTTGGTGAGACATGGCTTTCCCAATACAAAAACCATGATATTGGTCACATTTTCTTCCAAATGTGAATATATCTTGTCCCTCAGTATCTTCTCCAAGAGCTTCCCCACCACAGATGTCTGGCTCATCAGCCTATACTTTCCTGGATGATCCTTGCTTCCCTTCTGAAACAGGAGAAAGTGAGGACTGCAGATGCTGGAGATCAGAGCTGAAAATGTGTTGCTGGAAAAGCGCAGCAGGTCAGGCAGCATCCAAGGAACAGGAGAATCGACGTTCGGGCATAAGCCCTTCTTTAGCATCGGCTAATCTCCTCTCCTCTGGAACCTTGCCTGTGGTCAAAGAGGATGTGAAGAAATGTACTAATGCCCCAGCTATTTCTTCTGCCTCTCACAGGTACCTGTGATAGATCTCATCTGGCCCTCTAACTTGTCTACCTTAGGATACCCAAAACTTTCTCCTTCAAAATATTGACAAAATCACACACTCAATCCCTGCTCTCAAAATCAGTCATGTCCTTCTCCTCGGTAAATACTAATACAAAGTACTCACTAAGATCTTTCCTACTTCCCTTCTTTGTCCTTGAGTGAACCTACTCTTTCCCTTGCCACCACTTCCTTCAAAGGGATTCTCCTTGACCTTGTTTGCTAAAGACATTTCATGGCCCCTTTTAGCCTTCCTAATTCTGCATTTAAGTTCCTTCCTAATATCTCTATACTCCTCACAGGCTTTTTCAGTTTGTAATGGCCTCACCTATCATATGCTTCCTTCTTACTTTTGACTAAACTTACAATTTCCCTGGTCCCTGAATCCTGCCATTCCTATCCTTTAGTTTTGCAGGTGAGTCTCATTGACAGTGAAATCCTTGATTGGGGTTGTTAACCAGGGCAAATTAGGGAGCCCTGGCTGTCAGGAGATTCAGAAAGGTCTCCTCAGTCCTACTGACTTGCTTTCAGCTGGCTATTCAGAGCCCAGTTACTGTGCATGTGTAAATAAAGGATGACTTGGGAGTTATTTCAATGGTGATGAGAAAAAAAAAGTCCAGTTTTGAAGAAAATTCACTTGCAACAGGTCGTGTTTTGAGTTGGGGCAAGCATTTCTGATGTCATGCCTTTATTAAGGATGCCTGACTCATTCAATTCTGCCATCGAAGTCTGGGCCCAATATCTGGAAAGAATGTGCTATTTTTTCCAGGCAACTGACATTGGTACAGATGAAAAGCTACTGCCTGCAACTGGCCACATTTTTGGTAATTACGGGGCCTAATATTCCCTGAGGCATCAGATAATAAAACATTTCAAGAATTGACTGATTTATCAAAGGAATGTTACAACCCCAAGCCTCCTGTAATTCTGAGAAGCTGTCAGTTTTTTCCAGCAGTTCAAGAACCAAGGGAATCCGTATTGGGATTTTTGATGAGGTTAAAATGACTGGCAGAGCAATGTGATTTTTGGTTAACCCTGAATGGGATGCTGAGAGACTGTTTGGTATGTGAGATTAATGATATAACCATGCAAAACGGTGTACTAGCTGAAGCCCAACCGGACTTCAAACAAGCACTACAACTGCCTTTGTCATTAGAAAATGTGGCAAGTAGACCCATGTGAGCTACAGGGCAGCCCAATGGAAATGGACACCCTCACCTGTCTGACTGAGCTTGTGGAACATCACTTGAATGTAGACAATTGTGGAGCCTCATGCAGGGCACATCCTGGGGAAAGGGTCCCTGGGTCAGCCCATAGCAAACCCCCAAAACAAAGCTGAGCCTTGGCCAAATGGCTAAAGTAATCTGGGCCAGCAAGCCAATGTAGTTGCTGCTTGTATGCAGACTTGAGACAGTAAAGGAGGCCTTTGAGACCTGACCTGAGTAAGACAACTCATGGGCCAGTAACCAGAAAAGTACACGCACTGGAAAGTCGATCAACGTGTGGTTTGGAAGTTAAATTGCTAAGCACATCATTACCTGAACCAATCAAAATAAATGTCTGGCTAAACGGTTACCTGGTTGTCAGAGGTCGGTACCAGTGCAGCTGTATCAAGACTCACTCTAGAATCCAACCCTGAAGTTTGTGCAAGACCTCAAGCAGACTGAGAACCTGTACCAGGGAACCCTTACAGATCAAGGGTATGACCTTGGTTCAGGTCTCTAATGGGAAACAGATGGTGCAGTTAGTCTCAATATTTTTCAATTAGAAAATGGCTGCCTGAGTGAAGTCCTAATTAAATACCTGGAAGGTTTTTTCAGGAAGGTCTAGGAACTATCAAAGGAACCAAGGCCACCTCCGATATTGACCAGGAAGCAAAGATCCTACAAGGTGCTCCCAGTGCCATTTGCTTCACGGGCAAAAGGTAGAAATCACAAGGTGGAAAAGTTAAATGAATCATCAAAACAATGCAGTTTACAGAATGGGCAGTGCCTATTGTACCAACTGTGAAGCCTGATGACTCAGTTTGCCTTTGTGGGAATTTTAAGCAAACAGCAAACTGTTTCTTGCAGCTGGATAAATACCAAATCCTTCACATAGAGAACGTGTATGTAAAACTGGAGGGGGAGGCTATCCTTCAAGAAGCTGGACATGAGCCATGCATACGTTTAATTGCAACTAGATGAGGGGACCCAGATGTATGCCACAATGCATACTCATAAGGGTCTACCAATATACAAGACTGCTTTTTGGGGTACCATCAGCCTGCACCCCTTTCCAGTGGACGATGGAGAAAATTCTGTACTTCAGGTTGCTATTTATGATTAGATTAGATTCCCTACAGTGTTTAAACAGGCCCTTCAGCCCAACCAGTCCACACTGACTCTCTGAAGAGTAACCCACCCAGACCCATTTCCCTCAGACTAATGCTCCTAACACTATGGACAATTTAGCATGGCCAATTCACCTAACCTGCACATCTTTGGACTGTGGGAGGAAACCGGAACACCCGGAGGAAACCCACACACACACAGGGAGAATGTGCAAACACCACACAGTCGCCCAAGGCTGTAATCGAACTTGGTGCTGTGAGGCAGCAGTGCTAACCACTGAGCCAACTTAGTGATGTGCTAATAAACAAGAAGACACCTATGAGCACTTGGAGAACTTGGACATGGTGCTTAAATGTTTGTCCCAGGCAAACGTATGCTTTAGATGGGAAAAATGGATGTTTCAGGCATCCCAAGTGACCTACTTGGGCTACTGAGCTGTCAAGACCAGGTTACAGTCGTTTGAAGAATAAGTGAGGGCAATCAAAGGTGCTCCTCCTCCCATGGCAGTACCAGAGCTTAGGTCTATCCTTGTTTTGGTGAACTATGACAGAATCACAGAATTGCTTTCTGCTTTTGGCCTCCATCTTGGCATCCTCACACCTGCTATTAAAAAAGGGTCAGTCTTTCAAATTGTCATGAGGCCAAGAAGTAGCCTTTCAGGAAGTGAAAAAGCAGCTACCGTCATCTAAGATGCTGGACCAATGTGAACCCAAGTGAGCAGTGGTGCTACAAACGATGACTCCCCATATGGCGATTTAGCTCACTGGTGTCCTAATGGAGAGGAAAGCCTGATAGCTTATGCTTCCTGGACTTTGAAAGAGAGATTTGGCAGTCATCTTTGGTATGAGAAAGTTCCACCAATACCTTTATGGATGTAAAAATGTCATCGTAATGGACCACAAGCCCCTGCAATGGCTATCGGTGTGCCACCCATAGCTTGTTTTCGAATTCAGCAAAGGGCCCTTATTCTCAGTGTGTACAATTACATGTCAGCACACCGTCTAGGAGGCAAAGTGGCAAATGTGGTTGCCTTGAGCAGGCTCCAACTGACGATACACCACCAGTGGTGCCCCTGCTGGAGGAATCTGTTCTGGTTTTAAATTTTGCGGACACCTTTCCAGTTCCCACTGACAATATCTGACTGTGGACACAAGAAGTTAAGACTACAAGATCATAAGATCCCGTCTTGGCAAAATTAAAACAGCTAGTACTGTTGGGGGAAACAAAATGGACCATCACAACCAGAATTGAAACCTCTCCAGATTCGATGAGGCTAGATCACGGTAGGGGATGACATGTTATGATGGGAACCAAGAATGATTGTCCTGAGGAAAGGTCACTGCCAGATACTGGCTGAACTCCACCAGGGTCATCTAGGGCTAGGGTTAAAGATGGGTTGAAGATGTTGACAAGAAGCTATGTCTGGTAGCCAGGATTCAATTTTGACATAGGTACGTTGGTGGGCCAGTGGCCAGAGTACCAAAAAGGGCAAAAATAACTTCCACCAGCAACCCCATATTAATGGAATGGCCAGGTAAACCCTAGACTCAATTACATGATAACTATGCTGGTCATTTTCATGGTCTCAATGGCTATTGTGGATTCCTATTCAAAGTGGTTGGATGTGCATCGAGCTCATTCGGCAACCTCAGGGATGATGATCTAAAAGCTGCAAATATCATTCCAAAAAAAAGGGACTCCCAGAAACATTGGTCATGGAAATCATATACCAGCAGGGAATTTGAGTATTTCTTGAAATTAAATAACAATTGGCACGTTCAGACAGCTCCAGACCAATCATTCTCCAATGGTCGAGGAGAAGCAACAGTCTAAACATTGATTCAGGCTTAAAGACACAGCCTACAGCTTCATTTGAAACCACACTGTTTTGGTTCCTGGTTGATTATATGATGACCCCTCATGCATTTGATTGCTCCAGCAGAGATGCTGCTGGGAAGACTACTCCACACCAGATTAAACTCTATTTTTCCGGACTGGGGGGTGGGGGGTGACACCGCAACAGGAATGCCAATGCCAACCACATGACTCCTCTAAGTGAGAGAGCCAGTTTACTTCAGGAGACAAAGTTTGGTGTTGAAACCACGGAAGTGGCCTTGCATGAGAATGAGGTGGGGTCGACACAAGGACAGGTCTCGTAACATACAAATTTCAGGTAGATGAGGCGGCCCTGAACAAACATGTGGATCTATTGAAAGCTACTACCTCATAAACAGGACCGGAGCAAAACATACTGGGCCCCTGAGAAAGGCTGTCAGAAGCCATGAATTCTCCCTCTCCATCTAGATTTGAAGAAACAAATCTGTGTACAAAATGGATGCAGCCTCAATACCATTACCGCCTGAAGGAAAGGAGGTAACTCTCTCAAAAGAGGTGGTCTGGAAGACGTCCCAGAAGAAGCTACAGATAAAAGAACAGGCCTCCATCCCTAGACTGGAGGGATGTTGGTCGGAGGGGGGTGAGGGATTATGGTTGGATATAATGATTGGAACCAGGGCTAAATACATCTTATTGACAATGAGATCCTTGATTGGGGTTGTTAACCTGGGCCAATCAGAAAGGCCTGGTAACAAATATAATCAGGTGATTTTGGAAGGTCTCCTCATTCTATGGACTGGCTTTTTACTGAGAGGGAAAAAAACCAGGAGATTCAGAGAATCTCTTCATTCTAGGGACTGGCTGTGAGCTAGCTGGTCAGAGCAGATGTACTGTGCACATGTAACTGAAGGGTGACTTGTTGATGGGATGTCTGCCTCATTGGAGTTATTTCACATGGCCTTCATAGATAGACAACAGAAACAAAGAAGACAAGACCTTAAATATTGAAGCTTGAAGCTTGTGTAGAATTAACAAAACACCCGAAATACTTGAGAAAGAAACAAAAGATGTCCAAAATATGCCAGCTGGGCCAGTTTTAGTGGCCCCTGAATCAAACTGAGTAATTAAAAGAGAAATTCTTTGGACAGTAGATATTTATCACAGCTGAGAGGTAAACGTCCTCATTATGACTATGTGCAACATCTGCTGGTGCTGGGAAGTGAAAACTAGTTTTACATCCAGTTTATATATCTCACTCTCACTATGAGCAAAGCAGAAAGTTCAAAACCAAAATTGAAAGAAAGCAATAAAGTGTTCAGAAGCTGTCGAGTGAGTGAGAGACAGAGAGAGAGAGAGAGAGACAGACCAGCTTTTTGTGCCTTGGTCCCTGAAGAGAATGTCAACTCTTTGTGGCCTGGTTTGTGTACATTTTCATTCATTAATTGTTAAGTGTTGTCTTGTGTAATTTGTATTTTTGTTCCCTGGAACTCGAGCGCTGGGTATACTTTTGAGTTAAATTTTTTTTTGGGAATGTATGACAATGTGAAAGTGTGGTGTGTGAATTTTCATCAGTTTGGAATATGTATGGTTCCTTTCAGGAACTGTCAGTGGTCGTGTGGAAGAAATGCCTGCCTTAAAATGTTGATTTAGAATTAGTTTCTCAAAAGCTTGAACGGAAACAAACTTTTGGAATTGTTTGAATAAAGCCAATTGAAGGAAACATCAAGTCAAATACAGAACTTAATTCCTGTTTCCTTAAAACATTGTACTATCCAAGTTATGTTTAATTGAGGAAAAAGACCTCAATAATAATGTTTAGTTTCAAAATTTTTATGACTGAATTATCTATTTGGAATTTCATTCCATGGCCAGAACTTCCAAATATTATTTTGGCTTTGAATAAATCTTTAATTCCAGAGAATAAGATTTGCTCATCTTAAAAGTTAATTCGTGTGAATCAGGCTCTAAAAACAGGAAAAATTGGAATTTTGGAAAAGTAATCCACTTTGAACAAAATTATCTGACACTATGTTGTAAACTCTGAGAAAACAGATATCAAGGAATTGAAAGAAGTAAAATCTGAGAGAGGAGGTACGCTTTCCTTTGTTCATGAAAGAGCTATGGAACATATGGCTCTTGTTTCTGGACAGGAGGAAATGCGACAGTTGATATAATTACGTTCAAGACTTTTAGCCCCACCGCTTTAGATCAGCCACAAATGATCTGCACAGCTAGAAGAATTTATGTATTCAATTTACTCACTTTACACATTAATGATCTGAATAAAGGAACTGAGGGCACCTGGTTAAATTTGCAGATGATACAAGGATAGGTGGAGGGGCAGGTAGTATTGAGAAGGCAGGGAGGCTGCAGAAAAATTTAGACAGGTTGGGAGGGTGGGGAAAGACGTGGCAGATGGAATACAAAATGGGAAAGTGTGAGGTCATGCACTTGGGTAGGAAGAAGACGCATGGACTATTTCCTAAATGGGGAGAAAATTCAGAATTCTGAAGTTGATATGGACTAAGCCAGACCACTCAAAACATTCTTAAGCAGGCAGCTCTGGCACTTTGTACTTTGTTTCGGTAACTGTACAGTGAAAATTACCCGGATTAAGTTAGTTAGGTTGACCACTAGATTTTAAAACACAAAAATGTATTCACAAAATTACACAATGAAACATAAAGTACAGAATAAAGAAGCCCTATAAAACTCAGCCTTTCCAACTAGACTTAATGATGCAATTCCAAATATACACACCAGTCCCAATAAGCAAACTCCTTTTAAAACCCAGAATAAATGGTACAGGTTGAGGTAGAAGGGCAGAAAGAGAGTGAGAATTTCCACACAGCTCCCTGTTGAATATTCAACTAGTACAAGATTGAATTAAAACTGCTCAGTTCAGCAAGAGAGCTGACCACTCCCTTTTCATTCTACAGGTCACTTCTAAAACATGACCACTTTGGCCTGACGTTTCATCTGTTTACATATAAACAAAAGACCTCTCAAAATCCTTTTCATCTCTGTACCAAACCAGACTGATCAGAGCCTGGCCTGGTTTATTACCCCTCTGAAAAAAATCAAAGACAAGAGTCTCCTTGAGCCAAGCAACAGCTTTTAGAAAAGAAAAAGGACTAGTTTTGTGACAAAGTGCAAAGGAATTTGGGAGGCCTAGTCTCGGTTTCTCTTCAGGTAAATTAGACTCCCTACTGTATGGAAACAGGCCCTTCGGCGCAACAAGTCCACACCAACCGTCCGAACAGTAACCCATCCAGATCCATTCCCCTCCGTAGAATTACACCTGACTAATGCACCTAACACAGTTCACCTGACCAGCACATCTTTGGGTTGTGGGAGGAAACTGGAACACCACAGGAAAGCCATGCAGACACGGGGAGAATGTGCAAACTCCACAGAGACAGTCGCCCAAGGCAGGAATCGAACCTAGGTCCCTGGTGCTATGAGGCAGCAGTGCTAACCACTGCCGCCCCTTGCAGGTTGAGTTGGTTGTTATGAAGGCAAATACAATATTGTCAGTCATCTTGAGAGGACTGGAATATAAAAGCATGCATGTACTTCTGAAACTCTATAAAGCTCTGGTCGGACCACATATCCAGTATTGTGAGCAATTTTGGACCCCATACCTCAGGAGGTACTGGCCCTGGCATGGGTTTAGAGGAGGTTCACGATAATGATCCTAGAAATGAAAAGCTTAATGTATGAGGAATGTTTGAGGACTCTGGGACTATATTCAATGGAGTTTAGAATAATGAGGGGGGATCCAATTGAAACTTACACAATTCTGGACAGAGTCGTTGTTGGGAAGATGTTTCCTTTGGCAGGAGAGACCAGAACGGAGGGCACTGTAGAGTAAAGGAAAGGCCATTTAGAATGGAGACAAGGAGAAATTTCTTCAAGGAGAAATTTCTTCAAGGACAAGGAGAAATCTGTGGAATTCATTGCCACAGAAGGTTGAGAAGGACAGGTCATCGAGTATATTTAAAAGAGAGATAGATAAGTTTTCAATTGTCAAGGGGATTAAAGGTAACGGGAAGAACATGGGAGGATGAAGTTGAAAAGCTTATCAGCTATGATTAAATGGTGGAGCAGACATGTCTGGCCGAATGGCCTAATTTCTGCTCCTATGTCTTAAGGCCTCATATATTATTTTTATTGAAATAAATGCTTGGACTAATTAACCCATTCTGCTCAAAGTGTGGTAGATGGATACTGTTCTGTTTTTCAGGTAATAGCAGATAGAATGTATTTCCAACAACTTTGGAATTCTGACTTTGGCTGCAGACTTACAATGTCACAAAATAGTGATGGACAAGTCATCCTCAACTTATCATCCACTTATTAACAACGCACCTCAGCATCAGAGAACTGTTATGAAAACATTAAACATATTGAGTATTGGGCATTTTTAAACCATTAAGTCAAGTACGTTTAAGCATATCAAGAAATTATAGTGATATAACCTGGCATCCTAAAACAGTCAAAGGCATTAATATTAAATGCATGCACTCTGTCCAAGTGATTTTAATGTGTGGAAAGAAAATTGTTCGTGTCTTTGAAGGAGTAAAATATTAAATTTTAGACAACTTTACAGCTAGATATATCAAAGGTCAAGTAACATTTTTAAAAGTCCATATAAACTACATCAACATCCATTCACTCATCAATTATCTTTGCCACCTTTTCAAAATATTCAGTGAGGTTGGTGAGACATGACCTTCCCAAAACAAAACCATGCTGCCTGTCACTAACAAGACCATTTTCTTCCAAATGTGCAATAATGTTGTCCCTCAGTCTCCAAGAGGTTACCCACAATTGACATCAGGTTCGCCAGTCAAGAATTTCCTGGATTATCTCTGCTTCATTTCTTAAATGAGGAAACAATATTGGCTAATATCCAGTCCTCCAGAACCTTGCCTATGGTCAAAAAGGATGTGAAGATATCTGCTAATGGTGGTGATGGGAGATTTTAATTTTCCCAACATTGACTGGGATACACTTACTGTCAGAGGTCTGGCTGGGGCAGAATTTGTAAGGAGCATCCAAGAAAGGTTTCTAGAGCAGTATGTCAATAGGCCAACAAGGTAAGGGGCCATATTGGACCTGGTGTTGGGGAATGGGCCAGGCCAGGTGATAGAAGTTGCAGTGGGGAATTTCTTTGGGAATAGTGACCACAGTTCTGTAAGTTTTAGAATACTCATCGACAAAGATGAGAGTGGTCCTAAGGGACAAGTACTAAACTGGGCCAAGGCCAATTATATCAAAATTAGGCAGGAGCTGGGAAATGTGGATTGGGGGCAGCTAGTTGAAGGAAAGTTCACATTTGATATGTGGGAGGCTTTCAAAGATAGGTTGAAGGTAGTGCAGGATAGGCATGTCCCTTTGAAAACAAGGGATAGGAAAGGCTAGATTCTGTGAACTGTGGATGACAGGAGAAATCATGCGACTAAGGGAAGAGGTGTTGGAAATTAGGGAAGAGGTGTTGGAAATTCTGGAAAGGGTGAAAATAGATAAGTCCCCTGGGCCTGATGGCATTTATCCTAGGATTCTCTGGGAAGCAAGGGAGGAGACTGCAGAGCCATTGGCCTTGATTTTTATGTCCTCGTTGTCTACAGGAATAGTGCCAGAAGACTGGAATACAGCAAATGTGGTTCCCTTGTTCAAGAAGGGGAGTAGGGATAACCCTAGTAACTATAGGCCGGTGAGTCTCACTTCTGTTGTGGGCAAAGTCTTAGAGAGAATTGTAAGGGATAGGATTTATGAACATCTGGATAGGAATAATGTGATCAAGGATAGTCAGCATGGTTTTGTGAAGGGCAGGTCGTGCCTCACAAACCTTATTGAATTCTTTGAGAAGGTGACTAAGGAGGTGGACGAGGGTAAAGCGGTAGATGTGGTGGTTATGGATTTTAGTAAGGCGTTTGATAAGGTTCCCCATGGTAGGCTACTGCAAAAAATACGGAGGTATGGCATTGAGGGTGAGTTGGAGGTTTGGATTAGGAATTGGCTGGCTTGAAGAAGACAGAGGATAGTAGTTGATGGTAAAGGTTCATCTTGGAGTGCAGTTACTAGCGGTGTTCCGCAAGGATCTGTTTTGGGACCATTGCTGTTTGTCATTTTTATAAATGACCTGGAGGAGGGGCTAGAAGGTTGGGTGAGCAAGTTTGCAGATGATACGAAAGTCGGTGGAGTTGTTGACAGTGAGGAAGGATGTGTCAGGTTACAGCGGGATATAGATAAGCTGCAGAGCTGGGCAGAAAGGTGGCAAATGGAGTTTAATGTGGGTAAGTATGAGGTGGTTCACTTTGGTATGAGTAACAAAAAGATGGGGTACTGGGCTAATGGTCGGATACTTGGTAGTGTGGATGAGCAGAGGGATCTTGGTGTCCATGTACACAGATCTCTGAAGTTGCCACCCAGGTAAATAGTGCTGTGAAGAAGGCATATGGTGTACTGGCTTTTATTGGTAGAGGAACTGAGTTCCGGAGTCCTGAGGTCATGTTGAAGTTGTATAAGACTCTGGTGCGGCCGCAGTTTTGTGCGCAGTTTTGGTCGCCATACTATAGGAAGGCTGTGGAGGCACTGGAACGGGTGCAGAGGAGGTTTACCAGGATGTTGCCTGGTATGGTAGGAAGATCGTAAGAGGAAAGGCTGAGGCACTTGGGGCTGTTTTCATTGGAGAAAAGAAGGTTTAGGGGTGACTTGATAGAGGTGTACAAGATGATTAGGGGTTTAGATAGGGTTGACCATGAGAACCTTTTTCCACGTATGGAGTCAGCTATTACGTGGGGGCATAGCTTTAAATTAAAGGGGGGGTAGGTATAGGACTGATGTTAGGGGTAGGTTCTTCACTCAGCGAGTCGTAAGTTCATGGAATGCCCTGCCAGTATTAGTGGTGGACTCTCCCTCTTTATGGGCATTTAAACGGGCATTGGATAGGCATAGGGAGGATAGTGGGCTAGTGTAGGTTAGGTGGGCTTGGATTGGCACAACATCAAGGGCCAAAGGGCCTCTACTACAATGTATTGTTCTATGTAGCCAAGCGGAAAAGGGGAGCATACATTTGGTCCAGGCAGCTAAAAACAGTACGGGCGTTGGAGGAATATAGGGAGAGTAGGACCAATCTTAAATGAGGAATCAAATGGGCTAAAAGGAGTCATGAAATAAATTTAGTGAGCAGAATTAAGGAGAATCCCAAGGCCTTTTATTCTTATATAAGAAGCAAGAAGATAACCAGAGAAAGGATTGGTCCACTAAAGGATAAGGAAGGAAGGTTGTGTGTTGAACCTGAGAGAATGGATGAGATTCTGAATGATTACTTTGCATCAGTGTTCATTGATGAATGTTGAGATTAGAGATAGAAGTTTTTTTTTACTCTGGATCACATTGACATAAGGAGGGAAGATGTGTTGGGTAGGCTAAAGGATATTAAAATGGACAAGTCCCCAGGACCAGATGGGATCTATCCCAGGTTGCTGAGGGAGGCGAGAGAGGAAATAGCTGGGGCCCTGACATATATCTTTGCAGCATCCTTAAATACAGGTGAGGTGCCGGAGGACTGGAGGATTGCTCATGTTGTCCCTCTGTACAGAAAGGTAGTAGGGATATTCCAGGTAACTACAGACCAGTGAGCCTGATGTCTGTGGTGGGAAAGTTGCTGGAGAAGGTACTGAGGGATAAAATCTATATATTTGGAAAAGAATGGGCTTATCAGTGATAGGCAACGTGGTTTTGTGCAGGATAGATCATACCTTACCAACTTAATAGAGTTCTTTGAGGAAGTGACCAATTTGAGAGATGAAGGAAGGCCTGTAGATGTCATATACATGGACCTTACTAAGGCATTTGGTAAGGTTCCCCATTGTAGACTAATGGAGAAAGTGAATTCACATGGTGTGCAGGGTGTTCCAGCTAGGTGGATAAAGAACTGGTTGAGCAACAGGAGACAGAGTAGAATGTTGAAGGGAGTTTCTCAAAATGGAGAAAGGTGACCAGTGGTGTTCCACGGGGGTCAGTGCTAGGACCACTGTTGTTTGTAATATACATAAATGATCTGGAGGAGGGGATTGTTGGTCTAATCAGCAAGTTTGCAGATGACACGAAGATTGGTAGAGTAGCAGAAAGCATAGGGGACAGTCAAAGAATACAGGAGAATATAGATAGACTGGAGAGTTGGGTGGAGAAGTGGCAAATGGACTTCCATCTAGGCAAATGTGAGGTGATGCATTTTGGGAAGTCTAATTCGAGAGCAAACTATACTGTAAACGGAAGAGCCTTGGGAAACATTGATGAGCAGAGAGATCTGGGAGTTCAGGTCCATTGTACCCTCAAGGTGACTGCATAGGTGGATAGAGTGGTCAAGAAAGCATACAGTATGCTTGCCTTCATCAGATGGGGTTTTGAGTATAAGAGCTGGCAGGGCATGCTAAGCACAGAACAGGCCCTTCGGCCATCAATGTTGCGCTGACTTGTGATGTATTCTAAGTTCATCCCCCTACACTATCCCATCATCATCCATGTGCTTATCCAAGGATTGTTTAAATCTCCCTACATTTGCAGGTAGGGTATTCCACGCCCTTACCACTCTCTGAGTTAAAAACCTGCCTCTGACATTTGCCTTGAATCTATCACCCCTCAATTTGTAGTTATGCCCCCTTGCACAAGCTGACATCATCATCCTAGGAAAAAGACTTTCACTGTCTACCCTACCTAATCCTCTGATCATCTTGTATGTCTCTATCAAATTCCCCTCTTAGCCTTCTTCTTTCCAATGAAACTCAATGAGGTTTGTGAGACACGAACTGCCCTTAACAAGTCTCTCAGCCTTTCCTCATAAGACCTTCCCTCCAGACCAGGCAACATCCTGGTAAATTTCCTCTGCACCTTTTCCAATGCTTCCATATCCTTGCCGAAATATGGCGACTAGGACCGTACACAATATTCCAAGTGCGGCCGCACTAGCATTTTGTATAATTGTAGCATGATATTGCGGCTCCAGAACTCAATCCCTCTACCAATGAAACCTAACACACCATATGCTTTCTTAACAGCACTATCAACCTGGGTGGCAACTTTCAGGGATCGATGCATATGGACTCCAAGATCCTTCTGCACATCCACAATACCAAGAATCTTTCCATTGACCCAGTACTCTGCCTTCCTGTTATTCTTGCCAAAGTGCATTACCTCACATTTAGCTGCATTGAACTCCATTTGCCAACTCTCAGCCCAATTCTGCAGTTTATCCAAGTCCCCCTGCAACCTGTAACATTCTTCCAAACTATCCACTACTCCACCGACTTTAGTGTCGTCTGCAAATTTACTAATCCATCCACCTATGCCTGCATCTAAGTCATTTATAAAAATAACAAACAGCAGTGGTCCCAAAACAGATCCTTGTGTCACACCACGAGTAACCAGACTCCAGGCTGAATATTTTTGGTCAACCACCACTCGCTGCCTTCTTTCAGAAAGCCAGTTTCTAATCCAAACTGCTAAATCTCCCTCAATCCCATGCCTCTGCATTTTCTCCATCAGCCTACCATTTGGAACCTTATCAAAGGCTTTACTGAAGTCCATGTACACCACGTCAACTGCCCTACCCTCATCTACATGCTTGATCACCTTCTCAATAAACTCAATGAGGTTTGTGAGACACGACCTGTCCTTGACAAAACCATGTTGACTCTCTGAAATCAAATTGTTGCTTGCTAGATGATTATAAATCCTATCTCTTATAATCCTTTCCAAAACCTTTCCTACAACAGAAGTAAGGCTCACTGGTCTATAATTCCCTGGGTCTTCTCTACTGCCCTTCTTGAACAAGGGCACACCATTTGCAATCCTCCAGTCCTTTGGTACTAAACCTGTAGACAATGACGACTCAAATATCAAAGCCAAAGGCTCTGCTATCTTCTCCCTCGCTTCCCAGAGAATCCTTGGATAAATCCCATCCGGCCCAGGGGACTTGTCTACTTTCACTCCTTCTAGAATTGATAACACCTGTGCATAACTAACCTCGATCCTTTCTAGTCTAATATCTCGTATCTCATTCTTCTCCTCTAAAATACTCTCCTTTTCCTGAGTGAAAACCAATAAGAAATGTTCATTTAGCACCTCTCTGCTCTCCACAGTGTCCACACTCAACTTCCCACTTGTCTTTGACTGGCCCTATTCCTACCCTAGTCTTCCTTTTATTTCTCACATAACTATAGAAAGCTTTCGGGTTCTCCTTTATTCTATTTGCTAAAGACTGCTTGTGTCCTCTCTTTGCTCTTCTTAACTCTCTCTTTAAATTCTTCCTAGCTAATCTGTAACTCTCCATCGCCTCATCTGAACCATCTTGCCACGTCAACACATACGCCTCCTTCTTCTGCTTAAAAAGAGATGCAATTTCTGGAGTGAACCACGGTTCCCTTACCTTATCACTTCCTCCCTGCCTGACAGGGACATATCTATCAAGGGCAAGGAGAAGGAAATGGCTGATGCTGATGTCAGTGATGATTGTATGAATAGACAATGTTAATATATTGAAGGAAGAGGTTTTGGGTATCCTAAATGCATAAAAAAACAAAGAAAATTTACAGCCCAGGAACACGCCCTCCAAGCCTGAGCTGATCCAAATCCACTGTCTAAACCTATCACCAATTTCTAAGCATCACTCTGCTCCCCACCTCCTCATGCAACTGTCCAGACACACGTTAAATGAATCTACCATGCCTGCCTCTACTACCTTTGCTGGCAGGAGGAACATTGCTCTCCCTGGACTGCCATCCCTGAGAGTCCACTTATCACAAAGTAAAAAAGAAGAGACACTTACCTGATGTGTCCCTGGTTTTTAAGGTTAGAGGAGGTGGTTGTCTGGGAGGCCCTACAAAGGTAGGGTCTCAGGTTTATTGGGCCTCCCACCCATTCACATCCTCTAACCTTTAAGGGGGATATATGCAGCAAGTACTTTACAAAGAGGGTGGTACGTGCCCAGAACGCGTTGCCAGCAAAGGTAGTAGAGGCAGGCATGGTAGATTCATTTAAGGTGTGTCTGGACAGTTGCATGAGGAGGTGGGGAGCAGAGTGATGCTTAGAAATTGGTGATAGGTTTAGACAGTGGATTTGGATCAGCTCAGGCTTGGAGGGCGTGTTCCTGGGCTGTAAATTTTCTTTGTTTTTTTTATGCATTTAGGATACCCAAAACCTCCTCCTTCAATATATTAACATTGTCTATTCATACAATCATCACTGACCTCAGCATCAGCCATTTCCTTCTCCTTGGTGAATACCGATACAAAGTACTCATTAAGGATCTCTCCCACATCCTGTGGCTCCTGTGTTCCCTCCTTTATCTTTGAGTGGGCCTACTCTTTCCTTGCTACCCTCTTTCTTCTAATATATGTATAAATTACAGATCCCTGTAATGTACTCAGCTTAGGTAGCTAAATTAAAAGCCCTGATGGAAGCACTCAAATTAGCCGGGGTGAGAAAGTATAGCTTACCCTGTGCTAAGCCAGGGTATATCATCTTGTCTGGGGGCCAATACAACATGAAGAGCTGGCTAAATATTTAATCAAAGCAGCAAAATTGCCTAAGGTGCAGCAATTCAAATTCAGGCCCATAGAAAAACTCAAAGCAATGATTATGCAAATAAGGCAGCCAAGCCCTTACAGAGGAACAGATTATGATTGACGAAGTGCCTGTAGCAGCAATGGATGAAGTTAAGAAGGACATCACCTTAAGCAAGATGGTGTACCCCCAAAGGAAAGTAAATAAGTGGGAAAAAGGAACGGCAATAAAGGGGCAAGATGAAATATGGAAAATGCATTACAGGATAGTAACCACACATTGCATAAGGCAGACATTGGGACTTATCAAGGTTTAGCACACATCGGGAGACACAAAGTGCAATATTAAATGATCTTGTGCTGGTGATGCCCAGGAAGATGGACGGATATTGTGCCAAGATTTAAGGTATGTACACAACGTAAAAATGATTACCAGCAGGAAAGCACTGTATCCATTATCAGGAAAAGCCTGCAAGTAGATCCAATATTGCAACTAGAAAAATTGGTAATTGATGCTCTTAAAAATCACACAACACCAGGTTCTAATCCAACAGGTTTATTTGGAACCGCTAGCTTTTGGAGTGCTGCTCCTTCATCAGGTAGTTAATGAAACACCTGATGAAGGAGCAGTGCTCTGAAAGCTAGTGCTTCCAAATAAACCTGTTGGACTATAACCTGGTGTTGTGCGATTTTTAACTTTGATCACCCCAGTCCAACACTGGCATCTCAAAATTGTAATTGATATCGACACTGAACCTTTGCTCTGGTTTAGAAAAGAAATAAATTATGCCTGACAGAAACCTGTGAACAGATATAAACAGGGATGGTTATCTTGCAAGACCTTGATAAGAGTTTTTATCAGCATTTCAGCACTACAAAGAGGAAACAGAGGCTGTTTCCTCTTTGTAGTGAGACAAACCTGGTGTGTAATGTCACCTATGAGCCAGAGGAGTGGGCAAAGGAATCAGACACTTAAGCACAGTTAGAGAAGAGATCATCCCTTTCCCCAGTGAAATTCAAGACGCAGTCTGTGAAAATTGGATTGTAGTCTCAGAGAGTTACAATGACCAGTATTAAAAAAAGATGTGGTCTGAAAGCATCACACATTCAAGACTTTCAAATCTTACTTCATTGAAAAGTAAGAGTTGAGTTTTTAAAGCTGCTGTAGAAAAGATGTTGTGGAAAAATGGTTTAGTTTCTTCTCAAAACATAGATAAAGCTTTTTGGAAGACATTCAATTTGAATGCTCAATTTAGAAAAAGAAATGCTTGTCTATATATCTTCTTAGAAAATGTTTTATTTTGGACAATAAACATTTAAAATGCCACTTTGAGATTATAAAAGTTTTTCTGACAGTCATTTTTAAACTGAATATGTAGAAATAGGACATTATGTCACCTGGTGACTTTGGCTCTGCTCCTTCTGAGGCTAGCAGAGTTAATTTTCTGTTGGCAGCTTTGAATTTTGTCACACATCTTTGTGTGGTGAGATGTGTCTGTGGATATTATTAACTCACTGGGCTTCTTCCAGTGCCAGAGAATTTTGTTTTTGAATGGGTTTCAAGAACAGAGCAGGGAGCTGCAAGTCACACAAGAACAAAGTCTTTGCTGAAATTAGGATTGATAAAATTACTTAATTAGCTAGTTCAAATATGCAATGAGAAATTCAACTGACTGTTAAAGGTTGAATAAATTTAAATTTTTAAAGAAGGCAAGTATAATCTTGCGAGTTACATTTGAGAAAATTGTATGTACCTTTTGTAAGAAAGACCAAATCAGCGAAATTTGGTAATGTATGAAACTAAGCAGTAATAATGTTTGTTTGTCTCTTTTAAAACTATTGCAGAAACAGGTTTTTTGCATAATACTCTGGGCAGTAAAGTTTTGTTTCAGACTTCGGGACAGGCAGCAGAGAAAGGTGGCCGAGCAGAGGCTGATAGCTAAGTTCGGTACCATTAGGGAGGGCCTCAACCGGGATCTTGGGTTCATGTCACATTACAGGTGACCACCATTGCACTGTACATACACAGACACTCCTACACAAACACACAGGCACTCCTATACACACAGACACACATATACACAGATGTGCACACAGACACCCATGCACACCCTTACAGGCACACATACTCCCACACTCACACATGCATCCCCTCACAGACTTAAGACACTCTGCACTCACTACACACACACACATATACTTTCTCACACTCACAACCCCCAACCCAAGCAGACAAACACACAGAGACAGACAAAGACCCACATGCACACATATTTTGTGGGGTGAATTTGTACTTGCAGGGTTACATCGTACTTTGCTCAAAAACTGTATGAATTCATGTAGAACTCCGTTATCTCACTTTTTAGATTAGAATCAATATCAACATCATGGCATAGACAGAGAATACAGGGGGCCAACACTTCAACATATTGTCTAGCTATCACCGTTGTTAACAGCTAACCCGAGAATGCAACTTTTTAAAAAAAAAAGGTTTTGTGATTTACACATGAAAGAAGTGAAACTATCATGGTATTCTAACGGATGAAAGGCTTAACAGACAATCGATTTTTCAATATATAATTTCCAGTTACATCACACTGTAAATTGTTGCTATAAATTCTGTGTTAGGATTGAGCCCTCCACTACCACCTGATGAAGGAGCGACACTCCAAAAGCAAGTGTGCTTCTGATTAAACTTGTTGGACTATAACCTGGTGTTGTGTGATTTTTAACTTTGTACACCCCAGTCCAACACTGGCACCTCCGAATCGTCACCAGGATGTTGCCTGGGATGGAGAAATTGAGCGTTAAGGAGAGACTAGATAGGCTTAGATTGCTTTTTTTAGAGCAGAGAAGACTGAGGTGCATAAGATGATGAGGGGGATGGACAGAGTGAACAGAGAGCAGCTGTTCCCTTTGATTGTGGGGTGAATCATGAGAGGACATACTTTTACGGTAAGAGATAGAGATTCAGAGGGAATTTGGAGAAAAATGTTTTCCATCAGTGGGTGGTAGGAATCTGGAATGTACTGTCTGGAAAGATAGTGGAAGCCGGAAACCTTAATATTTGAAACATACATGAATGAGCACTTGAAATATCATAATATTCGAGGAAATGTGACAAGTGCAGGAAATTAACGCATTTTTGGTGGTAGTTATGTCGGTGAAGCCTTGATGGGCTTAAGAGCCTTTTCTGCACCGTATCAATTTATGAATCTATATGCGAGCCCACTTGTGAAATCTTTTCAAGGGAGCTGATTTGGCCACTTACATGAATGTTTGGACCAGGTGACGAAGATACACAGGCACCCTTCAAAAAGATCACCAGAAAGTCAAGAGTGTGTGGCATGAACTTGGGAAACTGATGTGTAAGTGCAGTGGTAGTTTGTTACATCTTAAGTAACTAACAAGCAGGAATGTATGCGAAAATGCACTCAAGAACTGGCCTCACACACGTATACCTATGTGACAAAATGATTAATGTGGCCTGGAAGAGCCCAAAAATATTGTTTAACAGATAAGGAATTGACAAATAATAAATAGAGAAACTGACTTTTGGTTTTGGTGAGAAGGAGGTTAAACTTGCACTTCGAGACATAGAGGGAAAAATACAGAAGAAATATCAACAAGGTGGATAAAATTGAAGGAAGAGGTGGAGAATATTTTAGGTCCATGCATAACAGCCTGAGCTAATGTATAATGGGGACAAAGAAATATGTATAATAGGGCTGGGCAACTGAATACATACTTCAGTTCTGTCCTCAAAGAAGAGGAAACAAATCAGATTCTAGAAATATTGAAGAATGCAAGATTTTGCGTCAGGGAAGAACTAAGGGAGATCAATATTAGTCGAGGAATGGTGCTGGGAAAATTGAAGGCAGATAATTTTCCATGGCTTGATAATCTACAGCACAGAGCACTTAAGGAAGTGATTCCAGAAATAATGGATGCCTTGGTAGTCATGTTCCGGGAGTCTATAGACACTGGTACAGTCACTGACACTAATTATTGAGACGAGTTACAGGGAGGTAGATACTCCACAGCCATGTGAAGAAGTAGGTGGGTTACCGTTAGGGGTAGGAAATGGAATGAGCAGGCACTGCAGGGATCTCCTGTGGTGGTTCCCCTCTACAATAAGTATACCGTTTTGGATACTGTAGGGGGGACAGTTTACCAGGGGTAAGCAATGGGGCAGAGTCTGTCTCTGTTGCTCAGAGAGGAAGAGGGAAGAGGAGTAGAGCTTTAGTCACTGGGGCTCCATAGTTAGGGAGACAGATAATGCTGCACAGGGATGGGAACCTGAATTGTAGTTCCAGTGTACAGGAGGTTGAGGGTAGTGAGGTCAGGGATGGGTTTACAAGGTCTCGAGAGGTCACCAGCAATCAGGATGTTGGTTTGCAATGTGTGTACTTCACTGCCAGGAACATCCGGATTAAGGTGGGTGAACTTGCAGCATGGGTTGGTACCTGGGATTTCGATGTTGTGGCCATTTCAGAGACATGGCTGGAGGAGGAACAGGAATGGTTGTTGCAGATTCTGGGATTTAACCATTTCAGTAAGAACAGAGAAAATGGTAAAAGAGTGGTGGAGGGGAGTGCTATTGCTAATCAAGGGTAGTATTGCAGCAGCTGAGATAACAGTTGAGGACTCAGCCACTGAGGTAGTTTGGGCTAAGGTTAGAAACAGGAAAGGGGAGATCATCCTGTGGAGAGTTTTCTATTGGCCCCTGAATTGTTCCAGGGATGTAGAGGAAAGGATTGCAAAGATGATTCTTGGTTGGAGTGAGAGTAACAGGGCAGTTGTTCCGGGGGACTTTAACTTCCCCAATATTAACTAGGAATACTATAATTCAAGTCATTTAAATGGGTCAGTTTTTGTTCATTGTGCAGGAGGATTTTCTGACACAGTATGTAAACAGACCAACAAGGGGCGATACCATATTGTATTTGGTACTGGGGAATGAATCTGGCCAAATGTTAGATTTGGAGGTAGGTGAACACTTTGGTGATAGTGACCATAATTTGGTTATGTTTACAATAGCAATGGGCAGGGATAGGTATATACCACAGGGAAGGGGGTATAACTTGGGAAAGGCAATTATGATGCGATTAGGCAAGATTTAGGATGCATAGGATGGGGAAGGAAACTGCAGGGGATGGACACACTTGAAATGTGGAGCTTATTCAAGGAACAGCTACTGTGGGTCCTTGATAAGTATATACCTATCAGGCAGGGAGGTAGTTGTCAAGAGAGGGAGCCGTAGTTGACTAAAGAAGTCGAAGCTCTTATCAAGAGGTAGAAGAAGGCTTATGTGAGGATGAGGCTCAGTTAGAGGTATTGAGAGTTATAACTTAGCCAGAAAAGATCTAAAGAGAGGGCTAAGAAGAGCCAGGAGAGGATATGAGAAATTGTTGGTAGATAGGAGCAAGGAAAACCCTAAGGCCTTCTACAGGTATATCAGGAATAAAAGAATGACCAAAGTAAGATTAGGGCCAATCAAGGATAGTAGTGGGAAGTTGTGTGTAGAATCTAAGGACATTGGGGAAGTGCTTAATGAATCCTTTTCGTCAGTATTCACATTGGAAAAGGGCAATGTTAGTGAGAATACGGAGATACAGGCTACTCGATTAGATGGGATTGAGATTGAAGAAGAGGAGGTTTTAGCAATTTTGGAAGATAAGCAAATAGATAAGACCCTTGGGCCGAATGAAACTTATCCTCAGATTCTCTGAGAAGCCAGGGAGGAGACTGCAGAGGCTTTGGCTTCGATCTTTACGTCATCACTGTCAACAGGAATAGTGCCAGAAGACTGGCGGATAGCAAAAGGGGAGTCAGGACAACCCTGGTAAATATAGACCAGTGAGCCTTACTTCGGTTGTGGGTAGGATGTTGGAAAAGGTTGTAAGAGATAGGATTGATAATCATCTGGAAAGAATAATTTGATTAGGGATAGTCAACGCGGTTTTGTGAAGGGTAGGTTGTGCCTCACTAACCATATTGAGTTCTTCGAGCAGGTGACAAAACAGGTGGTTGAAGGTAAAGCGGTTGATGTGGTGTATACGGACTTCAGTAAGGCACTCGGTAAGGTTCCCCACGGTAGGGTACTGCATAAAATACGGCCTTTCGGGATTGAAGATGATTTAGTGGTTTGGATCAGAAATTGACTAGCTGGAAATAGATAGAGGGTGGTCGTTGATGGAAAATGTTCATCCTGGAGTTCAGTTACCAGCCACTGCAGTTTGTCATTTTTATAAATGATCTGGAGGTGGGCGTAGAAGGATGGGCTAATAAATTTGCAGATGACACTAAGGCAGAGTTGTGGATAGTGCCGAAGGATGTTGTAGGTTACAGAGGGACATAGATAAGATGCAGAGCTGGGCTAAGAAGTGACAAATGGAGTTTAATGCGAAAAAGTGTGAGGTAGTTCACTTCAGAAGATATAACAGGAATGCAGAGTACTGGGCTAATGGTAAAATTTTTGGAAGTGTAGATGAACAGAAAGATCACAGTGTCCAGGTGCATAAATCCCTGAAACCTGTTACCTAGGTTGACTGGGTTGTTAAGAAGACATATGGTATGTTGGGGTTTATTGGTAGGGGGATTGGGTTTCGGAGCCACAAGGTCATGCTTAAGCTGTACAAGGCACTGGTCAGGCCACACCTGGAGTATTGCGTTCAGTTCTGGTCACTGCATTGTCGGAAGGATGTGGAAGCTTTGGAAAGGGTTCAGAGGAGATTTACTAGGGTGTTGCATGGTAAGGAAGGGAGGTCTTACAAGGAAAGGCTGAGGGAACTGAGGCTGTTTTCGTTGAAGAGAAGAAGGTTGAGAGGTGGCTTAATCGAGACGTATATGATAATCAGAGCGTTAGATAGGGTGGACAGTGAGAGCCTTATTCCTCAGATGGTGAAGGCTAATTGAGGGGAGATAGTTTTAACTTAAAAAGGTGATATAGATTTAGGGCAGATATTAGGGGTAGTTTCTTTACTCAGAGTAGGATGGGTGTGGAATGGCCTGTCTGCAACAGTAGTAGACTTCCCATTGTTAAGGCCATTTAAATGGGCTTTGGACATACATATGGATAATAATGGAACGGTGGAGGTTAGATGGGCATCAGATCAATTTCACAGGTCGGCGCAACATTGAGGGCTGAAGGGCCTGTATTGCATTGTAACATTCTATGTTCTATCAAAAAGCGAGGTCGAGCGAAACCAGGGAATTACAGACCAGTAAGCCTGACAGTCATGGGGAGAGTTCTCAAATCCATTGTCAAGAACTTTCTCACGGAGCATTTAGAGATCAGTGGCAGGATCAGACAGAGGCAGCATGGATTTATGAAGGAGAAATCATGCTTGACGAACTTGTTGGAATATTATGAAGATGTAACTAGTAGAATAGACAAGGGCGAGTCAGTTGATGTGGTAAATTTGGACTTTCAGAAAATGTTTAAAAAGGTCCTGCATAAAAAATTGTGTAAGATTAAAGAGTGTGGGATTGGGGTAAGTGTACTGATATGGACACACTGGTTGGCAGAGAGGAAACTAAGAGTCGAAATTCATGGGTCCTTTTCAAATTGGCAGGCAATAACTCGTGGGGTGCCACAGGGAACAGTGCTGGAAACCCAGTTATTCATGATATGTATTAACGATTTGGATAAATATAATATCTCAAAGTTTGCCGATGATAATAAGTTGGATGGGTGGGTGAATTGTGATGAGGATGCAGAGATCCTTCAGCATGATCAGGACAGGTTGCGTGAGTGGGCAAACCAATGGAAGGTGCAGTATGATATCAATAAATGTGAGGTTATTCACTTTGGAAGCAAAAATAAGGCGGCAGGTTACTACCTGAATGGCTGTGAACTGTGAGAGGGGAGTGTGCAGTGGGAGCTGGGTGTTCTTGTGCACCAGTCGCATGCAAATGCAGCAGGCAGTAAAGATCAAAGAAAATTATGGCACAGGCCTTCATTGTGTTGGCCTTCATTGCGAGAGGTTTCGTGTACAGGAGCAGGAATATGTTATTGCAGTTATACAGGGCCCTGGTAAGGCCACAACAAGAATACTGCATGCAGTTTTGGTCTCTTTTTCTGAGGAAGGACTTGAGGGAGTGCAGTAAAGGTTTACCAGGCTGATTCCAGGGATGGCAGGACTGACTAACAGGAGCAATGGCAAAAATGTTCAATTCCTTTTTGGTCACAGGACAGTGTCAGAGGATTGGAGGACAGCCAATGAGTTGCTGTTATTCCAGAAGATAGCAAAGGACAAACCAGGAAACTACAGGTCATGTGTCTAACATCAGTGATGGGGAAACTATTGGAAGCAATTATGAGGGACAGAATTCTTCTGAAGAGTCAGAGATTAATCAAGAACAACCAGCATGGTTCTGATAATAAGGAGGTCATTTCTCACCAACTTGATTGAAGTTTTCAAAGAGGTAACAGGTGTGTATTTGAGGACAATGCAGTCGATGTGATCTACTTGGACTTAAGATGTTAAATATTAGTCTCTCGCATTGATAGCAAAGTTAATAGCCCATGTGATCCAAGGAAATTTGGCTAATTCCATTCAGAAGCGGTTGAGTGCCAGAAAGCGGAGGGTGATGGTCATTAGGTGGTTTTTGTAACTGTAAGCCTGTGGATTTCCATAGGATTGTTGCCTTTGTTTTTTGGAGTACATGTAATTTTTTTCCACTTTAGTTTAGGAGGGTTGATCAATAAGTTTGCAGATGATCAAAAAATCAGTGGTTAGTAAATAGTGAGGAGGATAAAGATGGACTGGACAAATAGGCTGACCAGTAGCAAAAGGAATTCAATCTGGATAAGGTGAGCAGGACAAACAAAGCAAGGGAATACATGATCAATAGTAAGACCCTGGGAAGCATCGAGGATCAGAGGGACTTTAATGTGCATGTCCACTGGTTCCTTAGGATAGACTGACAGTTAATAAGGTAGTTAAGAAGCATATGGAATACTTCCTTTTATTAGCCACGGCAACAAATACAAAAATGAGAATAGAGCTGTCTAAGACACTTGGCCACAGCGAGAGACCTTTCTGCAGTTCTGGTTGCCACAGTGCAGGAAAAATGTGATTGCACTAAAGTGGGTGTCGATAAAGAGTCAGAACTCAAAACTTTAACTATGTTTTATCTTCAAAGACACTGTCAGACCTGCTATGTTTCTCCAGCACATTTTGTTTTTCTTTCAGATTTCCTGCGTCCACAATTCTTTGTGGTTGTTATACTTGATTCATTAGAATGTTGCCTGGTTTGGAGCATTTTGGTTATCAAGAAGATTAGATCAACTAGAGTTGTTTTGCTCAGAGCATAGAAGGCTGAGGGGAGACCTGACTGGAGTGTACAAAGTTATAAGCAGCATAGGTAGACAGAAAGAAATCTTTACTTTTAGTAGAAAAGTTAATAATCAGGAATAATTGATTTAAAATCAAGTACATGCAGCATGGAAACAGATCAGGTTTCCTAAACTGAATGAGTTTCATTTTGTCTGTATTTGGCCCATATCCCTCTAAACCTTTCCTATCCATATACCTGTAAAGAGCAGGAGGTTTAGAAAGGATTTAAAGAATATTCTATTCGCCCAGAGGGAGGGGTATCTGAATCTCACTGCTTGAAAGGGTGATAGAGGGAGAAACCATCACAACATTTATGAAGTATGTAAATTATTTGTAGTGCCAAAGCATAAAAGGCTACAGGTCACATGCTGGAACTGGGACTCAAGTGGGTAGATTCTTAATGACACAATGCACCAAAAGGGCTCTTTCCATGCGGTAAAATTCTATGAATCTATTTGAGAATTTTTGCAGATATGATAACATATACTTGTAACATTGTAGTAAACTATTTTTAAGATTCTCAAAAATTAACAATTAAAAGTTATGAAAATAACATATTTGAGATTAGAAGATTAAAGACAAATAAGATAACCTGCTCTCTCCTCTCAGTTTCCTGCTGTTCTTTCAGCTTTTGTTTTTTCTGCTGTTCATGAACAACTTGTTTTTTCTTTTCTAGCCATACCTACAAAACATGAATAGACACACATTATTGTTGGTAAGTAGTCACTTGTTCAACTTTCCTATGAATTCATGCTTCCTATGTAAAGATCCCGTCTTTATGTATTTCTTATTCCTAATAAAGGAATACTAAGAAGAATGAAAGGATGAATAAGAAAGAGGACTTTTCATTAAAGGCATCTCATTTGCTTAGTCATAGTGATTGAACAGAAAGCTAATTTGGGGAATAAATGAGACAATGACAGAGAGGCCACTCTGGTTAATTATAAACATGCATAGAGTCATAGAGATGTACAGCATGGAAACAGATCCTTCGGTCCAACCTGTCCATGCCGACCAGATATCCCAACCCAAACTAGTCCGACCTGCCAGCACCCGGCCTATATCCCTCCAAACCCTTCCTATTCATATACCCATCCAAATGCCTCTTAAATGTTGCAATTGTACCAGCTTCCACCACTTCCTCTGACAGCTCATTCAATACACGTACCACCCTCTGTGTGAAAACATTGCCCGTTACGTCTCTTTGATATCTTTCCCCTCTCACCCTAAACCTATGCCCTCTAGTTCTGGACTCCCCCACCCCAGGGAAAAGACTTTGTTCATTTACCCTATCCATGCCCCTCATAATTTTGTAAACCTCTATAAGATCACCCCTCCAGGGAAAACAGCCCCAGCCTGTTCAGCCTCTCCCTGTCGCTCAGATCCTCCAACCCTGGCAACATCCTTGTAAATCTTTTCTGAACCCTTTCAAGTTTCACAACATCTTTCTGATAGGAAGGAGACCAGAATTGCACGCAATATTCCAACAGTGGCCTAACCAACATCCTGTACAGCCGCAACATGACCTCCCAGCTCCTGTACTCAATACTCTGACCAATAAAGGAAAGCATACCAAACGCCTTCTTCACTAACCTATCTACCTGCGACTCCACTTTGAAGGAGCTATGAACCTGCACTCCAAGGTCTCTTTGTTCAGCAACACTCCCTAGGACCTTACCATTAAGTGTATAAGTCCTGCTAAGATTTGCTTTCCCAAAATGCAGTACCTCGCATTTATCTGAATTAAACTCCATTTGCCACTTCTTAGCCCATTGGCCCATCTGGTCCAGATCCTGCTGTCCACTACACCTCCAATTTTGGGGTCATCTGGAAACTTACTAACTGTACCTATTTTATGCTCGCATCCAAATCATTTATGTAAATGACAAAAAGTAGAGGGCCCAGCACCGATCCTTGTGGCACTCCACTGGTCACAGGCCTCCAGTCTGAAAAACAACCTTCCACCACCATCCTCTGTCTTCTACCTTTGAGCCAGTTCTGTATTCAAATGGCTAATTCTCCCTGTATTCCGTGAGATCTAACCTTGCTAATCAGTCTCCCATGGGGAACCTTGTCGAACGCCTTACTGAAGTCCATATAGATCACATCTACTGCTCTGCTCTCTTCAATCTTCTTTGTTACTTCTTCAAAAAACTTAATCAAGTTTGTGAGACATGACTTCCCACACACAAAGCCATGTTGACTATCCTGAATCAGGGAGAGTGTGTTTGCGGAAAGGGGTGGGGAGGGAAATATATCCTTGGTAGTGGGGTCTGTTTGGAGGTGGCGGAAATGTCGGCGGATGATTTGGTTTATGCGAAGGTTGGTAGGGTGGAAGGTTTTTGCGGAAAGGGGTGGGGAGGGAAATATTTTGCGGAAAGGGCCTTTCCAAATACATGTACATCCTGTCCCTCAGGATTCCCTCCAACAACCTTCCCACCACCGAGGTCAGGCTCACCGGTCTATAGTTCCCTGGCTTGTCTTTACCGCCCTTCTTAAACAGTGGCACCATGTTTGCCAACTTCTAGTCTTCCGGCACCTCACTTGTGACTATCGATGATACAAATATCTCAGCAATCACTTCTCTAGCTTCCCACAAAGTTCTCGGGTACACCTGATCAGGTCCTGGGGATTTATCCATTTTTAACCGTTTCAAGACATCCAGCACTTCCTCCTCTGTAATCTGGACATGTTGCAAGATGTCACCATCTATTTCCCTACAATCTATATCTTCCATATCCTTTACCACAGTAAATACTGATGCAAAATATTCATTTAGTATCTCCCCCATTTTCTGTGGCTCCACAGAAAGGCCATCTTGCTGATCTTTGAAGGGCCCTATTCTCTCACGAGTTACCCTTTTGTCCTTAATATATTTGTAAAAACGCTTTGGATTCTCCTTAATTCTGTTTGCCAAAGCTATCTCATCTCCCCGTTTTACCCTCCTGATTTCCCTCTTAAGTATACTCCTACTTTTTTTATACTCTAAGGATTCACTCGATCTAACCTGTCTATACCTGACATATGCTTCCTTCTTTTTCTTAATGAAACCCTCAATTTCTTTAGTCGTCCAGCATTCCCTATACCTACCAGCTTTCCCTTTCACCCTGACAGGAATATACTTTCTCTGGATTCTTATTATCTCATTTCTGAAGGCTTCCCATTTTCCAGCCGTCCCTTTACCTGCGAACATCTGCCTCCAATCAGCTTTTGAAAGTTCTTGCTGAATACTGTCAAAATTGGCCTTTCTCCAGTTTAGAACTTCACCTTTTAGATCTGGTCTATCTTTTTCCATCACTATTTTAAAATGAATAGAATTATGGTCACTGGCCATAAGTGCTCCCCCACTGATGCCTCAGTCACCTGCCCTACCTTATTTCCCAAGAGTAGGTCAAGTTTTGCACCCTCTCTAGTAGGTACATCCACATACTGAATCAGAAAATTGTCTTGTACACACTTAACAAATTCCTCTCCATCTAAACCTTCAACACAATGGCAGTCCCAGTCGATGTTTGGAAAATTAAAATCCCCTACCATAACTACCCTATTATTCTTGCAGAGAGCTGAGATCTCCTTACAAGTTTGTTTCTCAATTTTCCTCTGACTATTGGGGGGTCTATAATACAATCCCAATAAGGTGATCGTTCCTTTCTTATTTCTCAGTTCCACCCAAATAACTTCCCTGGATGTATTTCCAGGAATATCCTCCCTCAGCACAGCTGTAATGCTATATCCCTTATCAAAAATGCCACTCCCCGTCCTCTCTTGCCTCCCTTTCTATCCTTCCTGTAGCATTTGTATCCTGGAACAAATCCTGCCCATCCTGCCCATCCTGCCCAATCCTGCCCATCCCTGAGCCATGTACCTGTAATTGCTATGATATCCCAGTCCCATGTTCCTACCCATGCCCTGAGTTCATCTGCCTTACCTGCTAAGCCCCTTGCATTGAAATAAATACATTTTAATTTATTAGTCCTACCTTGTCCCTGCCTGCCCTGACTGTTTGACTCACTTCTGTTCTCAGCTGTACCTATCTCAGATCGATCTCTTTCCTCACTATCTCCCCCCCCCCCCCACCTTACTAGTTGAAATCCTCCCAAGTAGTTCTAGCAAATTTCCCTGCCAGTATATTAGTCCCCTTCCAATTTAGGTGCAATCCGTCCTTCTTGTACAGGTCACTTCTACCCCAAAAGAGATTCCAATGATCCAAAAATGTGAATCCTTCTCCCATACACCAGCTCCTCAGCTATGCATTCATCTGCTCTATCCTCCTATTCCTGCCCTCACTAGCTCGTAGCACTGGGAGTAATCCAGATATTACTACTCTTGAGGACCTCTTTTAAATTTCTGCCTAACTCTCTGTAATCTCCCCTCCAATGTCGTTGGTTCCAATGTGAACAATGACCTCCTGCTGGACCCTCTTCCCTGTGAGAACATTCTGCACCCTCTTTGAGACATCCTTGATCCTGGCACCAGGGAAACAACACACCATTCTGCTTTTTCTCTGCTGGCCACAGAAATGTCTGTCTGTACCTCTGACTACAGAATCCCCTAACACAATTGATCTCTTGAAAGCCTACATACCCCGCGTTGCATTAGAGCCTGTCTCAATACCACAAACTTGGCTGTTCATGCTATGTTCCCCTGTGAATCCATCACCCCCTACATTTTCCAAAACAGCGTACCTGTTTGAAATGGGTATATCCACAAAGACTCCTGCACTAGCTGCCTACCTCTCTTATCTTTTCCTGGAGTTAACCCATCTATGTGACTGTATCTGAGACTTTACCCCCTTCCTATAACTGCCATCCATCACATACTGTTGCTGTTGCAAATTCCTCATCGCTTCTGTCTCTCCAACCGATCCACTCGATCTGATAAGATTTGCATCCGACAGCATTTATGGCAGATATAATCCGCCATAACCCTTAAACTCTGGTTAGCACTGCTGCCTCGCAGCGCCGGAGACCCGGGTTCAATTCCCGCCTCAGGCGACTGACTGTGTGGAGTTTGTACGTTCTCCCCGTGTCTGCGTGGGTTTCCTCCGGGTGCTCCGGTTTTCTCCCACAGTCCAAAGATGTGCAGGTCAGGTGAATTGGCCTGGCTAAATTGCCCGTAGTGTTAGGTAAGGGGTAGATGTAGGGGTATGGGTGGGTTACGCTTCGGCGGGGCGGTGTGGACTTGTTAGGCCGAAGGGCCTGTTTCCACACTGTAAGTAATCTAATCTAATCTAATCTCTCTTTAAACACCCACATCTGACAAGAAATACATATCACTGCAAAGGCCATTTTTGCTCCTTCACAATCTACAGACCCAGAAAACAACACCGTCTTATTCCTCTACAAACACTGCCCCAGGTTAAATTAATAGCTATGGCTTATATTTTAAGTTTAATCAAAAGACTTATCTCCAAAAACATATAATCAAGAAAGAATCCACCATACTCACTACTGCAGCCTTTCTCTTGGACAGACTTAAAACAACAATTAACTTATCTGATTCTGTGCTGTGAACTTCGCCCAACAGTTCCTCCAGAATTAGTTGTGAATTTCACTGTTCGTTAATTTTCCCAGATGCACTCCGATGTCCAGTTTTTTAAACAGCAAAGGCAGTAACTATGCAGGTTCTCTCTCTCTCTCTCTCTCCCCTGCACTGTCCTCACCATGTGCTTCGTTTGTCTGCTCTTCTCCCTTTTAAAACTGCTGTTGTTTTGACTTTTTTTTTCCAAAGTTCCAAAACAATGCAACAGCATATAAAACAGTAATCGCTGCTCCTGGAATTCGAGGAAATCACCTCCAACACCTAAAATACCTCAAAAAAAGGAGCAGCCCGTACAGCCAGAAATTTTTCCAGTCCTCCTTCTTGGATTACCCAGAATGCATCGTTGCAAGCACATAGATGTCAAACTATAATTTTAATACTCCTTTAAAACAGCTTTGTCATCACATCTAACAGATGCCTTGGAACAACTTCACTGTGATAGCAACAGAAAGAAGCAAAAGCACAGTCGTAATGAAGCAATGCAGACACATGAGAATTTAGTGCAAGAGCAACAGAGAGTGAGAACACAGAAGGGCTTCAAGTAGTGCAGGAACTTGAGACTTTACTGCAAGACTAGCAGGCAAGAGTGAGAACAGTGATGCATCAAGCAATACAAGAAACACGGGTGGTTCAAAATGACAGCGACAGTGGCAGGGATGAGTAAAAGGTGGGCATGAAGCAGCACAACAGAAAGCGAGAGTTCACTATGAAAACAGTAGGTAGGAATGAGAACACAGTGGAGAATTTAAAAAATGTCCACAAAGCAGATATTAAAGTAGATCAGAAAGCAGCACGATTGACATAAATAGTTCACTGTAAGTGGCGGCAGGAAGTATCTACTTGCATTTGGAAAGGCAAAGATAGATTAGGGATAGTCAACATTGCTTTGTGTGTGGAAATCAAAGAAGAACAAAGAACAAAGTAAGTTTACTGCCCAGGAACAGGCCCTTTGGCCCTTCAAGCCTGAGCCGATCTAAATGTACTGTCGCCTGTCGCCCAATTCCTTAGCATCTGTATCCCTCTGCTCCCCAGCTACTCATGCATCTGTCCAGATGCATCTTAAATGAATCGATCATGCCTGCCTCTACCACCTCTGCTAGCAATGCATTCCAGATGCCCACCACCCTATTTGTGAAGTACTTGCCACGTGTATCCTCCTTAAACCTTTCACCTCCCACCTTGAAAGCGTGACCTCTCGTTATTGAATCCTTCACCCTGGGAAAAAGCTTGTCTCTATCCACCCTGTCTATACCCTTTATGATTTTGTAAACCTCAATCAGGTCCCCCCTCAATCTCCTTTTTACTAATGAAAACAAATCTAACCTACTCAACCTCTCTTCATAGCTAGTACCTTTCATACCAGGCAACATCCTCATAAACCTTCTCTGCACCCTCTCCATTTTGATAATGTAGCGCCCAGAACTGTACACAGTATTCTAAATGCAGCTGAACCAATGTCTTGTACAATTTTAACAAAGCATGTTTCACAAACTGATTGAGGTTTTTGAAGAAGTGATGAAGAAAATAGATAAAGGAAGAGCAGTAGATGTTGTTTAGAGCAAGACTTTTGACATGGTTTTGCACAGTAGACTGGTTACTAAGGTTAGATCTCTTGAGATCCAGGAAGAGCTGTCGACTGGATATAAAATTGACTTGATGATAGGAGACAAATTGTGATGGTAGAGGGTTGTTATTTAGACTAGATACCGGTGACCAGCGTGTGCCACAAGGATCACTGCTGTGTCATTGTTGTTTGTCAATAATCTAAACAATTTGGTTGAAAATATCACTTTAATCAAATCTGCTTGCCTCAATGCAAAACCTTTTTTTTAAATACAGGTAATCTTCTTCAGTTTCTACAACAACTTAAATTTTTTTTGTGTTGTGATCACTATCACTAAAATGTTGTCCCACTGTCATCTCCAATATCTATCCGACAGAATTAGTTTCAGCATTGCACCATCCCTCATCAGATTACCGACATAAAAGCTCTGAGTACATTTTTAAAAAATCAGTCCTCTCTGAACTCTTTATGCTATGCTTATTCTAATTAATGTTGGGGAAATTGAAATCCCTGAAATATAATTTCCCATTTTTGTTTTTACACACCTCAGTGAATTGTCTACATATCTACTTTTCAAATACCCACTAAATGTTCAGGCAATAATACAATCCTATCACTGAGACTGTCCACTTTTTATTCTTAAACTCTACCACAAAGCATCATTTGACATCCTTTCCAAAATATTGAACCTCCTTACTGCAGCAATTGATTCTTAACACAATGGCAACTGAAACAGAATCACTGGAAAAACGCGGCATCAGGCAGCATCTATGAAGAGAAAGCAGAGTTAACATTACAGATTCAGTAACTCTTTGAACTGAAGAAAGGTCACTAGGTCTGAAATGTTAATTCTGCTTTCTCTTCACAAGCGCTGAATTTTCCCAGCAATTTCTGTTTTTGTTTCTGATTTTCAACATCTGCAGTTCTTTGGGTTTCTTTCTGTTTAGTCCTTAACATGGCAGGACTGGCTGTCTGAAGTGTATTTATTTTAATGGGCAGTATAACAAGTATGGCAGATGAGCCTGGATTAGTTCAAAGAACTATGAAGTTGTAGCTATTACAAAATTGCTTCAGAAAAAGGCAAGACTGACAGCTTAACATTCCAGGTTTTAGATGTTTCAGGCATGATAGAGAGGATTGTAAAAAGGGTGGGGGAGTTGTGTTACTGATTAAAGAGATTTTCATAGTTTCCCTAGCACATCTTGGAGGGCTCATCCAGCAAGGTCAGATGGGTAAAACTCAGATACAGGGGTCATAATTTAAGGTTAAGGGGCAAACCTTTTTGGACTGAGATGATGGTACATTTTTTCATCCAGAGAGTGGTGAGAATGTGGAATTTACTTCACAGAAAGTGATTGAACTCAAAACATTTTGTGTTCTCAAGGTGGTAGATACACTTTTTGTAGTTAAAGGGATCAAGGGATATGGAGCAAGGGTGGGATTAGGACATTGAGTTTAATGTTCGTATTGAATGATGGAACAGGCCTGAGGGGTCAAATGGCCTACTCCTAGAAAAATAGACAGATAGTACAGGAGTCCCCCTGGTATCCTACTCAAAACTCAGTTTTCCATTTTAGAAACTGATGAGGGCACTGGTTCTTTCATCGCGTGAAGCCAAAGCCATGCTTGTGGTGCCGCAAGTGGCTCAGTTTGGGCAGAGTTCAATGCAAACAAGCATGAGATAATCTGTTTTGGAACGAGAAAGAAGAAATCAGGGACCTTTCGAGGTGGCATGATGTTAAATGCAGCGAATATCCAAAGAGACATGGGGGTTCACGTGCACAGATGTTTAAAATGTCATAAGCAGGTGCAGAAAATAATCACGAAAGCTAATGGAATATCTCGAGGCCTTTATATCTAGAGGACTGAAGTACAAGGGTTAGATCCCACTTGAAGTACTATGAGTACTGTTTGTAATTTTTATTAATGACTTAGAGGAGGGAGTCGAAGGGTGGGTCAGTAAATTTGCAGATGATACAAAGATAGGTGGAGTTGTGGACAGCGAGGAGGGCTGTTGTCGGCTGCAGAGGGACTTAGATATGATGCAGAGCTGGGCTGAGGAGTGGCAGATGGAGTTCAACCCTGCCAAGTGTGAGGTTGTCCATTTTGGAAGAACAAATAAGAATGCGGAATACAGGGTTAATGGTAGGGTTCTTGGTCAGGTGGAGGAACAGAGGGATCTTGGGGTCTATGTACATAGATCTTTGAAGGTTGCCACTCAGGTGGATAGAGTTTGTAAGAAGGCCTATGGAGTATTATCGTTCATTAGCAGAGGGATTGAATTCAAGAGTCGTGAGGTGATGTTGCAGCTGTACAGGACTTTGGTTAGGCCATAGTTGGAGTACTGTGTGCAGTTCTGGTCGCCTCACTTTAGGAAAGATGTGGAAGCTTTGGAGAGGGTGCAGAGAAGATTTACCAGGATGTTGCCTGGAATGGAGAGTAGGTCGTACGAGGATAGGTTGAGAGTTCTCGGCCTTTTCTCGTTGGAACGGCGAAGGATGAGGGGTGACTTGATAGAGGTTTATAAGATGATCAGAGGAATAGATAGAGTAGACAGTCAGAAACCTTTTCCCCGGGTACAACAGAGTGTTACAAGGGGACATAAATTTAAGGTGAAGGGTGGAAGGTATAGGGGAGATGTCAGGGGTGGGTTCTTTACCCAGAGAGTGGTGGGGGCATGGAATGCGCTGCCCGAGGGAGTGGTAGAGTCAGATTCATTGGCGACCTTTAAGTGGCATTTGGATAGGTACATGGATGGGTGCTTAATCTAGGATAGAAGTTCGGCACAACATCGTGGGCCGAAGGGCCTGTTCTGTGCTGTATTGTTCTATGTTCTATGAGTAGATCTGAGCACCATGCCTTAAGAAGGACATATTGCTATAAGAATGGTAAGTTTTAGGATACATTTTAGCTTGCTTGAATCTGATATAACTGATATGTTAAACAAAATGGTGTTGGGGCGGGGTATGGTTAGCTTGGAGATGGCCAAGCATAAACAAAGAAAATAAAGAACCAAAGAACAGCAAGATAACGAGTGCATGTGACCAAAGGCTTGTCTCAACATGACCCAGCAGTAACTGAAGGGGGCAATTACACACAAAACTGCAGAAAATGCCTCTTTTTTAAGAAAAGGTATAAAAAGCCTTGATTTGTCTAAACACACAGGAGAGCACTTGCAGCACTGCCTAGCGTGTAAGCACACGCTCAGGATTGCTGGGCTCTCCCGCCACATGGTGAGAAGCAATCAATAAAGGATCTTTAATACTTTAATTTTGTCTTGTGCTCTCGTTTTTAGTAGAAAAACCAAGCAAGCTTTAACATTACCCTTGGAAGGCATATGATATAGATTTACAATAGCTGAACTTCAGGGATTAAGTTATAAAAACAGATTATATAAATTAAGGCAGGTTTCTTTAGAACTTAAGGGTGATCTGATCAGACCCTTCAAGTTATTAATGAAAAAAGACAGGGAGATATAGATAAACTGTGGGGGGCTCTGTGGTTAGCACTGCTGCCTCACAGAGCTAGGGACCCGGGTTCGATTCCTGCCTTGGGCGATGTCTCCGTGGAGTTTGCACATTCTCCTGTGTCTGTGTGGGTTTCCTCCGGGTGCTCTGTTTTACTCCCAATCCAAAGATGTGCAGGTCAGGTGAATTAGCCATGGTAATTTGCCTGTAGTGTTAGGTGCATTAGTCAGGGGCAAGTAAAGGGCACGGGAATGGGTCTGGGTAGGTCATTCTTCGGATGGTTGGAGTGGATTTGTCAGGCCGAAGGGCCTGTTTCCACACTGTACGGAATCTAATTTAAAAAATAAATATTTCCATTATTGGAGTTTCTAGAACTAGTGCGCATAACTTAAATATTAGGTCCAGACAGTGCAGGAGAGACATTAGGAAAGCCTTCCACAGAGAAAGGATGAAAGATGTTTGAAACTGTCTTCCAGTGGATGGCAGTGGGTACAGGGTCAGTGGTTAATCAGTTTTACATCTGAGATAGGTAACTATTTTGTTAATCAAAGATATTCAGAGATATAGGCTAACGGCAGATAGGACCACAGATCAGCTGTGATCTCACTGAATGATGAAACACGCGTGAGGGGCTGAATGGTCTACTCCTGTTCCTATATTTCAATGATATCCAGGGATCCATGATTTGTTAGTCCCGTCCTTTGTCTTTATTGGAATATTTTGACCCTGTGCTCTCCCAATTCTTTCTTGAATGTGCCCCACTGTGCTGAAACAGATTTACTTAAAAGCATCTAGCCAAATGCCTCACTCCAGCCTAGAACTTTGATTTTAGGGCCATCCTTGTTGCTGTCTGCAAACTATTCCCTCACTGGTGGTTCAGCTACTGACTCGGCTTCGTTATTTACAATTAAGTCCAGGACCATCCTCTTTCTACAAATTGGCTTAAAAAGCTCTCCCATGTGAACGTTAAGAATTCTGCTGCCTGTAAACATTTGCACTATACTTGAGTTTGAGAACAGGGAAGTTTGCACTATACTTGAGTTTGAGAACAGTTGGAACTGCTGGTTATGTCACAACTACAGTATTGTGTTCAGTTCTGTAATCCATATTATAGGAGGAATAAGATATAGCTGAACAAGTGCACTGGCGATTTATCAGGATGTTGTCTCGACTGGAGAGTTGGTTATGAAGAGAAATTGGACAGCCTGAGCTTGTTTTCTTAAGAACAGAGGACTCTGAAGGGGGCCATGATTGAGATGTTTAATATTATGAAGATCCTTGATAAGAAAGGCAGGAAGAAACCTTTCCCCTTCATGGACGAATCAATGCCCAGTGGGTATAGGTTTAAGGTATGGGGCAGAAGGTCTTATAGAGGATGTGAAATTTAAAAAAAACTCACTGAGACTGTGATGGCAATTGCCATGGCAGCAGAGGCAGAAAGTTTCATAACAGTTCAGGAGTATTTAGATATATGCTTGCGATGCCAAGGCATGCAAGGCTACGAACCAAGTGCTGCAAAATAGGATTAGGATAGATAGGCGATTGTTTTTGACTCGTGCAGATTCAGTGGGTCAAAGGGCATTTTTCTGAGCTGTACACCTCTATGACCCTATGGTAAAAACAATGACTGCAGATGCTGGAAGCCAAAGTCTAGATTAGAGTGGTGCTCGAAAAGCACAGCAGTTCAGGCAGCATCCGAGGAGCAGGAAAATCGACGTTTCGGGCAAAAGCCCTTCATCAGGAATACAGGCAGAGAGCCTGAAGGGTGGAGAGATAAGTGAAAGGAGGGTGGGGGTGGGGAGAAAGTAGCATAGAGTACAAGAGGTGAGTGGGGGAGGGGATGAAGGTGATAGGTCAGGGGGGAGGGTGGAGTGGATAGGTGGAAAAGAAGATAGGCAGGTAGGACAAGTCATGGGGACAGTGCTGAGCTGGAAGTTTGGAACTGGGGTGAGGCGGAGGAAGGGGAAATGAGGAAACTGTTGAAGTCCACATTGATGCCCTGGGGTTGAAGTGTTCCGAGGCAGAAGATGAGGCGTTCTTCCTGCAGGCGTCTGGTGGTGAGGGAGCGGCGGTGAAGGAGGCCCAGGACCTCCATGTCCTCGGCAGAGTGGGAGGGGGAGTTGAAATGTTGGGCCACAGGGCGGTGTGGTTGACTGGTGCGGGTGTCCCGGAGATGTTCCCTAAAGCGCTCTGCTAGGAGGCGCCCAGTCTCCCCAATGTAGAGGAGACCGCCTCGGGAGCAACGGATACAATAAACGATACTGGTGGATGTGCAGGTAAAACTTTGATGGACATGGAAGACTCCTTTAGGGCCTTGGAGGTGAGGGAGGAGGTGTGGGTACAGGTTTTGCAATTCCTGCGGTGGCAGGGGAAGGTGCCAGGATGGGAGGGTGGGTTTTGGGGGGGCGTGGACCTGACCAGGTAGTCACGGAGGGAACGGTCTTTGCGGCCACCCCTTTCCACCAAGATCCCACTATCATAAGTCACAGCATGAAGCAAAAACTGAAGAGAAAGACGAAGGAGTTCAGTTAGCAGACACCCTGTTTGATGTAATGGTGCAGGAAAAAGCTGAACAGGCAGAGGGTCAGGCAGAAGTGTTTAGTCCTGAAAGGTGAAGGGAATTTGCAACAGAAAGACAAGATAATAAAAGATCTATATGTTGATGCATACTCAGAAAAGGAGGCAGAGGATATTCCTGAGGGTTTTTATCTCAAAGATATTATCTAGAGTCATTTGGTTGTGACAACAGCTTTCTCCATTTTTAAGTTAATTTACATGATGGTGGTTATCCTGTGTCATTGTTATGATGTCCTAAATTCCAGTCCTTAATTATATCAGCCCTGTTGTACTCTGCACTGTATTTGCAACACAATTTGAATCGTATATAAAATACTTTAAATTTAGTATTGTTGGAAAGTCTTCTAGTTTACTAGTAAAGACTGTCTTCCCACTAATGTAAAATATTTGATGTCAGAACGAGAGTCCTTATGTTTAAGTGTTGGCTTAAAATACTTTACAACAGCACTATCTACAAGATGCATTCCAGAAATTCACCAAGGGTTCTTAGACAGTAACTTCCAAACATACAAACATTTCTACCTAGAAGGACAATAGTGGCAAAAACACCACCTGGAAGCCACTCAGACAATCCCTACTTGGAATCACTGTTTCTTCAGTATCTCTGGTCGAAACTCTTGGAAGACCTTCCCAAATGATATTGTGGGTCTACCTACAGTAAATGGTCTCCAGCAGTTCAAGACGGCACCACACCAGCATCTTCTCAAAAGTAATAGGCAATAAATGCTGGCCCAGCCAGCAACAACGACATTCCAGTAAAGAATTTAAAAATCCCAAACAAAATTGCATAAACAAATGTTTATGCAATTATCCAAAACAGTATCACTGTGTGAGAAACCTGCTCTGCTCATGAGTGGCAGTGAGAGTCACATGCAAGCCCGCACATAGAATTAGATTCCAAGATAAGAGATTTTGCATATTAACATATTTGGAATGATATATTTTACCCAATGTTTAAGCTACCTTCACCACCATTAGTGGATTTGTCCTTTCCCACAGGCAGACTTGGTGCTTCAGTGATATATGGTTGAGGGGGAGTGTTCAACTTTGACTCCAGGATCTATGAGGTCTCAAGCAAAATGTGCTATTGACCAATGATGATTATCCCTCGACAATGAATCTGTGTGTCTCCTTTTTAACCACTGACCGGAAGAAACATTTGGCACAGAATTCATTCTAGGTACAGAACATCAATGTCCATCACCACGAGTGGTTCTTTAAATAAGTTACCTGAGTTGCCAAGATGCTTGTAGTAAGTGTGGTGCTAGAAAAGCACAGTCAAACAGCATCCAAGTTGCAAGTTTCAAGTGAAAGCCTTTTATCAGGAATGAGCTGGTTCAATGAGGACTGTAATATGTTGGGAGTAGTGTAAAGTATACTGAAAAATGTGGTGAAAGCTACAACACAGGAATAAACAGAAACAATATCCTGTACACCGTCAATTCTGTGGGAAGCTAGGGAAGTGACTGCTGGGCCTCTTGCTGAGATATTTGTATCATCAATAGTTACAGGTGAGGTGGCAGAAGTCAGGAGGTTGGCTAATGTGGTGCCCCTGTTTAAGAAAGGTGCTAAGGACAAGCCAGGAAACTATAGATCAGTGAGCTTGACATCAGAGGTGGGCAAGTTGTTGGAGGGAATCCTGAGGATGTACATGTATTTGGAAAGGCAAGGACTGATTAGGGATAGTAAACACGGCTTTGTGTGTGTGAAGTCATGTCTCACAAACTTGATGAGGGTAGAGCGATAGACATGATCTAAATGGACTTCATTAAGGCGTTCGTCAAGGTTCCCCATAGGAGACTGGTTTGCAAGGTTAGATCTCATGGAATACCGGGAGAACTAGCCATTTGAATACAGAACTGGCTCAAAGGTAGAAGACAGAGGGTGGTGGTGGAGGGTTTTTTTTCCAGATTGGAGGCCTGTGACCAGTGGTGTGCCACAAGGATCGGTGCTGGGTCTACTACTTTTCATCATTTATATAAATGATTTGGATGCGAGCTTAAGAGGTACAATTAGTAAGATGCAAATGACACCAAAATTGGAGGCGTAGTGGACAGCGAAGAAGGTTACCTCTGATTACAACAGGATCTTGATCAGATGAGCCAATGGGCTGAGAAGTGGCAGATGGAATTTAATTCAGATAAATGCGAGGTGCTGCATTTTGGGAAAGTAAATCTTAGCAGGACTTCTACACTTAATGTTAAGGTCCTAGGGAGTGTTGCTGAACAAAGAGACCTTGGAGTGCAGGTTCATAGCTCCTTGAAAGTAGAGTCTTAGGTAGATAGCATAGTGAAGGAGGAGTTTGGTATGCTTTCGTTTATAGGTCAGAGTATTGAGTACAGGAGTTGGGAGGTCATGTTGCGGGACATTGGTTAGGCCACTTTTGGAATATTGCGTGCAATTCTGGCCTCCTTCCTATCGGAAGGATGTTGTGAAACTTGAAAGGATTCAGAAAAGATTTACAAGGATGTTGGCAAGTTTGGAGGATTTGAGCTATAGGAGAAGGTTGAATAGGCTAGGGCTGTTTTATCTGGAGCGTCGGAGACTGGGAGCAACCTTATAGAGATTTATAAAATCATGAGGCGCATGGATAGGGTAAATAGACAAGGTCTTTTCCCTGGGAAAAGACAGTCTACTCACCTTCTTTGAGAATTTGACACATTTTGGCATTACCATTACTGAAATCCCACCCCTAATTATCCCACGTTATTCTTGAGATTAGCAATGAACTGAAATTTATTTGAACCAGCATTGTGTGGCAACAAAAGCAGGTGATCGGTATTCTGCGCTGGGTAACTTAATTTCTGACCCCACAAAGCCTCTCTATCATCGACAAGTGAGAAATTTGACCAATAGCATCTTTCAAACCCGTGATCTCGATCATCAAGAAGAATGAGGATAGCACACACATATTTACTCAACCACAAGAGTATTCCCTTGCAGGTCACATATCATTCTGACTGAGAAATACATTGCCATTTTTTCATCGTCACTGGGTAAAATGCCAAAACGCCCCATTGAACTACACCGAGAGTTTACCACACAACAGCAGAGATCAAGATGATGGCAACTAAAAATGGACAATAAATGCTAGTCTTGAGAACAATGCCATGGATAGATTCAAAACCAATATCACCCTTTACAAATCACTAGGCTTCTTTGTTTCTTCATGTTGTTTTAGAATAAAATTATTTATTCACTATTCTTCCTTTATTCATTATCCTTTGATCTTATAATGTGCAATCTGGTGGCTCATCACTTGGTCTGACCACCGAACGAAGAAAAAAAAATAAAAAGAAGAGTCTTACAGAAGACAGCAAAGACAAATAATCAGGAGGTCAGAAAGGATTCTGAAATTATAAAAGGTTTTGATTAAGAGGAGACAAATATGATGGCCCAGTCATATTATCATTGGACCATTAATCCAGAAACTCAGCTAATGTTCTGCGGACCAGGGTTCGAATTCCACCATACCAGATGATGGAATTTGAATTCAATTTTAAAAAATCAGGAATTAAGAAACTAATGAAACCATGAAACCACTGTCAATTGTTGGAAAAACTGATTCATTAATGCCCTTCAGGGAAGGTAAGCTGCTATTCTCACCTGGTTTGTGACTCCAGACCCATGGCGGTCAACTCTTAAGTGCCCTCTGAAATGGTCTTTCAAATCACTCAGTCACTTCTATCAATAGCGACAAAGTCTCAAAGATATGAAACCAGACGGATCACCTGGAATTGACCTAGGCACTGGAAAAGCCAACAGCAGAAACAGCCCTTCGAGCCTGCAATGTTCTCCTTCCCAACATCAGGGGGCTCGTGCCAAAATTGAGAAAGTTGTTTCGTAGACTAGTCAAACAACAGACTGAAATAGTCATATCATGGAATCACACCTTCCAGACAATATCCCAGACACTACCCATCATCCCTGCATATGTTCTGTCTCACTTGCAGGACAAACCTAGCAGAGGTGGCAGCACAGTAGTATACAATCTGGAAGGAGTTAACCTGGGAGTCCTCCACATTTGACTCTGAAACCATGGAGTCTTGTTAGTTTCAGGTTAAATACGAGCAAAGAAACTTCCTGCTGATTATCATGTACCATCTTCTCTCAGCTGATGAATCAGTACTCCATGATGAACAACACTTAGAGGAAGCACAGAGGGTGGCAAGGGCATAAAAAGTACTCTGAATTGGGGATTTCAACGTCCATCACCAAGAGTAGCCCAGCAGCAGTACTACTGATTGTCCTTTAGGACGCGACCAAATCATTGTTGCTAAACTGGGTCTGCAGTTGGTGGTAAGGGAACCAACAAGTGGGAAAAACATACCTGACCTCATCCTTACCAATCTGTCCAAGTCAGTATCAGTAAGAGTGACCACCACACAGTCTTTGTGGAGGTGAAATCTCCCCTTCACATTGAGAATATCCTCCATCATGTTGTGTGGCACTATCATTGCGCTAAATAAGCAGATCTGGCAACTCAAGGCTGGGTTGAGGCACTGTAGGCCATCAACAGTAGCAGAATTGTACTTCAGCATAATCTGTAACCTCATGGCTCAACATATCCTCCACTCAAGCATTACCATCAAGCCAGGGAATTAATCCTGTTTCCACCAAGAGTGAAGGACATCACTCCAGGATGTCCATATGTGAAGAAGAGGTTTCAACTTGAAGCAAGCAAACAGTATAAGCAGCAAGTGATAGGCAAAGCTAAGCAATCCTACAAGCAACGGATCAGATATAAACTCTGTAGTCCTGCCTAATCCAGTCATGAATGATGGTGGATAATTAAACAACTCATTGGAGAAGGCTCCACAAATATCCTCATCCTCAATGATGGACGAGTCCAGCAAACCAGTGCAAAAGTTAAGACTGAACCTTTTGCAACAATCTTCATCCAAAAGTGCTAAGTGGATGATACATCCCTCCCTCCTCCCGTGGACCCCAGCATTGCAGGTACCAGTCTTCAGCCAATTCAATTTTCTCCAAATGATATCACAAAACAAGTTGGAGTTTCTGGACCATTTGGGCCCTGACAACAGAATAGAATATCCCTTATTATCACGTGTATTCAATATAAAATACAATGAAAGTGTCTACCATTGCCAGACGTAAGTGGCATTCACATTAACTTAGAATAGAATTTTAAAAAAAGATAAATTAGAGAGAGTCCAACTTTCTTCCTCCACTGCTACAGCATGCTGCTCCTGGAATGACATGCTCCAGGCTTCCCAGCCCACACCACGCCATCAAGAGTCTCCCACTCTGGGCTTCCCAGCCCACACCAAACCATCAAGAGTCTCCCACTCCGGGCTTCCCAGCCTACATCAAAAAGTGTGGTGCTATAAAAGCACAGCAGGTTAGACAACATCCGAGAAACAGAAGAATTGGCATTTTAGGCATAAGCCCTTCATCTGAATGTCCCAGTCCATACCGTGGAGCTGAGTGTGTCCTGCTGCAGGCTTTCCAGCCCATGCCATGCCTCTGCCAGGGGACACTCCACGTGGAAGCTCCAGGCTTCCCAGGTCAGCTGGCTGACTCTGTAGTCACGCTGTCTCTGAAAACACTGCCACCATTCGTAGATTTACTAGGATGGTGCCTGGTATGGAGAAAAATTCTTATGAGGAAAGGCTGAGGGACTTGAGCACTGTTTTTGTTAGAGAGAAGGTTGAGAGGTAACTAATTTGAGACATATAAGACAATCAGAGAATTGGATAGGGTAGATAGTTAGAGCCTTTTTCCTTGGATAATGATGGCCAGCACGAGGGGGCATAGCTTTAAATTGAGGAGTAATTGACATCGGACAGACATCAAAGGTAGATTCTTTACTTAGAGAGTAGTAGGGGACGTGGAATGCCCTGTCTGCAACAGTAGTAGACTCGCCAACCTTACGGGCCTTTAAATGGTCATTGGATAAACATTTAGATGAAATTAGAATAGTGCAGGTTAGAAGACAACTACCGTCAACTCTTTCTATACTTCTCAATATTTTATAAAATTCTATCAGATCCTGTACAAAAATACAGGACAAATCCAACCCAGCCAATTATTGTCCTATCAGTCTACTCTCGATCATCAGTAAAGTGATGGAATGTATCAAGTGCTATCAAGCAGTACCTGTTCAACAATAGTCAACACAGTGAAGCCCTGTTTGGGCTCTTTTATGGTCACTCTGCTCCTGCTCTCATCACAGCCTTGGTTGAAACATGGACAAAAGAGCTGAATTCCAGAGGTGAGATGAGATTGACAGCCCTTAACATTAAGGCTGCATTCGACCAAGTGTGGCATCAAGGAGCCTGAGCAAAACCGGAATCAATGGGTATCAGGAGCAAATTCTCAGGTGGCTGACCCATGGAAAAACGGTCGTGATTGTTTGAGGTCAGTCATCTCAGCTCCAGGGCATCTCTACACTAGTTCCTCAGCATAGTGTCTTAGGCCCAATCACCATCAGTTGCTTCACCAAAGATTTTCCGTCCATCAAAAGGTCAGAAGTGGAGATGTTTGTCAATGACCGCACAATGTTCAGCACAACTCATGACTCCTCAGACACTGAAGCAATCCATGTCCAAATACAACAAGCTCTGGACAATATCCAGGCTTGGGCTGACAAGTCATGAGTAAAGTTTGCACTGCACAAATGTCAGGCTATGAGCATCACCAACATGAGACAATCTAACCACTGCCCCCTTGACATTCAATGGTGCTGCCATCACTGAATTCCCCACCATCAACATCTTAGGTGTTATCATTGATCAGGAACACAACTGGACTCACCACATAAACACAAGAGCAGGTCGGAGCCTAAGAATACTGTGATGAGTAACTCACCTCCTGACTCCCCAAAGCCCAACCACCATCTACAAGGTACAAGTCAGAAGTGTGATGGAATACCTCTATATGTCTGAATTTATGCAGCTCCAACAACACTGAAGAAACTTGACACATTCCAGAACAAAGCAACCCAGTTGATTGGTATTCCATCTAAAATCCTGCACTCCCTCCAATACTGACAAGATGCAATGTAGAAATTCACAAAAGATCCTAAGACAACACGTTCCAAATACAAAACATTGTCTGTCAAGAAGGGCAAGGGCAACTGATAGTTGGCAACATCACCACCTTCAACTTACCCAAGAAGCCAGTCACCAACCTATCTTGCAAATACATCGCAGTTTCCTCACTGTTACTGGGTCAAAATACTGGAATTCCTACCTGAATAGCATTGTGAATAACAACGCTCTCCATAATTCCCAATTCCTCCGCCTCCACCGCGTCTGTTCCCAGGGGGACCAGTTCCACCACAGAACACAGAAGATAGCCTCCTTCTTTATAGACTGCAATTTCCCTCCCACGTGGTTGACGATGCCCTCCAGCGCATCTCATCCACATCCCACACGTCTGCCCTCAAACCCAACCCCTCCAAACGCAACAAGGATAGAACCCCCTGGTCCTCACCTTCCAACTCACCAACCTCTGTATACATCGCAGCATCCTCCACCATTTCCGCCACCTACAAACAGACACCACCACCAGAGATATATTTCCCTCCCCACTCTATCTGCTTTGTGGAAAGACCATTCCCTCTGCAACTACCTCGTCAGGTCCACACCCCCAACAATCCACCTCCCCGACACCTTCCCCTGCCATCACAGGAATTGCAATACCTGTGCCCACTACTCCGTTTAAATCCCCAAAGGAGCCTTCCACATCCATCAAACCTTCATTTACTGTATCAATTACTCCCAAAGCAGTCTCTTGTATATTGGGGAGACAGGGTGCCTACTCGCAGAGCGCTTCAGAGAACATCTCCAGGACACCCGCAACAATCAACCTCACCGCCCTGTGGTCACACACTAACTCTCCCTCCCATTCTGCCGAGGACATGCAGGTGCTGGGCCTCTTCCAATGCCACTACCTTACCACCCGACGCCTGGAGGAAGAAAGCCTCATTTCCGCCTCAGAACCTTCTAACCCGGTGGCATCAATGTAGATTTCACCTCGCCCCACCTTATCCCAGTTCCAACGTTCCAGCTCAGCACTGCTCTCATGACCTGTCCATCTTCCTTCCCATCTACCCACTCCACCCTCCCATCCGACCTATCACCATTAATCCCATCTCCATCCGCCTATGGCACCCTCAACTACCTTCATCCCAGCCCCACCCTTCCCATTTATCTCTCCACTCCCGAGGCTCTCAGACTCATTTCGGATGAAGGGCTTTTGCCCGAAACATCAGTTTTCCTGCTCCTCGGAATCTGCCTGTCCTGCTGTGCTCTAACCTCCAGCATCTGCAGTCCTCACTTTCACCTAACAGCACTGTGAGTCAGCCCACAGCAGGTGGGCTTCAGTGGCTCAAGAAGGCAGCTCACCACCACCACCACCTTCTCCATGACACTTAGGGGCAGGTAATAAATGCTGGCCAGCCAGCGACACCAACATCCCACAGATGAATTTTTAAAAAATCTTGCTGGAACTGCATATTTGGGAGCTAATGTAATATAGTCACCAAGAAATCCAACAGGAATTCAGACAAAATGTCTTACCCATAACTGAGAATATGGAACTCAATACCACAAGGCATAGTTGAAGCAAACATTATAGAAGTATTTAAGGAAAGGCTAGGCAACTAAAGAGATCAAATGGGTAATTTTTGTTCTTTTAGTTCAATGTGATGTCTGACATTTTTACTAAGTTTAGAGGCAGACTCTCTCTCCATCTGATACTATGAAACATATGGTGATGCTGCTCCTTAAAGAAGGTTATGTTGTCCTTGGCTTTTTCTCAAGATGTCATAAAAGACACAGACTCGGAAAAGTCTAAGTTTGAAGGGTTTTAGGGCCAGTTTGATTATGGTTTTTAGGAATTGCCTCAGGCAAACGGCTTTTAAGTTTTAAAAAAACACTTCTCCCAGCTCAGCTTTTCTTTGGTTGGGTCTGACTATTCACTGAAAGCAGTCTGGCAGTTTTGAGGCTGCTGGTCCAAGAAACAGCTACATGAAAGAAGCAAGACCATTCTGATCCTCTCTGTGTGACACCTCTCTCCTGTAAGACCCTGTTTTTGATTTTAACTGTTTTGCCAAGTGCTGTTTAAGGGCGGCATGGTAGCACAGTGGTTAGCACTGCTGCCTCACAGCGCCAGAGACCTGGGTTCAATTCCCGACACAGGCGACTGACTGTGTGGAGTTTGCACATTCTCCCCGTGTCTGCGTGGGTTTCCTCCGGGTGCTCCGGTTTCCTCCCACAGTCCAAAGATGTGCAGGTCAGGTGAATTGGCCATGCTAAATTGCCCGTAGTGTTAGGTAAGGGGTAGATGCAGGGGTATGGATGGGTTGCGGGTCGATGTGGACTTGTTGGGCCGAAGGGCCTGTTTCCACACTGTAATCCAATCTAATCTAAGTGGTGCTTATGGGTATTGTTGCAAGTATTGGAACAACATCATTGAATTGTGATTATCTTTTGGGTTTCCAAATAGGTTAACTTATTCGGGTATTCTGTTGTCTTTTGTTTGTGTTTCATTTGGTAATCTTGTAAATAAATTCTGTTTTGTTTAAAACTAAATGGTTTGATCAGCTGCATCTCTCCTGCAATATCTGTGTTATACCTGCTTAAACCATCGAGCAAAGTTACGGTCTGGGCTGCTTTCTTGAAATGTTTTGAGGGTGTCTGGCCTGGTCCATTACAGACTGGGGACTTGTTCTATAGTCCTGATTTGGGATTAGGGTTGTTGGGCTTGAAGGCAGTGAGTGATTGGTGTTTGTGTCTTATCTTCCGGATGTTAAATAGCTGTTTCAGTCACCAAGAGTTTTCTGGGGATTTGCAAAAACTCTAAGGAGATTAAGGCGAAGCTGCTGGAATTAGCAGACAAGCTGGAGTTGGAGCTGCCTCATTCCATAAGGAAAAGACATATAATTAAAGCAATATCCCAGCATTTACATTTGCTGGAAACACCATCAGAATCTTTAGAAATGGCTAAAATTCAATTGAAAATGAAGGAGCCCTTCGAGTTAGAGACAAGAGAAAAGGAAAGGGCAACAGAAATGAAACAGTTTGAATTATGCTTAAAAGCAGATGGAAGAGAAAAAGAATAAATCACCAGCAGAACAAAAAGAGAAAGAGAGAGAAGAGAGAAAAGGAGGGAGAGGAAAGAAGAGAGAGGGATTTTGAACTTTAGTGATTGGCACTTAGTCAGGAAAGTCAGCTTAAAAGGATGGAGATGAAGGCTGAAGGTAAGCTTAGTGAGGGCGAGCAAACCAATGGGAGCCAAAGACCTGGTGAGGATCTGTTTAAATATAGAACATAGAACAGTACAGCACAGAACAGGCCCTTCAGCCCACGATGTTGTCCCGACCATTGATCCTCATGTATGTACCCTCAAATTTCTGTGACCATATGCATGTCCAGCAGTCTCTTAAATGTCCCCAATGACCTTGGTTCCACAACTGCTGCTGGCAATGCATTCCATGCTCTCACAACTCTCTGTGTAAAGAACCTGCCTCTGACATCCTCTCTATACTTTCGTCCAATCAGCTTAAAACTATGACCCCTGGTGTTAGCCATTTCTGCCCTGGGAAATAGTCTCTGGCTATCTATGCCTCTCATTATCTTGTATACCTCAATTAGGTCCCCTCTCCTCCTCCTTTTCTGCAATGAAAAAAGTCCGAGCTCAGTCAACCTCTCTTCATAAGATAAGCCCTCCAGTCCAGGCAGCATCCTGGTAAACCTCCTCTGAACCCTCTCCAAAGCATCCACATCTTTCCTATAATAGGGCAACCAGAACTGGACGCAGTATTCCAAGTGTGGTTTTATAGAGCTGCAACAAGATCTCACGACTCTTAAACTCAATCCCCCTGTTAATGAAAGCCATATACTTTCTTAACAACCCTGTCCACTTGGGTGGCCATTTTAAGGGATCTATGTACCTGCACACCAAGATCCCTCTGTTCCTCCACACTGCCAAGAATCCTATCTTTAATCCTGTACTCAGCTTTCAAATTCGACCTTCCAAAATGCACCTCGCATTTATCCAAGTTGACCTCCATCTGCCACCTCTCAGCCCATCTCTGCATCCTGTCAATGTCCCGCTGCAGCCTACAACAGCCCTCTATACTGTCAACGACACCTCCAACCTTTGTGTCGTCTGCAAACTTGCTGACCCATCCTTCAATCCCATCATCCAAGTCATTAATAAAAATTACAAATAGTAGAGGCTCAAGGACAGAGCCCTGTGGAACACCACTCACCACAGACCTCCAGGCAGAATATTTTCCTTCTACTACCACTCGCTGTCTTCTATTGGCCAGTCAATTCTGTATCCAGACAGCTAAGTTCCCCTGTATCCCATTCCTCCTGACCTTCTGAATGAGCCTACCATGAGGAACTTTATCAAATGCCTTGCCGAAGTCCATATACACCACATCCACAGCTTGACCCTCATCAACTTTTCTAGTCACATCCTCAAAGAACTCTATAAGGTTTGTGAGGCATAACCTGCCCCTCACAAAGCCGTGTTGACTGCATTTAATCAAGCCATGCTCTTCCAGATGGTCATAAATCCTATCCCTCAGAATCCTTTCGAACACCTTGCAGTCGACAGACGTAAGACTTACTGGTCTGTAATTGTCACGGATTTCCCTATTTCCTTTCTTGAAGAGAGGAATTACATTTGCCTCTCTCCAGTCCTCAGGTACGACTCCAGTGGAGAGCGAGGATGCAAAGATCTTCGCAAGTGTTGAAGCAATTGCATTTCTCATTTCCCAAAGCAGCCGAGGACAAATCTGGTCCGGGTTTGGCGACTTGTCAATCTTAATGTTTGACAAAATTTTCAGCACATCAGCTTCCTCTATCTCTATCCATTCCAGCATGCACACCTGCTCTTCAAAGGTTTCATTCACTATAAAGTTTGTTTGTTTCTTAAAGACAGAAGCAAAAAACTCATTTTGGGCTTCCCCTACCTCCTCAGACTCCACTCACAAGTTCCCTATGCTATCCCTGATCAGCCCTACTCTTTCTTTGACCATTCTCTTATTCCTCACATAAATGTGTAAAATGCCTTTGTGTTCTCCCTAATCCGTTCTGCCAAGCCTTTCTCGTGCCCCCTCCTGGCTCTCCTCAGACCATTTTTGAGCTCCTTCCTCGCCTGCCTGTAATCCTCTAGAGCTGAGCTTGACCTTAAGCTTCCTCCACCTTATGTAAGCTACCTTCTTCCTTTTGACGAGATGCTCCACCACTCTTGTCATCTAAGATTCCTTTATCTTACCCCTTCTTGCCTGTCTCAGAGGGACATATTTATTCATCACTCACAACAACTGTTCCTTAAACAGTCTCCACATGTCTACAGTGCCTTTACAATGGAACAATTGCTCCCAGTCCATGCTTCCTAACTCATGTCTTATCGCATCATAGTTTCCTCTTCCCCAATTAAATATCCTCCCATTTTGCCTAATCCTCTCCTTCTCCATAGCTATGTAGAATGTGAGGCAGTTGTGGTCCAAGAAACAGCTACATGAAAGAAGCAGAACCATTCTGATCCTCTCTGTCTGCCATCCCCAGTGTTTGATTTTACCTTTTTTTGCCAAGGTCTATGGGGATTGTTGCAAGTATTTGAAATGCTCTCTCACCACAATGCTCTCTCACCACAAGATCTGATACCTGCCCCGGCTCGTTTCCAAGCACCAAGTCTAGAATGGCCTCTCCCCTCGTCGGCCTGTCAACGTACTGAGTTAGGAAACCCTCCTGAACACACCTTACAAAAACAGCTCTATTCAAATCTTCTGCTTGAAGGAGGTTCCAATCAATACTGGGAAAGTTAAAGTCACCCATTACAACAACCCCACTATGTCCACACTTTTCCAAAATCTGCTGACCTATGCTTTCTTCCATCTCCCTGCTGCTATTGGGGGGCCTGTAGTAAACCCCTAACGAGGTGACTGTTCCCTTGCTGTTCCTAATTTCCAATCATACTGACTCGGTAGGCAGATCTTCCTTGACAATAGTAACTTCTGTAGCTGTGATACCCTCTCTGATTAGTAGTGCTGCACCCCCTCCCTATTCTTTTTAAATGCTCTAAACCCTGGAATATCCAGCAACCATTCCTGCCCCTGAGAAACCCATGTCTCAAGATGTCATAAAAGACACAGACTCGGAAAAGTCTAAGTTTGAAGGGTTTTAGGGCCAGTTTGATTATGGTTTTTAGGAATTGCCTCAGGCAAACGGCTTTTAAGTTTTAAAAAAAACACTTCTCCCAGCTCAGCTTTTCTTTGGTTGGGTCTGGCTATTCACTGAAAGCAGTCAGGCAGTTTTGAGGCTGCTGGTCCAAGAAACAGCTACATGAAAGAAGCAGAACCATTCTGATCCTCTCTGTCTGCCATCCCCAGTGTTTGATTTTACCTTTTTTTGCCAAGGTCTATGGGGATTGTTGCAAGTATTTGAAACAGCATCATTAAATTGGGATAATCTGCTGGGGTTTTCGGATAGGTTAAGTTATTAGGTATTCTGTTCTCTTTTGTTTGTGTTTTATCTGGTAACCTCGTATATAAATTCTGTTTGGTTAAAACTAAGTGGTTTGATCAGCTGCATCTCTCCTGGAATATCTGTGTTTCACCTACTTAAAACGACTAGCATAGTTACGGTCTGAGCTACTTCCTTGAAATGTTTTGAGGGGGTCTGACTTAGTCTGTAACAAACAGTTCAAAGGAATACCCCCTATAACTGAGCAATAACACAGAATATTCACTGGTATATTACTGATCACCTGATATATGGATGCTCTGATTGTGTCTGCAGTTTCACATTTAAACGTTGCATTTCCTGAAGACTTTGTGTCCAAGATTTCTAATGTTCCCAAGTATCGAGATTCTGTTGTTCTGGATCTTGGACTTTTTCCAACAAAAGAACGATCAAAGGTCTGTTTTAGAGAACTCCCAAGCCTGTGGAAAAAGCAAATATTAACTTACTGAGATATGAAATTATATATCACATAGATCACGTCAAAATTTAATTAAGATATACAACTCAAGATGTGAAGAAACAACCCAGGATAAATGCATTTAAATATTACTTGTTGAATCTAGATTGGATACTTCATGGTTTTTTTCTGGCTGTTTTGATAGGTGGCTAAAGTACTAACAACAGGAAGTCTCACCCACTAGGCATGCATGTCAGAGATTCAACCCCACACTACAGGATTTCCAAGTAAGGTATGGAAAATCATGTGCAGAACCACTGAATTTCTGTTTTTCCATTGACATTGTAAAGTTACTTAAGATGTTTCCCTCTGACTTTCTTTTGGTTACAATGATGCTGTTTAATCCCATAAGTGGTCTGAGTATCTTGTGATTTAGTATGCTGGTATCACCTATTGTGTCAGTATATGATAGTGCAATCAAGAGATCCAGCAATTGTATTTCCTTGTGGTTGGAACTAAATATTCATATTCTCACATATTTGAAGATGGACTGATGAAGCACATGTAAGATTACAATGATTAGGCTGCTTTAATTCACAGAAAGGAACATTCAGAGCGATAGTTTACTACCAGGCTCAGGACTGAGATTCAACCTCCACCTGAAATGCAAATAAAGCATCACTCAATGCCATTCTTATGAGGCCTTGAACTATTTTCAGTTGAGTGTCATTTTACAAGGTGCTCAGTTTTAACAAGCTTTATTTTGAACAGCCCAATCACAGTTGAAGGGAAGATGATGAGCTTGCGGTACTATTGCTCGACTATTAATCTAGAAATCCGGATTTGAATCCCACCATTTGCATTCAGTAAAAATCTGGGACTAAGAGTCTAATGATGATTGTGAGACTAATGTCAATTATTGGGGAAAATCTATCTGGTCCACTTACCATATATACTTATGTATAGGTCAAGTTTTGACGACTTTTTAAAACTGAAACTAAAGGTTCGACTTATACACGAGGAATAGTTTTCAAGGGGATGAAATTCATGCTTGGCATGAGTCAAAAAATGGACAAACAAAAGCCAGATATCTACATAAAATAGTAAACGACAAAAGGAAAAAGAATATTGGCCATTATTGAATATTTATCTACAAAATACGGGCAGCATGGGGGCTCAGCGGTTAGCACTATTGCCTCACATCGCCCAGGACTTGGTTCGATTCCAGCCTTAGTCTGTGTGGAGTTTGCACATTCTCCCAGTGTCTGCGTGGGTTCCTCCCACAATCCAAAAATGTGCAGGTCAGGTGAATTGGCCACGCTAAATTGTCCATAGTGTTAGGTGCATTAGTCAGCGGGAAATGGGTCTGGGTAGGTTACTCTACGGCAGAATGATACAGTCACCAGTATCGTAAAGTGCATGTAGGTCTACACATATGTACTAAAGCTAATAGGCATAGCAGCAGGTGGTCAGGCCATCTATTGAGGATATTTGTACAACACACATGCATGTTGCCACCCTTTGTGAAGCTTTTTCTCCTTCTTGCATCCAAGTGTCCCATTTCTTCCGTATTAAGTAGTTAAGTGGTGTATTAGCGCTAACATCCAGTGGCTACACCATGCTCATAAGGCCTCCAGTAGTCATTGCAATTTCAGTATTGTTAGCTTAAAGTTCAGCTGTAACACTTACACTCTGCATCATCTGAACAAATCCCAAACCAGCAAGCTTTTTCCTTTCTAAGTCCACCTGGTTGCATATTCCAGACCTTCCTAATCCAAGTCTTGCAGCTACCTTCATCCGTTCACCCTTTTTCATGGATGAGGACAACAATGCCTTTCAGAAATTTGTTTGGGCAGGGTATTCCATTTAAAAATCACCATCGACTTTAACTTTGTTCCATCTGCCATACAACCAAGTACCACAGTGAATAAAATCTTTTCATGGTCAGTAGTCTTAACCAAAACTGTTTTTGCTCCAATTTTGTTCACAGTTCTGTTCCCTGTCATATCAAAGTCCATTGAAGTTGTATTCATGTTGTCAAAGCATGAGAACCTGAACCTGTTTTTCTTCCAACTTCCAATCGCAAAGTGATGGAACCCAATTAACTTGTCAGTAAGTTCTACTGGTAACCTACACACTGCTGAACACTATCGGTGATTTAGCATGGCCAATTCACCTAACCTGCACACCTTTGGATTGTGGCAGGAACCCAGAATACCTGGAGGAAATCCCCGCAGACACAGGGAGAATGTGCAAACTCCACACAGTCACCCGACAGTGGAATCGAACCTGGGTTCCTCGCGCTGTGAGGCAGCAGTGCTAACCACTGAGCCACTGTGCTGCCCCAAAATGACTGCAAGTCAACTACAAAATGATTTAACGTCAAGGGAAAATAAAAGGCACATGACAATAATATTCAGATGCAGAAGACAACAAGGCCAATGAGACAAATGACCAATAATGCACATGCCTGAGGTTGCTAGCAGTCAAATGTTAATGTTGCAAAGCTGACCAGACAGAAATTGAAATAAGATCACAAATCATTGAGAGTATCACCATCGCCAACTATCTCAGAAAGCACGGAGAAAGATAGAGCACTATCAGAGTTGCTGAAGCTTGCAAACTCATTTTAATGTTCAAATCCAGGTCCATTAACATTGAGACTACCAAGAGCTACACTCCTAGATCTAACTCTTGTAAATATCATTCATACCAGAAAACCAAAGGAATAACAGTTGACAAACAATGTCATCATGTGTCCAAAGAATTTCTACGCCATGGAGTGCTCACCCAGACCGGCCTGACTGTCCTTGTATGGATAAGCAGTTTAAATATGTAATGTTTGTAACAAAGTCAAAGTCAGTCAAGTAGACATCACAGAATAGGAGGCTGTTAATCTTGCCCAATCAGGGAGCCCTGGCTGACAGATAAGAACAGAATTGTTTGCATCATTTCTCCCTCCAACTCTATTTTGATTTAGTCCCTACCCTCCCCTTCACTGTTTTGATCACACAGCATTGCCCTGTGGTTTGAAGGGCAGTGCTTGTCACTGGCCACTTGGGTGTTTTTCCTATCTTCCTGGTGGTGGAAATTGAATAAAGATTTGTGCACTTTGTGTCTTTCACTGTGTCTCACATCTACACACACACACACACCATGGGTGCTGGGGAAAAAAATAAGCACTACCGCACTTAGGCGGTAGTGTGGGGGTTAAATATTAAAAAAAATTAACAGGGGATTTGCGGTAGTGTCAGGGTAAAAAAAAAAGGAAAAAAAAGAAAAAAAAAGAACAGAATTGTTGTGGGAAAAAAAAACAGGATTGACAACCTGCTCACTCTCAAAGCTGGCTCTGAGGGAGTTGGTTCAGTATCAAGGACTCTCCACATGGACATGATGGAATACCAGCCCCTGGGGAGTTATTTCAATGGCAATGAGAGAAAAGCACACCTGAAAAAGTTCGCTCACAACAGTTGGGGTAAGTATTTCTACCATCATGCTGTTATTTGGGACGCTTGACTCATTTGATCAGATCATTGAAGACTAGGCCCAGTATAGGAAAAGAATGTGTGACTTTTCTCTGGGCAAATGACATTGGAGAAGATGCAAATTGTCCCTACAACTTTGCGGTTATTAGAGCCTAACTTTCCCTGAGACATCAGATACTAAAGCTTTTGAAGAGTTGACAGTTTTAGTTAAAGAATATTACCAAGCCTCCTCTTATTCCAAGATGCTATCAGTTTTACTACACAATTCAAGAACCAAGGGAATTTGTGTTAGGATTTTTGACAAGGTTTAGATGACTGGCAGAGGCATGTGACTTTGATTTACTCCTTAATGAGATACTGAGAGACGGTTTTGGAATGTGGGATCAATGATGTGACCATGAAAAAGTGCCTACCAGCTAAAGCCCAACTTGACTTCAAATAGGCACTGAACTTGATTGAGCTTGTGAAACATGGGTTGAGGCAATTGCAATATCTTACTCAGGACATATCCTGAAAACAGTGACTCTGGGTCAGCCACAGCAAGATCCCAAAAACACAAGCAAGTCTCGGCCAAATGGTTACAATTATTTCAGAGTTCTGGCCAGCAAGCCAATGTAGTTGCTGTCGGTACGTGGACTTGAGACAGTAGACGAGTCCCACTCAATTTAAATTGAGTAAGAGAACACATTGGCTGCTATCCGGGAGAGTACACACCTTGGAAAGTCCACCTGAATCTGGTTTAGAACAATTAAATTGCTTATCAGCATCCAAATCAGAACCAATCAAAATAAATATTTGGTGAACTGGTCACCTGGTTCAAATGGATGTGGATACCAACACAAACTGTTTCAGTGATGGCAGACCATCACTTTCAATAAAATCACTTTGAACCCCAACTCTTCAGTTTGGGCAAGACTTTGGCTAGATGGTGAACATATGCCAGGGATCCTTTACAGATTGAAGATACAACTTCGGCTCCAGACTTTTATGAGAAGCAACTGGTTCAGTTACCAGTAATTGTAGTAAAAGGCTCGGGTCCAAATTTGATGTGGAAAAACTGCTCGAGAAAGATTCACCTAAATTGGCTCAATATTATTCTATTAGAAAATGGCTGCCTGAGGAAGAATCACGGGACCCAAAATGTAAATTCTGATTTCTCTCCACAGCTGCTGCCAGACCTGCTGAGCTTTTCCAGCAATTTCTATTTTGGTTTCTATCATCCTGTAAGGTGTTGGCACACTATGATCCCAAGCAAGATCTGTCATTGACATGTGATGCCTCCTCATATGGCATCGAAGTAATATCCGCTCATAGATGGCCCGATGGAGAGGAACGCCCAATAGCATAAGCATACAGTGTTGTCCTGCCTCCCCCCGCCCCAGTCAAAGCAAAATGCTCAGAGAGACAGTATAGTTTTAGATCTTTAGATTCCCTACAGTGTAGAAACAGGCTCTTCGGCCCAACAAGTTCACACCGACCCTCCAAAGAGTAACCCACCCAGACCCATTTCCCTCTAACTAATGCACCGAACACTATGGGCAACTTAGCATGACCAATTCACCTGACCTGCACATCTTTGGACTGTAGGAGGAAACCAGAGCACCCGGAGGAAACCCACGCAGACACAGGGAGAATATGCAAACTCCACAGATAGTCGCCCAAGGCTGGAATCAAACCTGGAACCCTGGTGCTGTGAGACAGCAGTGCTAACCACTGAGCCACCATGCCACCCCAACATCTACCTCCTTCATCTGTATTTTGGGCCCTGGAGGGAGAAAAGATGATTGCCCATGTCAAAGAACAAAGAAAATTTACAACTAAGGAACAGGCCTTTTGGCCCTCCAAGCCTGAGCCGATCCAAATATACTGTCTAAACTTGTTGGTCAATTCCTAAGCACCTGTATCCCTTTGCTCCCCACCTACTCCTGCATCTGTCCAGATGCATCTTAAATGGATCTACCGTGCCAGGCTCTACCACCTCTGCTGGCAATGCATTCCAAATGCCCACCACGCTCTGTGTGAAGTACTTTCTGGGTAAATCCCCCTTAAACTTTCCACCTCTCACCTTGAAAGTGTGACCTCTTGTTATTGAATCCTTCACCCTGGGAAAAAGCTTGTCTCTACCCACCCTGTCTAATCCCTTCATGATCTTGTAAACCTCAATCAGGCCCCCCCTCAATCTCCTTTTTACTAATGAAAATAAACTTAACCTACTCAACCTCTCTTCATAACCAGGCAACATCCATGTCATGACTTCACGGTCTTCTTTGGAACAGCAGCTTCTCAATGAACCACATGGTCATTTTACAGGGAGGAGCATCCAGATAACGCAACATACATATTGATTGGGTGACCATTACAATGAGCAAGTGTCAATAGTAAAGATTAAGCCATCTGCTGTTATTCACTGAATAACTGGCTTCACATAATGAATACTTTTCATCTTGTTAACTGACGTTACATACTGAATGCTACCTTGTCTTGTTAAATGGCTCAACATATTGAATGCTTTTCCACCTTGTCTCCAGCATCCCATTGTTAATTGTAAGTTCTTATCTGATCTGAATCATGTTCAGCTGGACCTCTTGTTTCACAAAACTCAGAACTTAACTCTTTCCCTGCCTGCTTACACCCTATACACATTCTTATTCTCTCCTTTTATCATTTCATGATAACCACCGGGATGGCACAAGTAACTTTCATCAGACTCTGACAGCCAGTATTTAGGCAGGTTATTGACACACAGCATACAATGATTATAACAACAAAAATTACTAGTCTGTTACAGTAATTAGAGTGTGAGGAACCCTCCCGTGTGGAAAAAAAATTAACCAGTAAAGTTCTTAAATCCACAGGCCTTTATAACCAATTCATTCTCTCCAATGTCAAGTGGGAATCAGCCAGTTCTCGAAAAATCTCCTTTAGTAAAGTTCAACCAGAAAACAAAATTCAATCTGCCCTTGCATCACTCCTTGGAGAAATCTAATTTCTTGGATAAGGTAGTTAAATGCTTCACAAAACTGACAAGACTTCCATCCTTGCAGAGATATTTCAGATGGAGGATACCATGGAGCAGTGCAGCAGCTGGAGCTGCAGGCCAGGCAAAGGCAGCATTCTTTGCTGTCTCTGCTCCCGCTCTGCTATTAAATGTAACAAAGCCAACTGGCTATGGTGATGTTAGCTCGATCAGCGAACCTACATATCCCTTAAATAATGGAAAGGTGAGATAAAGCTCACGTGGTGTAATGTGCATAGGAAGGCTACTGACAACAATGTGTATCGACCTCCTCTTCACCATTGTTAGCTTCTTCACTTTTCTTGCTCATGACTGGGGAACTGATTGAATACGTTGGATCAGTTTGGAGGGGTGGGCGGTGGTCCGAAGGTGTGCTTTACCTGTGAATGGAGAAACTCTAGAGATGATGTTAGCTACTGAATGTATCTTTGAATTTCTCCTCTCATTTCTTCCTTGCCAAGGAATTACTGGGTATCAGTATGAAGACACACATTTAACTACACTAATTGGTGTCTGCCTATTTCAGTATTCTTTGAATTCTTGAAGTCTATTACTCTGTTCACTATTGTTTTATCAAGTTTTATACAATCCGTAAACTTCTAAATTGTACTGCCTAAACAATTCAGTCAATTATAAACAACAATCAGTGATCCTAAAATCAAACCCTCGGGACAGCCCTTTCAGGTTATTCAAAAATTATTAACTTTTAACAAATTGGCTCATGTGAAAGCTGTCAGGAAAAGTATTTCAAAAGTCTGCAACAGCAAGAAAACAACAATATTCCCTGTGCTTTAGCAACTGAAGAGGCAGTTTCAGTTCAGATTTAAATCTCAAGTATTCATGGGAAACAAATGCATATTTGTTTGAACATATTTTAAAACATGTTCTCCAAATGAAACTTGCCAAATAAAACAATTGGAATTACAGTGGCAACTTTGGAAGAGATCAACATTCTTTGAATTTGCAATATGAAGAAGGCCAATGAAGAATTTAAGCAGCTGATATTCAAGTTCTGATATTTTCTAGAAAATCTTAACAAAACATCAAATTAAAAATGCACTCTTTTTGTGAACACTCTGCATTAAAAACACAGCAGCAAAGATATTTTAACACAATATTCTAATCTGGTTAAAACATGATCACTGACCTAACTGTTCCTTTTTAAACAGGTATTGTGGAATTTCAAACAAATCAGGAGCTCAAGGCACCCAATTCGTTTTCAGGTTACAAATTTGATAATTTTAAAAATGGACATAATGTTGTACAGTTTCAATGTAACAACAAAATCTGTCCCATTATATAGCCACAAAACAAACTGAATGGAGATCCTGATTCAAACAAGGCAGAACAATTACTTGAAAGGATTTTCTGAACCAGTATTTTAACAAATCAAAATTTTTAAAACATTAAACACTCTCAGCATGCACAATTTACATTGAAACTTTCCCCTTTCAATCCAAGTGTTAGTACAGCCTTAATTTCAGTGTTTCTTGTTTAGTTTTTTGCATCCTCTCACTGAAATTACATTTATAAAAAGAAAGCCCTCGCAGCGGACCACATGGCGCCACAGTCCAAGCCAATCTCTTTCCCCCAGAACAAAGACTCACAGAGCCTCAAAGTTCCCCACTAGGGGACTTTAATCCGTTTCTCACTTTATTCCTCACGTGGGCTTGGATCAACACCTAAATACAGAGAACCTGAATTTCACTTAAACACAGAGACCTTGAAACCCACATAATACAGAAAGCTCGAACCACAATTAAACACAAAGAGCTCAAATCTCACTTAAACACAGAGTTCAAACCTCAGCACAGTGCGGAGGACTTGAATCTCAATCACAACCCCTCCTCCCAATGCAGCAGAGGACTTGAATCTTTGCCTGTCAGCATGAAACTGTGTCTCTCAACTGAACTAATTACCGTTCAAGGAATCCATAGATTAGACAGTGATTGAACAAGGGGACCACCTCCAGTACACAGGAATAGCGAGAGGAACCAAGGTTTAAAATCTTACCTTGTCGGCCCATCCATCTCGAGACAGCGATGTTCTGGGTGGCTGCTGACACCGTCCAATAGTAACTATCTGTTTGGATCCTGCTGAATACGCCAATGTTGTTGTCCCATTCCCCCCGCCCCCGCCCCCACTTAGTCAAAGCAAATGCTCAGAGACACAGTATAGTTTTACCTCCTTCATCTTTATTCCAGGTCCTGGAGGGAGAGGGAATGATTTTTTTTTTTTTTTATTTCAAAAATATACTTTATTCATAAATGATTTGATGGTCTGTACATTGGATCATGCCATACATATGTCCATATTTACAAACACAGATTCGACTTTATTCTTGTCCTTTACAATCCTGTGCATTTTTTCAATCTTGTATATATACATATATTTGGCTGAGGCATCAGCAGAGCCCAAAAAAACGTCTGTATGGGCCCCCTGTTCTTCTTTCGGCAGGCCGATCTTACACAGTGGTCTTTCCCCACCGCGCCTTGGCGGCAGCTGCCCCAAGCTTCAGCGCGTCCCTCAACACGTAGTCTTGGACCTTGGAATGTGCCAGTCTGCAACACTCGGTCGGGGTCAACTCCTTCAGCTGGAAGATCAACAGGTTTCGGACCGCCCAGAGAGCGTCCTTCACCGAGTTGATGATCCTCCAGGCGCAGTTAATGTTCGTCTCGGTGTGAGTCCCGGGGAACAGGCCGTAGAGCACGGAGTCCCGCGTCACGGCGCTGCTCGGGACGAACCTCGACAAGCACCACTGCATTCCTCTCCAGACTTCCTCTGCATAGGCACATTCCAGAAGGAGGTGTGTGACAGTCTCGTCCCCCCCGCAGCCACTTCGAGGGCAGCGTGCGGTGCGGCAGAGAGTCCGGGCGTGCATAAAGGATCTCACAGGCAGAGCCCTTCTCACCACCAGCCAAGCCACGTCTTGGTGCTTGTTGGAAAGTTCTGGCGATGAGGCATTCTGCCAAATGGCTTTGACAGTCTGCTCAGGGAACCGCTCGACAGGATCCGCCCTCTCCTTTTCCCGAAGGGTCTCAAGGACGCTACGTGCTGACCACTTCCTGATGGACTTGTGGTCAAAGGTGTTTTTCCTCATAAATTTCTCCACGAAGGACAGGTGATACGGAACGGTCCAACTACTCGGAGCGTTCCGCGGCAGCGAGGCCAGGCCCATCCTTCGCAACACCGGGGACAGGTAGAACCTCAGTACGTAGTGACACTTGGTGTTTGCGTACCGGGGATCCACGCACAGCTTGATGCAGCAACACACAAAGGTGGCCATCAGGGTGAGGGTGGCATTGGGCGTGTTTTTTCCCCCATTGCACCGGTCTTTGTACATAGAGTCTCTTCGGACCCGGTCCATCTTTGATCTCCAAATGAATTGGAAGATGGCCCGGGTGACTGCGGCGGCACAGGTCCTGGGGATAGGCCAGACCTGTGCCACATATAGCAATACTGAGAGTACCTCACACCTGATGACCAGGTTTTTTCCCGCGATGGAGAGCGACCGTTGCCCCCATCTGCCTAGTTTCTGTCTCATCTTCCTGAGGGAGAGGGAATGATCGCCAGTGTGCACAGAGACATGAGTTCATGGTCTTCTTTGGAACATGAGTTTCTCAATGAACTATATAGTCATTTTACAGGGAGGAGCATCCAGACACAACATACATATTGATTGGGTGAGTATGATAGTCAGCAATTGTCAATAGTAAAGATTAAGCCATCTGCTGCTTACACATGAATAACAGGCTTCACATAATGAATACTTTTCATCTTGTTAACTGACGTTACATACTGAATGTTATCTCATCTTGTTAAATGGCTGTACATAATTACTGCTTTTCCACCTTGTTAACCCTTGCCTCCAGTATCCCATTGTTAACTGTAAGTTATCTGATTTGAATCATGCTCAGTTGAACCTCTTGTTTCACATAACTCAGAACTTAACTCTTTCCCTACCTGCGTTTACCCTGTACACATTCTCACCAGGACTTTGGCTAATGCAGAGCACAAACATGCAAGGATAGAAAAGGAAGTTTTAGCACTCATATTTGGTGTCAGAATGATGAAAAGTATCTTTACAGTACCTTTGCAGATGTAAATTAGGAATAATAATGGACCACAAGCCCCTGCTGGGTCTATTTAAAGAGGAAGAAGCAGTGCCACCCATAACTTCAGGCCAAACACAGCAGTGAGCTCTAGTTCAAAATGTGCATTCTAAGCTGGAACACCATCCAGGAGGCCAGTAGCAAATGTCGATGCATTGTGCCATATCCCACTGGTGGTACTGCATTAGAACAATCTGGACTTATTTCAAATTTTCTGGACACACTTTTCATCTGACAATAACTCAACTAAAGAGACAGCTAAGAAGAGCCAGGAGGGGACACATGAAAAGTATTGGCAAGGAAAGCCCCAAAAACTTGTAAATAGCATTAGTCTGATATTTGGATATGCAGTCGTGGGTATACAGTGAGTACAGTAGGGGACTTAGTATGCACCCCTGGGGGGGCTCCAGTGTTGAGTGTTAGTGAGGATGAAATATTGTCCCCAGTCTTCATTGATTGTGGCCTGTGGGTCAGGAAACTGAGGATCCAGTTGCAGAGAGTGGGGCTTAGTCTAAGATCACTAAGTTTAGTAATGAGTCTCGAGGGGATAATAGTGTTGAAGGCTGAACTGTAGTCAATGAGTAGGATTCTTATGTAGCTGTTCTTGATTAGATTAGATTAGAATAAGTTAGTTACAGTGTGGAAACAGGCCCTTCGGCCAACAAGTCCACACCGACCCGCCGAAGCGCAACCCACCCATTACCCTACATTTACCCCTTTACCTAACACTACGGGCAATTTAGCATGGCCAATTCACCTGACCCGCACATCTTTGGAGTGTGGGAGGAAACCGGAGCACCCGGAGGAAACCCACGCAGACACGGGGGAGAATGTGCAAACTCCACACAGTCAGTCGCCTGAGTCGGGAATTGAACCCGGGTCTCTGGCGCTGTGAGGCCACCGTGCCGCCCATTGGTGTCAAGATGTTCTAGGGAGGAGTGAAGGGCAAGCGATATGGCATCTGATGTGGATCTGTTGGTCCGATAGGCAAATTGGAGTGGGTCAAGAGTTGATTAATGCCACGACCAGTCTTTCAAAGTACTTCATGGCTACCGGTAATCTTTGAGACATGCTGCATGAGCCTTCTTAGGCACAAGGATGATGTTAGCCCTCTGGAAACAGGCAGGGACAGTGGCCTGCTGAAAGGAGAGGTTGAAGATATCCAAGAAGAACATTGCCAGTTTATCTGTGCATGCTCTGAGTGCACAGCCTGGTACTCTGTCTGGTCCCAATGCTTTCCTTGGATTTACATGAAGCAAAACTGATTTGACCTCTGATGCAGTGACTGTTGGGATAGGTTCATCAGGACTTGTCGGAATAGGTGTTACCTCGCCACCGAAATTCTGCTCAAAGGGAGCATAGAAGGCATTGAGACCATCTGGAAGGGATATGTCATCGTCTGCTATCTTGCACTGTCTCTTTTTAGAACCCGCGATGTCATTCAGTCCTTGTCATAGTTGCCGGGTATCTCTCTGGGTTTCTAGTTTGGATTGGTATTGGTCCTTGGCTGTCTTAATAGCTCTGCAAAGGTCATACTTGGATTCCTTATATTTGTTTGGGTCTCCTGATCTGAAGGCCTCATGCCTGGTTTTTAGCGGTTTCTGTCGTTCCTGATTCATCCAGGGTTTCCTGTTGGGGAACACCTGGATTGACTTCCTCGGTTTGCAGTCCTCCATACACTTGCTGATAAAGTCTGTGACAGTGGTGGTGTACCCGCCAAGGTACCTGCAGACTGTTTGAACATGGCCAGTCAGCCAATTCTAGACAGCACTGGAGTTGATCCTCTGCCTCCTCCGACCAGCACTGGACTTGAATCCGCAAGGGGGTCTCCTGCTTGAGCTTTTGCCCATAAGCCGGGAGAAGAAACATGGCATTGTGGTCAGAGTTCCTTGAAATGAGGGCGGGGGATGGAGCGGTAAGCATCCTTCACAGTGGTGTAGCAGTGGTCTAAAATTTTCGGGCCCCTAGTGGGGCAGGTGCTGTTCTGGTGGTAGTTGGGCAACACCTTCCTTAGATTGGTTTGATTGAAGTTGCCAGTTACAATAAACAGGGCCTTGGGGTGTTCCATCTCCAGGGTGTTAGTGATGGAGTACAGCACATCCAGAGTTTCCTCAACCTTTGCTTGTGGTGGTATGTATGCAGCAGTTAGTACAGCAGTAGTAAATTCCTGTGTTTGATATAAGGGACAGCATTTGATGGTGAAGGAGGGTGATGATGAGAAGGGTGGATAGGGGAACTTAACTGGGTGGAACAAAATGTCAGTTTCCCAGGAGCCTTGCTGCAAAAGAAATCACTCTACACTCCATCCATATACAATTCTATATGCCTACTCTGGTAGCTTAGTTGCATGGATGATGGGTTTCTTAAGTACATATCCAACATGTATGAGTTCAATACCCATTATCAGGTCACTGTGAAGGCCCTATCTTCTCAAAATTCACTTCTTTCCTGAGTTGGTGACTCTCAAGTTAAATGCACCACCGGCTGAGTCTCTCTCTGTCTCTGTACTTCTCTCTCTCTCTAATGCAAGAGCACTTTATGACCCTCTGGAACTATGGCAACTTTGACTTGGCTAAATACTGTGCTGTCACTGTTGAATATGGGAGTGGCTTAAGCCCAGAATGCAGTATAGTGTTGGAAAATCTGCTGAAAAAAAAATTGATGACCAGTGTAGGCACATTGGGCTGAAGGGCCATTTTCTGTGCTCTAAAACCTTTCTGACTCAATCCAGTGTGTTATAACAATCACATATTCACGGGTAGCGTGCTACCACTATTCTAAAAATTAATTCTACTATTTTAATTAAGTGAATTAAGATAAATTAGATTTGACAGCATACTGTGATCAGGTGGCAATATTTTAAAATTTGGACAATGGGTTGAAATTTTGCTGTTAAGTTTGCAAAATCTTTTTAGGAGGATCAGTTGTCTGTTTTGCATTAATGTACATGTCATGAATATTCATTTCCTCTTGAGCTTACTAGAATTATATTCAAGGGTGCAATCTTTATAATTAAAAATGGAAAAGGCATGTGTTTATAAGTCCGATTTTTATGTGATATGTACTGGTGGTGTTGACATTTTCCTTCAGTCTCAGGTGAGTACAAACTTCTTCAGTTATTTGGCTATTTCATAGTCTCTGCTCCCAGGCTTGTTACTGTTAGATGCTTAGAGTTCAAGGTGAAGCCTGACAGGGTCAATAAGACTGCCGAAGCAAGCTGGTTGACTCCAGCAAATCTGGCTGAGGAAGGCATGGGGGCTAACCTCAAAGCTGTCTCAATAAATAAGGCCATCTTTTGTGGTTGTGTCCTTGTTCAGTGCAAGCTCTTGATGAAAAGCTATCAGATGTGCAACATACTCCATTCTGATGGTATGTGAGCTGCTGTGTGTTATATCTCCTTTTTTGTTTAAGTATGAACCATGGCAGAGGGGGAGGACTGTAGATGCTGGAGATCGGAGTCAGGAAGTGTGCTGCTGGAGGGGCATGGCCGGTCGGGCGGCATCCGGGGAGCGGGAGGGTCAACGTTTTGAGCATAAGCCCTTCAACGTGATTTAGAATAGCTTGTTCTATTGGCCTCTTCTGTGTAAGGTCAATTGAGCTCTCAAAGCAACAAAATTTTGAAAATACATTACTGTTCTGCTTATACTAAAATCAACAGCACTGATTTCTAGTCTTAGAAGAGATCTTTCACCAGAGCTGGAGACTACTATTAGGTCTTTTAGCTTTGAAATATCAATATTTTCTAATGTAGAAACATTATAGATCTGTAATTTTCCTTTGCATGCATTTCAATTTAATTGTGATTTTAAAAAATAAAGAACAAATACTAAGGTGAATAGCTTATATTTAAATACGTCATATTAAACATGAATGTTTCATGTTTAGGTTTCTAAATTCTTAGAAGAGCAGGGTCGGATTAGAACAAGTCAACATGGATTTAGTAAGGGGAGGTCGTGCCTGACAAACCTGTTGGAATTCTTTGAAGAGGTGACAAGTAGGTTAGACCAGGGAAACCCAGTGGATGTTATCTACCTAGACTTCCAAAAGGCCTTTGATAAGGTGCCACACGGGAGGCTGCTGAGCAAGGTGAGGGCCCATGGTGTTCGAGGTGAGCTACTGGGATGGATTGAGGATTGGCTGTCTAACAGAAGGCAGAGAGTTGGGATAAAAGGTTCTTTTTCGGAATGGCAGCCGATGACAAGCGGTGTCCCGCACGGTTCAGTGTTGGGGCCGCAACTGTTCACATTATATATTAATGATCTGGATGAAGGGACTGGGGCATTGTAGCGAAGTTTGCCGATGATACAAAGTTAGGTGGACAGGCAGGTAGTACTGAGGAGGTGGGGAGGCTGCAGAAGGATCAGAAAGTTTGGAAGAGTGGTCCAGGAAATGGCTGATGGAATTCAATGTGAGCAAATGCGAGGTCTTGCACTTTGGAAAAAAGAATACAAGCATGGACTACTTTCTACACGGTGAGAAAGTTCGTAAAGCCAAAATACAGAGGGAACTGGGAGTGCTAGTTGAGGATTCTCTAAAGGTAAGCATGCAGGTTGAGTCCGTGATTAAGAAAGCGAATGCAATGTTGTCACTTATCTCAAGAGGGTTGGAATGTAAAAGCACTGTTGTGCTCCTGAGACTTTATAAAGCTCTGGTTAGGCCCCATTTGGAGTACTGTGTCCTGTTTTGGTCCCCACACCTCAGGAAGGACATACTGGCACTGGAGCGTGTCCAGCGGAGATTCACACAGATGATCCCTGGAATGGTAGGTCTAACATATGAGGAACGGCTGAGGATCCTGGGATTGTATTCATTGGAGTTTAGAAGATTAAGGGGAGATCTAATAGAAACTTACAAAATAATACATGGCTTGGAGAGGGTGGACGTTAGGAAATTGTTTCCGTTAGGCGAGGAGACCAGGACCCATGGACACAGCCTTAGAATTAGAGGGGGTAAATTCAGAATAGAAATGCGGAGACATTTCTTCAGCCAGAGAGTGGTGGGCCTGTGGAATTCATTGCCACAGAGTGCAGTGGAGGCTGGGACGCTAAATGTCTTCAAGGCAGAAATTGATAAATTCTTGATGTCACAAGGAATTAAGGGCTATGGGGAGAATGCGGGTAAGTGGAGTTGAAATGCCCGTCAGCCATGATTGAATGGCGGAGTGGACTTGATGGGCTGAATGGCCTTACTTCCGCTCCTATGTCTTATGATCTTTAGTCGTGAGTTCATGGAATGCCCTGCCAGTAGCAGTGGTGGACTCTCCCTCTTTATGGGCATTTAAACGGGCATTGGATAGGCATGTGGAGGATATTGGGCTAGTGTAGGTTAGGTGGGCTTGGATCGGCGCAACATCGAGGGCCAAAGGGCCTGTACTGCGCTGTATTGGTCTATGTTCTAAGGCTTTCTATAGGTATATCAGGAATAAAAGAATGACAAAAGTAAGGTGAGGGCCAATCAGGATAGTGGTGGGAAGTTGTGTGTGGAAACACAGGAGATGGCGAAATGCTAAATTAATACTTTTCATCAGTATTCACATTGGAAAAAGATAATGTTGTTGAGGAGAATACTAAAATATAGGTTACTAGACTAGATGGGATTAAGGTTCACAAGGAAGGAGGTGTTAGCAATTTTGGAAGTGTGAAAATAGGTACGTCCCCTGGGCGAGATGGGATTTATCCGAGGATTCTCTGGGAAGCCAACGAGGAGATTGTAGAGCCTTTGCTTTTGATCATGGTCATAACAGAAGACTGGAGGATAGCAAATATTGTTCCCCTGTTCAAGAAGGGGAGTAGAGACAACCTCGGTAATTATAGAGCAGTGAGCCTTACTTCAGTTGTGGGTAAAGTGTTGGGAAATGTTATAAGAGACAGCATTTATAATCATCTAGAAAGGAATAAATTGATTAGGGATAATCAACATGGTTTTGTGAAGGGTGGGTTGTGCCTCACAAACCTTAATGAGTTCTTTGAGAAGGTGATCAAACAGGTGGATGCGGGTAATTGAATTGAACTGAACTGAACTGAATTTAATTGAATTGAATTTATTGTCACATGTACCGAGGCACAGCGAAAAGCTTTGTCTTGCATGCAATACAGGCAGATCACAGAGTTAAGTGGCATAGATAAGTAAATAATAGGTAAACAGCGGCAAAAACAGAAACAGGCGAATGTTAAGAGTCTGTGAGTCCATTCAGTATTCTAACAACAGTAGGGTAGAACCTGTTTCGAAACCGGCTGGTGCATGTTTTCAGGCTTCTGTACCTTCTCCCCAAGGGTAGAGGTTTTAGAAAAACATTGTCAGGGTGGGATGGATCTTTGAGAATGTTGGTGGCCTTCCCTTGACAGCAGATGGATTCCATAGATGGGAGATTGGCCTTGTGATTGTCCAGGCCGAGTTCATCACCCTCTGTAACCATCTCCGATCTTGAATGGTACAGTTGCCATACCAGTTAGTGATACATTTAGGCAGAATACTCTCGATGGCGCACCTATAAAGTTGGCAAGGGTATTCACCATCATGCCAAATTTCCTCAGCTGCCTGATGGAGAAGAGAAGTTGTTGGGCCTTTGTAACCAGTGTGTCCACATGAAGAGTCCAAGAAAGCTTGTTGTGGATGACCATTCCCAGGAGCTTGACACTTGTTCCACCTCTGTGCTGTTAATGTGTAGAGGGGCATGAGTAACATCCCACCGAAACTCAAAAATGAGTTTCTTGATCTTGCTGGCATTGAGAACTAGGTGTTCTCAGAGCACCATTTTTCCAGGTTTTCCACCTTCTGTCTGTGGTCTGTTTTGTCGCCATCTGAAATTCAACCGACTATGGTGGTGTCATCAGCGAACTTGTAAATGGCATTAGTCTGGTATTTGGCAATGCAGTCATGGGTATACAGTGAGTACAGTAGGGGGCTGAGTACGCACCCTGGGAGGGGCTCGAATGTTGAGTGTTAGTGATAATGAAATATTGTCCCTAATCTTCACTGATTGTGGCCTCTGGGTCAGGAAACTGAGGATCCAGTTGCAGAGAGCAGGGATAATAGTGTTGAAGGCTGAACTGTAGTTAATGAGTAGCTGTTCTTGGTGTCAAGATGTTCGAGGGAGGAGTGAAGGGCATGTGATATGGTATCTGATGTGGATCTGTTAGTCCGATAGGCAAATTGGCGTGGGTCAAGAGTAGTGGGGAGGCTGGAGTTGTTTAATGCCATGACCAGCCTTTCAAAGCACTTCATGACCACTGACGTTAGGGCCAGTGGGCGGTCGTCATTGAGACATGCTGCACGAGCCTTCTTAGGCACAGGGATGATGTTGGACCTCTTGAAACAGGCAGGGACAGTGGCCTGGTGCAGGGAGAGGTTGAGGATGACTGAGAAGACCTCTGCCAGTTTATCTGCACATTCACAGCCTGGTACTCTGTCTGCTCCCATTGTTTTCCTTGGATTTACGTGAAGGAAAATTGAATTGACCTCTGATGCAGTGACTGTTGGGATAGGTTCATCAGGACTTGTCAGAATAGGTGTTACCTCTCCGCCGAAATTCTGCTCTAAGCGAGCATGGAAGGCACTGAGACGATCTAGGAGGGATATGTCATCATCTGGTATCTTGCATTGTCTCTTTTTAGAACTGGTGATGTCATTCAGTCCTTGCCATAGTCATCGGGTGTCTGTCTGGGTCTCTAGCTTGGATTGGTATTGGTCCTTGGCTGTCTTAATGGCTCTGCGAGCGACATACATGGATTCCTTATATTTGAGTGGGTCTCCTGATCTGAAGGCCTCATGTCTGGGTAAAGCAGTTAATGTAGTGTATCTGGATCTTATTAAGGTGTTTGATAAGGGTCCCCACAGTAGTCTATTGCAGAAAATACAGGGACATGGGATTGAGGGTGACTTAGCAGTTTGGATCATAAATTGGCTAGTTGAAAGAAGATGGAGGGTGGTGTTGACGAGAACTGTTCATCCTGGAGTTCAGTTACTAGTGGTGTACCCCAAGGATATGTTTTGGGGCCACTGCTGCAGCAGATATAGTCTACATGGATTTTAGTAAGGCATGTGGCAGACTGGTCAACAAATTAAAAGCCGATGGGATATAGGGTAATGTGTCAAGCTGAATATAAATTTAGCTTAGTAACAAGAAATGTGGAGTAATGGTTGATGAGTGCCCTTGCGACTGGAATTCTATTTGAAGCAGTGTTCCAAAGGGCTCATTGTTGTGACTCTTGCTGATTGCTTTGTACATTAATGATTTGAACTTGAACATACGGGACATAATTGGAAAATTTGTAGACAACACAAAAATTGGTCCTGCAGTGGATAATGCAGAGGACAACCTTAAACTCCAAAATCATATAGATGGGTTGGTGGAACGGACAGCAAAGTGGACGATAGAATTGAACTCTGACATGTGAGATAACACATTTAGGAAGGACAAACAATAAAAGGCGCTATAAAGCAAAGTATGAATCCTTCCCCCCTTTCCAGCACTTCTAGTGGTTAAATAAATCCCTGACACTCACTTTAAAATTAATAAGTAACAACTTATTTATCTAACTCCAGCTGTGAACAAATTAATAAAACTATTGACAAACAGAATAAATCCCCTTCTGACTACTGACTATTCCTAAATAAAGCAAGATTCTAATCATATGCTGTTTTAATAAATACAATTCCCAATTACATAAAGAAAAATAGAATTTAAGATCTCGAAATTATAGCCAGATTATGTGTCTCCAGAATGTTCTGTGCTTTTTCCATCAATTCTTCAGTTAGGAATGCCTTCCCCATCAATTCTTCGGTCAGGAATACCTTCTCCGTCATTTCTTCTGTTGGGAATATTATTTAAATTTACTGTTTTTATTTAGACATTGCTTTCTCTGAGACAACGGAAGTTGTGAGAGTCAACGATTCTATCTTGAGAGCTAAGGCCATCAGTTCTGGTGAATGGCAGCTAGCTCTGGGGCCTTTGTCCAACTGCCCCCTTCTTTTATACCATTGATGACATATCAATATTTCTATTAAATGATTAGATTTAAATTTAATAGGCTTTTGGTATCCAGGTACCTGGATCAAATTGATTGGCTTAATTCAAAAGAATGTTGTTTGGCTAAAAACTGCTGCTTGGCCAAATAAGCGTCCAGCCTTTTGATACAAATGTTTCAACTCTGGTGCTCTCTGTGTACTTGCAAACTTTCAAGCTGCTGCTCACAGACATCCATTTTAAATTTCTAAGCAAAGAAAAAGCACATGATTTTTTAAAAGGGACCACACAATGCTTTCACCCTTTGCATTTTACAAACACCAAATTCTAACTTACTGCCTCCCAATCTACAAGTACGTTACCCAACTTCACAACAAAGAGAATGCACAACAAATTGAAATAAACTAAGAGGAGTAGACGAAGTGAGAGATTTTGATATGCTACCGCACAGGTCCCAAATGGTAGTAGTACAGGTTGTAAAGGCCTTATGGAATGCTCGCCTTAGAACATTAAACTGTACTGCACAGGAATGGGCCCTCCGGCCCATGATGTTGTGCCAAGCATGATGCCAAATTAAACTAAAACCCTCTGCCTACCTTTGGTACATTACCCACCATTCCTTGCATATTCATCCACTTATTCTAAACCTCTCTTAAATGTCCCTATTGTATCTGCCTTCACAACCATCCTTGGGAGCACGTTCCAGATTCTTACCGTTCTGTTTAAAAAAGACTTGCCCCTCACATCTCCTTTGAACTTGCCCCTCTCACGTTAAATGCATGGCCTCCAGTATTAGACATTTTAACTCTTGGAAAAAGATTCTGTCAACCCTATCTCTGCATCTCATAAATTTATAGACTTCTATCAAGTCTCCCCTCAGCCTCTGCCACTCCAGAGAAAACAACCGGAGTTTTTCTAGCCTCTCCTTATAGGTCACATCCTCTAATCCAGGCAGCATCATGGCAACCCTATTTGCACCCTCTCCAAAGCTTTCACATCCTTCCTGTAATGTGGCAACCAAAACAACTCTCAGTATGCCAAACAAAAGTTTTACACATGGCATTACTCACCTCCCTATCAATAACCGCAAGCATGCCATTAGCCTTCTTTACAGTCTTATCTACTTGCACGGCCACTTTAAGAGAGCTACGGACTCAAATCCAAAGTTCTCTCTGTACATCACTGCAGTTCAGCATCCTTGGCATTAACTGTATATTTTTCCTTAACCTTTGATCTCCAAAAATGCAGCACTTCTCACTAACCCGGATTAACCTCCATCTTCCATTTCTCGGCCTTTATCTGCAACTGATCTATATCCTGCTGTATCCTTTGACAAACTTCTACACTATCCACAACCTCACCAATCTTTGTATTGTCTGCAAACTTAATAACCCACCCATCTACATTTTCATTCAAGTAATTAATACATCGCACAAACAGCAGATCCCTGCTGGGCACCACTAGTCACAGACCTCCAGCGTGAAAAATGCCCTTCCACAACTACAATTTACTTTCTATGGGCAAGCCAATTCTGAATCCATGTGGCCAAGTCCACGCATCTTAATCTTCTGGATGAGCCTACCATAACGAACCTTTTTGAAAGCCTTACTAAAATCCATGCAGTCAGCATCCACTGCTCTACCATACTCTCATCAATCACCTTTGTCACCTCCTCACAAAATTCAGTCAAGTTACTAAGACAATGACTTGCCTGCACAAACCCTTGCTGACTGTCTCTAGTTAGTGTGCTTTTCCAAATGCACATAAGGTGAATCACTAAGAATTCTCTCCAATAGCTTCCCAACCATCAATGTCAAACTCACTGTTCTATAGTTTCACGGATTATTCCTATTTCCCTTCTTGAACAGAAGAATAACCTTAGATATTCGCTAGTCCTTCAGGACCACTCCAGTGGCTAATGTGGATACAAAGATCTTGGTCAAGATCCCAATAATCTCTCTTCTCGCCTCTCACAATAAACAGGGTAGTTACCATCGGGCCCTGTGAACTAACACACCTTAATACTTTTCAAGAGATCCAAGAGACCTTTCTTGATCTCAAATTGCCCAAGCATATTAGCATGCCCCACACAAATCTTACTATCCTCCATATGCTTCTCCTGGATAAATACTAGTTTCGGATCTCACTGACATCCTCTGCTTCCAAGTGAATGTTCCCTCCTTTATCCTTGCACGGTCCTACCTTCTCCCTAGTTAGTTATCCTCTTGTTTTTAAATGTATGCATAGAATGCCTTTGGGATTCTCTTTAACTCAAACTTGCCAAGGTCATTTCATGAACTCTTCTTGCTCTCCTAATTCCTTGCTTGAGTTCTTTCCTACTTTCTTTGTATTCCTCACAGGCCCTGTCCAATTTTATTTTCCTATGCTTCTTTTCCCCTTTTGACTAAATTCACAACCTAGACGAAAGTGAGGATTGCAGATGCTGGAGATTAGAATTGAGACTGTGGTGCTGGAAAAGCACAGCAAGTCAGGCAGCATCCGAGGAGTAGGAGAATTTATGTTTCAGACAAAAGCCATTTATCAGGAAATGTTGACTCTCCTGCGCCTCAGATGCTGCCTAACCTGCAGTGCTTTTCCAGCACCACACTCTGGGTAAAAATTCACAACCTCCCTCAATATCTAAGCAGTCCTTCACCTTGCCATCCTTATCCTTCCTCCTTACTGGTTCATAATGGTCCTGAACTCTCATCAACAGGTCATTAAACATTGCCACATATCAAATGAGGACTTGCCTGATAACAGCTCCTCCCAATTAACACTCCCAAGATCCTGTGTAATTCTGATGTAATTTGCCTTCCCATAATTTAGTACTTTGCCACAAATTCCGGACTTATCCTTGCTTGTAATTATCTTAAAGTTTAAGCAGTTGCAAATACACTCCCATTGAAAAGTCAGTCACCTGGTCAGGGTCAGTAGTCAGCACAAGGTCCAATCTGGCCCCTCCTCTAGTTGAGCTATCCACATACTTATTCCAGAAACTTTCTTGGATGCACCTTGTCTAAATTCTGCCTTGTCTAATCCTCCTGATCTCAGGAAGTCCCAGTCCATATCAGGGAAGTTAAAGTCCTTCACTGGCAGAGTCATAGATTACAAAAGGTAGGGATATCATATATAAAACACTGGTGAGGCCACAACTGGTCACCACCTTATAGGAAAGGTTTTTTTTAGATTAGATTAGATTCCCTACAGTGTGGAAACAGGCCCTTCGGCCCAACCAGTCCACACCGCCCCTCCGAAGAGTAACCCACCCAGACCCACTTTCCTCTGACTGATGCACCTAACACTACGGGCAATTTAGCATGGCCAATTCACCTGACCTTCACATCTTTGGTCTGTGGGAGGAAACCGGAGCACCCGGAGGAAACCCACGCAGACACGGGGAGAATGTGCAAACTCTACACAGACAGTTGCCCAGGGCTGAAATCAAACCTAGGACCCTGGTGCTGTGATGCAGCAGTGCTAACCACTGAGCCACTGTGCTGCCCCAATTGTTCTGGAGAGATTGCAGAGACAATTTTCTAGAATGTTGCCAGATTTGCAGAATTGTAGATATGAGGAAAGGTTTCAGAGGTTTAGTTTGTTTTCTCTCTATGATTGAGGTATACAAATTGTGAAGGATAGAGATTGGGTAGATAGGAGGAACCTATTGCCCTTGGCAGAGAGTTCAAAAACCAGGAGTCACAGATTCAAGCTTTCAGAAGGATCAGAAGGCACACAAGGAAAGCCTTATTTACATAGAGGGCAGTGTGCATCTGGAATTCACTGCCTGAGTTGGTGATGGAGGCAGAAACCCAAAACACTTCTAAAAGTACCTAAATTTACCTTAAGTGCTGTAAACTGTAGGGCTTTGACTGTGTAAAGAAAGGTGAGATTGGAAAGATCGCTAGCTCATCATGGACAAGATGGGTCACTTCTGTGCTGTCTTATTTCTATGGTTCTGAAGTTACAGGTCACAGCTCCCTCCAACATTTTCCTTCTGCTATTCCAATTTGGTACTCCCATTGTGGTTTCAACAGAATTTAAATCAAGCTACATGTATCTCTATTCTAACTGCTCAGATGCCTTCGCTGAGATTCCTTAGATTTGGGAAGCTAGGAAGATACTGCTAAAAACTTTCTCACTCGTTCCTGTGCAAAACTCACACAGCTATCAGGACAGGAAGTAGCATTTAGGAGTCTGAACATGAGGGGAGGCAAGGGTCAGATGTGGAAATGATATGAGCAAAATTCCCACGTCCATTTCACCTTTCTTCACTTTTCTTCTCATGGTTGGCCCCACCCTGTGCTAGCTAAGACCTGGAGAGCAACTCACTTCACTTGAGTGAAGCACAAATGGTATTCATGTTAACTAGTCTACCATGTGGAGCCTTGTTGAATACCTTGCTGAAGTCCACATAGACAAAGTTCATCGCTCTGCGTTCATCAATCATCTTCGTTATGTCTTCAAAAAGCTTGAGTTAAAAATCACACAACACCAGATTATATTCCAACAGGTTTATTTGGGAGTACAAGCTTTCAGAGCGCTAATCCTTTACAAGCTCCGAAAGCTTGTACTTCCAAATAAACCTGATATTGTGTGATTTTTAAACTTTGTCCACCCCAGTTCAACAGGGGAACTTAGCACAAACAGCCAAGTTTCTGGTGTTGAGGCTGACTCTAATGCAACAAGGGGTACGTCGGCTTCCAAGAGATCAATTGTGTTAGGGGATTCTTTAGTCCGAGGCACAGGTTCTGTGGCCAGCAGAGAAAAAGCAAAATGGTGTGTTGTTTCCCTGGTGCCAGGATCAAGACAGGGTGCAGAATGTCCTCACGGGGTAGAGGGGCCAGCAAGAGGTCATTGTCCACATTGGAACCAATGATATAGGAAGGGAAAAGGTTGAGATTCTGAAGGGAGATTACAGAGAGTTAGGCAGAAATTTAAAAGGGAGGTCCTCAAGGATAGTAATATCTGGATTACTCCCAGTGCTACGGGCTAGTGAGGGCAGGAATAGGAGGATAGAGCAGATGAATGCATGGCAGAGGAACTGGTGTATTGGAGAAGGATTCACATTTTTGGAGCTTTGGAATCTCTTTTGGGGTAGAAGTGACCTGTACAAGAAGGACGGATTGCACCTAAATTGGAAGGGGACTAATATATTGGCAGGGAAATTTGCTAGAGCTGCTCGGGAGGATTTAAACTAGTAAGGTGGGGAGGTGTGGGACCCAGGGAGATAGTGAGGAAAGAGATCAATCTGAGACTGGTACAGTTGAGAACAGAAGCGAGTCAAACAGTCAGGGCAGGCAGGGACAAGGTAGGACTAATAAATTAACTGCATTTATTTCAATGCAAGTGGCCTAACAGGGAAGGCAGATGAACTCAGGGCATGGTTAGGAACATGGGATTGGGATATCATAGCAATTACAGAAACATGGCTCAGGGAAGGGCAGGACTGGCAGCTTATTGTTCCAGGATACAAATGCTACAGGGAGGATAGAAAGGGAGGCAAGAGAGGAGGGGGAGTGGTGTTTTTGATAAGGAATAGCATTACAGCTGTGCTGAGGGAGGATTTTCCCGGAAATACATCCAGGGAAGTTATTTGGGTGGAACTGAGAAATAAGATTACTTACAGTGTGGAAACAGGCCCTTCGGCCCAACAAGTCCACACCACCCCACCGAAGCGCAACCCACCCATACCCCTACATCTACCCCTTACCGAACACTACAGGCAATTTAGTATGGCCGATTCACCTGACCTGCACATCTTTGGACTGTGGGAGGAAACCGGAGCACCCGGAGGAAACCCACGCAGACACGAAGAGAACGTGCAAACTCCACACAGTCAGTCGCCTGAGGCGGGAATTGAACCCAGGTCTCTGGCGCTGTGAGAGTGCTAACCACTGTGCCACCGTGCCACCTTATTGGGATTGTATTATAGACCCTTCAATAGTCAGAGGGAAATTGAGAAACAAATTTGTGAAGAGATCTCAGCTATCTATAAGAAAAATAGGGTGGTTATGGTAGGGGATTTTAACTTTCCAAACATCGACTGGGACTGCCATAATGTTAAAAGTTTGGATGGAGAGGAATTTGTTAAGTGCGTACAAGACAACTTTCTGATTCAATATGTGGATGTACCTACTAGAGAAGGTGCAAAACCTGACCTACTCTTGGGAAATAAGGCAGGGCAGGTGACTGAGGTGTCAGTGGGGGAGCATTTTGGGGGCAGTGACTATAATTCTATTGCTTTTAAAACAGTGATGGAAAAGCATAGACCAAATCTAAAAGTTCAAGGTCGAAATTGGAGAAAGGCCAATTTTGACGGTATTAGGCAAGTATTAGGCTGATTGGAGGCAGATGTTCGCAGGTAAAGGGATAGCTGGAAAATGGGATAACGAGAATCCAGAAAAAGTGATACTCCTGTCAGGGTGAAAGGGATGGCTGGTAGGTATAGTGAATGCTGGATGACTAAAGAAATTGAGGGTTTTGTTAAGAAGGATAGATCGAGTGAATCCTTAGAAATGAATAAAGGAAGTAGGAATATACTTAAGAGGGAAATCAGGAGGGTAAAAAGAGAACATGACATAGCTTTGGCAAATAGAACTAAGGAGAATCCAAAGGGTTTTTACAAATACGTTAAAGGTCAAAAGGGTAACTAGGGAGAGAATAGGGCCCCTCAAAGATCAGCAAAGCAGCCTTTGTGTGGAGCCACAGAAAATGGGGGAGATACTAAATGAGTATTGTGCATCAGTATTTACTGTGGAAAAGGATATGGAAGATATAGACTGTAGGGGAATAGATGGTGACATCTGGAAAAATGTCAAGATTACACAGGAGGCAGTGCTAGATGTCTTGAAACGGGTAAAGGTGGATAAAACCCCAGGACCTGATCAGGTGTACCCGAGAACTCTGTGGGAAGCTGGAGAAGTGATTGCTGGGCCTCTTGCTGAGATATTTGTATCATTGATAGTCACAGGTGAGCTGCTGGAAGACTGGAGGTTGGCAAACGTGGTGCCACTGTTTAAGAAGGGTGGTAAGGACAAGCCAGGGAACTATAGACCGGGTGAGCCTGACCTCGGTGGTGGGTAAGTTATTGGAGGGAATCCTGAAGGACAGGATGTACATGTATTTGGAAAGGCAAGGACTGACAAGGGATAGTCAATATGGCTTTGTGCGTGGGAAATCATGTCTCATAAACTTGACTGAGCTTTTTCAAGAAGTAACAAAGAAGAGTGAGGAGGGCAGAGCAGTAGATGCAATTTATATGGACTTCAGTAAGGCATTTGACAAGGTTCCCCATGGGAGACTGATTCACAAGGTTAGATCGCATGGAATTAAGGGAGAACTAGCCATTTGGATACAGAACTGGCTCAAAGGTAGAAGACAGAGGATGGTGGTGGAGGGTTGTTTTTCAGACTGGAGGCCTATGACCAGTGGAGTGCCACAAGGATCGGTGCTGGGTGCACTGCTTTTTGTCATTTGTGATCTGGATGTGAGTATCGGAGGTATCATTGGTAAGTTTGCAGATGACACCAAAACTGAGGTGTAGTGGACAGCGAAGAAGGTTACCTCAGAGTACAACAGGATCTTGATCAGATGGGCCAATGGGCTGAGAAGTGGCAGATAAATGCGAGGTGCTGCATTTTGGGAAAGCAAATCTTAGCAGGACATATACACTTAATGGTAAGGTCCGAGGGAGTGTTGCTGAACAAAGAGACCTTGGAGTGCAGATTCATAGCTTCTTGAAAGTGAAGTCGCAGATAGATAGGATAGAGAAGACGGCGTTTGGTATGCTTTCCTTTATTGGTCAGAGTATTGAGTACACGAGTTGGGAGGTCATGTTGCAGCTGTACAGGACATTGGTAAGGCCACTGTTGGAACATTGTGTGCAATTCTGGTCTCCTTCCTCTCGGAAAGATGTTGTGAACCTTGAAAGGGTTCAGAAAAGATTTACAAGGATGTTGCCAGGGATGGAGGATCTGAGCTACAGGGGGAGGCTGAACAGGCTGGGGCTGTTTTCCCTGGAGTGTCGGAGGTTGAGGGATGACCTTATAGAGGTTTACAAAATTATGAGGGGCATGGATAGGGTAAATAGGCAAAGTCTTTTCGCTGGGGTCAGGAAGTCCAGAACTGTGCCACAGTGTGGGCGGCACGGTGGCACAGTGGTTAGCACTGCTGCCTCACAGCGCCAGAGACCCGGGTTCAATTCCTGCCTCAGGCGACTGACTGTGTGGAGTTTGCACATTCTCCCCGTGTCTGCGTGGGTTTCCTCCGGGTGCTCCGGTTTCCTCCCACAGTCCAAAGATGTGCAGGTCAGGTGAATTGGCCATGCTAAATTGCCTGTAGTGTTAGGTAAGGGGTAGATGTAGGGGTATGGGTGGGTTGCACTTCGGCGGGGCGGTGTGGACTTGTTGGGCTGAAGGGCCTGTTTCCACACTGTAAGTAATCTAATCTAATCTAATCTGATCTAAACTAGAGAGCATAGGTTTAGCGTGAGAGGGGAAAGATATAAAAGAGACCTGAGGGGCAATGTTTTCACGCAGAGGGTGGTACGTGTATGGAATGAGTTGCCAAAGGCTGTACAATTACAATATTTAAGAGGCATTTGGATGGGTATATGAATAGGAAAGATTTGGAGGGATATGGGCCGGGTGCTGGCAGGTGGGACTAGATTGGGTTGGGATATCTGGTCAGCATGGACGGGTTGGACCGAAGGGTCTGTTTCCATGCTGTACATCGCTATGTCTCTATGACTGGCACCTCCACATCACATCAATCAAGTTAGTGCACAAAGCCATGTTGCTTCATGGTCCAAAATGCTTGTTCGATATCTCACCCATCCCCCGCGGCCTTGCTGATCTTTAAGAGGCCCCATTATCTCCTTCATTATTCTTTTGTCCTTCGTGAATCTGTGGAAACCCTCAGCTGAACATAGGTGCTGTGTCTTGAAGAGTATTGATGAAGAGGAAATTCAGCAGGAGCAGAAAACATTTAAGATTTTGCTGCTCTATGACTGGAGACAAATGAGAGGTATTTATCTCTATTGTGACTGCCAGTGCTTTGTTTGGCCTTCGTGCTAATGTTCATGGGAGAAAAATTAGTCTTTTATATGAAACATTGAATATGTAATTGAGCCAGCTGCATGCTACTCTTGCTAACAGGTTAGATTAGATGGAAAAAAGCAGAATTAACCATTTGAATAGAAAATTGGCAAGTGGGTAGGAGTCAGAGGGTTTTGGTGGAAAGATGTTTTTCACACTGGAGCCTATGACCAGCAGTGTGCCACAGGGATCAGTGTTTGCTCCACTGCTTTCTGTCATTTATATAAATGATTTGGATATGAATATGAGGTATTGTTAGTGATTTTGCTGATGACACAAAAATTGGTGATGTTGTTCACAGCAAAGAAGATTACCTCAGAGTACAACAGGACCTTGATCAGATGGACCAATGGGCCGAGGAGTGGCAAATGGAGTTGAGTATAGATAAATGTCAAGTGCTGCATTTTGGTAGGGCAAATCAGGGCAGGGCATATACATTTAATGGTAAGGTCCTGGGGAATTTTGCTGAATAGAGGAATCTTGGAGTGCACGTTCATCGTTCCTTGAAAACGGAGTCACAGGTAGACAGGGTAATGAATAAGATATTTGGCATGCTTGCCTTTACTGGTGAGTGCATTGACTGTAGAATTGGGAGGTCATGTTGTGGCTGCACAGGACATTAGTATACTGCATTCAGTCCTGGTATCCTTGCTATAGGAAAGATGTTGTGGAACTTGAAAGGTTTCAGAAAACATTTACAAGGATGTTAACAGGGTTGCAGGGTTGGAATAATAGGGAGATGTTAAATAAGGTTGGTTATTATCTCTGGAGCATCGCAGTCTGCAGGGTAACCTTATAGAGGTTTATAAAATCATGAGGAGAGTGAATATTCAAGGTTTTTCTCTCAAGGCTAGGGATCTAATGTGAGATGAGAAAGATTTGAAAATTTTTGAAAAGCATCTGGATGGGTACATGAATAGAACAGGTTTGCAGGCATATGGCCAAATGCTGCAAATGGTCATAGATTACTTTAGGATATCTGGTCGGCGTGGACAAGTTGGACCAAAAGATCTGTTTCCATGCTGTACATCTCTATGAGCAGATTGGAGACCATCTGTCTGTTGCTGTAACGATTACTTATGATTGCAAAACACCATCTAACATCTATCAATTACCAATCTTGGCAGTTCCATTAGAGTGCCTTAACAAAGGAGAAGTGCTCTCTTTTGAGAAGTTGTATCCTGTTGCCAAAGTCCATGAAGGACCTGAGAGAGATGACCAGCTGGGAAACTGAATCTTGGGCTCTCAGCAATTAAATTTCCTGAGTTGCCTTGCTTCCCACACCCAGGAGTGGGATAAAATTCCACACAAGACTCAAGCTGTAATTCAGCTTAACTGTTAGAATGTGACTTTGAACTTCATAACTGCAAAAGAAGCTACGGGCTATTTAAGTATTGACAATGGCAGTGAACTGTCAATCAAACCAAAATAGATACATTATTAAGTGTTAATAGTGTAGCAAGTCACTGAATTTTCAGTCATGACATGGATATGAGATAGGAGATACCTATAAAAGTCACCAATGTTTGTTATCACACACAATACTTCATGGACTAAATTGAAAACGTGGTGGAAATAGAAATTCAGACTAGAAGGAAACGAAGAACTCTTTTATACTATATTTCGAGTAGCTGGTGAGTGTTCTTTCTTGCCACCATTTTGAGGAGGTCAAGAGATAGTGTGTTGCGATTAGAACAAGGGCAGCCAGGTAGACAGTGTAGAATATAAGATCCCTGATGACTGGGGCTGTTAACCTGGTCCAATCATCTGACAGATATAAACATGAATCTCAGGGGTTCTGTTCACATTGGGTTCTGGCTCTGGATCATAGAATCCCTACAGTGTGAAAGCAGGCCCTTCAGCTCAACACGTTCTCACCGACCCGCCAAAGAGTAACCCACCCAGAACCATTGCTTACTCTATACTTACCCCTGACTAATGCACCTAACATGCACATCCGTGAACACTATGGGGCAATTTAGTATGGCCAACTCACTTAATCTGCATTTCTTTGGACTATGAGAGGAAACCGAAGCACCTGAGGAAACTCACGCCAACACGGGGAGAATGCACAAACTCCATACAGTCGCCCATAGCTGGAATCAAATCCGGGTCCTTGGCTCTGTGAGGCAGCAGTGCTAACCTTTGAGCCACAACATCACAAACTATGTATGTGGAAATAACAGGTGATTAGGTGATGGGATACCAGTCTTCATGATTATTTCAGAGTGGACATGTAAACACTGACATTATATTTTTGACTAAAATCATCATGGAAACTCTGTAAATAAGCAGTGGAATGGGACAAGAACCAATCATCTGTGGGTGCCGGATGTCATTGTGAGTGAATTGGAAAAGAAGCCAATGATGAATAATTTCTGGCTAAAATTAAACAGCCAAAAATGAAAGAAGGCAACCATAGTCCCACCCTTCTGAATGATGGTATAGAGATGCTAGAGAAGGATTGCATGATTCCCAAAGTCAAAACATGGAAATAATTTTTATTTTGTTCATTACCTTCTATTCGTTGATTTTTCAGATGATTCTGTTTTTTGAATCTTGACTTCATTCCATTGTACCTTGGATTGGTCTTTTGCCTGTCACATGAAATAGTGAACAATGTAATTCTTATCAGTTTTATTTATGTACCAAAAAATGAAGATAAATGTATGAGTCTTTTGGTATATCATAAAATGGACATCAAACGAGTCAAGTTTTTGAATTCTCTCTTTAGTAAAATAATTAATTTTTTTTAAAAAGGGGTGTTTTTTATAATTCGAAACATTTGGATCAGAACTTTCCTTCCTAGGATGGGAAACAAATTTGAAGTGTTTCTGGGTGAGCAATAATCATCCTGATTTTCATGGAGAAAGACCACTGATTGGTTTCAGCTTGGGTTTTCACCTCAATGAGCTGCCACAGGGACAGGAAGGGCTGTGTCAAGCATACTCAGACCTGTCAATGTGTTTCTCTTCCCCTGCAAACTTTTGCCATTTTATTGCTGCTATATCTGATTAAAGTCATGTGGCGATTTTGTAATTTTACTACCAAATTCTGTATAAAGACAGCTTGTTTGTCGCAATAAGGAGAGTAGATTAGAGTGGTGCTGGAAAAGCACAGCAGTTCAGGCAGCATCCGAGGAGCAGGAAAATTGATGTTTTGGGCAAAAGCCCTTCATCAGGAATACAGGCAGAGAGCCTGAAGGGTGGAGAGATAAGTGGAGAGGAGGAAAACTTCTTCAAGGCAGACATCCTTGCAAGAGGATTCACATTAAGGTTAAAATCAACAACGTAAAAACAATGACTGCAGATGCTGGACTGCTGTGCTTTTCCAGCACCACTCTAATCTAGACTCTGGTTTCCAGCATCTGCAGTCATTGTTTTTTTACCTAATAAGGAGAGTAGCCTGAGAGAACTCTTAGGGGTAACAGCTGGTGCCGTGACTCTGCTAATGGTTTTAGAGCCTTAGTCTCAAGCCTGGCTTGTAGCTATCTATGCTATAGTGTAACATTGATGCCATTGATAAATAAAGGTAATAATTTAAATTAAACTGTCTGTAAGAGTTTTACATCCCAGACTACGATCTTCAGGACGAACCATGACAGACTTACGGGTTGAGTCCAGGCATTCCCTAAGACGTCTCGAATAGGTACTTTCACAGTTTGGCGCTGCGAGCAGGGATCCAACAAGTGATACATGTGAGTGAAACTGGAAAAGTGGAGATTCATCTAAAGATCAGACATGAGACCAATGGGCCCACACAAGATAAGATTATAACTTGGTTGTTCTCTGTCTGCATTTTTGCGTGTGGCTTCCTCCATTTCACACTCACACACCCTGACAGAACCTAAAATAAGATCATTTAAATAAGCAGTGAAAATAGAGACCTTGTGAAGGTAAGAGACAATGCTAAGAATTTTGTGAAGGTATACAATAAATAAAATAAATATGGGTGTGACCCCCGAGAAGATAGAAGGCAAATGTCACTTAACAGAGATACTGAGTATGGATCCTAATTATGAGAAATAATTAAAGTGCAGCTGCCTACCAGAATAAGGACTGGCCTCTGGGAGGCACACATGATCTAAATCTACTTATGAAAGTTGAACAAGAGATATGGAAACAAGGTTGGGGGAGTAAAAAGAAAGAAGCCAACTCAGTGTGGAAAAATGTAACCAAAGAAAAATGGTAAAAATCCATGCAATCATCATGGAGACAAAACTGTATTAAAAAGGCATCAGTACATTAACTGAGGAAGGATTTAAATTAGATTGGACAGAACTAAAATGCAAATGTGAAGCACATGATTTAGAAACAGAATTGGAGTTGGCTAGAGAAAAAAATACCAAACATCAAAGGCAGAGAACCACAACTTAGTCTGAAATACATCCCGAAATGTTTCCTGTTCTCCATCTTGGACTACCCTAAATGTTCAGTAAAAGAATAAGGAAGAAATATGTAAAAAACAATGGGAATTCAGTAAAGATCAGAATAATCTTAGGAGATTTCAATTATCATGAGACTAATTGGATAGATAAGGCAGGTAAAGTGAATAAAAGAGTAGAGGTACTACCACTTACATAGGACTCCTTTTAACCTCAACAAGCTATATTTTATCTTCCAAACCCCACAGGCAGATTGTCAGGTTAATGTGTCCTTAAAATTCAATGTGGTGCCATGGATGCATGCCCAGTGGCTATCTGTCTGACCTCACACCATTTTACCAGCAGCAGAAGGGGTAGTGGTAGACCCAAATGTCTGTTAATCAATTCATGTGGGAGATTTATGCCAACTGTTCTGCCAACATTTCACTTGACAGTCATGTGGTCTGTCATTGGTGGGGAGTAAGGGGCTTGGTGGTGGGAAGGGACAGGGGAGTAGAGTTGTAAAAGTCCCAGCAGTCCAGGCAAGGAATTGTAGCAAAAAAGGTGACCACAGCATAATATGCCTCAAGATAATGAGTTCAGAATAAAACTTCAGAAAATAAAACTAACATAAATGCCACCCAGGTAAATAGTGTGGTGAAGAAGGCATATGGTGTACTGGCTTTTATTGGTAGAGGAATTGAGTTCTGGAGTCCTGAGGTCATGTATAAGACTCTGGTGCGGCCGCATCTAGAGTATTGTGTGCAGTTTTGGTCGCCATACTATAGGAAGGATGTGGAGGCACTGGAACGGGTGCAGAGGAGGTTACCAGGATCTTGCCTGGTATGGTAGGAAGATCGTATGAGGAAAGGCTGAAGCACTTGGGGCTGTTTTCATTGGAGAAAAGAAGGTTTAGGGGTGACTTGATAGAGATGTACAAGATGATTAGGGGTTTAGATAGGGTTGACCATGAGAACCTTTTTCCACGTATGGAGTCAGCTATTACGAGGGGGCATAGCTTTAAATTAAGGGGTGGTAGGTATAGGACAGATGTTAGGGGTAGATTCTTTACTCAGCGAGTCGTGAGTTCATGGAATGCCCTGCCAGTAGCAGTGGTGGACTCTCCCTCTTTATGGGCATTTAAACGGGCATTGGATAGGCATATGGAGGATAGTGGGCTAATGTAGGTTAGGTGGGCTTGGATCGGCGCAACATCGAGGGCCAAAGGGCTGTATTTTTTTTTCTATGTTCCAAATTGCCAACCAACAATATAGAACAGCAATGGGAAATATATAAACAATGTTCAAAGAAAACAAGAAATACATGTCATGAAAAGGAAAGAAACAAAAACAAAATCTCTGAGATTCCATGAATAAATATACTGATATAAAAGGGAACAATTCAGAATCTATGAATGGCAGAGCATCTGGAAACTCAGATGAACAGAGGAATCTTGATGTGTTTTTTCATAGATCCCTAAAATTAGCACAACCTGGTAATTGGGTAGATATGGAGGCATATTGGGCACTTAACTTATTAGTTGTGGCAATGATTATCAGAGGCAGGAAGCCCTGTTCAAGCTGAACAGAACTTTGGTTAGGTCATAGCCAGAGTACTATTTGCAGTTTTGGTCACCACAAATTAGGAGTGATGTGATTGCACTGGAGGGGTTGCAGAGTATATTCCCATAATGTTGCCTGGAATGCAGTATTTCCAATATAAAGACAGAGACATAGAGATCTACAGCATAGAAACAGATCTTTCGGTTCAGGTCGTCCATGCCAACCACACATGTATATTCATCTGGTCTCATTTGCCAGCACTTGTTCATATCCCTCTAAAGCCTTTTTATACATGTAGGCATCTAGATATCTTTTAAATGTTGTAATTGGACCAGCCTCGACAAGTTCCTTTGGGAGCTCATTTCATACATGCGCTACCCTCTGTGTGAGAAAGTTGTCCTTTAGGTCCTTTTCAAATCTTTTCCCTCTCACCCTAAATCTATGCCCTCTAGTTCTGGATATCCCCACCCCAGGGAAAAGACCTAGTCTATTAACCCTATCCATGTGTTACGACACGGCGGTGATCCCTTCTACTAATTAAACCAAACACGCAGAAAAGCCCACTTTGCCCGGTAATCTGTTAAAATATGAGTGACAGAGAACTCCCAAACTCCAACATTTAAAGAAAATAAATAAATGTATTCCTTAACTCAAAAAATGAACATTCAACAATGGTTATTCACAACTCTAAACACCTCCTTCTCTTAACTGCTTGTTATCTGCCTCCAACCCCTTAACAAAATGCAGTTCCAATAATAGCCCTATTAAAATTGCATCAATTTAATTTTAAAATCACACAGCAGCTGTCATAGCTGGTGTCCTCCTCCTGTCAGCTGAAGATCTCCCTGGGTCGTCCTCTGTCTTTTACTGCAAAGATGTTTAATGTAAAAAAGATACTTTTGATCAAATGTTTTTGAATGGCAGTCTTTCTGAATGGCAGTTACTCTCTCTGACATTCAAAATGTCTGCTTCTTTATACCTCAAACATCAGATCATCGAATTGGTTCAAGGTTAGCAAAAACAATAAATTCAAACTCTATTGGGTTTTAGTATCCTCAGGCATAACTTAAACTGATTGATTGAATTCATGGTGTTATCAAACAGCAACAGACTCAGGTAACTATTTCACAACCAAATGTTACATATGTTCAATTATCCAGTACACGAAGACTGCTAGCTAGTCATATGACAGGTACATGTAGGGTCTCAGTGAAAAGCAGCATTCACTTTCTCTTAAAGGTGTAGGACATATTTTCAACTTTCTAACACCTACCCCCTTAAGAAAAAAAAATGAACTATCATAATGAAAAGATGGTTTCACTTTTTTCCCTAATTCTTAATCCCATTATAGGACAATAATCTAAGCTCATATTACTTTATGTACACATTGATATAACACTGATTTTGGTTCAATATTATCGATAATTTATCCTCTAAATACATGGTAATGCATCTGCTATCACATTTCTGTGACCTGCAACACACACAGTTTGTAAATTAAATGTCTGTAACGTAAAACTCCAATAAAATAGTCTCATATTCTTTAAAGTGTTCCAAGAATCTAAGATTGTTATCCATGTATGCAACAGTCTCTGACATATTGTTCATCATATAAACATTAAGATGTTGTAAGGCCAGTACCAAACTCAATAATTCCTTTTCGATGGTAGAGTATTTTCTCTGGTAGGTGCTGAGTTTCTTTGAAAAGTAACCAATTGACCATTCAATTCCATCATCATCTTCCTGTAGCAGTACAGCTCCAACTCTTATATCACTAGCATCAATTGCATCTTTGAAGGTTTTCAAAACATTTGTGTAGCTGAAACTAGGGCAGTAGTTAGTATTGCTTTTACATTCTTAAATGCCTCCTGGCATGGTTCTGCCCAACAAAATTTTGTGTTCTTCTTCAATAAATCTGTTAGCGGTGCCACTATGCTGTTGAAGATTAGAACAAACTTCCAGTAGAATCTGCTTTGTATCAAAAATTGAAGCACTTCTTTCTTCGAGGTTGGTCGTAGAAATTCCTCCCTATGGGTATCAAACTTAGCTATCAGCCTCTGCTCAGCCACTTTTTGCTGCTGCCTGTCCCGAAGTCCGCCTTGGAGGATGGTCACCCGAAGGTCCAAGGTCGAATGTCCTGAACCACTGCCTCGTGCTCCCACGAGGAGATTGAACAGTCCACTTTACACCTTCCACCCCGACCTCAAATTCACCTGGACCGTCTCAGACTCCTCCCTCCCCTTCCTAGACCTTTCCAGTTCTATCTCGGGCGACCGAATTAACACGGACATTTACTATAAACCGACCGACTCCCACAGCTACCTAGACTACACCTCCTCCCACCCTGCCCCCTGTAAAAACGCCATCCCATATTCCCAATTCCTTTGTCTCTGTCGCATCTGCTCCCAGGAGGACCAGTTCCAAAAATGTTCAACCCAGATGGCCTCCTTCTTCAAGGACCGCAATTTCCCCCCAGATGTGGTCAATGATGCCCTCCACCGCATCTCTTCCACTTCCCGCTCCTCCACCCTTGAGCCCCGCCCCTCCAATCACCACCAGGACAGAACTCCACTGGTCCTCACCTACCACCCCACCAACCTCCATGTACAGCGTATCATTTCTGCCATCTCGAAACGGACCCCACCACCAGGGATATATTTCCCTCCCCTCCCCTATCAGCATTCCGAAAAGACCTCTCCCTCCTTGACTCCCTCGTCAGGTCCACACCCCCCACCAACCCAACCTCCACTCCCGGAACCTTCCCCTGCAACCGCAAGAAATGCAAAACTTGCGCCCACACCTCCCCCCTTACCTCCCTCCAAGGCCCCAAGGGACACTTCCATATCCGCCACAAATTCACCTGCACCTCCACACACATCATCTATTGCATCTGCAGCACCCGATGTGGCCTCCTCTATATTGGGGAGACAGGCCGCCTACTTGCGGAACGTTTCAGAGAACACCTCTGGGACACCCAGACCAACCAACCCAACCACCCCATAGCCCAACACTTCAACTCCCCCTCCCACTCCACCAAGGACATGCAGGTCCTTGGACTCCTCCATCGCCAGACCATAGCAACACGACGGTTGGAGGAAGAGCGCCTCATCTTCCACCTAGGAACCCTTCAACCCACTCAGATTTCTCCAGTTTCCTCATTTCCTCTCCCCCCACCTTGTCTCAGTCAAATCCCTCGAACTCAGCACCGCCTTCCTAACCTGCAATCTTCTTCCTGACCTCTCCGCCCCCACCCAATCCGGCCGATCATCCTCACCTTGACCTCCTTCCACCTAACGCATTCCCAACCCCCTACCCCCAAGTCCCTCCTCCCTACCTTTTATCTGAGCCTGCTGGACACACTTTCCTCATTCCTGAAGAAGGGCTTATGCCCGAAACGTCGATTCTCCTGTTCCTTGGATGCTGTGCTGAGCCTTTCCAGCAACACATTTTCAGCTCTGATCTCCAGCATCGGCAGTCCTCACTTTCTCCCCAGTGAAGTGTTCCCCAACTGGGAGGGAACCCTCCTTCTTTTGATTGTTGTGCGGTGCTCATTCATCTGTTGTCGTAGCCTCTGCTCAGTTTCACCAATGTACCATGCCTCAGGGCATACTTACCTGCAGTGTGTGAGATTGACAACGTTGGCCAAGTTGCATGAGTACCTGCCACGTATATGGTGGGTGACCTCACACATAATGGTGGTATCCATGTCAACACTCTGACACATCTTGCAGTGTTTTATGGAGTTGTCCTGAAAGTTGGGCAGTTTGCTCCGAACAATGATCTGTTTGAGGTTTGGTGGTTGTTTAAAAGGCGAGAGTGGAGGTGTGGGGAAGGTCTTGGCGAAGTGTTCATCCTCATTGATAACGTGTTGCAGGCTGCAAAGCCCATTGTGTAGTTTTTCAGCTCCTGGGAAGTACTGGACAACGAAGGGTACCCTGTTGGTTGCAGCCTGTGTCTGTCTTCGGGGGTTATTACGGTTCCTTGCTGTGGCAAGTCGGAACAGGCAGTCGATGTGTTGAGTGTCGTACCCCGTTCTTATATGAGGACATCCCTGAGTATTTCCAGGTGTCCACCACATTCCTCCTCAACTGAAAATTTCAGGTGTATGTGTAGGGCTTGTCCATTGGGGATGGCTGTTTTAATATGTTTTGGGTGGAAGCTGGAGAAGTGTAGCATTGTGAGGTTGTCTGTGGGTTTGCGGTAGAGTGTGGTGCTGAGGTGTCCATCCTTGATGGAGATGCTTGTGTCCAAGAATAAGACAGATAGTCGAGAGTAGTCCATGGTGAGTTTGATGGTGGGATGAAACTTGTCGATGTCACTGTGTAGTTTTATCAGTGACTCCTCGCCATGGGTCCAGAGGAAGAAAATGTCGTCAATGTACCTGGTGTACAATGTTGGTTGGAGGTCCTGCACAGAGAAGAAGTCTTGTTCGAACCTGTGCATGAAAACGTTGGCATATTGGGGTGCAAATCTGGTCCCCATGGCTGTTTCATGTGTCTCGATGAAGAACTGGTTGTCAAAGGTGAAGACGTTGTGATCGAGGATAAAGCAGATGAGTTGTAGGACAGTGTTTGAAGATTGGCAGTTATTGGTGTTGAGTACTGAGGCTGTTGTCGCAATGCCGTGGGGGGTGCTCGTGCAGAGTGCTGAAATGTCCATTATGACGAGGAATGTTCCCGGTATGATTGATCTGTGGGTGCTGAATCTGTAAGAAATCCATAATGTTGCATCAGAAGCTGGGGATCAATGGGTTTAAAGATGTCTTTGACATAGCCAGAGAGGACCTCACACAGGGTCCCATTGCCTTATATGATGGGACATCCTGGTGTGTTGGCTTTGTGTACCTTTGGGAGGCACTAGAAGTCGCCTACACGAGAAGTATGTGGGATGAGGGCATGTGGGGAAGTCTTTGGATTAGGATCCAAAGTCCTGATGTGTTTAGCTCACGGGTGTGTTTTTTGGTCGGATCAGCTGGTAGTTGCCTGTAGTGTTCCTGGTTGTTCAGTTGTCGGTACACTTCCTTGCAGTAATCTGTTCTATTCTGAATGACAATGGCTCCTCCTTTATCTGCTGGTTTGATGACAATGTTGTGATTGGATTTGAGAGCATGGATAGCGTTGCGTTTGTGAACAGGTAATGTTTTGCTCTACCTTGTAGGTACAGTTGATGAAACTGGCATTTATATATTTCCTGACGGTTTGAGCATACATGTCAAGCCCAGGGCAGCGGCCCTCTGGTGGGGTCCAAGTGACTCCTTCTTTGGTTGCTTCTCTACGGATCCCTGTGATGACTGTTCCGGTTCATCGGCAGGCTCATTGGGATCAATGCCGGCACCTTGAAAGAATTCCCGAAGTCTCATTTGTCTGATAAATTCCTCCTGTGTCTGTTGTAAGAACCATGGGGTCCATTTTGGTGGTGGGGCAGAAACTGAGACCTCTGCTCAGGACTTCAATATCTTCAGGTCGAAGGGTGTGGTCCGATAAGTTGACAAACGACTTCCCCGGAGTGATAATGTCATCCATTTTGGTGCCAGTGTGGACTTCGCTACTACTGGTGAAAATGCCAAGTTTCTCCAGTTTTTAACCTCCTATCATGTATTGGCAAGTACTCATGCGATTCAGCCAACGTTGTCTATCTCATATGCTGCAGGCAAGGATGCACTAGGCATGGTGCATTGGTGAAACCGAGCAGACGCTATGGCAATGCATGAATGGGCACCACACAATAATCAACAGACAGGAGTGTTCCCTCCCAATTGGGGAACACTTCAGCGGTTCGGGACATTTGATCTCGGACCTTGAGTCTGTGAATTATACAGGTTTAAATAGGTCCAGTCTGAGATTTGGACAGATTTAGCTTCCAGCAAGAATTTTATCTTGTGAGGGATAGAAATTGGGAGAAGGGGAGATCCTACACCACACAAAAAAAAGAGAGACAGGCAGCACGGTGGCACAGTGGTTAGCACTGCTGCCTCACAGCACCAGACACCAAGGTTCAATTCCCGTCTCAAGCAGCTGACTGTGTGGAGTTTGCACATTCTCCCCCTGTCTGCATGGGTTTCCTCCGGGTGACCATCCTCTAAGGCGGACTTTTGGACAGGCAGTAGCGAAAAGTGGCCAAGCAGAGGCTAAGTTCGGTACCCACAGGGAGGGCCTTAACCAGGATCTTGGGTTCATGTTGCACTACAGGTGACCACAATTGCACTATACACACACACACACACACACACAAAGACCCCATTACACTCTCACTCACACACATACAGTCTCTCTCACAGACACTCACAACCCCCCACCCCCTCCACACACACACACACACACACGTTTGTGGGGTGAATTTGTATTTGCAGAGTTACATTGTACTTTGCTCAAAAACTGCATGAATTCATGTCAGATTCTGTTAATTAATTTTTTTAGATTACAATCAATCTAAACATTATGGCACAGACAACAGCATGCAGGATGCTAACACCTTCAATACATTAACTAAGCTGACAACAATTGTTAAAGTTCACCAGCGAATGTAACTTCTAAAAAAGAGTTTACAATTTACATATGAAAGAAGTGAAACTAACATGGTCATTCTAACAGATGAGAGACTAAATGAACAAATAAGGTATTTTTCAATGTATAATTTCAGTTACCCTAGAACTCTGTGGGAAGCTAGAGAAGTGATTGCTGGGCCTCTTGCTGAGATATTTGTATCAATGATAGTCACAGGTGAGGTGCCAGAAGAACTGGAGATTGGCTAACGTGGTGCCACTGTTTAAGAAAGGTGGTAAGGACAAGCCAGTGAACTATAGCCTGACCTCGGTGGTGGGCAAGTTGTTGAAGGCAATCCTGAGGGACAGGATGTATATGTATTTGGAAAGGCAAGCACTGATTAAGGATAGTCAACATGGCTTTGTGCGTGGGAAGTCAAGTCTCACAAACCTGATTGAGTTTTTTGAAGAAGTAACAAAGAAGATTGATGAGGGCAGAGCAGTAGATGTGATCTATATGAACTTCAGTAAAGCATTTGACAAGATTCACCTAACACCACACTAGCATGGCCAATTCACCTAATCTGCACATTTTTGGACAGTGGGAGCACCCGGAGGAAACCCATGCAGACAGGGGGAGAATGTGCAAACTCCACACAGTCAGCTGCTTGAGACGGGAATTGAACCTTGGTGTCTGGTGCTGTGAGGCAGCAGTGCTAACCACTGTGCCACCGTGCTGCCTGTCTCTCTTTTTTTTGTGTGGTGTAGGATCTCCCCTTCTCCCAATTTCTATCCCTCACAAGATAAAATTCTTGCTGGAAGCTAATTTTGTCTTATGCACTAATGTATATTCATCTGCCATCTCTGCCACTTCTTGAAATTTCTGTTCATCCATATGAATTCTTATCATCTTTGGAAGTGAGTTTTTAAACTCCTCCAGCAGAACAACCTCTCTTCGAGCCTCATATATCTTATCTATTTTTAAGGCCTACACCCATCTATCAAAGTGACTATGTTTAATTCTTTCAAACTCAACATAAGTCTGACCTGGTTCCTTCTCTATGTTTCTGAACTGCTGTCCATATGCTTCTGGTACCAATTCACAAGCACTCAAAATAGCTTCTTTTACATCTGCATAATCCTTTGACCCCTCATCTGATGGTGCTGCAAATACCTTACGAGCTCTGTCGACCAGATTAGTCTGAACTAGCATTGCCCACAATTCCTCAGACCACTCCTTCTGCCTAGCCAATTTTTCAAATTAAAAAAAGGGCTTTGACATCTTTCTCATCAAAATGTGGCAGTGTTTTAACATACATGTAGTGTATATATCACTACATTCACCTCTTCACCTCCATCCTGTTAACTTGATTTCCTAATGAATTCACAACTTCTGAAGTTCAAATTCTCTCACCTTTCTATCTCTCCCTTTGCTCAGCTAAGAACCTTCTTTCTCTTTTCCTCTTTCTCTCTCTCTCCTCTCATGGTCATAGAGATGTACAGCATGGAAACAGACCCTTCGGTCCAACCCGTCCATGCCAACCAGATATCCCAACCCCTCTAGTCCCACCTGCCAGCACCCGGCCCATATCCCTCCAAACCCTTCCTATTCATATACCCATCCAAATGCCTCTTCAATGTTGCAATTGTATCAGCCTCCACCACTTCCTCTGGCAGCTCATTCCATACACGTACCACCCTCTGCGTGAAAAAGTTGCAGACCTTGGGTCTCTTTTATATCTTTCCCCTCTCACCCTAAACCTATGCCCTCTAGTTCTGGATTCCCCGACCCCAGGGAAAAGACTTTGCCTATTTACCCTATCCATGCCCCTCATAATTTTGTAAACTTCTTTCCCTTTATCTTGTAACTCTATTTTCCTCAATTGTAATTCAAGTTTTTCTCACTCTACTGCACCTGTCTGTTTCTCTGACACAACTAAGTGCTTGACTAACTCCCTTACAGCTTTGGTTTCCTTATGTCCCTGCTTAGACCCAATTCTAACTTATTTGCTAATTCTAAAAGTCTGGCCTTCCTCTGCCTTTCTAAACTTTCTTGGCAAATTTGGGAATCATCTTCAAACCCCAAAATCTCTTTAGCAATTTTAAGAGCCAATTCTCTCACTTGTTATTTAACCAAACACATGTAACCAAAATTAAACAAATTGTCTCATCTACATTTTATTTCAAGATCTGGAACACTAATCAGCAAGTGTTTAAATCTGCTTTCATACCCAAATTTATTCAAATCTGTCCAAATCTCAGACTGGACCTATTTAAACCTGTATAATTCACGGACTCAAGCTCCCAAACTGTTACGGCATGGTGGTGAACCCTTCTGCTAATTAAACCAAATACCCAGAAAAGCTCACCTCGCCTCATAATCTATTAAAATATGTGTGACAGAGAACACCCAATTTCCACTATTTAAAAAAAATATATCAATGTAATAAAAGTGGGCATTAAACAACTATTCACAATTCTAAATCACCCTTTCTAAAAACCGCTTGTTATTTGCCTCCAATTCTATAACAATATACTGTTCCAATAAAAACCTGTGTTAAAATTACAACTTAATTTCAACACCGCACAGTGGCTGTCATCTCTAGTGTTCTCCTTTATTCGGGTGAAGATCTCCGTGGGTTGTCTTAAGTCTTTTACTGCAAAGATGTTGTATATGAAAAAGGTACCTTTGATAGAGAGTGTTTTTGAATGGTAGTCTTTCTGAATGGCAGTTAATCTCTCGATGACAGTTACTCTGCCTGACTTTCAAAATGCTAGCTTCTTTTTTACATCCCAAACATCATATCATCTCATTGATTCGATGTTGGCAAAACAATAAATTCAAAATCAATTGGATTTTTGGTATCCTGGTTCATAATTTAAACTGATTGGTTAAATTTGAATTGTTGTCAAATTGCAACCAATTCAGCGATCTGTTTCACAGCCAAATGTTACATAGAGTCTACTGGAAAATTGAAACTGAGACTGCTAGTTAGTCATATTGCAAGTACTTGTCAGCTCTCAGTGCAAAACAGCATTCACTCTCTCTTCAAGGTGCGGTACACGTCTTCAACTTCATAATACATGCTACTCATGATTTTATAAACCATTACAAAGTCACCCCATAGCCTGTGACACTGCAGGAAAAACAGCTCCATTCTATTCAGACTCTCCCTGTAGCTCAAACCCTCCAACCCTGGCAACATCCTTGTAAATCTCTTCCAAACTCTTTCAGATTTCACAATATCCTTCCAATAGGAGCAAGACTAGAACTGAATACAATATTCCAAACGTAGCCTAACCAATGTCCTCTTCAGCTGCAACGTGGCCTCCCAACTCATATTTTTAATGCTCTGACCAATAAAGGAAAGCATACGAAATGCCTTCTTCACTATTCTATCTACCTGCCACTCCACTTTCAAGGAACTATGAACCTGCACTCCAAGGTCACTTTGTTCAGCAACACTGTCTCGGACCTTACCATTAAGTGTATAAGTCGTGCTCTGATTTACCTTTCCCAAATGCAGCACCTCATATTTATCTAAATTGAATTCCATGTGCTAATCCTCAGCCCATTGGCCTAACTGATCAAGATCTCACTGTACTCTGATGTAACCTTCATTGTCCACTACACCTCCAATTTTGGTGTCATCTGAAAACTTACTAACTATACCTCCTATGTTCAAATCTAGATCAGTTAAATAAAGCAATGGAATCAACACGAATGTTGTGGCACACCATTGGTCACTGGCCTCCACCTCCACCCTCTGTCTTCTCCTTCTGTATTCAAAATCCTAGGTCTCCTTGTATTCTACATGACCTAACCTGTTCACCATGAAGCACCTTATTGAACACCTTAGTGAAGTCCATATAGATCACGTCCCTCTCTCTGCCCTCATCAATCCTCTTCATTATTTCTTCAAAACACTCAATCAAATTAGTGAAATATGATTTCACACACACAAAACCATGTTGACTATCTTTAAATCAGTCCTTGCTTTTCCAACAACATGGAAATCCTGTCTCTCAGGATTCCCTCCAACAACTTGCCCACCACTGATGTCAGTCTGACCGGCCTTCCCTGGCTTTTCCTTACCACCTTTCTCAAATAGTGGCACCATGTTAGACAACCTCGAGTCTTCTGGCACCTCATCTGTGACTATTGATGATACAAATATCTCAGAGAGGGGCCCAGTAATCACTTCCCTAGCTTCCCACAGAGTTGGAGACTACACCTGATCAAAAATCATGGATTTATCTATCTTTATGTGTCTTAAGACAGCGAGTATCCCGTCCTCTGTAATATGAACAATTTTCAAGATGTCACCATCTGTGTCTCCATATTTTATATCTTCCACATCCTTCAAACACTGATGCACAATACTCATTTAGTTTCTCCTCCATTTCCTACAGTTCCACATATAGGCTGCCTTGCTAATCTTTGAGGGCTCCTATTCTCTCCCGAATTACCCTGTTGTGCTTCACAAATTTATAAAATCTCTTTGTATTTTCCTTAACTCTATTTGCCAAAGCTATCTCATGTCCCCTTTTTGCCTTCCTGTTTCCCTCTAAAGTATATTCCTACTGCCTTTATATTCTTCTAAGGATTCACTCGCTCCCTGCTGTCTATAACTGACATATACTTCCTTCTTTTTCTTAACCAAAACCTCATTTTCTCGAGTCATCCAGCATTCCCTATGTCTACCAGCCTTGCCTTTCGCACTAACAGAAATATTCTGTCTCTGGACTCTTGTTATCTCATTTTTCAGCCATTCCTTTACCTGCGAATATCTGCCCCCAATCAACTTTTGAAAGTTTTGACTTAATACCGTCAAAATTGGCCTTCCTCTGATTTAGAATTTCAATTCTAGATACTGTCTATCCTTTCCCATCACTATTTTAAAACTAATAGAATTATGGTCACTTGCCCCAAAGCCCTCCCCAACTGACACCTCAATCAGCTGCCCTGCATTATTTCCCAAGAGTAGGTCAGGTTTTGCATCTCCTCTCGTAGGTACTGTTTTTCTTGTGTCGCCATAGTCTTGGCGCACAATACGGGCTACTCTCTCATTGAAGAGAATCATAGAATGCCTTTAGCATGGAAACAGGCCCTTCGGCCCAACAAGTCCAAACCGACCCTCCAAAGAGTATCCCACCCAAACCCATTCCCCTACCCTGTTACTCTACTTTTACCCCTGACTAATGTACCTATACATCCCTGAACACTATGGGTAATTAGTATGGCAAATTCACCTAAGCTGCATATCTTTGGATTGTACGAGGAAACCTGAGCACCTGGAGGAAACGCATACAAACACAGGGAAAATGTGCAAACCTCACAGAAGTGACTGATGGTGATTTAACCTGAGGGCCACCAGTCCTCAGGAGTCTTTTATGGTAACGTCAACCTGGTGATGGGAATTGAACCCATGCTGTTAGCATCACAATGCTCTGCAAACCAACAATCCAGCCAACTGAGCTAAATTGATTCCTTCTAGTAGGTACAGCCACATACTGAATCAGAAAATTGTCTTGTGCACACTTAACAAATTTCTCTCCATCTAAATCCTTACCATTATAGCAGTCTCAGTCCATGTTTGGAAAGTTAAAATCCCCTACCATAACCACCCTATTATTGCTACAAATTTGTTTCTTAATTTCCCGCTGACTGTTGATGGAGTCTACAGTACAATGCTAAATAAAGTGATCATCCCTTTCTTATTTCTCAGTTCCACTTAAATAACTTCTGGTCGTAATGCCAGAAATATCTTTCCCAAGGATATTTGTGGTATTATCTCTTACCAAAAACGCCACTCCTTCTCCTCTCTTGCCTCCCTCCTTTCTATCCTTCCTATACCATTTATATCCTGGAACATAAAGTTGCCAATCCTGTCCATCTCTGAGCTCATTTATTTGCTCCATCCTACTACTCCTATTCTCACTAGCTCGTAGCACAGGGAGTATTCCAGATATTATTAACCTTAAGGACCTCCATTTTGAATTCCTGCCTAACTTCCTATATTCTGCCGTCAAAATCTCACCCTTTTCTCTTCCTAGGTCATTAGTCTCTATAATAGCTATGCCGGTGCAGTCCAATGTTCTTAACCATGGCATGAGTTAATCTTGCTTTGAAATAAATGCAGCTTAATTTAATCAGTCGTACTCATTCGCTGCCTTGTCCCTGACTGTTTGATTTGCACTCTTGCCCATCTGTACCTGTCTCAGACTGATCTCTATCTTCCTGGGGCCCACACACCATTCTCCCAACACTCCCACCCCCTACCCCCAACCCCCAACCCCCCCCCACCTTACTAGCTTAAATCCTCCTGAGCAGCACTAGCAAATCTCCCTGCCAGTATATTTGTCCTCTTCCAATTCAGGTGCAATCTGTTCTTCCTATACAGGTCACTTCTACTCCAGAAGTGATTCCAATGATCCAAAAATGTTCAATCTTCTCCCCTGCACCAGCTCCTCAGCCATGCATTCATTTGCTCCATCCTCCTATTCCTATTCTCACTAGCTCGTAGCATGGGGAGTATTCCAGATATTATTACCCTCAAGGATCTCCATTTTGAATTCCTGCCTAATTTCCTATGTTCTGCCGTCAAAATCTCACCCTTTTCCCTTCCTATGTTATTAGTTCCAATATGTACAATGATCTCCTGCTGAACCCACTCCCTTTTGAGAATATTCTGTTGCACTGTCTCCGGGATATCCTGCACTAGGGCTGTTCTATACTAATGCGCCCGATTATTAAAATGAGAGTTATGGGAACTATTTTAGCTTATTTAAATATTTGGCTGTTTTATTCTTTAGATGCACATGGTGATATGTTGCTCAAGAATATTTCATGCAAGTGAATTAAGACTTTATGATCTTCAGTAGCAAGTGGTTTCCCACAAACAATTTTAAGCACTTGCTAAAGTGTGTCAGTAATGTTAGAATATTACTGCCGCCCACACATTTTCTACTGGCAATCACAGTAGCATTTTGCTTTGAACTTCTATTACACAATTATGGTTTGCTGCATACTTCCTACCACCCCGCTCCCTAACCAAGTCAAACAAAGCAAATTATGTCCGTAGAACATGTTCTATGGAGATAATTTGTTTTGTTTGACTTGGTTAGGGAGAGGGGTGGTAGAATGTTCTTTCTAGCCATTGCAAGAACTGGTCACCATTGAGTAAAAATAAGAATATCACACCAGTAGCCAATACTGGACTAATTAGATGAGAAAAAATTAAAAAGCTATTTGAGACTTTTGTTTTTAGATTCCACTAATCTTCATGTTTATTTTACATAAATGTTTCATATTTGTTTGGTTGGTAATATGCTTTACGTTCCTGAAAGAGGATCAGCAAGGTTTATTATTTAGGTTAATATATTAAAGGAATATTGACAAGTCCCAATACCCATACAATCAAAGAAATATCTTACTTCATAACTTAGGATGGATTTTATCAATGTAAAATCATGCCGTTCAGAATGAAAATGATCCAGCAACTTTCTAAAGATTAATCAACAATGCCATTGAAGAATTATACAACTGTATTGTCTGTATGTATGTATGAATTTTTTGCGTTCAGCCAAACTGGGTAGAAACACTTTCAACACTTGAATGCCTGTTTGATGCAAAACATGGAGCCAATTTGGTTAAAAACTTGGCAATAAGTGAACGTGCAAACCAAAAATAACTGGTATGGGTAATACTATCTGATAAAGCCTAGTGATAGCTTGAGAAGCAAAAATAAGGGCATCTTGGATTTTGCAATGCGAGACAAAAAATTGATGTCAGTTTGATTTCGAGTAAATAGGGATGAGTGAATTCTGTTGAAAGTTTATTCAGAATTTCAGCATTTATAGACACACACAATAGAGAAGAGGCCTTTCAGCCCATTGAGTCTGTATTTCCAAAGTAACACTATACTCGTCCCACTTTTCCAGCACCAGGCCGAGAACCTTGAATGTTATAACATTTTAAATATACATCCAAGTACTTTAAAGGATGCAAAGTTACCTGCCTCAACTACACTCCAAGGCAGTGCATTACAGACCCCTAACATATACTAGGTGAAAACATTTTTCCTCAGATACCCTCTAAATCTCCTGCCTTAAAAATGTGCCCTTTATTACTGACCCTTTAATTAAGGGGATCAGCTGCTTTCTATCCACTCTGTCCTCAATCTTGTACTTCTTCATCAAGTCAGCCCACCCCACAACTTTTTCTATCCAAAGAAAACAACCCAAGCTTATCCAACCTTTCTTCATAGGAGGAATGCTTCACCCCAGGCAACATCTGGTGAATCTCCTTTGCACCCTCTCCAGTGTAATCACATCCTGTCTATAATGTGGTGACCAGAACTGCACACAGTCCTTCAGCTGTGGCCTAACCAAAGTTGTGTATAGCACTAACATAATTTCCCACTGATTACACTGCATGCAATATGCCTTCTGAACTAACCTAGAAACCTGTCCTGCCACCTTCAGGGATTTGTGGACAAGTTCTTCTTAACTTCCTACTGTCTTGCCATTCATTGAGTAATCTTTTATGTTGTTCCTTTTTCCAAAGTGCATCACCTCAAATTTATCAGGACTACATTCCATCTGCCACTCATCTTTCCATCTGCCATCTGTTTATATCTTTCTATAACCTAACACCTTCCTCCTCATTGTCAATCACCCAGTCAATCCTGTGTCACTTGCAAGCTGATTTAACATTATTCACACTCTTTCATCCACATCACTTATTAATATCACAAACAATAACAGAATTGGCAATGGTCACTGAGGTTCGCCACTGCACACCAGGATCCAGTTATGCAGGTCCAGTCCTGATGAATGTTTCAGGTTGGAACCTTCGACTGCCCTTCTCCACTGACACTACTTGACGTGCTGTATTCCATCTGCATCATTCGCCTGTCATTTCCGCCATACATCGCATCATCCTCCACCATTCCTGCAGCTGCAAACGGACTCCACCATCGGAGATATATTTCCCTCCCCACCCCTATCTGCTTTCCGTAAAGACCATTCCATCCACAACTCTCTTGTCAGGTCCACATCCCTCCCGGCACCTTCCCCTGCCATCACAGGAATTGCCAAACCTGCACCCATGCCTCCCCCCTCACCTCCGATCAAGGCCCCAAAAGCAGCCTTCCAAATTCATCAGAGTTTTACCTGAACTTCCAAACATGTCATTTACTGTATCTGTTGCTCCTGATGCAGTCACCTCTACATTTCGGAGATGCCTACTCACACAGCAGATCAGAGAACATCTCCTGGACATCCACACCAACTAACCACAAAGCCTTGTGGCCGAACCCTTCAACTCCCCTCCCACTCTGCTATGGTCATGCAGGTCCTGGGCCTCCTCCATCGCCACACCCTTATCAACCAATGCCTGGAGGAAGAACGCTTCATCTTCTGCCTTGGAACTCTCCAACCACATGGGACTAATGTGAACTTCACCAGTTTTATTTCCCATCCCCCCCTTATCCCAGTTCCAACCTTCCAACTCGGCACCATCCTCATGACCTGTCCTACCTGTCCATCTTCATTCCTACTTATCTGCCCCACCCTCTTCTCTGACCTATCACCATTACCCCCACCTCCATCTACCTATCACACTCTGAGCTACCTTCCCCTCGTCCTACACCCCCTCATTTATCTGTCCACCCCCTCGGCTCACAAGCCTTATCCCTGATGAAGGACTCTTTCCCAAAACATCAATTTTTCTGCTCCTCGGATGTTGCGTGACCTGCTGTGCTTTTCTAGCACCCTACTCTCAACTATTGTGTGTTTGCCAGCCCAACTCTTTTTCTAGTGTGACTTTCCAACGTCTGCATTTCTCATTGTCTTCAGTCATGCGAACAGCCTCCTACCACTGCTTTCTGTCTCCAGTTTCACTAAGACAATTTTAGATCCAATCTGCTAAGTTACCGTGGATCCTGTGAGCTTTTACCTCCTCTATCCATATAAACTATATCAACTGCCCTATCCTCAGGGAAACACTTGGTCATCATACCAAAACATTTCACCAGATTTGTTAAAAATGACCTCCCTCTGTCAAAGCTGTCCTCCTGTCCTCTGGCAACTCCCCTCTGACCAGAAACATTGAAAAATTGATAAAGTAAAAGATTAAAAGCCATTCAATCTTTTATGAATAATGAATATAGGGGTGAGCTCATAGAGGTTTATAAAATCATGAGGAATACAGATGGGATAAATAGACAAGGTCTTATGCCTGGGGTGGTACAGTCCAGTACTAAATGGCATAGGTTTAGGGTGAGGAAAATTTTAAAAGGGACCCATGGGGAACTTTTTCCAGCAGTGGATGGTGTGTGTATTGAATGGGCTGCCACAGGAAGTGGTGGAGGCTCCTACAATTACAACAATTAAAAGGCATCTGGATGGATGTATGAATAGGAAGGGTTTAGAGGGATATGGGTCAGATGCTGGCAAATGGGACTAGATTGGTTTGGGATATCTGATCGTCATAGACGAGTTGGACCAAAGGATCTGTTTCCGTGTTGTACGTCTCTATAACTCCAATCTGTGCACGTGAGACACTTTCTTTCAGGATTTCCAGTGGATAAATGTCGAAGTAAATTTACGTTGTTTTTTAAATACAAACCCAAGAGCAAAGCTGTTATTTAGAACAGGTTCTTTAAATTCAAGGGCACGTCATGCATTCCTAACGGGCAACTCTTGAGAAAATATCTTAAAGCTATCCATGGCAACACTTTAAAACCTATTATTTCTCACGAAGTCCCTAAAGTAGAACTTTAACTGAGTGCTATTTTCTGAATTCAGTCGCATTTGCTTCTTAACTATTGGTTTCGAGACCTGCGTCCAAGGTCAGTCTTGGGCTCGGAAGAATAACAAGTTGATTTAAGGTCTGTGTTATATTTCGCTTGACTATATTCCAACGCCATTTTGGGGCCGAGCGTTTCTGTCTGGCTTGATCACAGTGACAGCGTGAATCCCTCAAACGAAATCATAACTAGCGGGTGGGTGATATTTACCATATCACGATGCACAACGTGTATCAGTTGTCTAAAGCTCAGTTGTACCTTCCAATTCTGCTGTAATTCACTGGTTTCATGCACCGATGGTCTCACACCACTTCAACGATTCTCCCTGTAACCAGGAAACTACAAACAATTGACACACTCCGCCAATCACGGCGCTGGGCGTAAGGCAGCATAGAGTGCTACATCCAATCTGCGCCACTTCCCACTGTTTGCCGGTGCTGTCACTTTCCGCTCATCGCTGACACGTCCTGCTCTCTATATCGTACCTGATATTCAGTTAGACTCTAACATTACTCCAAAATGCGTGAAAAGGCATCCAGATGTCTGAAAACATTTTGCAACTATTCAACTGTTAGTGCAATCCAATTAGTAGTTCCCAGTGCAAGCTTTTTGGCTTTTTTTCTCATTTCAGAAGAGGAGATTTTATTAACAGGGAATTAAAGTTTTCCTGACTTGTTTTCTTGCGATGAACATCATTCTACACAGTCTCTAACAGGGCGAGCAGCGTCTGTGGAGACTGAAACGAGTCAAGATTAGAATGGTGCTGGAAAAGCATAGCAGGTTTGGGGCAAAAACCCTTCATCAGGAAATGACTATTTTCCTGCTCCTCGGATGCTGCTTTTCCAGCACCACTCCAATATTGATTCTGATCTCCAGCATCTGCAGTACCCACTTTCGCCGAGACTGAAACAAGAGTTAAGTTTCAAGCCCGATGTGACTTTTTCAGATAGATAGATAGTTCCCCCGAACTGCACAGCCGCTCACACTCCAACCATGAGGCTGGAAGGTTCCAGCATCTGCAGTTTTGTTTGGCCACATTCCAAGCCCAGCATGGACCCTCGAGGTCCAAACACACGAAAAACAGTTCGAGGCAATGCTGTTTCGGAAGCGGTGGATTTTATGCCATTGACCTCGAGTTTGGAGGAGCAAGTGGAACAGATTGTTAGGGTGCCCTGAACAAAAAAAGACAGATAGGATTGCTGATGCTGGCGAAGGAGGGACATAGACACAAAATAGGTGTACAGTGGGCGTGAAAAAACGGAAAATGGGTCTGCTCTACAGACAGCAAAGTCAACAAGGTACAAATGCGATGCAGTCATGGTGGGGGGCAAGGGACAGGGCAGTAAGAAAAAGGCAACTGGGAAATTCAATGTTGAGTCCGAAAGGCATAAGCGGAAAATAACATTGTTCCTCCAGCTTGCAAGTCCCAGGATGTCCCATGGGAACGAGGGGGTTTGTTGAAATGGCAAGCAACTGGAAGGTCAAGGTCATTGTTGTGGACAGAGCAGAAGTGTTCTCCAGAGCTCAATCTATGTTTTATCTTGCCAATGCAAAGGAGACCTGCGTAGCAAATACAATCAACTAGATTTTAAAAAGTATAATTGATTAATTGTCACATGTGCCGAAATACATCGAAAAGTTTACTTTAGGAGCAATGCAGGCAGGTCTTGGGAAGAAAGGATGTACAGATCCGAAAGAGTTTGACAGAGCCATACAGCTTACAGTGCACGCGGCATGCACTCGGTGAGAGCAACGTTAGCAAGATCAGTATTATTTGGGTCCAGAAAATCCATTCATCAGTCTAATAACAGACAGTGAGAAGTTGTTCCTGAACCTGCTGGTGTGTGAGCTTAGGCTTCTATATCCTCTAACTGATGGAAGAGATAATTACCAGGGTGCAATGGTTCCTTGATGATGTTGGCAGCCTTTCTGGAGCAGCAGGCCATGTAAATGGAGTTCCTGGATGGAAGATTGGCTTCCAAGATGGTCTGGACTGTGATTAAGTTAGATTAGTTTCCCTACAGTGTGGAAACAAGCCATTTGGACCAACAAGTCCACACCAAACCTCCAGAGAGTAACCCGCCCTGACCCATTACCCTCTGACTAATGCACCTAACACTATGAGCAATTTAGCATGGCCAATTCACCTGACCTGCACATCTTTGGATAGTGGGAGGAAACTCACGCAGACATGGGGAGAATGTGCAAACTCCATACAGACAGGCACCCAAGAGTGGAATCAACCCAGGGCCCTGGCACTGTGAGGCAACAGTGCTAACCACTGTGCTTACTACCTTCTGTAGTTTCTTACAATTCTGGACAGAGCAATTGCCATACCAGGCCATTAAGCATTTGGACAGTATGCAGAGATTGATATAGAGGAAAGTGAGCACAAAGGGTGTTCTGAGGGTGTGGAGAAGGGGTGAACATGTGAGATGGGTGAGACATATTTTAGGGTCTGTCAACCATTGTGAGGTGTGGAGAGAGGGGCAAATTTCAGCAGTCTCCTTTTTTATATATTGATGCATTATAGCCATTTTCCAATGGAAGAAGCAGTGAGCCTTCAGACTATCATAATCAGGATCGATATGAAGCATAGATGGATATGGTGTATCCATGGTGATGAAGAGGCAGCTAGGGCCATAAAATTCAAAACTGTGAAACCAAAGTAAAGGGTCAGAAAAACCATGAATAGAATGTGAAGAATCTGGGCTAGGGTGGAGAAATAGAGGAGGAAGAAATAAATTTAAACTAGCTGAAAGACAGTATACCTAGTCATAGAGTAAGAGAGATGCATGGAAACAGACTCTTCGATCCAACTTGTCCATGCCGACCAGATATCCTAAATCAATATAGTCCCATTTGCCAGCACTTGGCCCATAACCCTCTAAACCCTTTCTATTCATATACCAATCCATATGCCTTTTAAATATTGTAATTGTACCAGCCTCCACTATTTCCTCTGGCAGCTCATTCCATACACACAACACTCTCTGGGTAAAAAGGTTGCCCCTTAGGTCCCTTTTATATCTTTCCCCTCTCACCCTAAACCTATACCCTCTAGTTCTGGACTCCCCTATAACAGGGAAAAGAGCTTGTCTATTTAATCTATCTCTGCCCTTCATGATTTTATAAACCTCTATAACGTCACCCCTCTGCCTCAGATTCTCCAAGGAAAACATCCCCAGCCTATTCAGCCTGTTCCTATAGCTCAAATGCTCCGAACCTGACAACATCCTTATAAATCTTCTGTGAACACTTTCAAGTTTCACAACATCCTTCCAATAGGAGGGAGACCAGAGTTGCACACAATATTCCAAAAATGTCTGAACCAAAGTCCTGTTCAGCCGCAACATGAATTCCCAATACTTATTTCAGTGCTCTGATCAATAAAGGAAAGCATATCAAACATCTCCTTCACCATCCTGTCTACCTGCAATTCCACTTTCAAGGAACTATGAACCTGCACTCCAAGGTCCCTTTGTTCAGCAACACTCCCTCGGACCTTACCATTAAGTGGATAAATCCTGATTTGATTTGCTTTTCCAAAATGCAACACTTCACAGTTATCTAAATTAAACTCCATCTGCCATTCCTCAGCCACTGATCAAGATTCCATTAACCTTCTTTGTTGTCCACTACACCTCCAATTTTGGGTGTCATCTGCAAACTTACTAACTATACCTCCTATGTTCACATCTAAATCATTTATATAAATTATGAAAAGCAGTGGACCGTGATCTTTGTGGCACACCACTGGTCACGGATGTCTAGTCTGAAAAGCAACCTTTATAAATACCATCTTTAAAAGGCTGGTGTGCACCTGGATGAACACTGGCATTCCAAAACTGTTTTACTTGGTCATGATTGTTTCCAGAAGATGTCTACAATGGGAAAGGTGGCATCATGATTCATAGAATCATAGAATCTCTACGGTGTGGAAACAGGCCCTTCAGCCCAATCAGTCCACACCAACCCTCTGAAGAGTATCCCACCCAAACCCATTCCCCTACAATATTAATCTACATTTACCACTGACTAATGCACCTAACCTACACATCCTGGAACACTATGGGCAATTTAGCATGGCCAATTCACCCATCTTTGCAATATAGGAGGAAACTGCAGCACCTGGAGGAAACTCACCCAGACAGATATCTGGAGGTCCTGGTTCAGGAGTGGTACAAAGGTGAAAAGTCCTCTTTCTGGAGGACTGGCAGAGGAGGTCAGACCACCAGACCCTGGCAGTCTGATTGGAGATTAGCAATCAGTTAATGCTATCTCTACAATCTGGAGAATTGGCCAGTTGTGCCAGGGTAAATTCCACAGTCTTCTCTCATTCTAACATTTTCATATAGCAGGTGGTGCTTATGTGAAACAAGCTGCTCAAGGAAGTGGTAGAGACTGGTAAAATTACAACATTTAAAAAGGCAGATACATGGATAGGAAAGGTTTAGAGGACTATAAGCCACATTCAGGCAAATGGGGACTAGTAGGAAACCTAGTAGGCATGGGCGAGTTGGACTAAAGGGCCTGTTTCCATTCTGTATGATTCTACAACTCTAAGTTTAGAGTTTTAGGAACAGGCTGAAATAATGGGTTAATCAGGCAACTCTGTTTGTGGATTTTGGAAGGAAGGTCAAAGTGGGTTGTGCGTAGGTGAGAGTACAAAGAGATCTGGGTGTTCTTGTACACCAGTCAATGAAGGTAAGCATGCAGGTACAGCAGGTAGTGAAGAAGGCTAATAGCATGCTGGCCTTCATAACAAGAGGGATTGAGTATAGAAGCAAAGACGTTCTTCTGCAGCTGTACAGGGCCCTGGTGAGACCACACCTGGAGTACTGTGTGCAGTTCTGGTTTCCAAATTTGAGGAAAGACATTCTGGCTATTGAGGGAGTGCAGCGTAGGTTCACGAGGTCAATTCCTGGAATGGCGGGACTACCTTACGCTGAAAGACTGGAGCGACTGGGCTTGTATACCCTTGAGTTTAGAAGACTGAGAGGGGATCTGATTAAGACGTAAGCTTATTAAAGGATTGGACACTCTGGAGGCAGGAGACATGTTTCTGCTGATGGGTGAGTGCCGAACCAGAGGACACCGCTTAAAAATACGGGGTAGACCATTTAGGACAGAGATGAGGAGATAAGGACACCCCTCAGCCTCCAATGCTCCAGAGAAAACAGCCCCATACTATTCAGCCTCAAAGGGCGACACGGTGGTTCAGTGGTTAGCACAGTTGCCTCAGAGTGCCAGGGTCCACGTTTGATTCCAGCCTTGGGCGACTGTCTGTGTGGAGTTTGCACATTCTCCTCGTATTTGCGTGGGTTTCCTCCAGGTGTTCTGGTTTCCTCCCACAGTCCAAAGATGTGCAGATTAGGTGAATTGGCTATGTTAAATTGCCCATAGTGTTAGATGCATTTAGTCAGTGGGAAATGGGTCTGGGTGGATTACTCTTCGGAGGGTCGGTATGAACTGGTTGGGCCGAAGGGCCTGTTCCACACTGTTGGAAATGTAAAAAAAAACCTCCAACCCTGACAACATCCTTGTCAATCTTTTCTGAACCCTTTCAAGTTTCACAACATCCTTCTGATAGGAAGGAGACCAGGAATGCACGCAATATTCTAAAAGTGGTTTAACCAATGCTCAGTACAGACACAACATGACCTCCCAACTCCTATACTCAATACTCTGACCAATAATGGAAAGTATACCAAATGCCCTCTTCACTATTCTATCTGCGAATCTACTTACAAGGAACTATGAACCTATGTCTCTTTGCTCAGCAACACTCCCTAGGACCTTACCATTAAGTGTATAAGTCCTGATAAGATTTGCTTTTTCAAAATGCAGCACCTCACATTTATCTAAATTAAACACCATCTGCCACTCCTCAGCCCATTGACCCATCTGGTCAAGGTCCCATTGTACTCTGAGATAACCTTCATCACTGTCCACTACACCTCCAATTTTGGTGTCATCTGCGAACTTATTAACTATACCTTCTATATTCAAACCCAAATCATTTATATAAATGAGGAAAAGTAGAGGACCCAGCACCGATCCTTGTGGCACTCCACTGGTCACAATTTTCCAATCTGAAAAATAACCTTCCACCACCACCCTCTGTCTTCTACCTTTGAGCCAGTTCTGTATCCAACTGGCTAGTTCTCCCGATATTCCATGAGATCTAACCTTGGTAACCACTCTCCCATGGGGGGTGTAGGACCATTCGGCGCAGCCACTTTGGGGTGAGCGATTCGGCGTGGCCGGTTTGGCGCAGTCTGTTTTGGTGCAGACCCATTTAGGTGTGGAACTGTTTCAGCGCAGCTCATATGTATTCCTTTTCAGGCTTAGTTACAAGCATTAATGAAAGCAATAAAAAGAAAAATAATGTTTATCCTCTTCAGTAAAAATGCTAAAAATAAAATAAAAATGAAAGAAATAAGGTAAATACGAAAAATCTGAAATATGACATTTATTCAAAATTATGGGAAATCCCTTGTAAATACTCACTTTTCCTTTCCACGTTTTGGCAACAAAATTGTTGATGGCATTTTAATGGGTTATATTTTATTTTAATAATAACTACAATGTACTGAATAACTACAAACTACTGAATAACTACAAAACATTACTGCGCCAAATGGGTCTGCGCCGAAACAGTTCTGCGCTTAAATGGGTCGCGCCAAATTGGCCACGCCAAATCGCTTGCACCAAAGCGGCTGCACCAAATGGTCCCACTCCGTCCCATGGGGAACCTTGTCGAATGCCTTATTAAAGTCCATATAGATCATATCCACTGCTCTGCTCTCGTCAATCCTCTTGATCAAAAGGTGTAATAAACTTTGTCAACAGTCTTGACTGTTGGTTGAGGGTATTGGCCAAAACCATGATGATGAAGCTGTTATGGATAAGTTTTGCCTAGTTGTCATCCACAATGGACAAAGATACAATTTCTCCCTGGATTGATTTATTTAAATGTGGCAGGTCTACATGGATTCGAGGTGATCCTTTACACATAATAAGCCCTGAACACTTGTTAGCTGACTTGTGATTAATGATATAATACCCTTGATATAATATATCATTGTCTTGAGCTTTTTTGACCTTCTTCAGCAATGAGTGTTGTGTTCTTTTGAGAGTGTATAGACATATATCAAGTTGAAGCAACACAATGTGATATTTATGTTTGACCCTACCATGATTCTGAAAAATCTGTGGGAATTCTTAATGGAATATCGTCCTGTTATCCTGCTGCAATATTTTGTCTACTTTCTTCAGAGTACCTTTTGCAATGCAGTGGGCAAGGTCCTACCTCTTGGACCAGGATGCTTGGATTCAAATCCTACCAGCTCCAGAGATGTATAACTCCACTTCTCAACAGGTTGATTAGAAAATAACTGTGCAGTTCTGCTCAGTAACAATGTTCTTTGGTTTTGTAAACTATAGAGTCTTACTAATCTCTTGCCCCAGGTAGAAGTAATCTGAATTTTTATTTGAGGATCTGTGCCACTTGGACTTTGCAATTTAATTATTTTTGACTGGTTATTTATTGCTTTGAGCTATTCCAGTATAATCAACTTAGTCATTACTGTAACACCTGCGCCAGTGTCTAGTTTGAACAATATTTTGAATTCTTTAACTTCGAAAGACAAAGAATCACTTTTATTATCACATGTACTCCAATGCAGAACTACAGGAGTACAGTGAAACATTTTTACAATGTCTGCCAACTACCTCAACACAAATCTTTCAGAGTAAAAAAAAAGTTGTTACAGAATAACACAAGAATATAGTTGAATATAGATTAGCAAATAAGAGTGAAAACCTTGAGAATGACCATAAATACTTAAGTCTGGATTAGTGGTGCTGGAAGAGCACAGCAGTTCAGGCAGCATCCAAGTAGCTTCGAAATTGACGTTTCGGGCAAAAGCCCTTCATCAGGAATAAATACCTAAGTTCTAGTCCATGCCTGCGGGCGCCAGAGCATGAGGCCATGCTGTCTCTTCATGTTGGCCTCCATCTACCGTTCTTCTGTTGCTCCAGGAATCACTCGATCGCTCCACTGCCACCACAGGACTGACTAAAATTTTTGCTTGTGATCCTTTACTCCACCAAGGAAACCTATATTTTTATCTTTGCCTGCACTTCCAAGTTGCTGAATTTTCTGCTTTTCAAAGACCTTTCCTCACTTTAGATGAACAAAACTGCTTGAATTACCATTTCAGGCTCTATTGAAACACTTTGTGCCTTGACTTGTTTCTGTTGTTTTGTGGCTCCACAACCACAACACTTTGAAATGGATATCCTGCAATTTTTCCTCTTTTGGTTGGTTTTGAATGTGCATGGCTGCCACGTCGGTCCTACTCAACTAATGGATTCATCTGAAGCCTTGGGATTACCACAAATTATTGCCCAATTTTGTGCCATCGATGTCGTTTGTCTGGATCACCCGTTCACATGTTTCAAGAAAAAAAACTGACAGTTTTTTTTTATCACACTCTCTGACCATGATACAGCTGTGAATGAGTGTATTTTTCAATACCCACAACAACTAACTAGCCAATAGAGATCATAGAATCATAGAGTCGCAGAGATGTATAGCTGGGAAACAGACCCTTTGGTCCAATTCATCCATGCCTACCAGATATCCCAACCTAATCTAGTCCCATTTGCCAGCACTTGGCCCATATTCCTATAAATACTTGTTATTCATATACTTTTAAATGTTGTAATTGTACCAGCCTGCACCATTTCCTTTGGCAGCTTATTCCAACATGCTCCACCCTCTGCGTGAAAATGTTGCCCCTCAGGTCCCTTTTCAATCTTTCCCCTCTCACCTTAAACTTATGCCCTCTTTGTTCAGACACCACTACCCTGAGGACAAGACCTTGGCTATTCACTCTGTCTATGCCCCTCGTGATTTTATAAACCTCTATACGGTCACCCCTTAGCCTCTGACACTCCAAGGAAAATAGCCTCAGCCCCTCCCTAAAGATCAAACCCTCCAAACCTGGAAATATCCTTGTAAATCTTTTCTAAACTCTTTCAAGTTTCACAACATCCTTCCTATATCAGCGAGACCAGAATTACAGTATTCCAATCGTGGCTGAACCAATGTACTGTACAGTTGCAACATGACTTCCCAACTCATACACTCAATGCATTGACCCCTAAAGGAAAGCATACCAAACTCCTTCTTCACTATCCTTTCTGCCTGTGACTCCTCTTTCAAGGTACTATGAACCTGCACTCCAAGGTCTCATTGTTAAGCAACACACACCAGGACCTTACTATTAGGCGTATATGCCCTGGCCGGATTTGTCTTTCCAGAACATCTCACATTTATCAAAATTAAACTCCATCTGCCACTCCTCAGCTCATTAACCCAGCTGAACAAGATCCAGTTGTACTCAGAAGTAACCTTCTTCGCGGTCCACTACATCTCCAATTTTTTTTGGCGTCATCTGCAAACTTACTAACCATGCCTCTGATGTTCACATTAAATCATTTGTATAAATGACAAAAAGGAATGGACCCAGCACCGATCCTTGTGACACTCCACTGATCACTGGCTTCCTGTCTGAAAAGCAACCCTCCATCACCACCCTCTGTTTTCTACCTTCAAGCTAGTTCTGTATCCAAACAGCTAGTTCTCCCTGCATTCCATGTGATCTAACCTTGCGAACCAGTCTATTATGAGGAACTTCATCAAATACCTTAGTGAAGTCCATATAGATCACATCCACTGCTCTGCCCTCATCAATCCACTTCATTATTTCTTCAAAATATTCAATCAAGACAGTGAGCCATGATTTTCCATGCACAAAGCAATGTTGATTGTTGCTAGTCAATGAATGTAAATCCTATGCCTCAGGATCACCTCTGACAACTTGCCCACCACTGATATCTGGCTCACTGGTCTATAGTTCTCTGGTTTTCCCTTACCACCATTCTTAACTAGTGGCACAACATTAGCCAATCTCCAGTCTTCTGGCACCTCACCTGTGGCTATCGATTATATGAATATCTCAGCAAGGGTCTGTAAAGAATGCTTCAACGTATTCCATAGGTTATTCATAAATTGAGTATTATAACTTAAGTATTGATTATGCAATTAACTTACTCAAAGAACCTCAATGAAATCAAATAAATGTTCAGTTTGTTCAAGATAGCCAAAGATAGACCCATCCTCCAAACAGGGGAAACATCCTTCCTGCATTTACCCTGTTGATCCTAGTAATGATTCTACATGTTTGAATGAGATCACATTTCATTCTTCGGAACTGCAGCAAAGAAAGCCCTGACATGTTTAATCTTTAAGGGAAGTGGTGGAAATGACAGACAACATTCAATAGAATATGGAGTCTGATGGGATGGAAGGTGAGGGCAAGGAGAGCTCAATAATGTTTCTGGGATGGAGGAAAAGGAATGAAAACTAAATCATATCAAATGGGACTGACGTGGTCTTCTATTTTCCTTTCTAATAGCTGCAATAATATTTATTGATTATGTTTGGAATTAACTCAGTCTTGGAACAATCTGACCTTGACTCAATTACCCATTTGGATTTTTTATAGATCTTTCTTTTTTCTATTGAATTTTATTTCTGGACTTTAAGGATACTATACAGTGAAACAACTATTTTTCCAAAGCTCATGTAGCCTTCTATGGTAAACGATCATAAACTATGGTGCATTTTCATTTTACATGATGTCATTGTTGAAGTTAAGATACAAAAAAATTCCTTGTAAAAGTTGAGCTGTAAATTCAGAAGTTTAAATATTTCCATTTGCTTTTAAAGCACATTTAACTGCCAATTGAAATGACACATCTTTTTATCAGTAGGGCTTTTATGTGTTTTGTTCTTTCACTGTGAAATTCAAGAAAATTATAGCAGTTTCTCAGGTTACTTGGCCGTAAAGATTATTGGAAAAGGAAAAGATAAACAAGGCTTCTTTGTTCTAATTGAATGCTGCATGATTATATAACTTCAAAGATACTTGCATTGAACTCTGCTTTTAAAAGATTGCTCTTATTTAAAGAAACCATATCATCAGAGCTGAATGTTACATATCATATCCAGGAACTACAGTCCATTAGCTACTGTAATTGGAATGTTTGAAACTGGCAATCTTGTTGCTGTGTTTCAAAAATTGTAGACACTTTCTAATCAACCTGTTGACAGATATTAATCCACACTTCTGGAGCAAGTGGGTCTTGAACTTGGGCTACCTGGCTCAGAGGTTAAAAATGGTATTCTTTTAATCAATGTTGCAGTCTATGCCAGTCAGTACTGAGTTAGAAGATTATGGGCAGAGGTTTCCTAGTGTCTGAACAATATGGGAAATAGTGAAAAATAAATGAGGGAATAGAGATGGCAAGAATGAAAAGATAAGCTGCTCAACATAGACCAAAAATAACTTATTTTTCCCTTAAAGTTTCAAGTTAGATGGAAATCTTGCCAGTAAGATGACTGGCCTGCAGCAAAGATCCTATTTGCATATATTACCATGATCTTACCTCATCTATATGTTGTTTTACTGGTGAGAAATTAAATGGTGGAAATTCCTGACTTAGAAGTTTGAGAGCGGGAGTTTGCCAGCTGCAGCTGGATAGCACCTTTTTCCTTCTCCACATTAGTCATAATTCAGAGCAGGCTCCAATGGCAGTGACCACCTGCATCCTCTTTCTGCAGAAGCTGGCATTGCCAAAGCGACAGACTCACCATTTTATATTGGCGCATCTCAGATAAACTTTATAATTCGCTACTGAAAACAACAAATGCTAGAGTTAACAGCAGGTCAGACAGCATCCATGGAGAGAGAGCAAGCTAACGTTTCAAGTCTAGATGACTTTTCATCTTATAATGTTATAATTTGCTACTTCAGTGTTGCACTTTGGAGCTCACTGGAAATTTTCTGTCTGATGTACAAAAATTTCACCCTATAAGTCTGTCGCTGATATATTTTTGAAACCTCTTTAAAGAATCAGATGGCGTAGAAAGAAAACTGGAGTATTTATCATATTATCTTTTTAGTCAGTACAACTACTCCTGACATAAACATGAAGCAAATGGTAAATGTAGCTGTCCTTGATATCAAGACAGGGCTTAACTGAAAATGACTCTTTGCAAAACTGAGGACATTTAGCATAAAAAAAAACTTTCCATTCCAGTATGACTCAAACTACAACCAATACAAAACAAAATGTCTGTGTTTGTTGCAGGCATACTAGGTGCCTTTTACATATCATTGTCATAGAGGTGTACAGCATGGAAACAGACCCATCGATCCAACCAGTCCATGCTGACCAGATATCCCAACCCAATCTACTCCCACCTGCCAGCACCTGGCCCGTATCCCTCCAAACCCTTCCTATTCATATACCCATCCAAATGCCTCTTAAATGTTGCAATTGTACCACCCTCCACCACTACCTCTGGCAGCTCATTCCATACACATACCACCCTCTGCGTGAGAATGTTGCCCCTTTTATATCTTTCCCCTCTCACCCTGAACCTATGCTCTCCAGTTCTGGACTCCCCCAACCCAGGGAAAAGACTTTGTCTACAGGCTATCCTGTACATGCCCTACATGATTTTGTAAACCTCTATAAGGTCACTCATCAACCGCTAACGCTCTAGGGAAAACAGCCCCAGCCTGTTCAGCCTCTCCCCATAGCTCAAATTCTCCAACCCAGGCAACATCCTTGTAAATCTTTTCTGAACCCTTTCAAGTTTCACAACATCGTTCCGATAGGAAGGAAACCAGAATTGCACACAATATTATAACAGTGGTCTAAATAATGTCCTGTACAGCCGCAACATGACCTCCCAACTCCTGTACTCAATATTCTGACCAATAAAAGAAAGCATACCAAATGCTTTCTTTACTATCCTATCTACCCGGGACTCCACTTTCAAGGAGCTATGAACCTGCACTCCAAGGTCTCTTTGTTTAGCAACAACCTCTAGGACCTTACCATTAAGTCTATAAGTTCTGCTAAGATTTGCTTTCCCAAAATGCAGCACCATGCATTTATGTAAGTTAAACTCCATCTGCCACTTCTCAGCCCATTGGCCCATCTGGTCCAGATCCTGTTGTAATCTGAGGTAACTCTCTTCGCTGTCCACTACACCTCCAATTTTGGTGTCATCTGCAAACTTACTAACTGTACCTCTTACGCTTACATCCAAATCATTAATGTAAATGACAAAAAGTAGAGGGCCCAACGCCGATGCTTGTGGCACTCCACTGGTCACAGGCCTCCAGTCTGAAAAACAACCCTCCACCACCACCCTCTGTCTTCTACCTTTGAGCCAGTTCTGTATCCAAATGGCTAGTTCTCCCTGTATTCCATGAGATCTAACCTTGCTAATCAGTCTCCCATGAGGAACCTTGTCAAACGCCTTACTGAAGTCCAAATAGATCACATCTATCGCTTTGCCCTCATCAATCCTCTTTGTTACTTCTTCAAAAAACTCAATCAAGTTTGTGAGACATGACTTCCCATGCACAAAGCCATTTTGACTATCCTTAATTAGTTCTTGCCTTTCCAAATACATGTACATCCTGTCCCTCAGGATTCCCTCCAACAACTTGCCCACCACCGAGGTCAGGCTCACCAGTCTATAGTTCCCTGTCTTGTCCTTACCACCCTTCTTAAACAGTGGCACCACTTTAGCCAACCTGCAATCTTCCAGCACCTCACCTGTGACTATCGATGATACAAATATCTCAGCAAGAGGCCCAGCAATCACTTCTCTAGCTTCCCACAGAGTTCTAGGGTACACCTGATCAGGTCCTGGGGATTTATCCACCTTTAACTGTTTCAAGACATCCATCACTTCCTCCTGTGTAATATGGATATTTTGCAAGGTGTCAACGGCTATTTCGCTACTTTCTATATCTTGCATATCCTTTTCCACAGTAAATACTGATGCAAAATACTCATTTAGTATCTCCCCCAATTTCTGCAGCTCCACACAAAGGCTGCCTTGCTGATCTTTGAGGGGCCCTATTCTCTCCCTAGTTATCCTTTTGTCCTTAATATATTTGTAAAAACCCTTTGGATTCTCCTTTAACTCTATTTGCCAAAGCTCTTTCATGTCCCCTTTTTGCCCTCCTGATTTCCTTCTTCAGTATACTCCTACTGCCTTTATACCCTTCTAAGGATTCGCTCGATCTATCTACCTTACATATGCTTCTTTCTTTTTCTTAACCAGACCCTGAATTTCTTTAGTCATCCAGCATTCCCTATACCTACCAGCCCTTCCTTTCACCCTAACGAGAATATACTTTCTCTGGATTCTCGTTATCTTGTTTCTGAAGGCTTCCCGTTTTCCAGCCGTCCCTTTACCTGCGAACATCAGCTTTTGAAAGCTTTTGCCTAATACCATCAAATTGGACATTCTCCAATTTTGAACTTCAACTTTTAGATCTGCTCTATCTTTTTCCATAACTATTTTAAATCTAATAGAATTATGATTAATGGCCCCCACTGACACCTCAGTCACCTGCCCTGCCTTATTTCCCTTGAGTAGGTCCCCTTATTTCCCTTGAGTCAAGTTTTGCATCTTCTCTAGTAGGTACATCCATATACTGAATCAGAAAATTTTCTTGTACACACTTCACAAATTCCTCTCCATCTAAACCCTTAATTCTATGTTCAGAAAGTTAAAATCCCCTACAATAGCCACCCTATTATTCTTACAGATAGCTGAGATCTCCTTACAAGTTTGTTTCTCAATTTCCCTCTGACTATTGGGGGGTCTATAATACAATCCCAATATAGTAATCATCCCTTTCCTATTTCTCAGTTCCACCCAAATAACTTCCCTGGATGTATTTCCAGGAATATCTTCCCTCAGCACAGCTGTAATGCTGTTTCTTATCAAAAATGCCACTCCCCTTCCTCTCTTGCCTCCCTTTCTGTCCTTCCTATAGCATTTGTATCCTGGAACAATAAGCTGCCAGTCCTGCCCATCCCTGAGCCATATTTCCGTAATGCTATGATATCCCAGTCCCATATTCTTAACCATGCCCTGAGTTCACCTGCCTTCCCTGTTAGGCCCCTTGCATTGAAATAAATGCAGTTCAATTTATTAGTCCTACTTTGTCCCTGCCTGCCCTGACTGTTTGACTCACTTCTGTTCTCAACTGCTGCAGTGTAAGATTGATCTCTTTCCTCACTACCTCCCTGCTCCCCCCCCCCCCCCCCCCCCCCCCCCCCGCCATCTTGCTAGTTTCAATCCTCCCGAGCAGCTCTCACAAATCTGCCTGCCAGTACATTAGTCCCCTTCCAATTTAGGTGCAAACCGTCCTTCTTGTACAGTTCAGTTCTACCCCAAACTGGTCCAAAAATGTGAATCCTTCTCCCATACACCAGTTCCTCAGCCATGCATTAATCTGTTTTCTCCTTGTATTCCTGCCCTCACTAGCTCGTAGCACCGGGAGTAAACCAGATATTACTACTCTCGAGGACCTCCTTTTTAAATTCCTGCCTAACTCTCTGTAATCTCCCTTCAGACTCTCAGCCTTTTCACTTCCAACGTTGTTGGTTCCGATGTGGACAATGACCTTTTGCTGGCTCCTCTACCCCTTGAGAACATTATGCACACTCTGACCCAACTAATTTAAAAGTGCATGTCTTAGTTTCAGAAAAACAAATTAGATGATAAATTAGTCTCACGTTTGAACCAGAGATGGATAGTTGGAAAGAATTTGGTGAGTTCTCTGATAAAAGCAGCTGGCTTATTCAAGCAAGTGGATATGTTTGTAAAATGTGCTTCTTGATGGGAAGAATAACATTAAAGCAAAATTAGTTGATTTCAAAGAGAGATTCGTGATTAAATGTTAGAGTCGATTTCCCAATATCAGAAAAAAATGATCTTAAACGTTTTCAGGTCTTTAGGTGGCATTTTCTTGGAATGTAGGTCAACCCATAGATTTACAAGGTGAAAACTTTGAAATAAACATGTGTTTGAAACCACTTAAAGAGTCAGGGGATATACAAAGGAAGCTACGGAGATTTAAGGATACTTCTCAGTTTAGTCTATCTTATCCAGCGGAAAGGAAATCCTGCAATATTTGACTGGCATTACAAAGTAAGAGTGCATGAGCATTTTTATGACACATTTTGATGATTTTCTAAGATAAGGATCTTTGGAATTACAGCAATTTGTTTTTGGTAAAATAAAAAGGGAATTTATGAATGTAAGTGAAGCTTTGAGAGTCTTATTTATAAGATAGACATTCATTAGGCAAGGTTGGGCTAACTTTTAATCAATAAGCACATAAAAAGTATTAATTGTATCCCAGTAGATTGGGCCAGGTCTTCACAGAAAGAAGATCTTACATCTAAGAATGAAACAATTAATTCAGATGTTTGATCAGACAGTTGAATTAGTTGTGCACATGTACCAGATCCAATGCCAATTATGACATATTAGAACCGAATAGTATCCTGAAACATGTTATAGCTGAGGGGAAATGTAACCTTAAATTAAATTTAGAGAAATATGCATTCAAACCTTTGGTGACCCCAAAAAATATGAAGTGAGTTATTTTTAATGACACTTCTGATACCAATCTTCCAGATGGATAATTAAGAATGTCAAGGTTTATCATATTCCCTTCTAGATGCTTAAATTAAACTTGCCTTTGCCACACGCTCTGGCAGTGAATTTCAGGCCTTTACCACTTGTTTATTTCCCATGTTTCCTTTGTTTCTTTTACCAATTACTTACAATCTGTGTCCTCTCATTCTCATTCTTTGCTCTAGTGGGAAAGTCTACTCTGTCCAGATGATTTTTAATACTGCGACCAAATTTCCTCTCAGCCTTCTTTTCTCCAAAGAAAACAATGTGAGCTTTTCAATTTATCTTGGCAACTGAATTTCCTCATCTCTGGAACTATTCTTGTGAATGTTTACAGCACTCTCTCCAGCAGTCCTGTGTAACTGCAGATTCACAGGGTCCCAGCCCTATTCTTTATTTTACAGTGCTGTGGAGTCTGTAGATCACACATATATTGCTGGATGGTGATTGTACCCCCTTTTAGTTATTTAAACACTCTTTGCTGTGCTTTTGTTTGCACTGCAGCCCCATGTTCCTGAGCTTTGGGCATTCAGTAAGGAGGAGTGTAGGTCTGATCCTGGGCCTGGCCATATTGGCCATTGACAAGTCCAGGCGGCAGGCAGTGGAGGAGGTCATTGCTGCCAACTGTCTGTGTCTCTTCTGTGGCTATATTCATTCCTGAATGTTCTTGGAACAGATGCACACAATGTCCACCAAGAGTCTTGAAGCATTCAGAGATAGGTGAGCACTGCAGAGGGTAGGGTGCTTTATCTCCCCTTCCACCTCTATTTTGATTTAGCTCCCTTTCTCTTTCCCTACTTCTCCCTCAGCTTTGATGGTCTGCTTGCCCTTAACGGGCTTTGCATTACATTGGAAGATACAGGAGATTGACTGGTGGTGGTTCAGATATGAAACAATACCTTGTGTGATTTGTTGATGGTAAAAAAATTACATTTATTTGTGTGTATCAGCACTTCTGGATATAAAAATAAATAAACAAAGAGTGTTCTTTTTGGACCATATGAAGTTTGGAAATTATGGGCATGTCTTATCAACAATTGGCTAGTTAATTGGCTAGAGAACATTGTTCTGCCTCTGAATCTGCAATCTGCCCTTGGCTCAGCATCATTTAACAGAGAAAAGCAAAATGGTGCACTGCAGTGCATACAGTATCAAATGCAGAGGAAGAAAATATAAAATAGTTCCTTGATAGAAGATGAAAGTGTACAATTTCAAAACATGACTACATAGTATGGGTAGAGGTCAGGAAAGGAAGGGTGGGACTTTGATGGATTGTAGTACAATAGTCAGTGGGTAACAGAGGAACAGATACATGGACAGATTATGGAAAAAATGTGAAAACAACAGGGTTGTTGTTGAAGGTGATTTCAACTCTTCCTTTATTGACCAGGACTCACTTAGTGCCAGCGGGCTGGACGGGGAAGAATTTGTTAAGTATGTCCAGAACAGTTTTTTGAAACAATATGTTAATAGTCTAACAAGGGAAGTGGCCATGCTGTATCCAGTTTTGGGAAATGGGCCTGGCCAAGTGATCGAAGTATCAGCGAGAGACCATTTCAGAAATGGTGACCATAATTCTGTCAGTTTAAGTTATTTAAGGATAAGCGTAGTCCACAGGTGAAAGTACTTAACTAGTGGAAGGCTGACAACCACAACATGAAGCAAGAATGGAGAACTGTAATTGGGGGAAGCTGTTTCAGGGTAAATCCACATCTGGCTTGAGGGAATCTTTCAAAGACCAGTGATTGGGTCTTTGAAATCCAGCATGTTCCTGTGAAAATGAAGGATAATGATGGCAAGATTTGGGAACTTTTGATGACATGAGAAATTGAGAGTTTAGCCAAAAAGAAAAAGGAGGCACAAAAAAGGTTTAGCAAGTGAAGACAGACCTCAAACAATACAAATGTAGTAGGAAAGAACTCAAACAAGGAATTAAGAGGGCTAAAAAGGTCTTTGACAAACAGTATTAAGGAAAATCCCAAAGTATGTATAACAAGCAAGAGGATAGCTAGGAAAATGATAGGTCCACTCAAGGATAAAGGAGGGGATTTATACCTGGAGTGAGGAGGGAAATGCGTGAGGCCCTTAATGAATATTTTGCATCGCTATTCACAAAAGAGAAGGACATGGTGGATGATGAGTCTTGGAAGTGGCGTGCTATTATAAAAAAGGAGGTGGGTAGGTGTTTTGAAAAGCATTAAAGTAGACAATTCTTAGTGACAGGCAGAATAGTTTTGTGTGTGGAATGTTGTATCTCCCAAACCTAGAGTCATAGAGATGTACAGCATGGAAACAGGCCCTTCGGTCCAAACCTTCCATGCCGACCAGATATCCCAACCCAATCTAGTCCCACCTACCAGCACCCAGCCCATATCCCTCCAAACCCTTCCTATTCATATACCATCCAAATGCCTCTTAAATGTTGTAATTGTACCAGCCTCGACCACATCCTCTGGTAGCTCATTCCATACATGTACCACCCTCTGCGTGAAAAAGTTGCCCCTTAGGTCTCTTTTATATCTTTCCCCTCTCACCCTAAACCTATGCCCTCGAGTTCTGGACTCCCCGACCCCAGGGGAAAGACTTTGTTCATTTATCCTATCAATGCCCCTCATAATTTTATAAACCTCAGCCTCCGACGTCCCAGGGAAAACACCCCAGCCTGTTCAGCCTCTCCCTGTAACTCAGATCCTCCAACCCTGGCAACATCCTTGTAAATCCTTTCTGAACCCTTTCAAGTTTCACAACATCTTTCCGATAGGAAGGAGACCAGATTTGCATGCAATATTCCAACAGTGGCCTAACCAATGTCCTGTAAAGCCACAACATGACCTCCCAACTCCTGTACTCAATACTCTGATCAATAAAGGAAAGCATACCAAACGCCTTCTTCACTATCCTATCTACCTGCGACTCCACTTTCAAGGAGTTATGAACGTGCACTCTTTGTTCAGCAACACTCCCTAGGACCTTACCATTAAGTGTATAAGTCCTGCTAAGATTTGCTTTCCCAAAATGCAGCACCTCGCATTTATCTAAATTAAACTCCATCTGCCACTTCTCAGCCCATTGGCCCATCGGGTCCAGATCCTGTTGTAATCTGAGGTAACTCTCTTCGCTGTCCACTACACCTCCAATTTTGGTGTCATCTGCAAACTTACTAACTGTACCTCTTATGCTCGCATCCAAATCATTTATGTAAATGACAATAAGTAGAGGGCCCAGCACCGATCCTTGTGGTACTCCACTGGTCACAGGCCTCCAGTCTGAAAAACAACCCTCCACCACCTCCCTCTGTCTTCTACGTTTGAGCCAGTTCTGTATCCAAATGACTAATTCTCCCTGTATTCCATGAGATCTAACCTTGCTAATCAGTCTCCCATGGGGAACCTTGTCGAATGCCTTCCTGAAGTCCATATAGATCACATCTACCGCTCTTCCCTCATCAATCTTCTTTCTTACTTCTTCAAAAAACTCAATCAAGTTTGTGAGACATGATTTTCTCACGCACAAAGCCATGTTGACTATCCTTGCCTTTCCAAATACATGTACATCCTGTCCCTCAGGATTCCCTCCAACAACTTGCCCACCACCGAGGTCAGGCTCACCGGTCTATAGTTCCCTGGCTTGTCTTTACCACCCTTCGTAAACAGTGGCACCACGTTTGCCAACCTCCAGTCTTCCAGCACCTCACCTGTGACTATCGATGATACAAATATCTCAGCAAGAGGCTCAGCTCTAGCTTCCCACAGAGTTCTCGGGTACACCTGATCAGGTCCTGGGGATCTATCCACCTTTAACCGTTTCAAGATATCTGTAATCTGGATATTTTGCAAGATGTCACCATCTATTTCCTTACAGACTATGTCTTCCATATCCTTTTCCACAGTAAATACTGATGCAAAATATTCATTTAGTATCTCCCCCATTTTCTGCAGCTCCACACAAAGGCCGCTTTGCTGATCTTTCCCTAGGGGCCCTATTCTCTCCCTAGTAACCCTTTTGTCCTAAATATATTTGTAAAAACCCTTTGGATTCTCCTTAATTTTACTTGCCAAAGCTATCTCATGTCTCCATTTTGCCTTCCTGATTTCCCTCTTAAGTATACTCCTACTTTCTTTATACTCTTCCAAGGATTCACTCGATCTATCCTGTCTATACCTGACATATGCTTCCTTCTTTTTCTTAACCAAACCCTGAATTTCTTTTAGTCATCCAGCATTCCCTATACCTACCAGCCTTCCCTTTCACCCTGACAGGAATATACTTTCTCTGGATTCTTGTTATCCCATTTCTGAAGGCTTCCCATTTTCCAGCCGTCCCTTTACCTGCAAACATCTGCCTCCAATCAGCTTTCAAAAGTTCTTGCCTAATACTGTCAAAATTGGCCTTTCTCCAATTTAGAACTTCAACTTTTAGATCTGATCTATCCTTTTCCATCACAATTTCAAAACATATAGACTTATGGTTGCTGGCCCCAAAGTGTTCCCCCACCGACACCTCAGTCACCTGCCCTGCCTTATTTCCCAAGAGTAGGTCATGTTTTGCACCTTCTTGAGTAGGTACATCCACATACTGAATCAGAAAATTGTCTTGTACACACTTAAGAAATTCCTCTCCATCTAAACCTTTAACACTATGGCAGTCCCAGTCGATGTTTGGAAAGTTAAAATCCCCTACCATAACTACCTATTATTCTTACAGATAGCTGAGATCTCCTTACAAGTTTGTTTCTCAATTTCCCTCTGACTATTGGGGGGTCTATAATACCCCTTTCTTATGTGAATAATGTGATCATCCCTTTCTTATTTCTCGGTTTCACCCAAATAACTTCCCTGGATGTATTTCCAGGAATATCCTCCCTCAGCACAGCTGTAATGCTATCCCTTATCAAAAATGCCACTCCCCCTCCTCTCTTGCCTCCCTTTCTATCCTTCCTGTAGCATTTGTATCCTGGAACGTTAAGCTGCCAGTCCTGCCCATCCCTGAGGCATGTTTCCGTAATGTTATGATATCCCAGTCCCATGTTCCTAACCATGCCCTGAGTTCATCTGCCTTCCCTGTTAGGCCCCTTGTATTGAAATAAATGCAGTTTAATTTATTAGTCATACCTTGTCCCTGCCTGCCCTGCCCGTTCAACTCACTTCTGTTCTCAGCTTTACCCATCTCAGACTGATCTCTTTCCTCACTATCTCCCTGGGTTCCCCCCCACCACCACCACCTTACTAGTGTAAATCCTCCCAAGTAGTTCCAGCAAAATCCCCTACCAGTATATTAGTCCCCTTCCAATTTAGGTGCAATCTGTCCTTCTTGTACAGGTCACTTCTACCCCAAAAGAGATTCCAATGATCCAAAAATGTGAATCCTTCTCCCATACACCAGTTCCTCAGCCATGCATTTATCTGCTCTATCCTCCTATTCCTGCCCTCACTAGCCCGTAGCACTGGGAGTAATCCAGATATTACTACCCTTGAGGACCTCCTTTTTAAATTTCTGCCTAACTCTCTGTAAACTCCCTTCATAATCTCAACCTTTTCCCTTCCAATGTCATTGGTTCCAATGTGGACAATGACCTCCTGCTGGCCCCTCTCCCCCTTGAGAACATTCTGCACCCTCTCTGAGACATCCTTGATCCTGGCACCAGGGAAACAACACACCATTCTGCTTTTTCTCTGCTGGCCACAGAAACGTCTGTCTGTACCTCTGACTACAGAATCCCCTAACACAATTGATCTCTTGGAAGCCGACGTACTCCTCGTTGCATTAGAGCCAGTCTCAATACCAGAAACTTGGCTGTTGGTGCTACATTTCCCTGAGAATCCATCACCCCCTACATTTTCCAAAATGGCATACCTGTTTGAAATGGGTATATCCACAAAAGACTCCTGCACTAGCTGCCTACCTCTCTTACCCTTCCTGGAGTTAACCCATCTATGTGACTGTACCTGAGACTTTCCCCCTTCCAATAACTGCCATCCATCACATACTGTTGCTGTTGCAAATTCCTCATCGCTTCTATCTGTCTCTCCAACCGATCCACTTGATCTGATAAGATTCGCTTCCAACAGCATTTATGGCAGATATAATCCACAGTAACCCTTAAACTCTCTTTAAACTCCCACATCTGACAAGAAATACATATCACTGCAAAGGCCATTTTTGCTCCTTCACAATCCACAGACCCAGAAAATAACACCGTCTTATTCCTCTACAAACACTGCTCCAGGTTAAATTAATAGCTATGGCTTATATTTTAAGTTTAGTCAAGAGACCTATCTCTAAAAACATATAATCAAGAAAGAATCCACTATACTCACTACTGCAGCCTTTCTCTTGGACAGACTTAAAACAACAATTAACTTATCTGATTCTGTGCTGTGAACTTCACCCAACAGTTCCTCTAAGATTCGTTGTAAATTTCACTGTTTGTTAATTTTCCCAGATGCCCTCTGATGTCCAGCGATACACGAATTCAAACAGCAAAGGCGGTGACTGTGCAGGTTCTCTCTCTCTCTCTCTCTCTCTCTCTCTCTCCTGCACTGTCCTCACCATGTGCTTCCGTTGTCTGCTCTTTTCCCTTTTAAACTGCTGTTGTTTTGACTTTTTTTTTCCAAAGTTCCAAAACAATGCAACAGCATATAAAACAGTAATTGCTGCTCCTGGAATTCGAGGAAATCACCTCCAGCGCCTAAAATACCTCAAAAAAAGGAACAGCTTTTGCAGCCAGAAATTTTTCCCGTCCTCCATCTTAATCCTTTCGGATTTATGTACCCATCCAGATGTCTTTTAAATGTTGTAATGTACCAGCCTCCACCACTTGCTCAGGCAGCTTATTCAACACACACACTACCCTCTGTGTGAAAAAGTCGCTCCTTAGATCCCTTTTGTATCTTCCCCCCCCCCCCCTCTAGTTCTGGACTACTCCACCCCAGGGAAAAGACCTTCTTTATTTATCCTTTCCATGCCTCTCATGATTTTATAAACAATTATAAGGTCACCCCTCAGCCTTTGATGCTCCAGGTAAAACAGCCCCAGCCTGTTCAGCTTTTCCCTATAACTTAAATCTTCCAACCCTAGCAACATCATTGTTTTCTGAATCCTTTCAAGTTTCACAACATCTTTCCAATAGTAAGGAGACCAGAATTGCATGCAATATTCCAAAAGTGGCCTAACCAATGTCTTGTACAGCCGTAACATGACCTCCTAACTCATATAATGAGTACTCTGACCAATAAAGGAAAGCACAACAAACGCCTTCTTCAGTATCCTATCTACCTGTGATTCTACTTTCAAGGAACTATGAACCTGCACTCCAAGGTCTCTTTTTTCAGCAACACTCCCCAGGACCTTACCATTAAATGTATAAGACTTCTTTTTGGAGCACCTCACATTTATCCAAATTAAACTCCATCTGTCACTCCTCAGCCCATTGGCCCATCTGATCAAGATCCTGTTGTAATCTGAGGTAACCTTCTTCGCTGTCCACTACACCTCAGTTTTGGTGTCATCTGCAAACTTACCAATGATACCTCCTATGCTCACATCCAAATCATTTACATAAATGACAAAAAGCAGTGCACCCAGCACCGATCCTTGTGGCAGTCCACTGGTCACAGGCCTCCAGTCTGAAAAACAACCCTCCACCACCACCCTCTGTCTTGACTGAGATTTTTATGAATAAGTGACTGAGATGATTAATTAGGTTAAGATGGAAGATCTTGTCTATATGGACGTCAGCAAAGGTTTTGACAAGGTCCTTCAAGACAAGCTGATACAAAAGGTGAAGTCACATGGTTAGCTGATAAGATGGATACGTAGTCATAGCTGACAGAGAGTAGTATTGGTAAGGTGTTTGTCTGACTGGAGATTTGTGACCAGTGGTACTTATCAGGTCAGTGTTGGGATCCCTGTTATTTGTAATATATATATAAGTGGTTTGGAGGAAAATCTAGATGTCCTGAATAATATGTTTGTGGATGTCACAATGATTGAGGGAGTTGTGGATAGTGAGCTGGATTGCCAGAAGATACAGCCGGATCTAGATAGGCTGGAGAAAAATGGCAGATGGAATTTAGTCTGGACAAATACAAGGTGATGCATTTTGGAAGATCTAATGCAGGAGGGGAGTTTAAAGTAAATGCCAAAATCTTTAGTAGTGTGGGATTGTGTTCAAATAACAACCGAAATTGGTGAGTGTCAAAAATAGTCTCTTTATTTGGGGTGGCATGGTGGCTCAGTAGTTAGCACTGCTACCTCATAGCTCCAAGGTTCAATTCCAGCCTTGGGCGACTGTCTGTGTGGATTTTGCACATTCTCCCCGTGTCTGCGTGGGTTCCATCCCACAGTCCAAAAAGATGTACAGGTCAGGTGGATTGGCCATGCTAAATTGCCCATAGTGTTAGGTGCATTAGTTAGAGGGAAATGGGTCTGGGTGGGTTACTCTTCGGAGGGCCGGTGTGGACTGGTTGGGCCGAAGGGCCTGTTTCCACACTGTAGGGAATTTAATCTAATTCAGTAGTCACAGCACAATTTTGAGTGACCAATAGATTCCTGAAATACAGTTCCTGCATATATTAAAATCTCATTACTATGGTGTTACATTTTTTATCTATAGTACACAAAGTTTTGAGGGGTTCTGACCTGGGAGATGGGAGATGGGTTTAAAGGTGTTAACTGCTAGGTGTTACTTCTGATGAGATGTCTGTCTGGTCTGCCTGCATAATTACATGTTAGCCCTTTTGTCTTTAAATTTGTAAATGTTAGTAAAAGTACTAGGTATACATGCTCTAAGTAAGTTAAAAATGTAATAAAAGAATAAAGGATATTAAACTGATTACTGCAGTGGATTGTGAGATTTATTTACTATTTGTCAGTTTCATTCATTCATGCAATTTCATTAAGCGCTGTTTTGTCAATTAGTTTCTTCAAGGGATAATAGCCCATTTAAAAGGTATTTAACAGGTACTTAATGTATTCTGGTCCACGAGATGGTTGCTAAGGGCTGATTAATATTATAATGTTTCGGTGAGACTTGATGGGACTGGTATTGTTCTATATGCAGATACGTTGTGGAAATGCAGTAATGGGTAATGCAATAAGGAACTGAAAAACACAATGGTGGACTATTACTGCAGATATCCAGATAATGTTCTGTGTACTGTACTTGGTTTCAAATCCTGCCAGGGCAGAGAGTGGAATTTGAATTTAATAAAAATACTGGAATTAAGAGTCTAATTATGACCATTATTGATTGCTGGAAAAATTCAGTTGTTTCACTAATGTCCTTTTGGGAAGGAAACTGTCATCCTTACTTTATCTAGCCTACATCTCACTCCAGCATTACAGCAATGTGGTTGATGTTAAAATGTCCTCTGGTCAATTAGGAAAGGGAAATAAATGCTGATCTGTGACATGTCTATAAATGTTTTAAAACATATAAGGGATGGAATACACAGCAGTGACACTTTAAGCAACTGATAGATAGTGATGTCAGTATAAAGAACCACAATACGCAGCGGTGATGGTACAAGGAACTGGTATACACAGCAATGATAACATAAGGAACTGGGACACATAGCGGTGACAGTACAAAGGGTGGGAATAGAGAAGCGAAAGAATAAAGAACAGAATGACAGAATCGTGACAGTGCAAAGGGCAAAAATGCAGTGCAGCGATAGTGCAGAGTGGGAACGCAGTGTGGAAAAAGTATAAAGGGTAGGAACCCAGATTGTTTAGGGTTTCTCATTGGGAACTTATTGGTGGCTTTCATGTTTCTTGTTACTTAATCCAAAGGATTATTTCTTAAATATACACAGTGGCCTAACCCCCACAAACTTCTGTTGAAAAGAATTCTACAGATTCACCACCTTCTGGGAAAACAAGTGTCCATTATGTAAACTTAGACTGTGACCCCTTCTTTGTTCTGGATCCCTTGGTCAAGGGAAACATTATTCTGCAGAATTTTTGCCCAGCTCTGTCAGAATTTGAATGAATTTCATACTGAGTTTTAAAGGTCTCAGCATAAAGTTAAGGAGATTTTTAATTAATATTTACTAAAGTTAGTAATGAGAATGGTAATGATTACAGATGTATTTGTAATTTAGCCTCCAGGGCTTGCACATATTTTGAGACTGTTTGAAGTCAATGTGATCAAGTAGAATCATACCATTTCAAGAGATTCAGTAAAACAATTGAAATGATGTGAGCAGGGTGGGGGTGGTTCAGTATACAAAATACAAACCCTTAAATCCTTATAAGAGACATTCACATATAAGTTACTATGTTGTCAAATTATTAGATATAGACAAGATAGGTAGAGAGATAAATAGAAAGAATATACTAAATGTATAATGGGTAAGTGTTCCCTACCTCTAGGCCAGAAGTCCTACTTGCCTTGAAGGTGTGTCTTAACATGACTGAACAGGTTGAATAAAATAAACTATATTTGCCTTACAACTTTGCACAAATGTTTGTTTGTCTTATCAGCAGAATGCATCACTCTTTCACTAATCTTGGCAGAATACAACAATATCCACTATCTGGTCACTCTAAAGTCTGAACACTTCTCATCCAAGATGGCAGTTGAATAGGATGCTTCTTCTGGAGCTCGTCCACTCCATCGGTTTGTATTCTTTTCTTCTTTTCTTCTTTTCCTCCTCTTCTCACCCATCGGAACTCCCAACCTTGGATCTCCAGCTTCGACCTCATGGCCTCCAAACTCCCGGTCTTTGACCTCCCGCCTCAGAACTCTTGGCCTCAGCACAGACTCGATGATGTGGTCACTTGGCCCAGCATGGTGGTCTTGTGGCCAGGCATGGCAACCTGCCGGCTCAGCATGGTGTCCTCTTGGCCTGGCATGGTGATCTTCTAGGAGAAAGTGAGGACTGCAGATGCTGGAGATCAGAGCTGAAAATGTGTTGCTGGAAAAGCGCATCAGGTCAGGCAGCATCCAAGGAGCAGGAGAAATAGTGATCTCCCAGTGACCCAGCGTGGTAGTCTTTGGGCAGTATGTGGTGTCCTCTTGGTCTGGTGTGGTGTCCTCTTAGCCCGGCGATGTCCCAGTGGCCAAGTGTGGTACGTGACATCTTCAGGTGGTATGTGGGTGGTCTCAGGGAGGCTAGATGTCACCATGAACTGGATCAGAAGGCCCAGTTTCTTTATACTTTTAAACATTCATTTTATAATTGATTCCTAAATCTATACCACTTGGCACTTTTTTACTTCTCTATTTGACTATGAACTGTAACTGAAAAAGCTGTATCTAAGGTCTTTTGTACCCAAGATGGCGCCAAAAGCAGCGACTTGCACACTCACTTGAGTACGGTACATGACAATGAAGTTAATTCCTATTCCTCTGGTTTTGTTTCATTTATGTACCTCTCCAGGGAGCTGTTAGCAGTTTCTTTGCAATTCTTCCGCATAATTTGCATTTGCAAATGACAACTCAATTGCACTTCTTTGTGATAACTCATTTGGGGTAAGAATATGCCTTATTTGTTTGTATTTGATACATATAATGAAGTAATATAATTGAAAAGTTATCAAGCATCATACATAAACCATATGGCATAGTTGTCGTGTATTGGTCTTTGTTAGAAAATTAGTAAATTGCTTTAGAACTTGTGAAGTTAACATTTATAATCTATTTCCACTTTAAATCTAGGAAACACAGGCGCGCTGAGAGTATCATGCATTAGAAAGTGTGCCAGTGTTTTACTTGTTTAATTGAAACTAACTGGCTCATTGGTAAATCTGGAATTATTACTCCAGAAACTTTTATGTACACAATATTTGTATAATACAATGCAGACAAATTAAATGCTAATTTTATTAATTGATTAATTACAATAATATAAATAACAGCATCTCTGTTCATCCTCTGTATTTTCATATTTACTGTGTACTATATGTACCATTCCTAACACTTCGATCACTATAAACATAACGGTGAGAGCGCAGTACAGTTCTATATTTAATCCTAAATGTCTTCATGTATTCTTCATAGTGTATCAAATATATTGTGCATTTCGTTCATTGAATTTAAATATAAATGTATTTCTTTAACTGTTGATCAGGGTTGCTTCCTCAGCTGGACATGTTCTTTAACGCCATTAATTGCGGTTGTTTGTTTTACTGCACTTCCTCCGTCATAGCTATAATTTGTGATGTGTGATCACTGTCCCCATCCCTGTGCCCTCCACTAAGCCGTTAAGGTCGGTGGAACTGATTGGTCTGATTGGCTCCTTGTGATTACCGTTCTGCCAGTGAAGAACCATCCCTCCTGCTGATTAACGGAGCTGTCTGTCAATCCGAACCGGTCCAGGGGTCCTTTCAGTCGCTGTTTTGTCTGTTCTGTGAGGATATACAGTACGCTGAGGGAAAGGAGTGCTTACTAACGTTAGTATGGTAAGTGAATGTACGCTCGTTAATAGTAAAAATATACATCTGCGTGTTTTTTTTTCAAATAGATTTTCTATTGATTTTTGTTATATATTACAACAGACGGGAAAAATAGAGGAAGTATTCGAATATCTTGTTTAGAAGGCTTTTTGTTTTGTCTTTAGAATTTATTTCCTTCGAATAAAATTCACTTATTTTATTCTTACCTGCCCCCGTGTATCTCATAGTGATAGTATCTGTGTATGAAGGACCAGAGGAATGTTGTAATGTCGAATTCATAAAATTGCCCGGTGACGCCACTGCAAAAAAAAAACTGCAACTCGTAATAAACGCAAGGCAGTTTGGATCTGTGGTTTTAGCATGTCATTTTTGATCTGCTTTTTTTTATCAGATCCTGGATGGAAGGCTTTTGTGCTTTGTTTCCCCAGTAACACATACAGCGCCTCTGCTGTACAAATGTCTTTGGATTTCTCAACTGTAATTGCCTCTAAAATACATATCTTTTACTTTAACAGTATGGTTTCGTAAATCACGCCTTGGAATTATTAATCCAACGGAATTATGGACCTTTGGTGTGGGAAGATATCAAGTAAGTTATAACAAAATTAAAAAACGAATTAACTGGACCCTGAGTTCCCATTTTTTTTGCTCTAAGTATACACATTGTACCACATTCAGGGATGTGTAGGTTAGGGGCACTACTCAGGAGAAAGTTAAAAATCACACAATTGTCTTACACTTGTATACTCCACAACCACCTGATGACGGAGCAGCGCTCTGAAAGCTAATGCTTCCAATTAAACCTGTTGGATTACAACCTGGTGTTGTGAGACTTTTAACTTTGTACACCCCAGTGTTTAACTTTGTACACTGGCATCTCCAAATCAGGACTCAGGAGAAATGTAGCGTAAAATGGTAGGTCTGGGTGGGATACCCTTTGCAGGGTCGGTGTGGATTTGTAGGGGCAAATGGCAGGTAGTACACTGTAGGGGTTCTGTGATCTTGTGTGAATACCATTGATGCAGTTCAGGAATGTTTGGTTTCAGGCAGTTTAGTTATTGTTTATTCATCATGAATGCTAATTAATGTTTGGTGTTTGTGAGATTGCAGTCTCAAGGTGTTTTATATCTAGCAAAATAAATTCTACACTGGGAAACACTGGTTTCAAAGGTATATTTTAAGTGTGTTCACAAAGGAGAAAGATACGGTGGATAGTGAGATTAGTGTGGGGCATGCTAGAGTATTTTGAGGTCAAGAAAAGTGGTGTTAGTCTGTCGAAGAGCATTCGGGTGGATAAACATTGGCCCTCAGGCCTGATGGTATCTACCTCAGGTTGTTGAGAGAGGCAAGAGAGGAGATTCGCTAGCAAGCATACAAGACCCCAGCAATGGAGAGGTCCTGGAGGACTGGTGCATAGCTAATGTTGTTCCTCTCCTCAAGAAAGGGGCAGCAGGATAATCCAGCATGTTATGGACTGCATTGCACATCGGCGGTTGGTAAACTATTGGACAGGGTCATTAGGAATATGATTTGCATGTGTTTGGAAATGCATGACTTAATTAGAGACAGTCAGCATGGCTTTGTGTGGGGTAGGTCATATTTTACTGACTTGATTTCATTTTGAGGGAAGTGACAAGGGTGATTGATGTTGGGTAGAGCAGTGATTGTTTATATGGATTTTAATAGACTTTTGAAAAGTCCTTTCACGATAGGCTCATCCAGAAGATTAAGATTCTTGGGATTCACAGTGACTTGGCCATGTAGATTCAGAGGAGAAAGTGACGACTGCAGATGCTGGAGATCAGAGCTGAAATAGTGTTGCTGGAAAAGCGCAGCAGGTCAAGCAGCATCCAAGGAACAGGAGAATCGACATTTTGGGCTTAAGCTTATGAAGAAGGGCTTATGCCCGAAACATCGATTCTCCTGTTCCTTGGATGCTGTCTGACCTGTGCTTTTCCAGCAACACATTTTCAGCATGTAGATTCAGATTTGGCTTGCCCATAGACAGAGGGAAGCGGTGGAAAAGTGTGTTTTCAGGCTGGAGATCCATGAATAGTGGTGTTCCAGTTACAGATATGGTTGGAGAAATGGCACATGAAGTTTAATCTGTGTAAGGTGCTGTACTTTGGGAGATCAAATGTTAAGAAAAAAGTATACAGTTATTGGCAGGACTCTGAACAGCATTGATGTACAGACAGATGGATCTTGGGGTCCTGGTCCATAATTCCCTGAAAGTGGCATCGCAAGTAAACAGGGTGGTAAAGCTGGCCTTTCTTATTTGGGGAGTTGGTTAGAAGAGTCAGGATGCTATGTTGCAGCTTTGTAAGACTTAGGTTAGGCGACGCTTACTATATTGTGTCCACAATTCCACCCCAAACTCTGGATCAGATACATAGACAACACTTAACCTAACATTTAAGAGAACTGAAATCAAGAACATCCACCAGATTATCAACACCATACTCACTGGGATCATACTTACGAAAGAGGAGGAAACCAACAATCAACTTCCATTCCTGGATGTGATGGTACAAAGAACACAGAACTGTGAATGCACCACAAAAATGTACAGGAAAGCCACACACTCTGACCACGTCTGGCATTACAACAGTAACCAACCAAACACACGAGAAGCTGTATTAGCACCCCTGTTCAAAAGGGCGACAATATGTTGCAGCACTCCTGACCTAATGAACAGAAGAAGATCTCTACAGAGTATATTTGCCAAGAACTGATCTCCCTACAACTTTATCTGCAGGTACCTAACAGACAAAGTGTAATGAGGACATGCCATGACCGAAAAGTCTCGGAACTGACAGCCAGACTTCACTGACCACTGGGATTCATGACCGCCCATAACCTGACAGCCACACTCAAGACAACAACTCACCACGACAAAAGACCCATGTGCAAGACTAAAGTAATTTTCAGGATAACCATGCAAAGACTGCACCAAACACAACATCTTGCAAACAGCAAGACAACTACCAACTGACAAATTTGAGGTGACTCAAACAGTGGATGAGGGTACTGTTGTGAATATTGTATATTTGGACTTTCATAAATGTTTGATTCTAGTACCTGGTTAGTAGCAAATTAGCAGTTTTTGAGATTGATGGGTACTTTTAGTAGCATGAATTACAAGTTGGCTAAAAGGTAGAAATGGAGACAGTTTGAAAGTGGAGTTCCTTGGGGATCAGTGTCAGGACCCTTATTGTGATTTCCATGAACCATTTACAGCAGGTGTTGCAGGCAAAATATCAATTTAAAGATGTTTACTAAGCTAGGGAGAATGGTGAGGCTGATGCTGAACACTTCTGGAGGGACATGGACAAATTGGCTAAAAGGCAGGCACCTGGCAGACAGATTTTTACGTAACAGACAATTGCACAACTTTTTTGAGGAGAGTGTAGAAGCCGGGGGATCGCTGGCTCTTGTGCATGATTCTCTGAAGGTGGCCAGGCAAGTTGAAACAGTTGTTAAGAATCCTATAAGCATTCTTAGGTTTATAAAATAATCACAAAATATACAAGCAAGGAAGCGATGTCCAACCTCTACAAATCATTGCTCAGACCACATTTGGAGTTTTTGTTCTGTTTTGGGCACTTCTTTTATTTAAGGAAGTATATTTAGTGTTCAAAGAAGATTTATGAGCATGATGCCAGGAGGGAAGGATTTTAGTTACAAGGAAAAGTTTGAGAGATTTGTCTGCTTCTCCTTAGCAGCAAAGATTAACTTATTGAGGTGTTTGAAATTGAATTTGTTTTGACAGGATAAAGAAAGATATTCTGTTTCCACAAATTGGTATGTCAATAACTAGGGGCCACAATTTCAAGATTGACAGCAAGAGACCAAGGAGTGAGCTGAGTAACTTTTGTGCTCGGTTCTTAGGATTTGGACTACACTGCCGGGGAGGTGGATTTTATACAAAGTTTCAAGACAGCTGGATACTTTACTGAAAAGTGGTAAATTTTTAGAGGGACCCAGATGGGGCTGAAGAAGGAAATGGTACAGACATGAATGGGTTAAATGACTTCTTTTACTGTAAAATTCTAAGATGTGTTGGAGAGAGCCTGTCTGATTTATGAAATTGAGTGTTTTTTGCAAAGGTGACTGAATATTGAAGCCAGTCCAGTTAATATGGTTTACATGGACTTCAATAAGGCCTTTGACAAGGCACCATATGGAAGACTGGTGCAAAAGGTAAGAGCCTATGGGAGCCAAGGCAAGATGGTAAACAGGATCCAAAATTGCATATAGGTGACAGAAGGTGATTGGTGTAGGGTTGTTTTTGTGAGCAGAAGTCTGATCAGTGGTGTACCACAGAGATTGGTGGTTGATGCCTTTTTTCAGTCTGGCAACCACTAGCTGCTGTTTGGATCTGGCAATTGCTCCTGATATCTGCAGAGGAGAATGGTCAGTTCTTATAATTTCACAAAATACTTTTATTACCTCTTGCAAACTAGAGCTTCTATATTTTCCCACAAACTGAATTAAAAACCTATTGAATACACCCACTCGAGTCTCCTGGCATTCCCTAAGCAATCATGGAACACAAAAGATAAGATAATACCCGACCTGGATAACTGTTGCTGCTGAGGAGGGCTGGTGTTGGCTTCACGCTGCTCTTGCTCTCCATCCTTAATGTAGGGTCTGATTTGCAATGGTGGGTTTGCAGAATTGCTGCTGCCTGTGTGCCTTGAGGGTTGTCTTTTATCCTCTTTCTCTACCTTTCTCGAGTGGTGGAGTCTTTTTTTTCCCCATTGGCTCAGGCTCATTCACTTTTTGCATGTCTAAACCTTTATTAGCTCCAGACCAAGGAGCTAAGTAGCATTACCTCATTGCCCATTGTCCAAATAAGGCTTTTGCATTACCTCATCTATCTTATTTTTTTTTTCTGAAGAATATGGTTGGTACCAAGCAGTACCTGGACTCATCCATTCTCTGTTCATGAGCTGTTTTTCCCCTTGCGTGTCAGCAGTTTGTTTTATATAGTGACCATTCCTGGCCCCTGTCAGCAACTGGTACCTCCGGTGTCTCTGCAGCCTCCTGGCTAACACCTCACTTTCAGGGCTCTGTCTCTGTGTCCAGCAGCCTGCCTAACATTTAGTGCAGGGGCCTTTTTTTTTAAATATGTTCAGGATGTGACTGTAATTATGGACAAGACCAACCCCCCTCCAAAACACATTAGGAGGGTGTCTAGACCCAACTTTTTTTTTTCTTATTATTTTAAATGTAAGTGTAAGGTGTTGAGTTCCAGATGCAATTAATTTAGTCAAATTACCTGGTTTGAAACAAAACACACTTCAATCATAACCTATAATTATAATTAAAATACAAACAAAATAAAAGTCTTCACTTACTGTAAAGAAATGCTTGACAAAATATAAATAAACTGCTACTCATTAACTGTTTCAATGTAGTAACATCCTTAGCAAAGGTAAATTTTTATGTAAAATTTTATTTTACATGTAATTCTGACAGTAGGAAGAGACCTCACCCCCACCCCCTGGGGGCTTTCATTTGTAACTGAGGAATGAGTTTCTCCATCCAGCTTAAAGATCCTAGAGACTCCAGAAATCTAAAACTGAAAATCCTGCTACTGTGGGAGCTTGGCCCCACCTGTTCAGGTGCTTCTATTGGTCCAACTGTTTATTTGGGGGGGGGTGGGGGAGTGCAGTCTCCAAGGCGCCTCAAGCCATTTATTGGCTTTGAGAAGACCTTTTTATCTCCACCTTCTTGTATTTTGTCATTTTTAAAGAAGATAAAATGCACCTCTTAAAGTCATAATGTCATGACAAAGATATAATTAGCAAGTTTACAGATGATGCTAAAAGTTTGTTTTGACAGCAAGGAGTTTAGTCAAATTGCCCAATGTCAGGTGATATAGTTTAGGAGATGCTGTTCCATTTACTGTCGTTGGTAAAAATGTTGCAATGTCATCCCAAACAACACTGTATCTACACTGCATAGATTGTTCTTGATTAATTAGTGATTTTACATCAAAATTGGTTGCTTTCTTTTTCCTCCTAGATTACCCTCTGATCTTAAACAGAACTACACCACTACACCAGAATACTGGAAACCATTACTGTGTTTCCAGTACTGTCTTTGTTTCTAATATTTTAAATCAGATGACAGTTCACAAATTTTGTTCTTGCAAACCTTTCATCATACCTGTACAAAAGTCATGGAATATTTGTCTTCAATTTTTATGGAACTTCTCTGCTGGAAGATTGATGGAAGCCTTGGTGAAATGATGTAAATGACTATTTGTAATAGTTTACAATGCATCTGTAAGGGTAACGCTAATCATGGTTTTGCAGGAAACAGGTGGTACCCCTTCAGAATTGCCACGTGTAGTGTCTCATTTTTGTCAATTTTTTTTGTAGAAAAGAAGCACAGTTGGATGTGGAAGGGCAGTTTCTGGTACGGATTATATATGACGATTCTAAAACATATGATTTGATCAGTGCAGCCAGCAAAGTGCTCAGTGAGTAGATTCTTCACATTCATTTCAATATATATATTGCACTAAAAATGGATATTTTAAAGTAAACATCCTTGTTGTGAAGTCCATGACCTTTTTTTAATTTTTTTTTATATATAACTGCTTGAGCCAAAAGAAGGCTGAAAGCAGTGGTGGGGTCATACACTCCATGCTGACCAAATTTCCCAAACTGAACTGGTCCCATTTACCTGCTTTTTGGTGATATCCTTCTAAATCATTCCTATCCATGTACCTGTCTGAATATCTTTGTATTGTGACTGTCCCTGTATTTACCACTTCTGGTAGTTCATTCCATGTGTGCACCACCCTCTGGGGCAAAATGTTGCTCATCAGGCTCCTTTTTTTAAATATTACCCCATCAACTTAGCTCTTTAAAGCTTCAAGCAAGGCACTAATCTGTTCCTTAACTGAGCTATAGTAAACAGTAATTCCTTCTGTTTGTACTTGACTGCTTATCTGAGGATGGAAGGGATTAAACTTCCTACTTTAAACAGACTGTAATGTTGCATCTTTGTTTGCCACATTTAATTACAAATAAAAAAACAAATATTGCTCATGTTTTGGAAGTTCAGTGTGGGATTTTTGTTTTCATTATGGTATCAAATTACTATTTCCTCTCTCCAATACTGTATCTGAGGCTGACTCGCGGTCACATCTGTAGGAAGTGTCTTTGGTTTGAGATGCTCAGAGAATTTAAATTGGAACTTGAAACATTAAACTCCAGGGAAAGCAAAGGAGAATTTCTTTTTCTTTCAGAATATTGTCATATCTTGACAGATGTTATGAAATTGAAGGTGTGTACTGTACCTTTGGGAGAGTGAGTGCTGTTTTACACGGAGAGCTTACAAGCACCTGCTATATGACTAGCAGTTTCAGAGTCTACTGGAAAATTGAAAATATGTAACATTTTGGCTGTGATTGCTGAGTTGGTTAGTTAAATTTGAATTGTTGTCAAAATAGCAATCCGTTTCAGTTATGACCCAGCTACTAAACCCAAGTGATTTCTAATTTATTGTTTTGCCAACATTGAACCAGTGAGATTGTTGGGAGCATAAAAGAGGCAGGCATTTTGAAAGTTAGAGTAAACTGCTATCAAGAGAGGCTTTCTGTTTCAGGGGTACCTTTTTTCATCTGAATCCTCTTCACAGTAAAAACACAGATGATCCCAGGAGATTTTCAACTGGGAAAAGACAGTCACTGGAGACGACAGCCACTGTGTGGTCTTGAAATTAAGTTGATGTAATTTTAATAACTTTTTTTTATTGGAACAGTATGTTACAGGGTTGGATGCAGATAATAAACAGTTAAGAGAAAGGGGGGCTTAGAGTTGTGAATAATTGTTTTAATGTTCACTTTTAAGGAATAAATTGATATTTTCAGTGGAATTTGGGAGTTCTGTAATTCATTTAAGATTTGAGGTGAGGTGAGCTTTTCTGGGTGTTTGGTTTTAACTTTTTTTAAAAAAAGGGGTTCAGCACCGAGTTGTAACAGAAGACTACAAATTTATGAAAGACAATCATGTTGCGCTATCAGTTCCCCCAACATTGCTGAGTGGCAATCAAAAGACTTCAAAGATTAGCCACAGTATTGAAGAACATTGAATTTAGAGCCAAGTCAGAGGCTTGTAGTTATAGGAGGTCCCATAATTAATGGCGATAAATCTGCAGTCACCATCCAGAGTCCTGAAATGTTTGCTACCTGATATTGGGTGAAGGAATATCTCCAATGAGATCGAAAGAAGTTTTAGAATTACATAGAAGATCCAGTTGTCATACCTCACATTGGATCCAATGATAGAGCGATACTTGGAGGTTGTGCTGAAAGAGTCAAAAGTTAGCTCGCTGTCTTGTGTTTCTGTTCCGCCCCCACTTCTCCCAAATATGTATTGTCTTTTGCCCTCCAGATGATATTCGAGAACAGAACATCTTTGGAAGCAAATGAAAATTGTTGTCAATATCCTGTTCTTTTTCCTCAGAAATAATCTTTTTTTTTTCTTTTGTCCCTTTTTTTTTCTAAATGTATTTGTGGGGATTTAAAGTGATTGGCTGAAAATCATAGTTGTAGTTTTTGTTCAGTTTTTAAAGTTTTGATTTTGTTTTAGTTTATGTTTGTAATGAACATTAATTCTATAGCACAAGAATCCTGTCGTAATATTCTTTTATCCTCATTCCATCTAGCAGGTAAAATTGTGATTTGTGTGTGATTGTGATTTAACGTGTTTCCCTCAGTAGAGATCACTGGCATAGATCTATTTTTCACAGACTGAGGTGAGAGCCTCGAGGTTTCATCTCAAGGTGAAACCAGGTGCAGGCTAGAGGTTAGGTGCTGGCGTGGACTGGTTTAGAAGAACTGTTGTTCTGAATTTTTGTATTTTCCTTATTTGTTTTCCTAAGAATTTGTACTTAAGAATCCAAATCTCTGTACCTAAGAGAGCTCTGTAAGTGGAAACTTTTCACTTACTCACTTGAGTACATGTGGCAATAAGGTGAATTATAATTATAATTCTAATACTGTACAACTTGCTCTTTTTTAGTTCTTGGCACATGATCAATACATGATGGAGTTGTTTATTTAACTAAAGTCTAGATACTATCCATGTGTGGTGAAATTATCAGGTTCACTCCAAGTCTATCTTTTTTGGAGTTCTGAGATCAGGGTTTCCTCTGCACGATTGTTGATTTTTGGGTTTTTGCTTTTTTTTTCCTGTTTTCTCCCTGTCTTACAGACTTTTGTACTGTCTCTTGCAGTGGCAGGGGAAGTTGCTGTGAGTGGTGATGTGGGGTGTGTGGATCTGATGATGGAATGGCCTTTCTGGAATGCTGATAGGGGTGGGGAAGGAAATATATCTCTGGTCAGATCTGTTTGTAAGTGGCGGAGAATGATGCGATATATACGGAGGTTGGTGGGTGGAAGGTGAGGACCAAGAGGGTTCAGTCCTTGTTGCATTGGGAGATGCGGGAAGTGGAGGGGATGTGCTGGAGGTCATCATAGACCACATAAGAGGGGAAATTGCGATCTTTGAAGAAGGTGGCCATCTGGGACGTTCTATCATGGAATTGCACTTCTTGGGAGCAGATGAGATGGAGGAATTAGGTATAAGGATAGTGTTTTTGCAGGAGGCAGGACAGGGAGAGGTACAGTCCAAATAGTTGTGGGAGTTGGTGGTTTTGTAGTAGACATCAGTGAGTCAATCGCCAGAGATGGTGAGGTCCAAGGAGGAAGGGGTTTGCGATTGTCGAGGTGAACTTGAGGTTGGTGTTGAAAGTGTTTGTGAAGTTGAACTGTTCAACCTCTTTGTGGGAGCATGGAGTGGCGCCTGTACAGTCATTGATGTAGTGGAGGAAGAAGTGGGGAATGTTACCGGTGTAGCTGCCGAAGATGGACTGTTCCATGTACCCGACAGTAGCAAAGCATTTCTGGGGCCCATGCTGATGTTGCAGCGCATTTCCCCTTTGGTCTGGACGAAGTGGGAGGATTCAAAAGGAAAATTGGCTGAACTGGTCCCTACCCTCAACAATCAAATGAGTGTCAGTGGAAGGGTACTGTTTGGGTTGGAGGTGGGAGGAAGAAACGGAGGGCTTGGAAGCCTTTGTCATGGCAGATGGATTAGATGTCCCTGCTGAAGATGTGGGCATTGAGGGCTGGGGATACAAAAGTCATGGAGGTGGAGAGCATAGGTAGTGTCCCGCATGTAGGTGGGGAGTTGCTGGACCAAAGGAGACAGGGTGGTGTCAGGGTATGCAGAGAAGTTTGGTGGGGCAGGAGCAGGCCAATCAAGTTTGTGAATTTTGGATAGGAGGTAGAACCAGGCGGTGTGGGGTTCTTGGACTACTAAGTTGGAGGCTGTGGGTGGGAGATTCCCTGAGGTGGTGTACAGTCTGAGCGATGATGGTTTGGTGATAGGTGAAGTCATGGTCGAGGGGGCAGTACGAAGAGAGATCTGAGAGTTAGCACCTGGCTTTAGCAGTGTAGAAGTCGGAGTGCCAAACTACCCCAGCTACCACACACCCCACACTCCCGTCTGCAGACTTGATGGTGAGGTTGGGGTTGAAGTGTTGGAAATAGAGGGTTGTGCATCACGATGCAAGGCTGGTGTGGGTGAGAGGGTGGACAGATTGAAACAGACAGACAGTGTCACGGCGGCAGTTGGAGATTAAATTCCCCACCGTATGGAAACAGGCTTTTCGGCCCAACCTATCCTCCAAAAATTAACCCACCCAGCCTCATTCCCCTACATTTGTCTAACTACACTTGACTAATGCACCTAACACTATGGGCAATTTAGCATGGCTAATTCACCTGACCTGCACATATTTTGGGATTGTGGGAGGAAACCAGAGCACCTGGAGGAAATCCATGCAGACACAGGGAGAATATGCAAACTCCACACAAACAGTCACCCAAGGTGAGACTTAAATGCAGGTCCCTGGTGCTGTGAGGCAACAGTACTAACCACTGAACCACCGTGCTGCCCCAAAGATGAGGAGATCAAGGGCAGATAACAGGCCAACACTGGGTATCCAGGTGGATGGGGTGTGTTGGAGGTGGGGGTAGAGGTCCTCAGAGGGTTGGCATGAGTCCTGACAGAAAAAGTAAACCTGGAGGCGGCGCAAGAAAAGTTTGTCGCAGCACATGTCGAATTCATTGATCTGGGAGCATAGGGGGATGAAGGTGAGGCCTTTACTGAGGACTGATTATTCATCTTGGGGGGTGGGGTGGAAATGGTAAAAACATGGCGGCTAGGACCTGGTGTGGGGCTGGAATTGGGAATGGGAGCAGAGACTGTCATTGGAGTGAGTATGGTTGTGATTGTGGCTGAAGTCACCAAAGGAAATGGTGCTCACCCTGGGGGTCAGGAAGTGACACAACACGTGATGTAGGCGATGTTGGTGGTGTTCCAGTAAGTAACATCAGTGGGGACAGAAGTGGCTGCGGCAGTGGCATCCATGTGCCAGGTAGGCTTCGTTGGTCCCGTTGGCGGTGGATCTTGTTTCAGTTGCCGAGCCGGTTGTCTTGGTGGAACCCATGGAGACAACATAGTCAGCAGTGGCTGCAGTCTGTAGGGTGGTTGGGGTGGTAGTGATGTCATAATTTGTGGTGGTGGCTGGAGTGGCTGCGTGGCTAATGGCGTCCCAGCCATTCCAGAGGCCGGAAGATTCTTCTGGGATAGAACATAGAAAAATACAGCGCAGTACAGGCCCTTTGGCCCTCGATGTTGCGTCAATCCAAGCCCACCTAACCTACACTAGCCCACTATCCTCCCATATGCCTATCCAATGCCTGTTTAAATGCCCATAAAGAGGGAGAGTCCACCACTTCTACTGGCAGGGTATTCCATGAACTTGCGACTCGCTGAATAAAGGATCTACCCCTAACATCTGTCCTATACCTACCACCCCTTAATTTAAAGCTATGCCCCCTCGTAATAGCTGACTCCATACATGGAAAAAGGTTCTCATGGTCAACCCTATCTAAACCCCTAATCATCTTGTACACCTCTGTCAAGTCACCCCTAAACCACCTTTTCTCCAATGAAAACAGCCCCAAGTGCCTCAGCCTTTCCTCAACGTTCTTCCTACCATACCAGGCAACATCCTGGTAAACCTCCTCTGCACCCGTTCCAGTGCCTCCACAGCCTTCCTATAGTATGGCGACCAAAACTGCACACAATACTCCAGATGCGGCCGCACCAGAGTCTTATACAACTGCAACATGACCTCAGGACTCCGGAACTCAATTCCTCTACCAATAAAAGCCAGTACGCCATATGCCTTCTTCACCGCACTATTTACCTGGGTGGCAACTTTCAGAAATGATTAAGCAATCCTGAGTTTGGAGGTAAGTACATGACAGTTTGTTGTACTTGCATTCCTTGATGTCAGATGTGGTAGAGAAAGTGTTTTGAGTGAATGAACTCTTCTAAGGATGAAGAACAGCAGGTTGGGGAGAGTGTGGCCCTGAGCTGGGGCAAGGCTGACTGTAGGGAGAGTAGGAGGTGGCGCATGGCTGTGAGCTTGGAGTGGAGAATCCAGAGGAGAACTGTTTCTGGAGGCTTTGGATTTGTTTTAGGTACTGGTTGTCCTGTCCAGTCCAAATTATGATAGTTTGAATGTAGTCTGGAGGCCCTGCGGGATCAGCCAGTTCTGTTGGCAGGTGCTGAGGAAGGATATATGACTGTGGTCTGCTTCAGAACGTGGCTGAAGAGTTTCAGTGCAGAGGAGACTATCTGGTGAGGACCGGGTGCAGTGAGAGAGAGAGAGAGAGACTCTCTAATCCTTGTAAAGGGAGGAGGAGAACATTTTCAAGGTATGCATCCTTGAAAGATGCTTCGCAGTAAGGTTACAATCAACTAAGAGAAAGTGAGGACTGCAGCTGCTAGAGATCAGAGTCTGAGTTTTGGTGCTGGAAAAACACAGCCAGTCAGGCACCATCTGAGGACCAGGAGAATTGACATTTCCAACATAAGCTCTTCATCAGGCATAACGGATGGCTCAAGGGGGCTGAGATAAATGGGAGGGGAGTAGGGCTGTGGGGAAGGTGATAGGTCACAGAGGAGGGTGGGGCAGGAAGATGCACACGTAGGACAGTTCAAGAGGGTGATGCTGAGTTGGAAGGTTGGATCCTAGATGAGGTGGGGGGGGGTGCGCGGAAAAGAGGGCAAATGAGGAAGCTGGTGAAAACCACATTGATCTTGTGTGGTTGGAGGCTTCCAAGGTGAAAGATGAGGCATTCTTCCTCCAGGTGTTGGGTGGTTAGAGTTTGGTTGTGGAGGAGGCCCAGGACTTGCAAGTTCTGGAGTGCAAGTCTTCAGTTTTATTGCCCAAGTGGTGTAGAGCCCATAGCGCTTGAAGCATCCAGAGCCTCCAATTGTTTCTTGACATCACATGGAGTGAATCAAACTGGCTGAATTAATTGGCATGGGGACCACTGGAAACTGAGATGGATAATGTATTTGGCACAGCAGACTGAAGACTGCAGAAGGTAATGCTAAAGATTACATTACAGTGTGGAAACAGGCCCTTCGGCCCAACAAGTCCACACCGACCCGCTGAAGCGCAACCCACCCATACCCCTACATTTACCTCTCACTACGGGCAATTTAGCATGGCCAGTTCACCTTACCTGCGCATCTTTGGACTGTGGGAGGAAACCAGGTCTCTGGCGCTTTGAGGCAACAGTGCTAACCACTGTGCCACCGTGCCGCCCACAAAGATTCGCTATACTGTTCTGCAGGACTGTTCCTCTCACTAATGAGGGGGATATTTGTGGAACTTCCTCCTCCTGTGAGTTAATTAATTTTCCACCACCATTCATGACTATAGTGGCAGGACCGACCATGAGACCATAATAGGAAAATGTGTTGGCCATCCAGCTCCTCGAGTTTGCTCTGACTTTGATAGGATCATGGCTGAACCTACTTTCCTCATGTCCACTTTCCCATTTTACCTCAAACTCTTTAATTTCCCCAGCAGAGTTCAGATATGTTGGTTGTGAAATTGCTTGGCTTTGTCCATCACTTGCTGCTTATACTCTTTTTGGTATATAAGTAATCCTGTGTGGTCATTCCCCAAGTTGACATCCCACCTTTTAGGTATGCTTGGTGCTGCTGCTGGTATGGCTGCCTGGATTCTCCATTGACCCAAAGTTGGTCCCTTGGCTTGATGGTAATAAGAGAATGTGGGGTGATGTCAGGCCATGAGGCTGCATATTGTTTTTAAGAGTACGATTTTGTTGCTGTTAATGGCCCACAGTGCGTTATCGATATCCACTCGAGTTGCTAGATCTGTTCGAAATCTGTCCAATTCAGTAACCACAGTAACCATGACACTCCACATAATGGAGGGTATTCTCAATGAGAAGGTATAACTTTATCTCCATGTGGACTGTGACTAATACTATCATGGACAGATGCTTCTGCAACCTGCAGATTGGTAAGGATGAGGTCAAATGTTTCTCTCTCGGTTTTTTTTAGATTAGATTAGATTGCTTTTAGATTAGATTAGATTGCTTACAGTGTGGAAACAGGCCCTTCGGCCCAACAAGTCCACACCGCCCCGCCAAAGCGCAACCCACCCATACCGCTACATTTACCCCTTACCTAACACTACAGGCAATTTAGTATGACCAATTCACCTGACCTGCACATCTTTGGACTGTGGGAGGAAACCAGAGCACCCAGAGGAAACCCACGCAGACACGGGGAGAATGTGCAAACTCCACACAGACAGGGTCGCCTGAGGCGGGAATTGAACCCAGGTCTCTGGCGCTGTGAGGCAGCAGTGCTAACCACTGTGCCACGTCCCATGGATCCAGTCTAGCAGCTTCTTCCTTTAAGGAGCTAATCCCCTTCCAGTAGTTCTGCAGTCACTCTTGGTGCCTGAAAAGTCCCCCACCTCAATAGTTCCTCCAAGTGGAATACTAATTTCTCAGCTGCAGGAGGGCAATATGTAATAGTCCTTATCCAATGTTTCACCTGGTACGATGAGATCATTGTTGGCTCCGGAGTCAATTTTGAGGAATGGCTGGGGAACTTCCCTCCTGATTGAATACCACTGTGCTATCATCTCTGGTTCAGTTGTGTTGTGGGACAACACTCCTCCAAAGTAATGGCAGTGTCAGGGATCTTTTGTCTCAAGGTATGGTTCCATGCATTGCTTGACTCATCTTTTGAGACTACTCTCCCAATTTTGGCACTCCCATGGCCTGGTGTGTCTCATGAGAGAGCAATAGGTAAGGCATGTTGCGCCCTGTATTTGAGAACTGCATTTGTGGCTCAGTTATAGAACACTCTCATTACCTTTTTATGGAAACCATAGCCAATGTGTAGCAATCTTATGGTACAGTAATATCATCTCTGTCAGAGCCAGAAAGCTAAAGTTCAAGTTCAGAAATGTCATTAATATCTAAACAGGCTTATTTTTTAGTATATGTATGTTGAATATAAATGCAGTAGTGGGCCATTTCAGCCCTTCGAGCCTGCACGACCATTTTAATATGATACTGAAATTGCATCACCAGTCATTATCCCACTCCTACTTTCTTTTCAAACCCCTTGAGCCCTGTAGAAGTGAATTCCACTGTGCCCCCCCCCCCCAATTAGGGACAAAATCTCAGGATGAAGGCAGGATTAATTCTGCTTCAAGCAATCACTGGTTCATGCATGGAATGGGCCAAAAATTGCTCCTGAATCTGGCCTCGACATGAGGATAGTGGCTTAGTGGTTAGCACTGCTGCCTTAGTGCCAAGGACATGGCTGTCTGTGTGGAGATTCCTGTGTCTGCGTGGGTTTCCTCACACAATCCAAAGATATAAAGTTTGAGTGAATTGGCCATGCTAAATTGCCCATAGTGTTCAAAGATATAAAGGTTAGGAGCATTAGGCAGGGGAAATGGAAGAGTACCGGGCAGGGGAATAGGACTTGGTGGGATACCCCTTTTGTGGTCTTGTTGGGCCAAATGGCCTGTTTCCACACTGTAGGGAATCTGAGCTAACCCGCTTGTTCCCTTTAATCTTTCTCTGATTGGAAGAGACATCAATGATGCTGTGGTATTTACAGTGAAATACAGTAGTTTTTATGATCACATAATGTAGTTACTGTGCCCTTCCCCTTATTCTCTACATTCAATCCTTTGAAATACCTAATCAATGATTGGACATTCCTGTGGACAGCCCTAGATTCCCATGATTTCATGACAATGTAATCTGGAAGCCTTGGAATCTTTCTATGCATCCTATTAACTTTTATTCCAAAGATACTCTCTGTACTACTTTGGACTTGCTTATCTTGAAGGATTGCTTGAATTCTGTTCCCCTTGTATTCCTTTGCGCTCTTTATCAAATTCTGTTACTCCTCTATATACTTTCCCACTATCCTAATTATTTATATTTATTTATATATGTGGAAAATAAAAAGGCAGCTAGTTGTAACTAACTGCCACAAGATTTGTAATATTAATTTTCATTATAAAGTTTATGCAAGTTTTATAATTACCCATACTGTTAGGACTCTTAGCTAATGAGTTGCAAGCCATTTGTTTCTCATAGGATGTGCCAGGTAAGACTAATTAACTTTTGCATCTGTGTTTGAATCTTCTCACCAGTGCTTTTTAATCATCAGTGTATCTTGTTGTATACTTTTATCAATAATTAATGTTGGAATCTGTGATTTTTATCTGAAGAATCTTTAAATAGAACCTATTTCTTCATGTTGTGAATAATTTAAGAAAAAACTAATTACTGTTGTTTTCACAGCTGCATGGTGAGTTAGGCTATTTGTTTTTATGGACTGATTTATACCCCTTGTCCTAACCAACAATCCCTTTTTAGCTGTAAGGGCCACCTCCAGCTCCCTCTTGAATACACTGGCCACAGTAGCTTTCTGTGGGAGATAATTCAAAGGTTCTTCCTCATATCTCTGTCTCGAATGACTTACCCCTTATGACTATGATCCCTCGTTCCAGACTTGTCCAATGTCAGAAGCATTCTTCTCCTATCTAGCCTGACCAGTCTCATCAGGGCTAATGTTTTTGAGATCTCCCTCTTTCTATCTCCATCACACACCCCACACCAATTTTCTAAACTCCAGTGAGTACAAACCCAGCCTGTCTTTATACGTCGGTCCTGCTATCCTGGGAATTAGAGTCCAGTAAAGGTTCACCAGACTATCAGTAGCAAGAGAGCTCTTCCTCAGACATGGAAACCAAAACTGTACACAATACTCAAGGTGTGGCCTCACTCATAAGGCCCTGAACAACTGCAGCAAGACATCCCCACTTCTATGTAATCCTCTCGCTGTAAAGACAAGCATGCTATGGCTTTCCTGACCTCCTGCTGCACTTGTATTCCAACATTCAGTGACTGTTCCACTGTGATAAATAGGTCTCATTGCACCTCACCTTTTTCCTAAACCAGTCTGATAATCTGCTTTTGCCAGTAAAGTGCACATTTATCCACATTATTTCTCCAGGTATTTGCCCATTTAGCCAGCCCTGTCCAAATCACCATGCAGCCTCTTAGCATCCTCCTCTCAACACACACTGCTACCCAGCTTACTGTCATCTGCAAATTTTGGAGATATGGCATTCAGTTCTTTTAATACAAATTGTTAAAGTATATTGTGAACCCGCTGGGGTCTCAACAGTGAACTCTGCGGCACACCACTCGTCACTATCTGTCACTCTGAAAAGGATCAGTTTATTCCAACTCTGCTTCCTGTTTGTCAACCAGTTCTCTATTCACTTCAATACATTTCCTGTGACAACATGAACTTTAATTTTTGTTACTAGTCTCTTGTGTGCAATCATGTCAAAAGTTTTTTGAAAATACAGATACACAACATTTACTGATTCACCCTTATCTATTCTACTGGTCACATTCTCGGAACATTCCAGAAGGTTATCAAGTGTGATTTCCCTTTAGTGAATCCATGCTGACTTGGACCAATACTGTCATTGCTTTCCAAATGCTCAGTTACTACATCCTTTAATTATTAACTCCAACTTTGTCATGCAGAGGGTGGTCTGTGTATGGAATGAGTTGCTAGAGAAACTGGTGGCGGCTAGTACAACTACAACATTTTAAAGGGCATCTGGATTATGATTAAGGAAGGGTATAGAAAGATATGGGACAAAACTGGTAAGTGGACTAGATTAGTTTGATATCTGGTCAGCATGGATGAGTTACACCAAAGGGATATACAGCATGGAAACAGACCCTATGAGTCTGACACTAACATCTCAGGATGGAGAAAGATCCACAGGCCCTGACTTATCTGGGAACTAAAACCAATGTTTTTCTGGTGATTAGTGAAAAGGAGATTTAGAATGTCTTTTCTCCTCTGGCCAAATTTTTGACTGATGCACTATCTAAGCTAATGGTCTTTGCATCATATCATATTATAGAGAGGAACTATAATTGCCTTCTGGATCCTGTGCTGGATAGAATGACCAAAGGGCCCCCAAAGCTTTCTCCACAACCTAAACAATTGGGTGATCTATGTGTGGAGCTGGGGTTGGTCAACAGTTGGAGACGTCTCCACCCTATGGCCTGGGACTTTATATTCTTTTCCAATCCCAATCAGTGCCATACAAGGATGGATTTTATTATTTTTTTGCCTAATTCCCACGGGACTTCTAGATTTGGTGTTATCTTGTTCAATTGGGAATATTGCCATCTCTGATATATTTAGGGTCAAGATTAGGGATAATGCAATGAACTCTTAGTATGGGTGAATGGATCCCTTCATCCTCCAGAACAACAAGTTTGTTGAGTATTTTTTGGCAACCAATCTGGGTATAGCTAATAACCTTCGTGGAGAAAGTGAGGACTTCAGATGCTGGAGATCAGAGCTGAAAATGTGTTGCTGGAAAAGCGCAGCAGGTTGGGCAGCATCGCACCTGACCTGCTGTGCTTTTCCAGCATAGCTAATAACCTGTCCATTCTTTGGGAGATGCTAAGACCTATAGTAGAGGGATAATTATCTCGTAGTCAGAAGCAATGGAAGGGAGAGCAGCAGCATCTGCTCGAGGCACGGTTGAAGGCAGCTGAGACGGCTTATTACAGTAGACTGTCAGTGACTAAGTTACAGCAGATCACTGCCCTTTGATCAGCCTTAAACTCCATGCTTACACATGTAGCCAGGGAGGAGCTTTCTTTTGGTGAGGCAAAAGTTGTTTGAGCATGCTGATTGGCCAGATAATTATTTGGCATGTCTGGTTAGGAAGAAGAGCCCCTTCCCAATCCATTGCTTCTATTAGGGAAGGGACCAGGACTGTTTCTTGTAATGTTAAAAAGGTCAATGCAGCATTTCAGGTATATTAGTCTGAATGTTGAGGATAGACTAGATAACTGGATTTTTTTTTTGGAGGAAGTTGGATATTCCTGGGGAGTGTGCTGAGCAGCATCTTTCCTTAGTGCTCCATTAACAGCGCAAGAGGTAGAGGAGGCAGTGAGGCAACTTCAGAGTGGAAAGGCGCCTGGCCCTGATGGTCTTCCCAGTGAGTTTTATATAGATGTTGTAAACATACTGTCAGGGCCGATGCTGGACATATATAACTATTCAGATAGTTGTGATTGCCTCCCGCCGTCCTTGAAAGAGGCTAATATCTCTCCTTCCCTCAAGAAAGAGAAGGCCCTGGAGGACTCTGATTTTTATAGACCTATCTCGTTCTTAGACAAAATTTTAAAATCAGAATCTAAGACTTTGGCATTGAGGTTGGAAGGGGTGTTGCCCTCCCTTGTTAAAGAAGATCAGATGGGCTTTATAAAGAGTCACAGATCCTCTAATAATGTTTGGCATTTGCTTAACATGATTCAAGTGTGCCAGCAGCGAACCCTTCAAGGGTTGGTGGTCTCTTTGGATGTGGAGAAGGCACTAGTTTGAGTGGAATGGCCATATCTTTTTTATACCATGGAGCAGTTTGGCCTGGGTGAAGTGTTTACTCGATGGGTAAGGGTCTTTTACAGTGATCCTCTGGTGGCAATTCTCACTAAATATTATAAGGTCTGACAATTTTAACATTGGTAGGGGCAGTTGGCAAGGCTGTCCCCTTTCAGCTTTGCTTTTCACATTGCTGATTGAGCTGTTGGCGGAGGACTTTCGTGGTGGCCCTAATATAGCTGTCCCAAAGGTGGAGGTTGAAGATGCGTGAGATTACACTATATGTGGATGATGTTCTTATTTTATCTCTCGAACCCGGGGCAGGCTCAGTGCCCTGTTTGATATAGTGTATTAATTCATTTTGTTCTTTCTCCAGTTACAAGATCAATTTTTCAAAGTTGAGGGCTATGCCTATGCACGTCTTAGGGGAATACCTGGCGTGGAAGTTGGGTTCCCCTTTAAGTGGGCACAGGGAGGTTTTCTTTACTTGGGCCTCTCTGTTACCCTTATCTTTGATCAGTTATTCAAGGCTAATTTTGTTCATTTGTTTGATAAGATTAAACAAGACCTTCAAAGATTAGGGGGTCCTTCCAATATCATGGATGGGTTGAGTCACTCCTGTCAAAATGAAAGTTCTTCCTTGCCCTTTGCTCTTTCCTAGGCAAACATTTTGGAAATTGCATGACTGGTTTAGTTCTTCTATTTGGCAGTATAAGCCGCCCCTTATTAAGCTTCCAAAATTGTAATTGCTCTAGGAATTGCGAGGAGTGGACCTCCCGGATGTTAGATATCAACTGAGTTCCCTCTCTCAGAAATGTGGGAGGACGTTTGTGAGAATGCGAGGAAGATTTTGATATGTAATGAGATCCATGCTATGCAGGTAAAGATTCTTCAGAGGACTCATCTGGTCTGAGAGAGTCTTGAGAAATTTAAGCAGGGGTGACTTCAATGTGTCCCAAAAATAAAACTGGTACCCTCACTTATTGTTTGTGGCCCTGCCACAGGCTCTGTGCGTATTGGAGTGCTGTGGCTGGAGTCATAGAGAAGGTCTTGGGGATCGAAGTCCAGGTGGGACCCAGTCTCTGTGCTCTTGGCTTTGTCTAATTTACCCCATTCAAATGTCCATGGGAAAGAGTTTTTTTAACATTGTCACCTTTCTGTGTGAGGAAGAACATTCTCTGACATGCTAGGTGTCTGTGAAACCTCAGGTCAGTCAGGGTGGCATAAGTTAATTATGGAACACATTCCTTTAGACTTACAAATGTAGTGCACCAGAAAACTGACAGCTTTTACAAGACTTGGCCGCCCTTTTTGAATTACTTAGAAGCAAATCTGTCCACTGTTTTGATTATGGGTTTTGTCTAGCCATGATGATTTGGTTTGATAAACCTAATGTCATGAGGAGAATTTTGAACAGATGTGGGTTTAATAAATGATGCTGTTGAAGGTTGAGAGCTATGGTCTTATAGTGTTGAGTGGCATTACTTAATACAAATCAATAAATAAAAACGTGTAGCTTTGACTTCTGTTGTAGAACAGTATAGTAGTTGGTTTTTTTTTTGATGTTATGATGCTACATTTTTGTAACTTTCTAATTTTGTAAAGGAATTTTTCAATAAAAAATTTTAATAGGATTAGCTTTTTTAAGACTAAAGTTCACACTGTAGTTTAGCAAATGTGTTTTCATTATTGCTGTGAAAAATTATGGCTAACCATCATCATTAAGGCTTTCAAGAGTTTTTTTTGAAATAGAAATGGATAGGGTGTTGAACACACTCCATGAGGGAAGAACATGCAAGCCCATTTCAATGTCCAACATAATATGCTATGGCTGGATAGGACGAGGTAGTAGGGAGTAAGGAAAAGAAAAATCTCAGTGGAGAGAATGGGATAATAACACCAATAAATCATGATTTGCAAAAAGTCCAGATTTAGAAAAGGTGCATTTCACTTTCTAAAACTGGACCGTTCCAGTTAAAGCTAACCCAAGCATACTATTTAAAGATTTTGTGGAGCAAGCTGAAACAAAATAGGTGTTGACTGTTTTAGTCCTTGCAATGCCTGCTTTTAAATCACGACAGAAACTTATAGACAAGTGGATTTGTTGTTTATTTGTGGACATTTCTGATGACTGACCCATAAGGGTATGGGGGAAAACCTATTCAAGAATTCCATGAATATCTTTAATTCTGAAGAAAATACCCTCTGCTACAAATGCACGCCAGATAAAATGTATCTTGCCAAAGGCCAAACTACAGTTGGTATGTAACCAAAAAATCAGGCTTTTCTGTCTGGAACACAAAATTGTGGCTTGTTACTTGTTGGAAGGTTTATGCACCAGCCAGCTACAAGCAAACCAAAACGCTTAGATGAAATCACAATTTTTGTTTAGTGGACTCAAACTCGGTTACTGGATATAATTCCTGAAATGCAGTATTCTAGTAATCAGCCAATCCTAATGTCAAAGAACTAAAAGCATTACTTTTTAAAAAATCTCACCCACCAAATTCAACTTCAATTATGCAGCAATTCGACTTAAGATGTTTTTGCCATTCGGTACTTGTCATTCAAATTGTTTGTCTGAAATCTGCTGCAGTCTTCAGTGCAGATTTGTTTTGATTGGTGAATGGCCTGAAGGAAGTCTGGGAGAAGTATAATAAAGCAGGAAACAATTTGGAATAGCTTCATTTGTACAGTTTAGTTTGCTAATCATAATTAATGATACCATTTATTATCACTCAGCATGCAGTATAGATTAAATATAATTCTACCAGGTAGTCCAGCACCATGGATGGGTATTATTGACAACCTGTTATTTTGTCAAAGTTTATGTAGACTCAGTGTCACACAAATTGATAAGCTACACACACACAATTGTGTAGGTACAGCAGATGCTTGGGAGGGCAATGGAATATCATTGTTCATTGCAAGGGAATGGAATATATTAAGTAGAACTGTTTTCTTACAGTTGTATACAGTGTTGAAGCCATGTTGGGTGTACTGTGCGCAATTCAGTTCTCCTCATTTAAGGAAGAACATAATTACTTTGGCTGTATTTTAAGAGACGGTTTCCTTTAACTGGTTCCTGACTAGATGAGGGTTATTTTAGGAACAATAGTTACAGTCTGGACTTGTGTCCAGTGGAATTTAGAGTGAGATGACTTTATTGAACCTTACAAGATCCTGAGGGAGCTTGAAAAAGTGGATGCTAAAAAGATATTTCCCTTTATTGGAGAGACTAAACCAGGGTGCCCAAAAGGGTTTTCCCATTTGAGATAAACAATATTTTTGTTTTCTCTCACTTAATTGTGAGTCCTTTTGAACTTGTTTGTTCCACTGCCCTTCCTCGAAGGCAGGATTGTTGAGTATTTTTTTAAGGTGCAGTTCGAATCTTTGCAAACAGAGAAGTCCAAGCATGTTGGGGCTAGGGAGGGAAGTGGTATTGAGACAGTCAGATCAGTTATGATCTTACCAAATGGCAGATTAGGCTTGAGTAAATCTATTCTTGTTCCGAGTTCATGTACTCAATGTTTGAACAGGGAAAGCAATATACTCCTTGATGAAATTTAAGGACTAGGAATGAACAGAAAGGCTGAGGGTCAAACTCTGAATAGATGATGGTAGGATGGCTAATTCACCCTCCAAACCAGCCGTTTATCCCCTTCTCCACTCTCCGGCTAATCCTCTCCAACTCTGTGTGTGCTTTCACTAGCATGGCTGTGTGAAGACCAAACCAGCAAGCTAAAAGGAAGACTATTAAATAGGAGGTTGGGGTGGAGGTGTAAGAGTGGAGAATGGTTTTAAACTTCAAAGAAATAATGCATTTATATGAATGTTATTAATCAGCACTCAGTTGGAGTATGTAATGCTGAACAGTTTTACTTCAAAAAGATTTATATTTGTGTGTAATTTACATCTCCAAGCATTTCATATACTGTACATAACTCAAAGTGAAGTGTCTGTGTTAAAGACAAACATGCAGTTGTTCCAAGACAGGGTTAGCAAGCTAGGCCAAATAAGATTTGTTAACATTGGATTCAGAACTCGGTGACGTTAAACATTCCATGACACTAGAAATTGCTCAACTGTTCCTAACTGGACTTTACAAATAACAGACCTTGGACACCAATTTATAAATTCAACAAAAGGTTGTTGTGGTTCTGTTCGCTGAGCTCAATTTGTGTTGCAGACGTTTCGTCCCCTGTCTAGGTGACATCCTCAGTGCTTGGGAGCCTCCTGTGAAGCGCTTCTGTGATCTTTCCTCCGGCATTTGTAGTGGTTTGAATCTGCTGCTTCCGGTTGTCAGTTCCAGCTGTCCGTTGCAGTGGCCGGTATATTGGGTCCAGGTCGATGTGCTTATTGATTGAATCTGTGGATGAGTGCCATGCCCTCCTAGGAATTCCCTGGCTGTTCTCTGTTCAGCTTGTCCTATAATAGTAGTGTTGTCCCAGTCGAATTCATGTTGCTTGTCGTCTGTGTGTGTGGTTACTAAGGATAGCTGGTCGTGTCGTTTTGTGGCTAGTCGGTGTTCGTGTATACGGATCGTTAGCTGTCTTCCTGTTTGTCCGATGTAGTGTTTTGTGCAGTCCTTGCATGGGATTTTGTACACTACATTGGTTTTGCTCATGCTGGGTATCAGGTCCTTCGTTCGTTCTAGTGAATTGTTGTCTGAGCGTGGCTGTTGGTTTGTGTGCTGTTCTGAGTCCTAGTGGTAGCAGTAGTCTGCTGTCAGTTTGGAAATGCTCCTGATGTATGGTAGTGTGGCTAGTCCTTTGGGTTGCGGCGTGTCCTCGTTCCGTTGTCTTTCCCTTAGGCATCTGTTGATGAAATTGCGAGGGTATCCGTTTTTGGCAAATAGAGGTGTTCTTCTTCCTCTTTTTGCAGTTCTGGTGTGCTGCAGTGTGTTGTGGCCCTTTTTTGAATAGTGTCTCGATGCACCTTCTTCTTTTGTGTGTGTTGGGGTGGTTGCTTTCGTGTGTGTGCGTGCGTGTGCGTGCGTGTGTGTGTGTGCGTGTGTCTTTCCTGTAAACCTTTGTGGTGAATTCTCTGTTCGGTGTTCTCTGTACCATCACATCTAAGAATGGGAGTTGGTTGTCCTTTTCTTCCCCTCTAGTGAATCGGATTCCTCTGAGTGTGGTGTTGATGATCCAGTGTGTGTTCTCCTATTTGTGTTTTTAATGATTACAACAAGTTTTATATTAATTGATTATGTAAGTTTCTTTTTCTTTTTAGTAGAACACAAATGAAATCTAAAGCAATCTAATTAATTATCTAAGCCCAATCTTCTCTGAATATAAACCTTCACTCCTACATCACCAAACGAAGGCAGATACAATTGAAGGATTAATCCTAAAAAAAATCATAAGTTGCCGATTTGGATAACTGTCAAGATTCGAGTGGTGCTGGAAAACAACAGCAGGTCACGCAGCATTCGAGAAGCAGAAAAATCGACGTTTCGGTCAAAAGCCCTTCATCAGGAATGATGGAAGGCTTTTGCCCAAAATGTTGAATTTTCTGCTCCTTAGATACTGCCTGACCCACTGTGGTTTTCCAGCACCATTCTAATCTTGACTATAATCTCCAGCATCTGTAGTACCCACTTTGGCCCTATTTGAATAACCGTTCCAACCATTATTGCCAGGCTTGTCTGACTTTGACTTTGCATTATGATTGATGGCTTTCGAATTCAAGACAAACAGCTTCTGCAGACCTCCAGCGACTTTGCCTTTTTACTTACAGACTGGGGTTCTCTTCTTCTAGCCTTGCAACCAGTCAACTGGAGAATACCTAGAGAGAGCAAAACCCAACAACCCAGTCCTGCAGCTTCCAAAGCAGCACTCTGCCTCCTGTCCAAGAATCTAGTTAAAGCCAGTTTACTGTCTTTTGTCAATGGTGTTCGTAGCACCTGCATTATCCTTCCAGAACCGTTCTCAATAACAAAAATCCCTCAATAACAAAGAGCCCTTTTGTTCTCTCCTTTTTTAAAAACACCCTGCTGTTAGAAGTTCAACTCTCAGCTGCAATTTGCAGTTCCAAACTAAAACTTAAATAAAAATGAAGGCTCCGTGCAGTGGTTTAGCTGTGACCTCATCAGTCTGCAGAAAGCATGGTTATAATCATGGCTTTTTATATGGGTTCATTTTCAAAAAACGTTTGTTATTTTATGTTAATTTGAATGCTATGGTATTTGAAATTGCTGTCTTTTGTATGTTGTGTTTGTACGTTTAATGCGCAGTGATAATTATTGGTCATTTTCAGTTATGTTTGAATTCTTAAAATTCTGTTCTCCTTGATCCCAAAGAATTTACTCAAACCATACAGTGGAATTGCTACCATTTTGAGTTGAAGGGTGTGGATGTTGAAAGTAATGGATGGGGTGACAATCAAATAAGCTAGTTTGTCCTGGAGCAGGTCGGGCTTAACTGAATGTTAGACAAGCAGGAAGCTGGAAGAACACAGCAACCAGCCTCCTGCTTGTCTACTTTGGATTTCAGCTCTGCAGTTTGTCTCCAAATGAATGTTAGAGCTGCAGTCATTCAGGCCAGTTGAATATTCCATCACACTCCTCACATGAGTCTTTTATAGATGGTGAGCAGCTACTATGGAGATGGGAGGTGGGTTACTGACCACAGAATTCCCAGTCCCTAACTTGTGAGCACTGGTGTTCTGCAAGAATCATCATGCTGTTTGTAATCTATATAAATAATTTTGAAAATTGTGTGGCCTGATTTAAATTTGCAGATGACAAAGAAATTAGTGAAGTTGTGGACTGAGGAAGTTTGTCAAAGATTATATCAGGATATAGATGAGTTGGAAAATCGAGCAGAGAAATTGCAGATGTAGTTTAATCTGGCCAAGTGTGAGGTGATGTATTTTGCGAGGTCAAAAACAAGAGGAAAGTATACAGTAAACGGTAAGACCTTTCAGGAGCATTGATATCCAGAGGGATCTTTTAAGTGCAAGCCCGTAGCTTTCTGAAGGTGGAACATGGGGTGATCGGGTGAGGTGGTAAACAATGCTTGCCTTCTTTGATCGAGACATTGAGTATAAGAAACATAAGAAGTAGGAGCAAGAGTCGGCCATCTGGCCCCTTAAGCCAGCTTTACCTTTACAGTAAGATCATGGCTGATCTTTTTGTGGACTCAGCTGCACTCCTCCAACCACTCACCATAACCCTTAATTCCTTTACTGCCTCTGCCTTAAAAACATCCAACGAAATGGCCTCGCCTGCTTTATTGGGGAGGGAATTCCATAGATTTACAACCGTTTTGAGGAAAGTGGTTCCATAGAATAGAATCGCTACTATGTGGAAGCAAGCCATTTGACACATCGAGTCTACACTGACCCTCCGATTGGGTAACCCAGCCAGTTCCACCCTACCCCTGTAACCCTGCATTTCCTAAGGCTAATCCAGCTCGCCTGCATATACATGGGCATTATGGGCAATTCACCTCACCCGCACATCTTTTGGACTGCGGGAGGAAACCCACACAGACACAGGGAGAAAGTACCCTGAGGGTGGAATTGAACCTGGGTCTCTGGTGCTGCGAGGCAGCAGTGCTAACCACTGAATTGCTGTGCAGCCCTAAAACCCAGTGGAATCTGCTCTCCCTTAATTTTGAGGCTATGCCCCCTAGTTCTAGTTTCACCCACTAGTGGAAACTCTTCCTGATTTTGGAATTGACAAAATACATTCATATTTTTATGTTTCTATAAGAGTCAAACCCCCTCCCCACCCCACCGCATTCTTCTAAATTCCAGTGAGTATAGTGTCAGTCTGCTCAATCTCCTCTCCTAAACCAACCCTATTGTTGCGCCTGCCAAACAGTTTGTTTTAACACTCATATATCTAGCAAACAAATTGCGAGTCAACTCTTAATAGTAATAAACTGTTTATTATAATATTAATTGTGTTATATAACAAGATACACTATAAACTAACAATTTGCACTATAAATCTAATCCACAATCTTGTACTGTAACTTAACTCTGGATGATCATATACCACCACACTAGTCTTGACCTTGATCCATGTGGCAATAATAGTCTGGTCGTCTTCTCCCTGTGGTCCCAGGAGTGTCTTCACTTCAGTGGTTGGTTTCAACTCGCTGCTCTTGATGATGTTATGGTGATTCTTATACTTGGAAGTCTTTGTGTCCTTTTGGCAGGGTCTTTGATGTCTACCAACAAATTAATCAGGGCTCGATCATCTTGATTGATCGGAACCAATCAGGTATTTACATGCTGATGACAGGGTGGGTCCTTGGTCATACATTCCTAGAGGTGTTGGGGCACATTAGTTAGGGAGACCTTTCCAAATAACGGTGTGAGGCATCCCTTCATCTGGTAAACAACCCAATGTTTCCAATTGACCTGGGGATGGTGTTCAGGTCAATTTTCATTCAATTCATATTCAAGTGTATATTGTATTGTCTGCAGCTGCTGAGTCAATTGTATGCTGTCTGTAGCTGTAGCCTGTCTGGATTCTGCCGCTTGTTTATTTTAGTGTCCTTTGAGCATAACCAAGGCTTGCCTCAATTTTACAGCATGTCTCATTTATTGTCCCTTTTTTCATAAGTCCATCATTTTGAGCAGCCCATCCAGCTGCACTGTCAACTCCAGATTCAACGGAGTGAATCTTCTCTACACCCCTCCCAGTGCCAATACATCTCTTCTCAAACAAGATCAAAACTATTTACTGCACTCCAGGTGTGGCCTCACCAGCACCCTGTACAGCCACAGCATAACCTCGTTTTTCAACTCCATCCCTTTAACATTGAAAGACAATATTCCATTTGCTAATTACCTTCCACACCGGTAAACCAACTTTTTGTGATTCATGCACAAGGACACCCAGGCCTCTCTATACAGTGGTATGTTGCAATTTTTCACCATTTAAATGAAATAGTCCATTTTCCTGTTATTCCTACCAAAAGGGATGACCTCACATTTACCAACATTTGTACCCCATCTGCTTGACCCTTGCCCACTCACTCAACCGATCTCTATCTTTCTGCAGACTTTGTCCTCTGCATGCATTGCACAATCATCTTATTCAACTGCAAACTCTGACACACTACTACTTGGTCTCCAACTCCAAATCATCATTGTAAACCATTGCGGTCCCAACATTAGCTTATCAAATACCTTCTTGAACTCTAAATACACTGTATCCACCGGTTCCCTGTTGTCCACTGTACTCATAAGGTCTTCAAAGAATTCCAATCAATTAGATAAATGTGACCTGCCTTTCATTAACCACGCTGCATCTGTCAGATGGTACAGTTGTCTATCCAGATATCTCACTATTTCCTCCTTGATAGAGTCAATGGAGTTCAACCTGGATAAACATAAAGTGATGCATTTTCGAAGGTCGAACTTGAATGCTGAATATAGGATTAAAGACAGGATTCTTGGCAGTGTGAAGGAACCGAGGGATCTTGGTGCTCATGTACATAGACCCCTCAAAGTTGCCACCCAAGTGGATGGGGTTGTTAAGAAAGCATATGGTGTTTTGGCTTTCATTTAACCAGGGGGGTCGAGTTTAAGAGCTGCGAGGTTTTGCTGCAGCTCTACAAGTCCCTGGTGAGACTACACTTGGAATATTGTGTCCAGTTCTGGTCGCCCTCTTATAAGAAAGATTCAGAGGCTTTGGAGAGGGTGCAAAGAAGGTTTACCAGGATGCTGCCTGGACCGGAGGGCTTGCTTTACAAAGAGAAGGTGACCAAGCTCTGATATTTCTTTCTGGAGAGGAGGAGGAATAAAGGAGACCTGATTGACATATACAAGATAATGAGAGGAACAGGTAGAGTCAATAGTCAGAGACTCTTCCCCAGGGCAGGATTGACTGGTATGAGGAGTCATAGTTTGAAGATATTAGGAGGAAGGTATAAAGGAGACATCAGAGGTAGGTTCTTTACGCAGAGAGTTGTGAATGCATGGAATGCGTTGCCAGCTGTGGTGGTGGAAGCAGAGTCATTGGGGACATTTAAGCGACTGCTGGACATGCACACGGATAGCAGTGAGTTGAGGGGTGGGTAGGTTAAGTTACTATATTTTATATTAGGATTAAACCTCGGCACAACATTATGGGCCAAAGGGCCTGTTCTATGTTCTAAAGTCAAGCATTTTCCCCACTACATTAGTTAAGCTAATGGGCTCATAATTACTCATGTTTTGTTTACCTCCTTTGGAAGACATCAAATGTGACACCACTGTTTTCAAATCTGCCAGAACTGCCCCAGAGTCCAGTGAGTTTTTGTAAGTTATCACTAACATATTTGTTATTCCACCAGCCGTCTCTTTCAGTAATCTGATGTGCATTCCAAAAGAGCCAGGAGACTTTGTTTACCTGTAACCCCAATGGCTTGCTCAATACTACCTCTTCCGTGGCAATTGTTTCTAGGTCCTCACCTGTTGGAGTCTCCTTGTCATCAATTACTGGCATGTTATTTGTGATCTTATACATTGAAGACAATGTATAATTCCTGTTCAATGGCTCAGCCATTTTCTCACTTCCCATTATTAAAGCCTCTAAAGGGCCAAAGATTGCCTTAGCCACAATTCTTATATATTTATAGAAACTTTTGTTAATTGTTTTTATATTCTGAGCCAGTTTAATTTCTTCATCTGTTTTGCATTTCTTTATAGCTTTATTTGTGACTTTTTGTTGACATTTAAAGATTTCTCAACTTTGTAGTTTCCCACTAATCTTTGCCTCTTTTGTATGCACTAGCTTTCGGTTTTAAAATTGTTTATTTCCCTAATTATCGATGGCTGGTTATCCCTTTCCTACAGTCCTTCCTTTTCACTGGTATATACATTTACTGAGCACTGAAAATACTTCCCATGTTCCTCAATTGTCCCACCACTATAGTCTTTGCTCCCAGCGTACTTGAGCCAACTCTTCTCTCATTCTGTTGTGGTGTCCTTTTGTTTGAGCACAAGATAGTTGTATTTTATCTCCTCACCCTCCTTCTGTATTTTACATTTGACATTCTCTGATCATTCCTTCTGAGAGGATCCCTGAGATCATCAATTATGCCTGTCTCATTACACAGGCCCAGATCTAGATTTAGCTTGCTCCCTTATAGTTTCTATTCCTCCTCAAGGCTGCTTTGACTGAATTAGGTTGACCAATCAATATGTAGATTAAAATCCCCCTGATAATTGCTGTACCATTTTTACATGCACTAATTATTTCTTTTCCTTGTTGCCCACCCCATTATGATATTATTTGGTAGCCTATAGACTACACCTAGTGTCTTTCCCCCTTTTTTTTATTGTTTCTAATTTCCACCCATATTGATTAAAACCTTTTCTCCATAGAACCACCCCTGATGTCATCCTTCAATATCAGAGCTACACCCCTTCCCTTTACTTTCTTGTCTGCTCTTCCAAGTAATCTGATTATTTAATTCCCAGTCATGACCACTGTGCACCTTGTCTCAGTGCTGGCTACTAAATGACTTGTGCCATTTACTCATTTATCTTGTGATGAATGCTATGAGCATTCAAGTAAAATGTCCTTATGCTAGTTTTTTTTACATCCCCTCCTGTTTGAATCTTAACACTTTCACCACATCAATCTTTATTTGAACATTGTTTTTCTGTCAGTACCTGATTTCTATTCACCTCAGTGCTATGCTGTTCAGTTGCTTCTTGTTTTTTATTTTGTTTGATTTCTCTTCTCTTTTTTTTTCCTTAAGCTCTCACCCACTCTAGCTAACTTAGAGCCTCCCTTTAGGTTTTCCTCTCCCTGCCAAACTAGTTTAAAGTCCACCTAACAGTACTACCAAAACCACATTGGTCCCGTCACTGTTTGGGTGAAGCCGCCCCTCTTGAACAGATCCTGCCTTCCTGCCTTCCCCAGAAGTGATCCCAATTATTTATAAATCTAAAGTCCCCCTTCCTACACCACTCCCTCTGTATGTATTAAACTGCCTAATCTGCCAATTCCTCTCCTCACTTCCTTGGTGTTGGTAGTAATCTAGAGATCTTCAGATTTGTACTTTTTTTTTGAGGTCCTGGCTTTCAATTGGTCTGCTAATTCCCAAAATTCAGCCATGAGGACCTGTTGGTACCACATTTCTATGTTGGTACCACAAACACTGGTTAGTCGCCACCCCCCGACCCCACCAAAACACCCTGCAGGTGCTTAGTAATAGGAGGGAGCACACCATCCTAATGTCACGAAGGGGCCACAAAAGCACCTCTCTGTTCCTGTAATGATTGAGTCTACTGCGGAGCTGTAGGTTTACTTTGGCTGCAATTCCCTGAGGCTTTATTACTGTTGCCAGAACTTAGCACAGATGGTTTTCAGGAATTTCTGCAATACCTGCCTTATCCAATGCTTGTGTGTAACAGTCACCCATTCCATACCCTCCTGCATTGTCAGACACCCAACAGTGTAAACCTTCTTCAAAATGCTATCTGTATAACTTGCCTTCTCTCATGTTCCTCAGTGCCTCCAGACCTCACTCAAGCTCCATAACCTGATGCTTGAGTTGGAAGTACTGACAGCTACTGTTGCTCATGAATGCAATCAACATGCAAGAACACATTTCAGGTGGAACATACCACCTGATGGAGCTGAATTGCCATCCTTTTTTAAATAACCCAAAAATTGCCCTACTAAATCTAATTCTCACTAACACATTAGCAGTTAACCAGCAATTTCACCAGGTTATTGGATTAATTTAAGAAAATGTAAAGAGTTCTACTCACCCGTCAAACAACCAATCACTTACTGACTTGGCTATGACATGACCCTGGGACCTTGCACTCCCTCTCACCAAAAGCTGTTGCTTTTGCTTCCCGGTTGGTCCTGCTCGCATTCCATTACCCGTTTGAACTCTTGCCACTGACCTCCCTCTAGTGATGTTCTGGCTCTTCTCCGTCTCGCTCAGTATAAAGCAGGCAAGTCAGGTTGCAGATTTTATTGTCCACATTTTAGTGTTGCGTGTAGTCCTGGTTGTTAAACTATAGGAAGGATGGTGGAGCCTTAGGAGAGGGTATGGAACTGGCTTACCAGAAAGTTGTCTAGTTTAAAAGATGTTAGATGTAAGAAGAATCTGGGTAAAGTTGGATTATTCTCAGTCTAGTGTCAGAGGCTGAGGGGTGACCTGATAGAAGTACATAAAATAAGGACAGGCATGGATAAGTTGAATAGTTGGACTCCCTTTTCCTGCAGGGGAATGTCAAATGCTCGGGGGCATAGGTCTAAGGTTGGCAGGGGAAGAAGGTTGAGGAAAGTTTTTTTTTAACCAGAGTGTAATAGGTGTCTGGTATGTATTGCCAGGAGACATGTAGAAGCAGATATAATAACAAAGTTTGAGGCATTTAGACAGATGCAGGAATAGGGATATCTACCAAGCAGATTGGATTACCTTGGTATGATACCAACTGTGATGACAATGTGGTGGGCCAAAGGGCCTGTTCCTGTGCTGTACTGTTCTGAAACCTTTGTCCTATAAGAGCAGGGTTAGGTCATTCTGCCATTCATTTATCAACCCCATTCTCCTGCCTTCTCCCCATAGTCCTTGACCCCTTTTACTACTTTGCACCTATAAAGGAATAACCAGCTCACTGACACTCAGTTTGAATTTCACTTGAATGCTTGTCTGTAATACCATGATTACGTGCGTATTACTGCCAGGTTTTTGCATCAGTAGTCAGGACATCTCAGGGTTTGTTTGAAAATTTAGAAGAGAAGGTGGTAAGTATCATACAGGTTCTGCAGGACTGGGTTTGCTGTTATTGTGCGGTTGCTTAGATCAATGCCTGATGGTCTATCTCTTGCATTCCTTTGCCTAGACTTATTAGTTTGTTTTATTTCAGAGACCCAGCTAAGAGTGAACCACATTATTGTCGATCTTGAGTCACATGTAGAACAGATGAGGTGAGGGTGGGGGAATTCCTTCTTGAAAGGGCATCATGAACCAGATGGTTCATTCTTGTTTCCATTAGACAAAATTTTAATTCCAAATATTATTCAATTCAAATATTACCATCTACCTTGTTCCAGCACATTAGCTTCGGGTTCTGAGTTATGATTTTAGCTCAGTCACATTCCCACTATACCACCACTACTTTGCACCTATAAAGGAATAACCTGCTCACTGACACTGTGTAAATAAAAAAAAAGTCACGATAACCAGGTAGAAAACCAGTTTAAGTAAAATGGAAACAGATGCATTGTGAAAGTGACATTTCTTTACAGTAGACTGATCAAACAAAATCCAGAAAGAATCAATGGCTGTCTGCGGTAGGATGGCGCACCTGTAGGAACTGATAAAAGATGCCGTGGATTGTCAGTGGTCAGTCACCTGCTAGGTGTTTCAACAAACTCAAAACTGAGGAGGCAGATCTGTCATACTGCAACAGATACAAGCCTATCCCTCTAAGTAAGTGATTTTACAAAAAGCCTGACCAGCCCTGGTACCAGAGGAGAGAAAACCTTGGATGCATTCACAGCCAAGGCTTTGAACTCACCTGAGACCAGATATGCTAACAGAGTTTTTGCCAGCTGCATGTGGATGCGAGAAGCTCGATACGAACCGGGGAATAACTTCATAGTAGAGAGAGAGCTTCATGCACTGGAAAAGATCTGAGAAGAATATATGTAAAGCATCAACAAGACAACAGAGGTTAAACCCCACTTTTCAGAATTAAGTTTTTAAAAAAAGTAAACATTATGGAATGAATTAGTTTCCATAGTTACTGTTGAGAAGGTGGCGATGAATTCCTTTTTGAACCACAGCAGTCTATATGGAGTAGGTAATTTTCAAAGCTGTTACAAACCAAGTTGAAGCATTTTGATACAATGTATTTCCAATTTGGAAAGTGTGTGGCTTGGAGGCATGTTAAATTATTTGAGACGGTTTAGGGAATCCCTCATGGACTCTGTCTGTAAGCCTGTCTTGGTTCATCCCAGAGATCGCACTCTGTGGCAGTCTGGAATATAAAACTGAGAAACGAAGCTCACTCACTTCGATAATTTCAGTCCAAGACAAGATCTGAAGCAGTAGTATCGTTTATTACGCTCTTGCAAAAGAGGTGTGGTGTCTATTGACAAAATAGTCTCACACACCATGTTTAATGAGTACACAATATTTATGTAATTCGTTCCTCTTCCCTCCTCCCATTGCTCCTCCCCTGTTTACATCTCCCACTTCTCTAAGACCGGTGCCCATTACTCTTGTTTATCTCTTGCCTTATCCAGCCTTGTCTGTGACAGAATGCTTATTTCTGGTCTCACAAGGCCGTTTGACCATACCCTGCTGTGGTCCATTGTTAGGTATATCCTCCTTTTACTGCCATCTGCTTCCTTGCTTGCTTTGACCTTATGACCTCTTGATTGTGGTTTGTTCTTGTTTTTGCGGAAGTGGGAAACAGATGCTTATAACTACTGTTTGTACAGGCATATCTAGCTTAACCCCCTCCCCTCACAGCACCTTATCTATTTTTCTGTAACATCTACTATTGTTTGCAGGCACATTTTAGCTAATACAAAAGCAATTATATATTTCCTTCACATAGTTTTCATTCTTGTTAACTCAGCTCTTGGCTGAAACAATTATACCTATATCCCACGAAACTCTTACAGTTTAGTTTAAATGTATTGCCTTTGTTCCCCAATAGCATCAATGTTACACTATAACATAGCTCCAACTTGGCTTGTAGGTATCTAAGGTTCTAACACCATTAGCAGAACAGCACCCCCAAAAGCGCTCAGGCTACTCTCCTCATTGCTGCAAACAAGCTGTCTTATGCGGAAATTGGTATTAAAATTACGAAAACACCACGTCATTTAATTGCTGATTATCTGACTTAAGGACAAAAGTTTGCAGCGGAAGAGAAAATCATTGACCAGTCTGAGTATGTTGGATTAATTAAGCTACATGCACATCAAAGTGGGAAACCTTGATCCAGCCAGGCCAGATGCCTTTAGCTAAATAAGCTTCCCTTTTAACAGAACATCAGGGGCAGCATGGTGGCTCAGTGGTTAGCACTGCTGCCTCACAGCACTAGGGACCCAGGTTTGATTCCAGCCTCTGGCGACTGACTGTGTGGAGTTTGAACAAGGTAAAAACAATAACTGCAGATGCTGGAAACCAAATACTGGATTAGTGGTGTTGGAAGAGCACAGCAGTTCAGGCAGCATCCAACGAGCAGCAAAATCGACGTTTCGGGCAAAAGCCCTTCATCAGGAATAAAGGCACTGAGCCTGACAGCTCAGCACTGTCTCCTTGACTTGTCCGACCTGCCTATCTTCTTTTCCACCTATCCACTCCACCCTCTCCTCCTTGACCTATCACCTTCATCTCCTCCCCCACTCACCCATATGCTACTTTCTCCCCACCCCCACCCTCCTCTAGCTTATCTCTCCACGCTTCAGGCTCACTGCCTTTATTCCTGATGAAGGGCTTTTGCCCGAAACGTCGATTTCGCTGCTCATTGGATGCTGCCTGAACTGCTGTGCTCTTCCAGCACCACTAATCCAGTGTGTGGAGTTTGCACATTCTCCCCGTGTCTGCGTGGTCATACTAAATTGCCCGTAGTGTTAGGTGCATTAGTCAGGGCAAATGTAGGGGGTGGGTTACTCTTCAGAGGGTTGGTGTGGAGTAGTTGTGCCGTAGGGCCTGTTTCCACAATGTAGGGAATCCTAATCTAATCCAATCCTAATGAGAGACTAGTCTAAATTATATGGAAAAAGTTGAGGTAATCTTACTCAACTAAACATGCCCAGTATTATTGTCCTACAAAGTAGCTTTTTAAAAAAAATTCATCTTAGTTTCCCAAAATGCAAATTTAAATTCATAACATTCCAGGGAACAACACCCAAACAGTCAATCCGTGATAAGCAAGTGTACACTCAAATCAGACCACAAAGAGTTAACCTTTCCACCAGCTTCTGTCCTGTCTCCCTTGAACCCTTAAGTCAGTGAATGTAATTTTATAAAGAATGTGTTTTTTTTATTTCTCTTTCTCTCTGTCTTTCTTTCTCTCACACTCACACTCACACTCACACTCACACTCACACTCACACTCACACTCACACACACGATTCAACTTGAGCAAATGTGAGGTCTTGCACTTTGGGGGGGAAAAAAGAATACAGGCATGGACTATTTTCTAAATGGTGAGAAAGTTCACAAAGCCAAAGTACAAAAGGATCTGGGAGTGCTTGTGCAGGATTCTCTAAAGTTGACTTGTAGATTGAGTCAGTGGTTAAGAAAGCAAATGTAATGTTATTTATCTCAAGAGAGTTGGAATACAAAAGTAGTGATGTGCTATTGAGACTTTATAAAGCTGTAGCTGGCCCCATTTAGAATACTGTGATCAATTTTGGGCCTACACCAGAAGGACATACTGGCACTGGAGCGTGACCAGCAGAGATTCACACGGATGATTTCTGGAATGGCAGGCCTAACGTAGGATGAACGGCTGAGAATCCTAGGATTGTATTCATTAGAGCTTAGAAGGTTGAGGGGAGATCTAATAGATAATGCATGGCTTAGAAAGGGTGAACACTGGGAATTTGTTTCTGTTAGGTGGGGAGACTCCGACCTGTAGACACAGCCTTCGAATTAGAGGGAGTCAGTTTAGAATGGAAATGAGGAGATATTTCTTCAGCCAGAGTGTGGTGGGTCTGTGGAATTCATTGCCATGAGGCACAATGGAGGCCAGGATGTTAACTGTCTTCAAAGCAGAGATTGATAATTTCTTGCAAGATCAAGAACTTAAGGGCTACAGGGAGTACCTCAGCCATGATTGAATGGCAGAGTGGACTCGATGGGCCGAATGGCCTGCCTTCCACTCCTATGTCTTTTATAAACATTTTCCAACTTTCTGACTCTGTCAGTTTCAGCCTTAGTGTTTTTTCTAGTCTGTAAGGGTAATCAGGCATTCATATTCCAGAACAGTCAAAATTAGGGAGCTGAGCTTCATGAAAAAATGTATCTGGATTGTTTTATTGCATGCATATTCTACTCAGTTTATTAAATTACAAGTTCTTTTCCTATTGAGTATAAGTTTTGTTAAGAGTCTTCAAGATAAAACAGAAACTCCGTTATCCAACTGTAAAATATGTGCAGCTTCCAGCTCTTGGGGTCAAAGGGTAAGAAAGCTGTGCGGTTGCCAGAGTTGACCAAAATCATGGGCACATCCAAAGGTGTAGCAGGAGTTAGTGTAGATATTAGGGGTGCTGGAAGAGCACAGCAGTTCAGGCAGCAGCAAAATCGACGTTTTGGGCAAAAGCCCTTCAGGAATAACGGCAGTGAGCCTGGAGCATGGAGATAAGCTAGAGGAGGGTGGGGGTGGGGAGAAAGTAGCATAGCGTACAATGGGTGAGTCGGGGAGGGGATGAAGGTGATAGGTCAGCGAGGAGAGGGTGGAGTGGATAGGTGGAAAAGAAGATAGGCAGGTAGGACAAGTCCGGACAAGTCATGGGGACAGTGCTGAGCTGGAAGTTTGGAACTAGGGTGAGGTGGGGGAAGGGGAAATGAGGAAGCTGTTGAAGTCCACATTGATGCCCTGGGGTTGAAGTGTTCCGAGGCGGAAGATGAGGCGTTCTTCCTCCAGGCGTCTGGTGGTGAGGGAGCGGCGGTGAAGGAGGCCCAGGACCTCCATGTCCTTGGCAGAGTGGGAGGGGAAGTTGAAATGTTGGGCCACGGGGCGGTGTGGTTGATTGGTGCGGGTGTCCCGGAGGTGTTCCCTAAAGCGCTCTGCTAGGAGGCGCCCAGTCTCCCCAATGTAGAGGAGACCGCATCGGGAGCAACGGATACAATAAATGATATTAGTGGATGTGCAAGCAGAACTTTGGATGTGGAAGGCTCCATTAGGGCCTTGGATAGAGGTGAGGGAGGAGGTGGGGGGCGCAGGTTTTACAATTCCTGCAGTGGTAGGGGAAAGTGCCAGGATGGGAGGGTGGGTTGTCGGGGGGGTGTGGACCTGACTAGGTAGTCACGGATGGAACGGTCTTTGTGGAAGGCGGAAAGGGGTGGGGAGGGGGTGGGGTCTTTTTGGAGGTGGCGGAAATGTCGGCGGATGATTTGGTTTATGCAAAGGGTGGAAGGTGAGCACCAGGGGCGTTCTGTCCTTGTTACGGTTGGAGGGGTGGGGTCTGAGGGTGGAGGTGCGAGATGTGGACGAGATGCGTTGGAGGGCATCTTTAACCACGTGGTAAGGGAAATTGCAGTCTCTAAAGAAGGAAGCCATCTGGTGTGTTCTGTGGTGGTCCTCCTGGGAGCAGATACGACAGAGGTGGAGGAATTGGGAATATCCAAAGTTCTGCTTGCACATCCATTGTTGGGGACGTCGGGAGAGGAAAAAACGGAGGGCTTGGAGTCCCTGGTCGTGGCGGATGGAGGTGTAGAGGGATTGGATATCCATGGTGAAGATGAGGCGCTGGGGGCCGGGGAAACGGAAGTCTTGGAGGAGGTGGAGGGCGTGGGTGGTGTCTCGAACGTATGTGGGGAGTTCCTGGACTAGGGGGGATAGGACGGTGTCGAGGTAGGTAGAGATGAGTTCAGTGGGGCAGGAGCATGCTGAGACAATGGGTCGGCCAGGGTGGTCAGGCTTGTGGATCTTTTTTCCTCTCCAGACGTCCCCAACAGTACCCTTCCACCGACCCACTCATTCGTTTGGCTGAACTGGTCCTCACCCTTAACAATTTCTCCTTTGAATCCTCCCACTCCTTTCAGACCAAAGGGGTAGCCATAGGCACACGTATGGGCCCCAGCTAAGCCTGTCTCTTTGTTGGCTACATAGAGCAGTTGATCTTCCGTAATTACACCGGCACCACTCCCCACCTCTTCCTCCGCTAAATTGATGACTGCATTGGCACCACCTCGTGCTCCCGCGAGGAGGTTGAGCAATTCATCAACTTCACCAACACGTTCCACCCTGACCTAGACCATCTCTGACACCTCCCTCCCCTTCCTGGACCTCTCCATCTCCATTTAATGACGACCGACTTGATACTGACATTTTTTAACAAACCCACCGACTCCCACTGCTACCTGGATTACACCTCTTCCCACCCTACATCTTGCAAAAATGCTATCCCATATTCCCAATTCCTCTGCCTCCGCCGTATCTGCTCCCAGGAGGACCAGTTCCACCACAGAACATCCCAGACGGCCTCCTTTTAGAGACCGCAATTTCCCTTACCACGTGGTTAAAGATGCACTCCAACGCATCTCGTCCACATCCCGCACCTCCACCCTCAGACCCCACCCCTCCAACCGTAACAAGGACAGAACTCCCCTGGTGCTCACCTCCCACCCTACCAACCTTCGCATAAACCAAATCATCCGCCGACATTTCCACCACCTCCAAACAGACCCCACCACCAGGGATATATTTCCCTCCCCACCCCTTTCTGCCTTCCACAAAGACCGTTCCCTTCGTGACTACCTGGTCAGGTCCACGCCCCCCTACAACCCACCCTCCCATCATGGCACCTTCCCCTGCCATCGCAGGAACTGTAAAACCTGCGCCCACACCTCCTCCCTCACCTCTATCCAAGGCCCTAAAGGAGCCTTCCACATCCATCAAAGTTTTACTTGCACATCCACTAATGTCATTTATTGTATCCGTTGCTCCCGATGCGGTCTCCTCTACATTGGGGAGACTGGGCGCCTTCTAGCAGAGCACTTTAAGGAACATCTCTGGGACACCCGCACCAATCAACCACACCGCCCCATGGCCCAACATTTTAACTCCCCCTCCTACTCTGCCGAGGACATGGAGGTCCTGGGCCTCCTTCATCGCTGCTCCCTCACCATCAGATGCCTGGAGGAAGAACACCTCATCTTCTGCCTCGGAACACTTCAACCCCAGGGCATCAATGTGGACTTCAACAGTTTCCTCACTTCCCCTTCCCCCACCTTACCCTAGTTCCAAACTTCCAGCTCAGCACTGTCCCCATGACTTGTCCGGACTTGTCCTACCTGCCTATCTCCTTTTTCCACCTATCCACTTCACCCTCTCCTCCCTGACCTATCACCTTCATCCCCTCTTCCACTCACCTATTGTATTCTATGCTACTTTCTCCCCACCCCCACCCTCCTCTAGCTTATCTCTCCACGCTTCAGGCTCACTGCCTTTATTCCTGATGAAGGGATTTTGCCTGAAATGTCGATTCTTTTTTTTTTCGCTGCTCCTTGGATGCTGCCTGAACTGCTGTGCTCTTCCAGCACCACTGATCCAGAATTAGTGGGCAGCACGGTGGCACAGTGGTTAGCACTGCTGCCGCACAGCGCCAGAGACCCGGGTTCAATTCCCGCCTCAGGCGACTGACTGTGTGGAGTTTGCATATTCTCCCCGTGTCTGTGTGGGTTTCCTCCGGGTGCTCCGGTTTCCTCCCACAGTCCAAAGATGTGCAGGTCAGGTGAATTGGCCATGCTAAATTGCCCGTAGTGTTAGGTAAGGGGTAGATGTAGGGGTATGGGTGGGTTGCGCTTCGGCGGGGCAGTGTGGACTTCGGCAATGGGCCGAAGGGCCTGTTTCCACACTAAGTAATCTAATCTAATCTGGTTTCCAGCATCTGCAGTCATTGTTTTTACCTAATGTAGACATTAGCTGACTTCCCTTCAGCAGGTATGCAGGCATGGGTAAGAACAAAGAGCTCAACTTGCTCCCTGATCATACAGGGTGGATTGATGGTATAAGCTTCTATTGTCTGAGACAGTGATAATCGCATATCCTGACATGTTTGTCTTCTGGAAAGAGAAGAGCAGCCATCAACAAAAAGTGTGAAATCTGGGTTAACAACAGTCTGATCTATAAGATCAGGACGTGGCCTAGTGACAAGGTCATTTATAATGACAGTGACTAAGGTGGCCCGCAGTGAGGTGTCGAGTACGTTTAGAGGTAAGCAAAGATACTGCAGAATGGGAAGTAGACTTCCACGGTTTGGTGTTAAGTTATACTAGAGGCAGCCAATACCATAGTATGGATGGCTGGGAGAATCTGGGTACATAAAGGCATACCTTGAGCAATAGGGTCAAGTTTAGTGGAATAGTGGGCAACAGGGAGTCATGATGAACCATGTTGGGTGAAAACAACTATAGCCCAGTTTTCAAGGATGGCAACATAGAGGTGGAAGTGGTGGTCATATAAAAGTTGGCCTAATGCAGGAGCTGAAGAGAGGATAGTTTTTTAAGCTCCATAAAGGCTTGTAGTTGTTCAGGGGTGTGCTCATACTGTTGAGGGGCATTAGATGAGGACAAGGAAGATAATTTGAGTTAGAGCACAATTGGGAATCATTGTCAGCAATAATTGACAAGATCTAGAAACGACCTCATCTGTTTGGGAGTGGTTGGAGGAGCAATACAAAGAATAGGAGCAATATGTTCATGTATCAAGTGTCGATTAGATTCAGAGGTGAGAGTACCTAGGAACTTCTTTCTGATTTGCCTTAACCTCACTGGGGGGTACAAAGCCTCATTGATGGAGATGGTTCACTAAGGTAGTGAAGTCCGTGTGATTGGAAGATTCATCAGGGCTAGTGAGAAGGAGGTCATCGACATATTGAACTAGGGTACAGCCTCTAGGCAATTCAAGTGATTCAAGTTGGGTGTGAAAGGTCTCTGAAAAAGGGTGGGTGAGCGAACAAACCTTTGAGGATGGTGGGTCCACATATATTAATAGCCCTGAAAAGTGAAGGCAAAAAGATACTGGCTATCTAGATGCAAAAAATGCATGTTGGAGATCATCAGTAAAAAGCTTGGCATTAGCTGGGACTTGGCTGAGAATAGTAGCCGGATTGGCAACAAGAGGGTGAAGGGGCTTAACGATTTTATTCATTTCTCTAAGATCTTGAACAAGTCGCCATTCAGGACATCTAAGTTTTTAGGAATGGGAAAAGTGGGTATATTGACAGGAGAATGGCTTGGGACTAAGATGCCTTGCTATAAGAAAGCATCAATAACAGTTGAACACCAGCTTCAGGTTCTGGCTTCAGGGGGTATTGGGGTATAGAGGGGAGAGTAGAATTAGGTTTCACAGGAAACCTAGGTAGATGTGATTCTAGCAACCTAGCAACTCTGTTACCTTCCACCCCTGAAACTCGCAGCCTCATTCCTGATGAAGGGCTTTTGCCCTAAACATCGATTCTCCTGCTCCTTGGATGCTGCCTGAGGTGTTGTGCTTTTTCCAGCACCACCCTCTCTCTTCTAATCTGCAGTCCTCACTTTCGCCCAAAGTTCTAGCAAGGCCCACTTCTGTTTTAGAGGCTGCCCAGACTTCTGGGTATACTACGTCCCGCAGGCAGCGGTGGGCGTGATGATTGAGGATGCTGTGAATTGAATAAGGCTGACCGTAAAGTAAGATCGAACCTTGAGCAAGCATCTGAATATTATGGGAGGTTTGATCAGCTTGTTGAAAAGAATCTTAGCGACAAAGCCCAGTTCTTTGGCTTGGTGTTCTGGATTCATGAGTGGTGACATGAGGGAAAATAAGAAGGCCAGCTTTCCAAATATGAGGAACTGACACTAGGAGGGCACTGCTAGCAGGTGAAGTGATCTCACCAGTCACCCAAACATGTTTAGTAGTGCCCAGCAAGGGATCAAAGTTTTGTTCAAGGCTGTGATCCGTCCTGGAGGAGTCATAAACTAAAGTAACTTGGCAGAGGGTGAGGGACATTATGTAAAGTCAGATTAAAAGAGTGAGGATCCAAATCAAGAGACCACCATTGATGTGGCTTTGTATTTGTGTTGACGAGTTGAACAAAATGGATCCTGAATTAGGATACCTTCATCGTGACATTCAATAGTAATACGTAGAGAACAGAGGAGATCTCTGGCGAATAGGGGGATATCTAACCTATCAGTAACAACAAAGCGAAAAGCAAGCGAGATACAATTTTTCCACACCACTGGAGGGACAGTGTATGCATAACAACTAGAGCAACCACCAAAACCTTGTAGGGCTTCAACATCGTCTGAGATTTGAAAGTCAAAGGTGCTTAGATTAATTACCAGGATGTTGCCTGGTCTGCAGGGAAGGTCTTATGAGGAAAGGCTGAGAGACTTGGGTCTGTTCTCATTGGAAAGAAGGTGGCTAAGGGGGGATTTGATAGAGACATACAAGATGAACAGAGGATTCAATAGGGTAGACAGAGAGAGACTTTTTCTGAGGATGATGACGTCAGCTTATACGAGAGGGCATATCTACAGATTGAGGGGTGATAGATTTAAGACAGATGTCAGAGGCAGGTTCTTAGTGGTAAGGGCATGGAAGCACAACACCTGCCAATGTATTCAACTCAGCCACCTTAGGGAGATTTAAACAATCCTTAGATAAGCACATGGATGATTTTCGGATAGTGTAGGGGGACGAGCTGAGAATAGTTCGCAGGTCGGCGCAACATCGATGGCCGAAGGGTCTGTTCTGTGCTGTATTGTTCTCTGTTCTATGTTTTATTAGCGGGAAACGATGAAACGGTGGCTCCCGTGTTGACCATGAATTTAATATCCTGACCATTAACGTTGAGAGTTAGCTTAGGTTCATCCACTGGTCTAGTGGTAATCACGGGAAGATTCAAGGGAGGATGATGACCTAAGTCAGGGAGTCAGGTTTGGAACTGTTTCTGTGTAGTAAAAGGGGCAACCTGCTGGGGTCCCTGGGAAGGGAGATCAGAACGTAGCTGGTTTCTTGAATTCTGGTGATCATCAGGGGCTGCCTTGGGAAAGGGCAGTTCTTGGACCAGTGTTCTAGTTGATTATAGTTGAAGCAAATGTCTGGTTGTTTGGGGGCTTTAGGGGGTGGGAGAGGTGGAGAGAAATAGTAAGGGGCATCATAGATTGTTAGGTAGGGTGGTACATAGGAGGATGCCAAGGTCTATAGGGATGTTGTTGATGTGGTACCAATCCTATTGTCTTGCCACACTGGACGACAGTATGAGGGGTCCATTTGATAGCCTAGCTGGCCTTATGTAGGGAAAGGTCTATTTGGAGTTGCAGTTTTAGGTCTAGCCCCTGCAGTTTGGGCAAATTCGATCTTGGCCTTAACCATTGAGGCCTTACTGTCTGGGATCCTTTAGTTCCTAGAAGTAACATACTACTTTAATTGGCATCTTGCCAGTGCATATCATGGGCTTTAATAGCTTTCTGTACCTGATCAGGTAGGACTGTCATACATAAGGCATTAAATTGGGATGATTGTTCTTGTGAGTACGGAGCATCACCAGAGTAAGCACCAGTCCTTAAAGCAGACAAGGGAATCCTCTGCTCCTTCGCCTGAGTGAGGTTTACATGTGAGGACCTTACGTTGATCACACAGCACACTGCTTGACAGAGGCAGGTAATAAGACGAAAGTGAGGACTGCAATTGCTAGAGATTACAGTCAAGTGTGCAGCTGGAAAAACACCGCAGGTCAGGCAGCATCCGAGGAGCAGGATAATTGATGCTTTGGGCTAAAGTGCTTCATCAGGAATGAGGCTGGGAGCCTTGGGGGTGGAGAGATGCCCTGAGGCTCCCAGCCTCATTCGTGATGAAGGACGTTTACCCAAAACGTCAATTTTCCTGCTCCTTGGATGCTGCCTGACCTGTGTTTTTCCAGCAGTACACTCTTGACCAGATGTTCACCTGGATGCATAGGCGCGAGTTGGGTGTGATTTATTACATTCTAAAATGTCTAAGAACTCAGTCCATTTTTTAGGTGAAAGTGCGCATGCGGTGAGGTTAAGTAAGTCTTGAGAGGCCGCATTGTAAATGGTCCTAGTCCTATTTAATATAATTATCGAATCCTTTGGGATTCTTTCCATAGTCTAGAGTCTTGATGACACTAAAGTGTTCATGACGCTTCCAGGGTTGATAAAGGTTAAGAAATGCATTTTGTTCCTGATTCTGGGCAAGTGGGTTAAGGACTTTTCTCGTCTGGAAATTTCCCCTTAGCCATTTCATGTCAGGGTGAGTGCAAGGACGAACATTAAGGTCCCTAAACTTTGACTGTAATTTATCAATGTCTTCAGGACTCGTTTGTGGTTGCGCTGTGGCACTCAAAGGTGCCTTCTCGGGGTTCCCTTCGTGTCTTAACCTGAGTTGATCCCAAGTGTGGGTGGCAATGGGATTTTGGTAACCTTGATCATCCAAATTTTTATTATGCTGGATGGGAGAGGCAAATGAGGAAAAAAGGGTATGGACCTTGGCACGTTCGTCCTCAGAATAGGAAGGGGGGGTGTTCAGGTGATTTTGTTTCATAGCACTTGCTTTGATCGTATTACGGGTAGATTTCGAGGAAGTCCCTGTTGGGGAACAAGAAGGACATAATAAAAATCTCCTCCTCCTCCAAATCCAATTCAAATTCCTCGCTTACAGGAGAATCATTGTCCTCTAATAATGGGTCTTTGGGATAGGTGGGGATGAAGGAGTTATCCTTGTTGTCTGCCTGGCCCTGTGTGGCTGCAGTCTGATTTTTATTTACTGATTTCCCTTTTCTTTGAGGCCCCTGAAATTTCAGATTAGGTTGTGGTTCTCTGCCTTCTTTTTGTTTTTTTTTTCTCTAGCCAATCCCAATTCTGTTTCTAAATCACGCGTGTCACATTTGCGTTTTAGTTCTGTCTGATCTAATTCAAATCCTTCCTCAGTTAATGGACTGATTTCCCCCCCCCCCCCTTTTAATACAGTTTTGTCTCCATGATTGCATGGATTTTTCCCATTTTTCTTGAACTACATTTTTCCACACTGAGATGGCTTCTTGCTTTTTACTCCCCCCAACCTTGTTTCCATATCTTGTTCAACTTTCATATCTAGATTTAGATCACATGTGCCTCCCTTTATTCTGTTTGGGAGCTGCACCTGATATTCCCCTTAATTGTTTCTCATAATTAGGATACATACTCACTTAGTGACATTTGCCTTCTGCCTTCTCTAGGGTCGCACCAATATTTATTGTATACCTTCATAAAACTTTGTAAAACCATTGTCTCTTACCTTCGCAAAAGTCTCTATTTTCAGTGCCTATTTAAATGATCTCATTCGGGGTTCTGTCAGGGTGTGTGAGAGTGAAATGGGGGAAGTGACAGACGAGTCCGACTTAAGAGGAAGCTCCTCTTTTTTTTTCCCTAGTTTCACTCCTACATATCGCTTGTTGGAATCCTGTTTGCAGCGCCAAGTTGTTAATGTACCTATTTGAGACAGCTCAGGGAATCCCTGGACACAACCTGTAAGTCCTGGAGATTGTACTTTGTCATCTAGAATATAAAACAGTTTAGTTTAAAGTAATACCTTTTTTATTTAATCATGTAACCAATGTTATGCTATAACATAGCTCATGCCTGGCTTGTAGGTACCTAAGGTTCTAAAACCTTTCACAGAACAGCAGCTCCAGCTGTTATCCCTAAGAGCTCTCTCGGGCTTCTCCCCTTATTGTAGCAAACATGCAAACAGAATTTGGTATTAAAATTACAAAAATGCCTCCTGTCTTTAATCAGATAAGCAGCAATTAAATGGCAAAAGCTTGCAGGGGAAGAGCAACTCATTAAAAGATCTGTGTATGCCTGATTAATTAAGCAATGTGCACATCAAAGTGGTAAGCCCTGATTAAGCCAGGCCAAATGGCCAAATGCCTTTAGCTAGATAAGCTTCCCTTTTAGCAGAACATCATAACGAGAGACTGGTTGAAACTGTGCGGAAAGAGGTAACCTCACTAAGCTTACATCACTGTCCTAATAAAAATGGCTTTTTATTAAAATCATCTTAGATTCCCAAAATGCTCAGTAAATTCATAACAGTTTATTAAATTACAAGTTCTTTTCCTATTGAGTATGAGTTTTGTTAAGAGTCTTCAATACAAAATAGAAATTCAGTCATCCAAGTGTGAAATATGTGCAGCTTTCAGCTCTCGAGGTCAAAAGGAAATAGCTCCACCCATTCCACAAGTGAGCAAATGTTATCACCTTTATTTATATCAATCCATTGACACTAAGAACAGATGTCTTTTAATTCTTTTGAACAATGTTCCCCTGCATATTATGTAGCATTTGTGTAAGGCTTTCTCAGGCAGCTTGCAGATGGTGCTGTTTCCATGCACCTGTTGCCCTTGTGGTAGAGATTGCAAGTTTGGAGGATGCTGTCTAAGGAGCCTTGGTGAATGGTTTCAGGTTTATCTTTTTAGTTGGTACACACTGCTGCCACTGTGCAATGGATTGATTGGATGTTGAGGGTGTTCGATTGGGTGCTAGCTGAGCACTGTTTTATCCTGGAAGCTTCTTGAAGATTGTTGGAGCTGCACCATCGAGGCAAATGCAAAATATACCATCGCATTGACTTAACATTTCAACATTGAATTCCTTGAAAAGTTAACTCTGTTTCTCTCTCCAAACCTGCCAGACCTATTGAGTTCCTCCAGCACTCTTTCAGCATTCCTATTTGAGCTGCTGGCCTATTTCACTTTCTGACAACTTTAATCTTCGAGACAAATTCTAATTACTTGGTGTGAGAGGTAATTTCGGTTTAAACTTTAAGATGTGCCTGGACCACAGACTGATCCATAATAAAAGACAAAACTTTTGTTTCTTTTCTAAAACATTTTGTATACTCAAAAGTAGAATAGCTTAAATTGTGCAGAATGCTGACAATTTGTGAGCAGAGTAAAAACAAACAGGCCCTTGATTGATGAAACCATTAACACAGGCAGGGAAGAATGAGGCCTTGACTGATAATACTGCAGGGTGAGAGAAACAACTTTGGAGACTCTGAAGACTTTGTGATAAGGGTGCAAATCAAAGAATAATGATGTTTTTAAGAATGTGAACCTCATGGCTCGTTAGAGCCAGGGAGGGGAGGGTCTGGAGGCATTTGTTGCAGACTTTGTGATAAGGGTGTAAATCGAAGAATAATGATGTTTTTAAGAATGTGAACCTCATGGCTTGTTAGAGCCAAGGAGGGGAGGGATTTGTACTGTATATAATGAGAAACTTTGTAAGCCTCAGCGCGCCTTTTACTCAGAAGGCTGCCCGACTCTGCAGACTTGCTAATAAAACTTTGTTTTCCTGAATTTGTCTAGAGCGATTATTAAGAAGCGATTTTCGTTTCTAACAACTTGGGGGCTCGTCGTCCGGGATCAACACTCCGGCCGCGGGGGGAGCTGAGGAAGGACATCGGAGAAGGTGCACCCTGCTGATTTCAGCAGTCCCTGATTCCTTGCTTGTCGCCCCGCGCGGCTTGAGCGAGTGATATCCGGGAGGCTCAGGAAAACAAAGGAGGGGTGTGGCCGAGGCAGTGGGGACGGTTAACGATCGAGTAATTTCGGTGCACCGAACCCAGGTAAGAAAAACTTGCGGGGACCGTGTTTCCGGACGCCTGGGGACCTACGGGGTGCCTGTGGATTTTTCTACAGAGACGTAGGACTCAGGTATCTAGAGACCGGGGCTGGCCTGTGAGGGATTTTGCAGAGACCGTGTTTGCGGAGGAACGTGTACCTACGGGGTGCCTGTGATCTGTTTCACAGAGACGTAGGACACAGGAATCCAAAGACCGGGGGTGCCTGCAAAGGAACCTGGGCGATCACGGGACTGAAGGTCCGGGAATTGGCTACATTGTGATAGATTATCACGGGAGAAATACGAAGTCCTCGGAAATGGGAAATAAGGGATCTAAGGCGATTAAGGGATGGGCTGGGGTATGTTTTGTTATTTGTAGATAGAATAAGTATAAGTAGCAGGAAATGATCTTGGAAACATATGTTATAAAATCCATATAAGTGGGAGCTTATAAAAAATAATGGGTAAAGATGCTGCTGGGAGTTGTCCACAGACCCATCAACAATAGCTTTCTTTGGGACAGAATAGTTCAGGGAGAAAATAAGGTGTGTAAAAAACAGGCAGTATATTTATCACTGGTGATTTTAATTTTCATGTAGATTGGGAAAATCAAGTTGCCTAAGGAAGTCAGAAGGACACTTTTCTAGAATCATATGTTCTACATCCAAATGGGAATCAAGCTATTTTGCGTCTGATAATATATACTGAGGAAGGTTTAATACATGATCACAAAGTAAAAATAAACTCTAAAGGTTACAGTGACCATAATATGATAGAAGTTAGCATTCATGTTAAGAGTAAGAAACTTGGGTTGAAAACAACTGTGCTATAAACTCGAAGAAGGTAGGCATTGTGCAGAGTTAACTGGAGTGGACTCAGAAAGAAGTTTAATAGAAAAGACAACTAATGAACAACTGCACACTTTTATGAAAATAGTTCATGACTCCCAGTTTCCTCAGTGAGGAAAAATGATTCCAGGAAGGGAATATCAAAGAATGATTAACCAAGGGAAAAAAAAACAGACAGAGTTGAAAGAAAAGTCATAAAAATGGAAAAGATTGTGAGAGAATCAATGTCTGGAAGGTATCAAAAAAAAAACTTAAATTTTGCTGCAAACAAAAAAACATTTATGACAGCAACAGACACACAATGCATGAAAATTGGTCCTATCCACTTAATGATTCAAATGGTTAAACAAGCTTTTGGAGAACACAAAGGACATCATCTGAAAATTGGTTGTGCACGGAGAGAAATTGTATTATTGATAGTCACTGCTCGGATGTTATGCATTTTCCACCAAAGATATTTAATTGTGATTACTTTCCCCAATAATTGCATACAAATTAAGTCTGCAAAGGCTGCCAATTGTTATAACACCACCTTCTTGTGGTCTGTATGAAAATAGAATCTCTGTTGTATACTATTTATTATAAGGGAACACTGTTCCAACTACATGACAGAAAGAATAGCTGGCTTGCTTAACTGTAAGTATAACCTGTCTAAACAATAACTTCTCAGGATTAGTGACAACTGACTGAATTTCTGAATCATACGGTGCATTCTTGTAGTGTGCAGAAAACTGAGAAAGAACTCCATTAGCAGCTAAAAGGGTGTAAACTACTCAATGTATAAAACATACAGGAAACAGTTTGCAGAAAAATTCACCATTGACACGTTTAATTGCTACCATTCAAACACCCAAACTTCAGAAATGTAGGCCATCATTTACCTAACTGTGCAAATGTCCAAATCAACTGGGTTTACAGAAGCCCCGAGAAATTCTAAAGGACTGTTGCAATTTCAGGGAGGTGGGGGGATGGAATGGTGGAGAAGAGAGACCAACTGAAAATGATATTACTTTGAAGAGAGTTAAAGTTTCAATCAACCTCTTCAATTGTTGGTCCACCAGAAGGGTCCTTTCTGACTTGTTCTGAGAATGGCCCTTCGGGCATACCTCCCTGGTAAAGTTTGGCAATGATGGGCTTGCATATTTTTTTTTCAAATCTTTCAACTGCTGCTCAAAGTCCTCCTTCTCTGCTGTTTGGTTTGCCTCCAGCCAGGAGATGGCCTGGTTACACTTTTCGATGACTTTGTTCTTATCTTCCTCACTGATCTTGCCTTTCGTTTTCTCTTCCTCCACTGAACTCTTCATGTTAAATGCGTACGACTCCAGGGAATTCTTGGCTGTAATTTTCTCACGCTGCATATCATCCTGACCTTTGTACCTCTCCGCTTCCTGCACTATCCTCTCGATCTCCTCCTTACTCAACCTGCCCTTGTTATTGGTGATGGTGATTTTGCTCTCTTTGCCAGTGCTCTTGTCCACAGCAGAGACATTCAAGATGCCATTTGCGTCAATATCAAAGGTGACCTCAATCTGTGGTACACCACGTGGCGCAGGAGGGATCCCACTGAGGTCAAATTTGCCCAAGAGAACTCCGGAGGAAAGGTCTCCTGGCTCACACTCCGCCGCTCGACTTCCTCTTGCATAAGGTGGAGCCCGGAGACTGGGTACTTGTTAAGACCTGGAAGGCCGAAAAGCTCCAGCCGCGGTGGGAAGGACAGTTCCTGGTTCTGTTAACAACTGAAGCAGCTGTTCGGACGAAAGAGAAAGGGTGGGTCCACGCATCGAGGATAAAGGGGCCTGTTCCATCTGAAGAAGAAAGCACTTGGACATGCGAGCAAGGGGACAAGCCGTTGGTGGTAAAACTGAAAAGACAGCAATAATGAACTCTACTTGGACTGTATTGGTGGGGATATTGATCAATTTACTCCTGTATGTGGGGGAGGGTGAGGGGAGATGTGACAAATGTCGAACTATAGTAAGACTTGGGATTTGAATCTACTCGGGAACATTGTGTCCCATTCCTATGTGGACGATTGGTGTTACGATGTGAGTGCACGCCATGAATGTTGGGAGGGTGGAAGACCCTATTATCAGGTATATAATAAAGGATACGGTGGCAAAATCCGTGGATGCCCTATAAATGACCGCTGGGTGCGTATTAGCAAAACTGGGAGGTGGGACCTATCCTCCGTGTTGCGCAGGGAACAGGTTGACAGAGTCAAGGAGACCAAGATACAGATCACTGATCGGGGGTTGGGGAAAGAGCAAGACCGTCAGGGAACGGTCGTGCTCTCTAAAGTGCCATCGGTATACGAAGAGGTAGAAGGAAAGATTGAACTCCCTGATGTTACACAAAACCTGTTTATTGATCTCACCTCTAGAATAGCCACTGTTTTAAATGTTAGCAATTGCTGGGTTTGTGGGGGGCCGCATATGTCGGAACAATGGCCGTGGACTGGTCAAAGCTTAGACATAGGGGAATTGCAGCAAACCACTTGGACTCATGTCAACGACAGAAAAAGCCAGGGGTGGAGACTGACAAACAGCCCTGAGGGCCAGTTCTGTATTGAAGGCAAGGGGACCGTGGAGGTAGGGATTAGTCCCTGTCAGAATGTATTGGATGCAACCACGCGAGTATGGTGGCCTGAGGATATTACTTGGTACATTGCAAACCGGGATCATGGAAATTGCGTTCCATTACGTACTGATTCCTCCTCTGACGAGCTGGGGACTGATTACTGGAATTGCAGTGGTCCTAGTCCTTATGAGGGTGTCCCTGGGGTAAAGGAACTGTGGGATGATGTTGTGAGGCAGGGAGGGCCTGCTCCAGATGGCCTATTTTGGATATGCGGTAATCAGGCATACTCCAAACTACCCATGGGATGGGCTGGGGTATGCTTCCTGGGTCTAATACGACCTGCGTTCTTCCTATTACCCCGGAAGGAAGGCAACGATTTGGGAATTAAACTATTTGACTCTCTCCGTAGGTCACCAAGGGATATCCAAGTCAGTGATTGGGGGAATGAGTGGCCACCGGCCCGGATTATTGAATACTACGGGCCAGCTACATGGGCACAGGACGGATCATGGGGATATCGTACTCCTATCTATATGTTAAATCGAATTATCAGGCTCCAAGCAGTCGTAGAGGTTATTACTAACCGGACTGCCCTGGCCCTGGAGCTGCTGGCTAAGCAGCAGGATCAGATGAGGGTTGCTATATATCAAAACCGACTTGCCTTGGATTATCTGTTGGCCTCGGAGGGGGGGTGTGTACGGGAAGTTTAACCTGACTAACTGCTGTCTAGAAATTGACGATAATGGTAAAGCGGTTTTGGAAATTTCCGATGAAATTCGGAAATTGGCCCATGTGCCAGTACAATCTTGGCGTCCTCTTAGTGGCATCGGATGGTGGGATGGTCTCCTAGGTGGTAGCTGGTGGCGCACAGCGTTGCTGATGGTTGGGGGGGGCATGATTCTTCTTCTCGTATTACCCTGCCTAACTCCCTGTATTCAGTTTTTAATTCAGAAAAATATTTCCCGACTCCAGGCAGTGGTGGTTCCACAACATGGGACGCGTGAACTTAAAGTGATGTTGCTGCGAAAGACCAAGGATTTCCCGGGCCCTTGAGGAGGGGGGGCTATCTTGGTCAGGCACATCTTAAAGAAAGAAAAGGGTGGAATTGTGAGAGGTAATTTCGGTTTAAACTTTAAGATGTGCCTGGACCACAGACTGATCCATAATAAAAGACAAAACTTTTGTTTCTTTTCTAAAACATTTTGTATACTCAAAAGTAGAATAGCTTAAATTGTGCAGAATGCTGACAATTTGTGAGCAGAGTAAAAACAAACAGGCCCTTGATTGATGAAACCATTAACACAGGCAGGGAAGAATGAGGCCTTGACTGATAATACTGCAGGGTGAGAGAAACAACTTTGGAGACTCTGAAGACTTTGTGATAAGGGTGCAAATCAAAGAATAATGATGTTTTTAAGAATGTGAACCTCATGGCTCGTTAGAGCCAGGGAGGGGAGGGTCTGGAGGCATTTGTTGCAGACTTTGTGATAAGGGTGTAAATCGAAGAATAATGATGTTTTTAAGAATGTGAACCTCATGGCTTGTTAGAGCCAAGGAGGGGAGGGATTTGTACTGTATATAATGAGAAACTTTGTAAGCCTCAGCGCGCCTTTTACTCAGAAGGCTGCCCGACTCTGCAGACTTGCTAATAAAACTTTGTTTTCCTGAATTTGTCTAGAGCGATTATTAAGAAGCGATTTTCGTTTCTAACACTTGGAGAAGTAATAAATCTAAACCTTTTTTTGATCTAGGATAAATTTTCTGTTTTGGGCTTAAAAACTAGATTCTCCTGTTGGGAGTAAACTTTTCTCTCCACTGAATCCTTGATTCTTCTGAACTGAAGTTAACAACTAAACTAATGGCCTTGGTCTGTGTTTTCTGTTTTAAAAACTCAATGGCGTAAGCATTCCATCTATTAAGATCGCAGATGTCCACTTAAAGACTTTTACTGGATTGCATGCATTTTTGAAAACTTATGGCCACTGTTCTAAATTATGTTCTAAACCTTTTTTAAATAGAAGTTTCCCAGAACTAACCAAAATACATTTATCTCTATATTTTTGAAAACTAATTCTAAAACTTTAACACATTTTATTATAAACATGTGACTTCAAAATTGAAATAAATTTGTAAGGAAGAAGCATTTATTGAGATTTGAAATGGTCATTACAAGTATCTTATAGACACCTTGAAGCTTTTACATTACAATCTGCCTCTTAAACTTTTTAAAGTTTTGATATAACTCCAAATATTTACTGTTGACTTGAAGTTTTGGCTTTATTTCCATAAGGTACATTTTTGATTTGTGAATAAACTGGTGTAGAACCACCTTTTGAGCATGTTCAACTTTGTGCATTGTTAAATTGAGATATCTGAAATAAGGTCTGATGAAAATGTTTTCTGTTTTGTGATCAATTCTTCACAGAAATCAATGCTGGAGAAATTCTGCAGATGTTTGGAAAGATGTTTTTTGAATTCTGCCAAGAATCTGGCTATGATACAATCCTACGTGTTTTGGGTTCCAATGTTAGAGAGTTTCTGCAGGTAATTGTTATTTTGATGGTAAATAGAACATAATTCAATTTACACCAATGAATATAAATGATTAAAAATCTACATTGGGCAAGTGTTTGATAGTTCAGTTTATGCATAGAATTTAAAGATAAATTCACCTAAATTGAAAAAGTGAAGATTTATTGGAGAGTAATTTGAGAAAATATTGAATTTACTTCATTTCCCCCAAGCTGAGTTGTGAAAAGGCTACACAATTAGCTGCATTAAGTGCAAATGCAGTAAGCAAAATTGTCTGAATGTACAATCCTACTACGAATTTGCTTTAGATTTGCAAATATACATTCAATTATTTTACTTCTCAAGGTGTCATTGATTTAGGTTTAAGACAATATGTAAGAATGGTGAAAGGCTTTATTAATCAAGGAAAGCTAGATATCAAATCAGCTTGTTTGGACATGTTTTATCACAACAGTGTTGATGGAGTTTCAGTTTGTATTGGATACTGACCTAACGTCAAATATTGAGTCAATCTCTTTGAATACGTTATCTAATGTTACAAAGGGATCTTGGTCAATGGGCTGAGGAGTGGCAGATGGAATGGATAAATGTGATGTATTGCATTTTGGTAAAACAAACAAGGGCTGGATTTATAATTAATGGTAGGATCCTGGATGTTGGAGAACAAACGCACCTATGTGTTCAGGTACATAATTCTTTGAAATTTGTGTCACAGGTAGACAAGATGGTGAATAAGGTGTTTTGCATGCTTGCACTCATTGCTCAGAACTTTGAATATAAGAGCTGGGATATCATGTTGGGGTTGTACATGACTTTGAAGCCTTTTTGGTAGTACGGAATGCAGTTCTGGTTCTGTTCTAAGAATGTTATTACTAAACTGGAAAGGGTTCAGAAAAAAAATTGCCAGGATGTTGCTGGGATGGTTGGTTTGTGTTAAAATAGGTTGGGGAGGCTGGTAGGAGATTGAGGGGTGACATAGAACAATATAGCACAGTACAGGCCCTTCAGCCCACAATGTGGTCCCGAGCATTTATTTTAATCTAAGATCAACTGAACCAACACCCCCCCTCAATTACTGCCGTCCATGTGCTTGTTCAGCGTCACTTAAATGTCTCTAATGTCTCTAACTCTACTGCCACTGCTGGCAGTGCATTCCATGCAGCCACCACTTTCTGTGTAAAGAACCTACCTCTGACATCTCCCCTATACCTTCCTTCAATCACCTTTTTAAAACTGTGAACTCTTATGACAGCCATTTCTACCCTGGGGATAAGTCTCTGGCTATCTACTCTATCTATGCCTCTCATTACCTTGTGCACCTCTATCAGTTCGTTCGTTCGTTCGTTCGTACCTTCTTTCGTTCGTTCCTTTGTTTGTTCCTTCCTCCTTTCTTTTGTTCCTTCCTTCCCCCGAGCTCATTCAATCTCTCTTCATAAGAGAAGCCCAGCAGTAAGTCTCCTCTGCACCCTCCCTAAAACATCTACATCCTTCCTATGATGAGGCAACCAGAACTGGGCACAATATTCCAATTGTGGTCTAACCAGGGTTTTATAGAGCTGCAGCAAAACCTTGCAGCTCTTAAACTCAATTCCCCTGTTAATGAAAACCAAAACACCATAATGCTTCTTAACAACCCTATCATCATGGGTTCCTGAAGAAGGGCTGATGCCTGAAACTTCGATTCTCCTGTTCCTTGGATGCTGCCTGACCTGCTGCGCTTTTCCAGCAACACATTTTCAGCTATCAACATGGATGGCAACTTTGAGAGATCTATGTATGTTGACCCCAAGATCCCACTGTTCCTCAACACTGCCAAGAATCCTGTCTTTAAGCCTGTATTCAGAAATCAAATTCCACCTTCCAAAATAATCACTGCATTTATCCAGGTTGAACCCGATCTACCACTTCTCAGCCCAGCTCTGCACTCTGTCAATGTCTTATTGTGACCTGCAGCAGACCTCAACACTATCTACTTCACCACTGACCTTTGTCATTGGCAAATGTACTAACCCATCATCACTTGCTCATCCAACTCACTTATAAAAACTACAAAGAGCCGATGATCAAGAACAGATCCCTGTGAGACACCACTGGTCACCGACCTCCCAGGTGGAGTACGTTCCATTCACTACCTCTCACTGTTGTCTTTTGGCCAGCCAATTCTGTATGCAGACAGCCACATTTCCCTGTATCCCATACAGACTAATTTTGCGAATGAGCCTACCATGGGAACCTTATCAAATGCCTTACTGAAATCCAGATACACCACATCCATTGCTTGACTTTGGTCAACTTGTCTCGTCACATCCTCAAAGAACTCAATTAGGCTTCAGGCATGACCTGCCTCTTTCAAAGCCATGCTGACCATCTTTAATCAAACTCTGTTTTTCCAAATAGTCATAAATCCTATCTCTCAGAATCCTTTTCCAGTACTTTGCTTACCATAGATGTATGACTGACTGGTCTGTTATTTCCAGGAATTTCCCTATTCCCTTTTTTTTGAACAGAGGAACAACATTGGCCTCCCTGCGATCATCCGGTACTACTCCCATGGAGAGTGAGGATGCAAAGATCATCACGAGAGGTGCAGCAATCTCTTTCCTCACTGCCCATAGTAACCTTGGATATATCTGGTCTGGGCCTGGGGACTTACCTATCTTGATGCTTCCCAGGATTTCCAGCACGTCCACTTTCTTAATGCCGATCTGTTCAAGTCTATTAACCAGATCCACAGTATTCTCACTATCAACAAAGTCCCTTGCGTTAGTGAATACTGAAGCAAAAAACTAATTTAGAGCCTCCCCAGCGTCTTCATACTCCAGGCACAAGTTTCCTCCACTATCTGTGATTGGCTCCACCCTCTCTCTAATCATTCCCTTTATTCCTCACGTAAGTGTAGAACACCTTTTGGCCTTTCCCTAACTCTTCCCGGCAAGGCTTTGTGTCTCCTGCTAGCTCTCCTCAGTCTACTTTTGAGTTCTTTCCTAGTTACCCTGTAATCCTGTAAAGCTGTGCCAGATCCTTGCCTTCTCAATCTTAAGAAAGCTTCCTTCTTCCTCTTGATGAGAAGCTCCTCTTGTCATCCAGAGCTCCTTCACCTTGCCTGTCTCAGTGGAACAAAGTTATCTAACATTTGCAACAAGTGCTCCTTAAACAGCCTCCACATTTCTATTGCACATTTCCCACAGAAGAGCTCCACAGCTCCTGTCTAAAAGCAGTGTACTTTCCCCTCCCCCAGTTAAATATCTTCCTATACTGTCTGTTCCTGTCCCTCTCTATGGCTATAGTAAAGGTAAGGCAGTTATGATCACTCTCACTGAAATACTGTCCCACCGAGAGATCTGACCTGTGGCCTGGTTTGTTGCCTAGCACCAAATTCAATATGGCATCACCCCAGTCGACCTATTGAGTCAGGAATCCTTCCTGGCCACACCTGATAAAATCAGCTCCATCCAGACCATCTGCAGGAAGGTTCCAATCAATATTGGGGAAGTTGAAGTCACCCATAACAACAGCTCTGTTACATCTGTACCTTTCCAAGATCTGCTGTTCAACCTGTTCTTCCATCTCTCTGCTGCTATTGGGGGTGGGGGGAGGGGGGGGGGTGGTCTATAGAAAACACCAATAAAATGATTGCTCCTTTCCTGTTACTGAATTTCACCTATGAACATAGAACATGACAACACAGTATGGGCCCTTCGGCCCTCAATAGTTCCACTGGTCAATGAAACAATCTGAAGCCCATCTATCCTACACTATTCCATTATCATCCATATGTTTATCCAAAGACCATTTAAGTTCCCTTAGTGAGCCTACTATTGTTGCAGGCAGTGCGGTCCATGCCCCTACTGCTTTGAGTAAAGAAACTACCTGTGACATCTGTCCTGTATCTGTCACTCCTCAATGTAAAGCCATGTCTCCTGGTGCTATCCATCACCTTCCGAGGAAAAAGGCTCTCACTGTCCACCCTATCTAATCCTCTGATTTATCTTATGTCTCAAATAAATCACCTCTCAACCTCCTCCTCTCTATTGAAAACTGCCTCAGTTCCCTCAGCCTTTCCTTTATAAGATCTTCCCTCCATACCAGGCAACATCCTAGTAAATCTTCTTTTGAAGCCTTTCCAAAGCTTCTACATCCTTCCTATAATGCAGTGACCAGAACTATATGCATCAAGTGCGGCTGCACCAGAGTTTTTTGTCCAGCTGCAGCATTACCTTGTGGCTCCAAAACTCAGTCCCTCTACCAATAAAAGCTAACACATTGTATGACTTCGTCACAACCCGCTCAACCTGGGTGGCAACTTTCAGGGATCTATGTACCTGGACATCCAGATCTCTCTGCTTGTCCACACAACCAAGAATCTTATTAGCCCAGTACTCTTTATTCCTGTTGCTCCTTCCAAAGTGAATCACCTCACACTTTTCCACATTAAACTCCATTTGCCACCTCTCAGCCTAGCTCTGCAGCTTATCTATGTCCCTCTGTAACCTGCAACATCCTTTGGCACTATTCACAGCTCCACTGACCTTTAGTGTCATCTGCAAATTTGCTAGCCTATCCTTCAATGACCTCATCCAGGTCGTTTACAAAACTGACAAACAGCAGTGGCACCAAAACAGATTCTTGCAGTACATGACTAGTAACTGAACTCCAGAATGAACGTTTCCCATCAACCACTGCCCTCTGACTTATTTCAGCTTGCCAACATCTAACCCAAACTGTTAAATTACCATCAGTCTCATGCCTCCATATTTTCTGCAGTAGTCTACTGTGGGGGAACCTTATCAACGCCTTACTGAAATCCAAAGATACCAGTATGCTGACTCAGTCAATAACCCTCCTCAACAACTCCTTTTCTGCAGCTGTGATGCACGGTCTATTTAACAGTGCCACTCCCCCTTCTCTTTTACCCCTCCTCCTTGTTCTTTTTAAAAGATCTAAACCCTGGAACATCCAGCAACCATTCCTGCCTCGTGAAATCGATGTCTCCGTTATGCCCACAACATCATAGTTATGAGTACTGATCTATGCTGTAAGTTCATCATTCTTATTCCTGACACTCCTTGCATTGGAACAGGCAAACTTTAACCCATCCCTTTGCCCTATCAACTGTGTATCCTTTCTGACAGACTCTGCCTTCCAATTCTGCCTATTGAACAACTACCCTCTCCTCTGATCTGTAAGTCTGGTTCCCAACCCCCTTGAAAGTTTTATAAAATCATGAGAGACATGGATAAAATGAATAGAAAGGTCTTGTCCCTCAGTTTAGCGACTTCAAAACTAGGGGAAATATTGTTTTAAGGAGAAAGCTTTAAAGATGTGAGGCTCAATTTGTTTTTTTTTTTACAGAGTAGTTAACTGCCATAGGAAATGATGGACGCAGGTACAGTTAAAACATTTAAAAGATATCTGGATGAATAAGTGAATGGGAAAGAATTGGAGGAGTACGGGCCAAAGGCAGGCAGGTGGGACTAACTTAGTTTAGGAACATGGTCAGCATAGACTAATATGACCAAAGGATTTGTTTCCATTCCGTGTGAGTGTGAGTCTGGTTCGTCCATCATTTATTGCCAAGAGGGTGATGAAGAGTCAACCACACTGCTGTGGATCTAGAGTCACATGTCGGCCAGACCACATAAGGAGACAGGTTTGCTTCTCTAAATGACAGGTGGGTTTTTAAATGTGGTTTCTCTTCCCTTTTATTTAAGAAAGACATATCATTGAATTCAGACTACTTCTTCTTTCATGGTGACATTGAAACCCTTGTCTGCAGAGCATTAACCTTGAGATCTGGATTATTTGCCCTGTCATTCCCACATCACCACCTCCCCTTTTGTGCAGGTGGAACATGAATCTTTTGGTCAGAGGTAATGCCACTACACTCCTTGACATTCAATGGGATTACTATCTGTGAAATATATTTATTATCCAGAAGTTAAACTAGACAGCTATGTAAACAATGTAGACTGCAAAAGCATATAGGAGAAACTAGGATTTCTGCTTCCTAAAGCCTATCTGCTAAGGCACAAGTTAGGAGTATGATGCAGTACTCTCAATTTGCTTGGATGAGTGCAGTTCCAAACATACTTGAGCTTGGCACTGTCTGTGATAAATCAGAACTTCTGTTTGATACCCCATTTATTAGCTTCAACATTCTCATCCTCACTATCACTGTGTAACTGCAGCAATGTGTATCAACATTGCAGTAACTCATCAAAGCACTTTTGGATCTTCCAAATTCTCCACCTTTTCGGATGTCAAATGTAACTCTTACGTGAAGGCACCACTATCTCTCAGTTGCTCATCTTCCTAATTTAGCCATACCTGGGTGAAAGTCTTGCAGCTCTCTACCTAATGGCATTTCACATGTACCTGTACCCCATAGATTCAGATTGAGAAGATGACTGCCTTCTCCAGGGCAATGCTCATGTGCAATGAATGAATAAAGATGTTGGTTGCAACAGCTGAAGCTTTCGGTTTTGGAACTTGAGCAGCAGTTGGCATTTCAGTGCATCATTTGAGTTTGGGAACTTTCTTGATAGCATTTTAATAATGGTGGTGGTGTTCCAATGTTTATGCTATTCTTGGCCTTTTAGGTGATAGAAGTAAAGGCAACAAGTGCATGGTTACACTCCCACCTGCTTCCTGACAGCATTGTCTTCACACTTCAAGGACAATAGCTGTTTAAGAAGTTGGGTTACCGCCACCACCTCCAGGGAAGATTGGGATGGGCAATAATGCTGACTTAATTAGTAATGTTCACTTCACGTGAACAAAAAAAAAATGTGGTCACCCCATAGCTTAAGAGTCAGGAGGGAGAGAGGGACTAGGTGTTCTCCAGATAGCTAAATAAAAACAGCCTATTAGTGGATAGAGGAGTAATGGATAAAACAGTAAACTACAGGCCAGTCAGTCTAACCTCTGTGGTGGGGAAGCTATTGGAAAAAAATTCAGAGTTAAACTGCATTCAAAGAGGCAGGTTTTAGTCAAACAGTCAGCATGTCTTTGTTAAGAAGTGATCATGGAGAAAGTGAGGATTGCAGATCAGTCGAGAGTGTGGTGCTGGAAAAGCACAGCATGGCAGGCAGCATCTGAGGAACAGGGAGTCGACATTTCAAGCATAGGCCCTTCAACAGGAATGTGGGAAGGCAGGAAGGGGGCTGAGTGATGAAAGAAGTGTGGGAGGTAGCTGGAAAGCTCCTTGGATGCTGCCTGACCTGCTGTGCTTTTCCAGCACCGCTCTAATCTAAACTCTGGAAAGGCGATAGGTGGATGCAGATAGGGGTGATTGTGATATGTCAGAGAGGAGAGTGGAGCAGATGGGTAGGAAGGAAGATGGACAGGTGGGACAGTTCAAGAGGGTGGTGCTGAGTTGGAGGGTTCGGTCTAGAATGAGGTGGGTGGAGGGGAGATGAGGAAATTGGTGAAATCGAGATTGATGCTATGTGGATTAAGTGATCATGACTGACTGACTTGAATGTTTTTGAAGAGGTGACTAGGTGTGTAGATAAGGACAGCACTTGTGACACAATCTACTTGGATTTCAACAAGGTCATGCATGTGAGACTGACAGCAAAGGTACAAGCCCATGATATCTAAACAAATTTGGCAAATTGGATTCACAGTTGGCTGAATGACAGGAAGCAGAGGATGATAGTTGAAGGGTGTTTTTCCAACTAGATGTCTGGGTTAGGTGGGCCCACAGGTGTCCCTTTTGAGGCCCTTTCTGCTTGTGGTTTACATGGGTGATTTAGACTGGAATGTAAGAGGGTTGATCAATAAGTTCGCAGAAGTTACAAAAATTGGTGGGGTGGTAAAAAGTGAGGAGGGTAGCCTTGGACAGGCTGAACAGTTGGGCTGATCAGTAGCAAGTATAACTTAATCTGGATAAATATAAATGATATACTTGCGCAGGACAGGTAAAGCAAGGGAACATAGTAATGGGAAGCACCCAATATCAGAAGGACCTTTTGTGAGAATGTACACCAGTTGCCTCCTTTATCAGGGCAGGTGGATAATGTAGTTAAGAAATGAAATGGTATACTTCCCCTTATTATCCAAAGCATAGAGTTCAAGAACCGGGATATTATGATCGAACTGGTAGACAGGAAATAATGTTTCCCCTTGTTGGAGGGATCAATGATTAGGGATTGTAGGTTTAAAGTAAGGGGCAGAAGGTTTAGAGGAGATGGTGGTACAGATATACAGTGCACAAAACAGATCTTTCGGTCCAACTCATCCGTGCCAACCTGATATTCAAAGATCGGTCCCATTTGCCAGCACTTGGCCCATATCTCTCTCCAACCCTTGTTCACATATCCATCCAGATGCCTTTTAAAAGTTGTAATTGTACAAACCTCCACCACTTCCTCTGGCAGCTCATTCATACAGACATTGTTCTCTGCATGAAAAGAATTATCCCTGAGGTCCCTTTCTAAATCTTTCCCTTCTCCCCTAAACCTGTGCCCTCTAATTCTGGACTTCCCCAGTCCGGGGAAAAGACTTTGTCCATTCACCTGATCCGTACACCTCATGATTTTATAAACCTCTATAATGTCATCCCTCAGCCTCCAGCTTATTCAGCCTCTCCCTATTGCTCAAATCCTTCAAACCTGGCAACATCCTCGTAAATCTTTTTGAACCCTTTCAATTTTAACAACATTATTCCTTTGGCAGGCAGACAAGTATTGAATGCAGGATTTCAAAATGGCCTAACCAGTCGCCTGTACATCAGCAACATGAAATTCCAACTCCTACACTCAAAGCACTGACCGATAAAGGAAAGCATACCACATGCTTTCTTCACGACCTTGTCTATCTGCGACTCCACTTTCAAGGAACTGTGAATTTGCAGTCTAAGTTCCCTTTGTTCCACAAGACTGCCCAGGATATTACCATTACATGCATAAGTCCTACGCTAATTTGATTAATAAAATTAGGGTGATGGGAATCTGGCTCTCACTGCCAGTATGATGGTAAAGCCAAAATAATCTCTCAACATCTCAACTATTTAGATGTGTACTTGTGATTCCAAGTCTATGGGTTAAGTGTTTTCAGATTGGAGTATAATAGCTAGATGTTTGTTTCTGACTTTGTTTGTTAGTGATATGATGGGCTGATGTACCTTTTTCTGTGCTTTAGGTCTCATCATGATTGAGGAGTCCCTTGAGTGTGGCCCACCAACAACCAGTATTTACGTACTGCATACTGATGACAGTGATGGTGCATTTAGGGAGTTCTGTCAAAGCTGATCTTGTGGCATCCAGGTGGTTCAACTTTACAGGGGAAACAAAAAAAGAATTTGGAAGAGAAATAATAGAAGAATAGTCAGGATGTTTGTGTGGCTGCAGGCATAAGTCTATGATTATGTGTCCTCCACTGATGCCAGGATCAATGTTCCAGTGATTGGCTGCAGCACACTCTGCAGTGAGAGTGATCAGCCAACTGTCATTATTCAGGTTGGTCAAAAGGCGTGGGTAGAAAGAGGGATGTGTGGCTTTCTTGTCAAGATTAGGGAGCTAAGTAGAAAATTAGTAAGCAGGGCCTCAAATGTTACTCCCAGCGCTTCCTGTGGAGTACACGTCCCTTCAAATTGCTCCCTGTGCCAGGTGCAGACTAATAGGGAAAAGTGGAGAAATATATGATTGGAAATGTGATGCAAGAGGGATGTGTGTAGATTTTTTTGGTTTGCTTTTGGGCTTTGGGACCATCTCTGGAGGAAATGGAATCTACACAAGCTAAATGGATTGTACCTAAACAGGATAGATGGATTCTACACAAGGTGATTTGGTGGTGCTTTGGATCAAGTTTAAACTAACTTCAGAGGTCTAGAAACTAGGACATAATCTTAGAAAGGAATGCCATGGCACACAGGCGATTAGGTGAGATAGGTAGCACCTAAGTAAGATTAAAACCTGAACCCTGAACCCAGTCTAGGGTTATAGGGATGTGGGATGCTCATTGGAGGTCAGTGCAGACTGGATGGGCCAAATAGCCTCTTTCTGCACTGAAGAGATTCTGTGACTATATTTTCACTTTCTAGATGTCTTAAGAACATGGTATGGTGACTCTGTCATTAGCATGCTGCCTCAGTGCCAGGAACCTGGATACGATTCTAGCCTTGAGCGTCTGTCTAGAGTTTGCATATTCTTCCTATGCCTGTAGGTTTTCAGAGTGCTCCACTTTCCTCCCAAAGTCTAAAGATGTGCAGGTGAAGTGAATTGGCTATGCTAAATTACCCCATAGGGCCCAGGGATAAGCAGGCTAGGTGGATTAGCCAAGGTAAATACATGGTTGCAGCGATAAAATGTGGATCTGGGTGGGATGCTCTTTGGAGGGTCAATGCAGACTCTGGCTGAATGGCACTGTAGGGATTCTTTGATTTTAAATCTGAAATGGTTAGTTATGAAGAACGTTCAGAGTAAGGGAGAAAGAAATAAATTCTACATCAGTATTACAGCATACATAAGTGAATGCACTGACTGCAGTCACTAAGTCTGGGTTATATATGAGAACGTGATATTATGGATCAAAAAAAGCATGAACTAGGGATTCCATATTTCTAGATATGAAAAGAAGAAAGAGGGAGTAGTCATGATTAAGGAGCACCTTGCAGTGCTGAAGAGTGAGGGTGCCCTTTGAGGGGGTCAAGGCCCAACATCGATTAGGCTACAGCTAAGAAACAAAAGTGCGATTACATTTTTCAATGTTGTCTATAGACCAGCAACTAATGCCAAAGATGTAAATGTAAGGAAATTATGGACAGGTGTACAAACTTTGGACAGTAGGTGATTGATGATGTGATCAAGAAGATAGATGAGGGCAGAGTCGTAGACCCTGTCTACACTGACTTTAGCAAGCCCTTTTACAAAGTTCCATATGTTAGACTGATTTAGTAGAGTTGGATCACATGAGTTCTAGCGAGAACTAGTGAATTGGATACAAAATTCTCATGACTGTATGAGACAGAGGTTGGTAGAGTGTCGTTTTTCAAACTGGGAGTCTTGTGACCATCGTTGTTCCACAGGGATCGGTGCTGTGTCCACTGTTTGTCATTTAGATAAAATGATTTGGATGAAAATATAGGAAGAATGGTCAGTAAGTTTGCAGATGGTGCAAAAACTGGTAATATAGTGGACAAGGGTCATAGGTTTGTTTGCTGAGCTGGTGTGGTTTTCTGCAGACAATTTGTCATCTTGCTAGGCGATGTTGTCAGTGGGTCTTTAATATCCGTTTTGGTGGTCTGTCTTGCCTGGTTGCCTCAAACTACAACGGAATCTTGATTAGCTGGGTCAGTGAGCTGAGGTGTAGCAGAGAGTTTAATTTAGATAAATGAGAGGTGTTGCATTTTGGTAAGCCAAACCAGGGCAGGACTTATACAGTTGATGGTGGGACCCTGGGGAGTGTTGTCGAACGGAGAGATCGAAGGGTACAGGATGCATATTTCCTTGAAAGTGTTGTCACAGGTAGACAGGATGTTGAAGAAGGTGTTTGTCATGCTTGCCTTCATTGGTCAGAGCATTTAGTATACCAGTTGGGATGTCATGTTGCGGGTATAAGGCTATCAGTGAGGCTACTTTTGAAGTATTGTGTATGGTTTTGGTCACCCTGCTATTGGAAAGGGTGCATAGATTCTGAGTCATGGAGATGTACAGCATGGAAACAGACCGTTCAGTCCAACTTGTCCATGCTGACCAGTTATCCTAAATTAATCTAGTTCCCATTTGCCAGCATTTGACCCATATGCTTCTAAATCCATCCTATTCGTGTACACATCCAGATGTCTTTAGTGTTGCAATTGTACATGTCGCCTCCACTTCCTCTGGCAGCTCATTCCATGCACACACCATCCTCTGCGTGGAAAAAGTTGTCCTTTAGATCCCTTTTTTTTAAAATCTTTCCTCTCTCAACCTCAACCTATGTCTTCCAGTTTTGGACTCCCCTCACCCCAGGGGAGAAATAAACCTTGTCTATTTACCCTATCCATGCCCCTCATGACCTTGTAAATCTCTATAAGGTCACCCTTTAGCATCTGACACTCCAGGGAAACCAGTCCCAGCCTACTCCACCTCTTCTGATAGCTCAAATTCTCCAAGCCTGGCAATATCTTTTGTAGATCTCTTCTGAACCGTTTCACAACATCCTTCCTATAGCAGGGAGACCAGAACTGAGCACCATATTCTAAAAGTGGCCAAACCAAAATCCTGCACAGCTGCAGTGTGACCTCCAACTCCGTGCATTGACCAAGAAAGGCAATTGTGCCAAAAGCTGCCTTCGCTAATCTGTCTACCTATGTCTCCACTTTCAAAGAACTATGAACCTGTACTCCAAGGTCACTTTGCATTTTATATCTCTTTGTCACATGTATTTATGAAAATTCAGTGAGATACATAGAAGTCATCAGTTTGGTGCCATCTTAAACACAAATTAGAAAAATAAATAATTTGAGATAAAGTAAGGGCAAAGTTCATCTTTTGTTTCCTGCATAACTCCTGGGTTTCTGGAGTGGCTATTAGCCACTGCTACTGGGGCTGCCCCCTGAGGCTGCCAAAGCAAGGATTTCCTGACTGGACACACCACATTACCACACTGAAGTTAACACTGAAACCACTGCACTGCCATAATAGCAAAGAGGGACAGATCTCACCCACCACTTACTGAAGCTGCAGCCATTGCCATTTCAGTCTCTACCTGAAGCTGCTACATTATCCCTGTGGCTCCAGTGGTATAGTTAGGTTATGGGACTAACTGAATTCCATTTTTGTTTTGAGAGAAAATTGGCATGGAACTGATGGGTCTGATAGCTGCCTTCAATGTCAGAATGACAGTCACTTTGACTGTATGAGTCAATACGAGGTCTGTAGAGAGTGGAAAGTATTGTGGATGTCAGATTCTTGTGTTTAACTTTTTAAAAAGGTTATGTTTGTTTATTTTTCAACTTAATGTTTTCAACTTTTAAAGGTCAATCAAACATTTTATTTGATTATTATTAAGCATATTATTTAATGCTTTTGATAAATGTTCAGGACACAAACTGTTAACTTTGTTTCCCTAGAATCTAGATGCTTTACATGACCACCTGGCTACCATCTACCCAGGGATGCGTGCACCGTCATTTCGATGCACAGATGCAGATAAAGGGAAAGCTCTTCTTTTACATTATTATTCAGAAAGGGAAGGTTTACAGGATATAGTGATTGGAATCATTAAGACAGTTTCACAGCAGCTTCATGGCACTGAAATAAACATGAAGGTAAGATATAGAGCTTTAATAAGCATACGATCAATTGTTTCAATTCATGTTTCCCCCATCAGTATGATTAAATAAATTATCACTTCGTTATAGCATGTTAATTAATTACTAAATAAATTTGATTGTAGCTAGCATTGCAATGCATGCTCTTGATGTTTTGATTGTAAGAGGGAAAGCCTTTTATACAGAATGCCAAATCATACAAGAAGTCTGGAGAGGCCTACCCCAGTGTCAGGAGCAACTCACTGCATCTTTGATGCATCAACTGAGCAGCATGGTCTGTTTCTCACCATTATGATCTAAAGAGGGGATTATAGCTTGTTTAACAGCTTATTACTATTATAAGTCCCCTCAATGATACTGAGCATCCAAAATTATCAAAAACATCAAGCAAGTCAGATGTCAAAAATCGTTGAAGTCAGAACAAGCACCTCATGACTTAAACTTGCTACTTTCTTTGAATAGGCTCCGTGTTGGATAATGGACATTGGCACATTCCATAGGCATTGACTTCAGACACCTAAATTTTCGCATCCAGCGCATGTCGACTTCTAAGAACCTTTTACGGCATATTTCAAATCCACTTACTGATGTATTTAAAGGCTGCACCGACAATTAGAACATAGAACATAGAACATAGAACATAGAACATTACAGCGCAGTACAGGCCCTTCGGCCCTCGATGTTGTGCCGATCAAAGCACCCCTAACCTACACTAAGCCACTATCCTGCATATACCTATCCAATGCCCGCTTAAATACCCATAAAGAGGGAGAGTCCACTACTGCTACTGGCAGGGCATTCCATGAACTTACGACTCGCTGAGTGAAGAACCTACCCCTAACATCAGTCCTATATCTACCCCCCCTTAATTTAAAGCTATGCCCCCTTGTGATAGCTGACTCCATACGTGGAAAAAGGTTCTCACTGTCAACCCGATCTAACCCCCTAATCATCTTGTACACCTCTATCAAATCACCCCTAAACCTTCTTTTCTCCAATGAAAACAACCCCAAGTGCCTCAGCCTTTCCTCATAGGATTTTCCTACCATACCAGGCAACATCCTGGTAAACTTCCTCTGCACCCGTTCCAGTGCCTCCACATCCTTCCTATAGTATGGCGACCAAAACTGCACACAATATTCCAGATGTGGCCGCACCAGAGTCTTATACAACTGCAGCATGACCTCAGGACTCCGGAACTCAATTCCTCTACCAATAAAAGCCAGTACGCCATATGCCTTCTTCACTGCACTATTTACCTGGGTGGCAACTTTCAGAGATCTGTGTACATGGACACCAAGATCCCTCTGCTCTTCCACACTACCAAGTAGTCTACCATTAGCCCAGTAATCCATCTTTTTATTACTCTTACCAAAGTGAATCACTTCACACTTAGCTACATTGAACTCCATTTGCCACCTTTCTGCCCAGCTCTGCAGCTTCTCTATATCCCGCTGTAACCTGCCATATCCTTCCTCACTGTCTACAACTCCTCCGACTTTCGTATCATCCGCAAACTTGCTCACCCAACCTTCTAACCCTTCCTCCAGGTCATTTATAAAAATGACAAACAGCAATGGTCCCAAAACAGATCCTTGCGGAACACCGCTAGTGACGGCACTCCAAGATGAACCTTTGCCATCAACTACTACCCTCTGTCTTCTTCCAGAGAGCCAATTCCTAATCCAAACCTCCAACTCACCTTCAATGCCATATCTCTGTATTTTCTGCAGTAGCCTACCATGGGGGACCTTATCAAACGCCTTACTAAAATCCATATATACCACATCTACTGCTTTCCCCTCATCTACCTCCTTAGTCACCTTCTCAAAGAATTCAATAAGGTTTGTGAGGCACGACCTGCCCTTCACAAAACCATGCTGACTATCCTTGATCACATCACTCTTATCCAGATGTGCATAAATCCTATCCCTTACAATTCTCTCTAAGACTTTGCCCACAACAGAAGTGAGACTCACTGGCCTATAGTTACTAGGATTATCCCTACTCCCCTTCTTGAACAAGGGAACCACGTTTGCTAGCCTCTTTGCAATACCATTATAAGAAAACTGTGCAGTCAGGAACATGCACCAAGCTCTTGGATCAAGCTGTATCTCCAGGCTCCTTACTTGATGTCATTGGGCATGCTTGTTCTGAGTCCACCTGGACACTCCCATGCCTGCTTTGCCCTGCCTTGCCTTTATGCACTTTGGTTTGTCAGGAGAATGCAGTGAGAAGCAAATCTATGGTACTAAGTGGCTCAGCTGCAGAGGGAGAGAAAAAATAGTAGAACAATAGCTACAGGGATTCTACTTTAATGGAACAGAGTCCATTCTTCAACTGTACTCAACACTAGGATGGAATATTGTCTTCCCGGTGCTCGGGTCAAGGATGTCATGAAGCAGGATAGTCTAAACGGTGGGGGAAAACAGCAAGAGGTTGTGATCTAAGTTAGTGTCAACAAGTAAAAAGAGGGATTAAGTTCTGCAAATAGATAATGGGGAGTGAGGAAATATGTTTTTATTAAGCAGGGCCTCAAATGGTAGAACTCTTAGGATTATTGTCATTGCTAAGTATTAGTCAGATGAGGAATCAAAGAACAGACTGTTTAAATACAAACTGGAGGAATAGTTCAGGAGGATTGGTACCGATTTTGGGGAAGGTATTGATTTGTGTAAAAACTGGGTGGATTACAGACCAGCAGGGCCAATATCTTTGTTAGGATGTTTGTTAGTGCTGTGAGGGATGGTTTAAGCTTGGCAGATGGTCATGAACCTGGTTGGAAAATGAGAAGTGAGACAAACAAAGGTGAACTTGAAAGAAAAGTAGAAAACAAAAGTGAATGCACAGGAGTAATTAGCGCCATAGCCCAAAAAAGGTAAAAATAGCAAAAAGCAAAACAGTCAAAGAGTCCTACAGCATGGAGACAGATGCTTTGGCTCAAATTGGTCCATGCCGACCTGTTTCCCTGCACTTGGCCCATCTTGCTTCTAAACCTTTTCTATGCATGTATTTGTCCAAATACTGTTTAAGTCATGTAAATGTACCTGTCTCAGCCACTTTTGCTGGCAGCTTATTCCATCTGCATATCACCCGATCTGTAAAATAAAATGTTGCCCTCAGGTTCCCTTTTATTCTTTTCCCTCCAACCTTAAACTGATGCCCTCTAGTCCTCGATTCCCTAACCCTGGGAAAAAGACCGCATTTACTCTATCCACGCCTCTCATGATCTTGTACACTTCTATAAAACTCCCCCTCCTTAGTCTCCTATGCTGTAAAGAAAAAAATTCATAATTTGTCCAACCTCCCCCTATAATTCAGACCATTGAGTCCTGGCAACATTCTTGTAAATTTCCTCTGCACTCTTCCCAGTTTAGTAACCTCCTTTCTATAGCAAGATGACCAAAACTGAACACAATACTCCAAGTGCACTCTCACCATTGTCCTGTATAACTGCAATGAAAGTTCCCAACTTCTATACTTTGTGTCCTGACTGATGAATGCCAGTGTGCCAAAAGCTGCCTTCACTGCCCTGTCTACTTGTGACTCCACTTTCAGAGAATCATGCACCTGATCTCCAAAGTTCCACTACACTCCTTTTTAAGGCCCTACCATTCACTATGAAGCTCCTACTTTGATTTGACTTTCCAAAATGCAAGACCTCACACTTAATCTATATTAAATTCCATTTGATATTTCTCAGTCTACTTCCCCAGCTGATCAAGGTCCTGCTGTAATTTCTGATAACCACCTTCACTGTTCATCGTAATACCTATTTTAGTATCATCTGCAAATTTGCTAATCTTGCCTTGTGCATTTTCGTCCAAATCATTGTAAATAATTAACAGTAAAGAGCCCAGCACAGACTCCTGAGGCACATTACTAGTCATAGACATCCAGTCCGACAAGCGTCTTTCTACTATTACCCTCTTCTTTCTACCTTCAAACCAACTGTGTATCCAATTTATCAGCTCCCAGTGGATTCCATGCTTCCAGAGCAGCCTGCCATGTGGAACCTTAGCAAAAACCCTTACAGATTATGTTGACCGCCTTGCCCTTGTTAACCTTCTTGCTTACTTCATCAAAGCACTCTAACAAATTTGTGAGACATGATCTCCATACACAAAACCATGCTGACTACTCCTAATCTTGTGAGAGGTCCTTGAGGAAAAAGTGATAGAATTCTTCATTATATTAAAGATGTGTTTTGTAATTTTGACTATGACTGAAAAAGAACTGCTGAATAATTACTGCATGTTTTTGAAAGCAAGCAACCTGACAATATGACTTCGTGCAAGGCAGGTTGAATTTTTTTGAGGAGGTGACAAAGTTGATCAGTGGAGCAATAGATGTTGTCTACGTGGATTAGTAAGGCTTTTGACAAGGTGCCTCAGGTTCATCCGGAAGATTAAGGTGCTTGGAACTTGGTTGTGTGGATTCAGAATTGGCTTGCTCACAGAAGACAAAGTAGTGGTGGAAGGATATTTTTAGACTGGAGGCCCGTGACTAGCAGCGTCCTGCAGGGATCTGTACTGGGACCTCTGCTGTTTGTGATATATGTAAATGACTTGGATGAAAATATGGATGGGTACGTTAGTAAGTTTGTAAATGATACAAAGATCTGTGAAGTTGTGGATAGTGTAGAAGGTCGTCAAAGGATACGGTAGGCTATAGATCAGTTGCAGGTATGGGCAGAGAAATGTGTACTGCTGCACTTTTGATCTCCCTAATTTAAGGAAAAGTGTACAGTTAATGGCAGGAACTTGAACAACATTGGTATGCACCAGGATCTTGGTTTTCAAATCCACTCAGGTAGATAGAGTAGTAAAGGTGGTGATGGCACATTTGCCTTTATTCTCAGGGAATTGAGTACAAGAGTCAGAATATAGTGTTGCAGTTTTAAAAGTCTTTGGTTAGGTCACACTTAGAGTATTGTGTTCGATTGTAATCACTACATTACAGGAAGGATGTGGAAGCTTTGGAGTGTGTGCAGAAGAGGTTTACTAGGATGTTGCCTGGATTAAAGGGAATGAGCTATAAGGAGAGGCCAGAAAAACTTGGGTTGTTTTTTCCTGGAACGGTGGAGGCTGAGGGGAGTTTTGCTGGAAGCCTATAAAATTTAGATGCATAGACAGGATTGATGGTCTGAATCTTTTTTCCCCAAAGATGAAATGTTTAATACTAAGGAGCATGCATTTAGGTTGAGAGGGGAAAGTTCAAAGGAGATGTGAGGGGCGACAGTTTATTGAAGTGGTGGTGTCTGAAACGCACTGCCAAGAGACAGGTGTGATAGAGGCGTTTCAGGGGCTTTTTAGATAAGCACATGAACATAAGAATGGAAGGATATCGACCAAAAGCAGACAGAAGGAATTAATTAAACTTGGCATCATGTTTGGTGTAATATCATGGGTCAGAGGGTCTGTTCCTATGCTGTACTGTTCTATGTTCTAGGCTCTATTCAGGCTGAACCGACAGAACTGATAAAGGAGAATGAGGGGATGGCAGAGGAAGCAAGCAGCTACTTTAGCTCTGTGTTCACAGGAGAAGACATAAATTACTCACCAGAAATGCTAGAGTCATAGCAGTATACAGCATGGAAACAGATACTTCAGTCCAACTGGTCTGTGCTGACCATGTTCTCAAACTAATCAAGTCCCACCTATCATCTGTGTTTGGTCCATATCCTCAACATCTTTCCTATTCATATACTTATCCAAATATCTTTAAACATTGTAATCGTACCTGCATTCAGCACTTCCTCTGACAGTTTATTCCACACACTAATCAGTGTTTTTATAAAAAAAATTACCCCACATGTCCTTTTTAAATCTTGCTCATCTTGACTTAAAATTATGCCACATAGTTTTGAAACCTTCAAGAAAAGACTTTTTTTGTTATGAGCCTTATCTATGCCCCTCTTGATCTTCCAAACTTTTAGAAGATCACCTCTCAACTGCCAAGTATTGTGAAGGAGGAATTGAAAGAGATTAGTATTAGTTTTTTTAAAGAAAAGTTAAGAAATTAATTCTCTAGATTCTGGAATAATCCTGGCAAATTGGAGAGCGGTAGATGTAATCCCACTTCAAGAAAAGAAGTTTGGAGAAAAACTGGAAATACAGACTATGTAGCCTAGCAATAGTCAAAGGGATAATGCTGGAGCCTCTTTTAAATGGTGTAATGAGAGGACATTTAAAAAATACAAGTTAGGTTTTCACAAATTCAATAAAACCAAGGTGTGAATGCTGAAAATCTGAAATGAAAATAGAAATTGTTGGAGAAAGTCTGGCAGCATCGGTGACTAGAAAACAGAGTCAGCGTTTTGAGACAGTTCCAAGGAAGGTCGCTGGATTTGAAACATTGACTCTACTTTCTCTCCACAAATGTTGCCAGACCGAGTTGGTGCAAGAGGCTTTCTCCAGGAATATCTTTTTGTTGCACAAATTCAACAGGATTTATGATAGGGGCATTGTGTTTGATAAGCTTAAAAATGTGTTGCTGGAAAAGCGCAGCAGGTCAGGCAGCATCGAAGGAGAATCAACGTTTCGGGCATAAGCCCTTCTTCAGGAATTGTCTGTCAGTGTGTTGTCCTGAGCTGGGGTAGGACTGACTGCAGGGAATGTGGGTAGCGGCGCATGGCTGCAAGCGTGGAGCGGAGGATCCGGAGGGAGGTCTGTTGCGGGAGGCTTCAGATTTGTTGTAGGTACTAGTTGTCCTGGTTGGGTCCAAATTTTGTTGGTCGGAACGTAGTCCGGAGTCCGTGTGGGATCAGTCGGTTCCGTAGACAGGTGCTGAGGAAGGAGATGTGGCTGTGGTAGCGAGTCTGTTTTGAGGATGAGGCCGAAGAGCTTCAGGGCAGATGAGATGACCTGGGGGGTGCAGTGAGAGAGGGACTCTGAGTTCCTTGTAGAGGGAGGAGGAGAGCTTCAAGGAAGGCATCCTTGCAAGAGAATTTGCAGTAGGTTAAAATCAACTAGGAGAAAGTGAGGACTGCAGATGCTGGAGATCTCCAGCATTGTTTGATAAACCTGTTCAACTATTTTGAGAATATAACTGATGGAATATTTGAGGGTAACCAATGGATGTTGTACACTTAGATCGTTGGAAAGCTTTATATGAAGTCCTGCATAAGAAGTTATTGTGCAGCATCACAGTACATGGGACTGGTGGTATGACAGTGGCATGGATTCAGATTGTTAGCAGATAGAAAATAGAAGAAAATATAGGTCCTTTTTGGAGTGGATGGCAATGACAAATGAGATCCTACAGGGCTTGGCTGTTGGGCATTCACAATAAATGTAAACACTAATTGAGGACAACTTCAGTTATGAAAAGAGATTGAAGAAGTTGGGACTGTCTCCCTTGGAGAGAAGGTTGTGGAGATTTGATGGAAGTTTTCAAAATCCTGAGTAGGGCTGGATAGATAGGAAAAAGCTGTTCCCATTCCTAAAAGGAACAAGAATAAGAGGGCATACATTTAAAGTGATGTATAAAAGAACAAGGGTAATGGAAGGAAGACTTTCCCATTCATTGAATAGTTAGGGTATGGAATGCACTGCCTGCAGGTGTGTGGAGACAGGTTCAATTGAGTCATTCAAGAGGGCATTTGATGATGATTGTGCAAGAGCATGGGGGAGGGGAAGAGGCAATTGGCACTTAAAAAGAGTGGTCATTTGTGCAACTGGTGCTGATGGAATGTGCTGAATGGCCTCCTTCTTCTGCACTATAACAAGTCTGATTTTATAAATAAAATGCAATATTTCAAAGTTTGCTGCTAATGCAAAACTAAATGTAATTGAGTCATGATGGGTTGTAAAAAAAAAACTTCAAGACCATTTAGACAATTTAAGTGAGCAAGTAAACACATGGCAGATGTAACTTAGGAGAAAGTGAGGACTTCAGATGCTGGAGATCAGTGTCAAGAGTGTAGTGCTGGAAAAGCACAATGGGTCAGGCAGCATCTGAGAAGCGTGAAAATCGCTTATGCCCAAAACGTCGATTTTTCTCCTGCTTCTCGGATGCTGCCTGACCTGTTGTGCTTTTCCAGCACCACCGCCTCAGCAGTGTAACATAGATAAATGTTTGCGTTGTCCAAAAACATGATGGAAAAACCTGTGATGGAAACTGTGGAGAAAGATCAGTTTGAGTCCAATGTCCCTTCAGACCGTCTGCAGTTCTGAAGAAACATAGGAGCAACAGAAGGCCATTTGATCTCTTGGACATGCTTCACCATTCATCATTGTCATGGCTTATCAAACACAATACTGCAATCCCACCCTTCCCCTCCCCTGTCCATATCCTTTGAAGCCCTTTGTGAAAACTGCTACATATTTGAAAACACCATGTTTTGACCTCAACAACTTTGTGGTAATGAAATCTACAGGTTCATCACTGTGTCCGGGGAGAAAAAGTTCTCTTCATCTCTGATCCTTATCCTTAAACGGTGACCCCTAGTCCAGGTCTCCCTCACTATCAGGAACATTGTTTCTGCATCTAACAGGGCTAAGCAAATTTAGAATTTTATAGGTTTTTGAGATTTCACCCCTCTCACCTCAATCTTCTAAACTTCAGTGAAAACAATCCTAATTGAATCAATCCCTCTTCATACTTCAGCCTTGCTAACCCTGGAATTAAACTGGTTAATCTCTACTGCAATCCCTCGAGAGCAGGAACATCCTTGCTCAGATAAGGAAACCAAAACTATACAATATTCCATGTGTGACCTCTCCAATGCCCTGTATAATTGCAGCAAGACATCTTTTATTCCTGTACTCAAATCCCCTTACTCTGAAAGCCAGCCTGCAGTTTGCTGCCTTTACTGCTTGCTGCACTTACACCCTCACTTTCCACAACTGGTGTCCAAGGATATCCAGATTGCATTGAACTTTCCTCACACTCAATTTATAGCCATTCAAATGTATTTGGACTTCCTATTTTTTTTCTCACATTCATTCACATTTCCAATATCCACCATGCAACCTATCCAAATCACACACTGCAACATCTCCGCATCCTCCGTGCTCCCTTCTATCGAGCTTTGTGTGGTTTGCAAATTTTGAGATACTACTTTTATTTCCCTCACCTGTATCATGAATATATACTGTGAATAGCTGGAGTTCTTGTCCCATCCTTATTACCACCCTTTCTGCATGTGTGGCCACTTTGAGGGAGCTATGGGACCCTGAGATCCCTCTTCATCAATGTTGTTCAGAGTCCTGCCATTAGCATTTCAAATTCATTATTTGTGGTCTCTTTTGTGAAGACAGAAACAAGTATGACTTTAGTTTGTTGCCCATTTCTTTGTTCCCATTATAAATTTGTCCATTTCTGACAATAAGGCACCTATGTTCACTAATTTTTTTCACTTACATATAGAAACTTTTACAGTCAGATCTTACACTCGTAATCTATTTTCCCTTTCTTAGGAAATCCCTTTATCCTCCTTTGCTGACTGTAAACTATACCAAATCCTCAGCTTTACTGTTTTTGTTCTTGCCAGTTTGTCTGCTTCTTTCTTGCACCTAATACTATCTCTAACTTCCCTTGTAAGCCATGGCTTGGCCACTGTTCTCTTTGCATTCTTGTGCCAGACAGAAGAGTCGTAGAGTAATATGGCACTTCTCCAGCAATTCCTGTGTTTTAGAATTCCAGCATCCACCGTTCTTAGTTGCCCACTTCGTTGGCAAAACATAATTAAAACAAAGTGGTAGACTATTATTCATATTGGGTTGAATCTTGCATATTTTTGGCTAAGTGTCAGTTTTGTTAAGTTTCACACGGGGATTCTCTCCATGAGGCCTAGCAGAATCTCACTCTACATCTTACTCAGCAACCTCATTAACTACCTAACTGTTTTTCAAGTCAGTCATCTAGCAGGGAAACAGACTCCTTGGTCCAACCAGTCCATGTTGAACATAACCTGCAACTAAACTAGTCCCACCTGCCTGCTCCTGGCCAATATCCCTTCAAACCGTTCCTATTCATATACCTATATTATACCTTGCACATGTCTTTCAAACATTTGTAATTGTATGTACGTCCACCACTTCCTCAGGAGGTTCATTCTGCACACGAATCACCCTCTGTTTCTAAAAAAAAATTGCCCCTCATGTCTTTTTAAAATCTCTCTCCTTGCACATTAAAAATGTGCCCCTTTGTTTTGAAATTTCCCATCCTAGGGAAATGACACCTACCATTTAACCCTATCTGTACTTCTCCATAATTTTATCAACTTCGAGAAGGCCACTTCTCAACCTCCAATGCTCCAGTGAAAAAAGTCCCAGCCTTTCTTTACAACACTAACATTCCATACCTGGCAACGTCCTGATAAATCTCTTGTGAATCCTCTCCAGCTTAATATCCTATAAGTGGGCAACTGGATCTGGACACAGTATTCCAGAAGAGGTCTCACCAATGTTCTGTACAACCTCAACATGACTTCCCAACTCCTATACTCAAAGGACTGAGCAATGAAGGCAAGTGTGCTAAAATGCCTTTTTTAACCATCCTGTTGATATGTGACACAAACTTCAAAGAGCAATGTCTCTGAACCCTGAGGTAGAGGGGTCTATTTACCATATCCATGCCCCTCATGATTTTATAAACTTCTATAAGGTCACCCCTACTCTCTTTGTTCTGTTATACTATAGCATTCTAGCCTTGCTGTTTATATTCTCATCCAAATCATTCATAAAACCATAAAACATAGGAGTGGAAGTAAGGCCATTCGGCCCATCGAGTCCACTCCGCCATTCAATCATGGCTGATGCGCATTTCAGCTCCACTTACCAGCGTTCTCCCCGTAGCCCTTAATTCCTCTAGACAACAAGAATCTATCAATCTCGGCCTTGAAGACATTTAGCGTCCCGGCTTCATATAGATGACCAAGACAAAAGAGGACCCAGAACTGACCCCTGTGAAACATCGCTAGTGACAGGCCTCCAGACCAATAAACAACCCTCCCTGCACTCTGTCTACTGCCGTTAAGCCTATTATGTATCCAGTTGGCAAACTCCTGCTGAATCCCATGTGACCTAAATTTATTTGATTAGTCTACCGTGTGGAACCTTGTTGAAGGCTTTACTGAAATCCAAATAAACAATGTCTAATGATCTGCCCTCGTCAATCTTTCTGATAACTTCCTCAAAATAAAACTGTATCAAGTTTGTGAGATGCTATTTTCCTCCCACAAAACAATGTTGACTATTCCTGATCAATTTCTTGCCTTTCTAAATGTCCATAGATCCTATCTTTTAAAATTGACTTTAACAATTTATCCACAACCAAAGGCAAATTCCCAGCTCGATAGTTCCCCTGTTCCTCCTTACAATCTTTCTTAAAGAAAGATACAGCATTAGCCACCTCCCCTCCCTATAGATGGTGTAAATATTTCTGCAAGGGGTCTGGCAATTTCCTCCCTTACTTACGTTAGATCAGGTTCTGGAGATTTATCTACCTTCATATTCTCTAAAACCTCAGAGCTTCCTCTTCAGTAATGTGAAATATTTTCAAAACATCAAAATTTATCTCCCTGCATTCTCTAGCCTCCAGTTCTTTCTGCACAGTAAAAACTGATGCAAAATATCTCTCCCATTCCCTGGGGTCCAATGGAAAGATAACGAACTTGATGGTTAAGAGGCCCTACCATGTCTCTCGTTACCCTCTTGCTCTTAATGTACAGTCTTTCTTGGATCATTCTTTACCTTATCTGCCAAGGCGATCTCATATCCCATCTTTGCTTTCCTGATTTCATTCTTATGAATGTCCCTACATACTTTTATATAAATTTAAGAGATTCAATTGAACCAAATTGACTATATCTAAAATAAGATTCTCTTTTTTTTTAATTCTTGATGAGAACCTCAATATCTTTATTTGTCCATTATTCCTTAATCTTACCCACCTTAGGTGAAAGTGAGGATTGCAAATGCTGGAGATGAATTGAAAGCACAGGCGGTCAGGCAGCATCTGAGGTGCAGGAGCGTTGACAGTTCGAGCATAAGCTTTTCATCATGAATGCCTTATCCTTGAGGAACAGGAACATAATGTCTCTGCACACTATTGAAAGCCTCTCACTTGTCAGATTCCTTTTACCTGCAAACAGTCTACTCCAGTCAATTTTTGAAAGTTCTTATCTCATACCTGGAATATTGAGCTGTCGATCTCTCAGCCAGGTGTCTGCAAAAGCTGTGACCTTCCAATCCCATGTTTGAGTTTATCAGCCTTAACTGTAAGACCTTTTACATTGAAATAAAAGCTGTTTAATTTTTCGGAGTTACTTTGTAATCTGACTCCTCTCTTGTCTTTCTTTTCTAATCGACTTGTTTTCTTCACATTCAGAACCTTACTCCTCAATCTTTCTATTTACACTACTACCATCACTTCCTCACCTAACACCCTTCCTGGTAGTATAACGTCTTCCTTAGTTGAATTAGCAAATATCCTTACTAAGGTATTGGTCCCTTTCCAGTTCAGATTAAACCTGTCCTTTTTGAACAGGTGTTTTCTATCTGAAGGGCCTGAATCCCCGAGCAATACCCCACCCCTTCAGCCATTGATTTATCACCTTTTATCCTTTTGCTCCTTCCTTCATTTGATTTTGGCATTAGGAGTGAACCAGAGATTACTACTTTTAAGGTTTTATTTTTTAATCTTCTATGTAATCTCTTACAAACTGAATTTAAGGCTTTAATCTGTACTTGAAATGCTTCGAGACATCCTTTAATCCTAGCACCAGGAAAGCAACATACTGTCCTAAATTGATGTGCCTCTGCCAGGACAGTCCCCTGTAACAACTACTCAATTTTTTCAACTACTGCCTAATGTAAGAATCCTTTTGAGAGTCCAATAGCTGACTGCCCCTTTTTTGTTTTCCTGTGAAAGACTATCCCTTTCAACAGTGCAAAAAACTGAATATCTATTTGATGGAGGACTACCTACCAGGAATTCTTACCTGATTCTAGTGCCATTTTACCACATGTTCACACAACACCTCACCAATCAGCTATTTGCTGAAACACCAGCATCCCAAGTAATTTCACCATCTTTAAAAGGTCACTGTGCAGCCAGATGAGTGGCAGTTTAGTATTGTTCCCAGCAATATAACAGCACAGCAACTACAATCCCATGCTGCCTGTGACATAGCATGCTCGGATGATGGAGCAATCCGTTTTGTATATACTGGATATCCCCCTCACTAGATTAGGAAAGCAGCGGAACCTCGTCTTCAAAACATGGGCTCTGCATCTGACAGGGGTTGTGCAATGGTGTCATGAGCTGGTTGTAGTGGATAGCCCTTATGTCTATAAAGGCACCTGGACTCTCAAACATAGCAGATATAGGAAGCTGCTGCAGGATGTAGGAATCATGGTAGCTTCCAGGGTAATGGTCACACATGTCCAGAAAGTGGTGGTTGAACATGAATGGAATGGAAGCCCTTCCTATTAATGAATCCTGCAATGTTTTGATGCAGCCATGTCCGTGCAGTCTGCAACACCTTGCACCTGTTCGAAGTTCACAATATTTTGAAATGAAATGAACGAGTGTGATCTTTCATAGGTATCAGACTGAAGTTTGATACGAGTCACCAGTCGTGCTCAGGAAGGAGCCAGTCACGTAGAAATAAATCAGTTGGAGGCAGAGGCAGAAAAATGGTAGCTGGAGATTAATCTGGAGAAATATGCGATGATATATTTTGGAAGGTGCATTGGAAATTATATAGTGATGGTAGAACCCCTAGGAGTATTGAAATGCAAAGGGATCTGGGTGTGCAGGCCCACAGATCACTGAAGGTAGCAGTGCAGGTAGATAAAATGCAATCCAAAGATGTGCAGGTTAGGTGAATTGGCCATGCTAAATTGCCCATTGTATTCATTGATGGGTAAGTTAGATGCATTAGTCAGGGGAAATGTAGCATAATAGGGAAATGGGTCCGGGTGGGATACCTTTTGGTGTGGGCTTGTAGGATTGAAAGGCCTGTTTCCACCCTGTAGGTATTCTAAGGTGGTTTAGAAAAAAGGCCGAGGGCATTCTTGCCTACATTGGAAGGGGCATTGAGAATAAGGACAGTCAAATTGTGTTGCAGCTTTATAGACCTTTAGTTTGGCCACACTTGAAATATTGTGTAAAGTTCTGGTCATCACACTACCAGAAGGATGTGTATGCTTTGAAGAGGGTATAGAAAAGGTTTACCAGGATGTTGCCTGGCATGGGGGATTTTAGCGATGAGGAAAGATTGAATAGACTGGGTTTGTTTTCACTGGAATGCAGGAGTGTGTGGAGCAACCTGATAAAAGTTTATAATAGAGGGAATGGCATGGAAAGAGTGGAAAATATGAGGCTTTTTCTCAGGAGGGGTCAATTACTAGGGATCACAGGTTCAAGTTGCACAGGAGGATGTTTGAAAGCGTTTTGTGAGGCATGTTTTTCACACACAGGCTGGTAAGTGCCTGGAATGCACTACCAAAGGAAGTGGTGGAAGCAGACACTATAGCATTATTCAAGAAACACCTGGACAAATATATGAACAGGAAGGGAATAGAGGGATGCAGATCTTGTAAGCGAAGACAGTTTTAGTGTGGAAGGGCAAAATGTGTCAGCACAGACTTGGAGGGGCGAAAGGTCAGTTCCTGTGCTGTATTGTTCTTTATTCTCTCCATGTAGTCAACATCCACTGCTCTACCCTTGTCAATCACCTTTGCCACCTCCTCAAAATTCATTCAAGTTAGTAAGATGTGATCTGCCTGTATAAGGCAATGCTGACTGTCCCTAATTAGGCCAGCTCCTGCCTTGATAATGAGTGTCGCATCTCCACCATGGAATCCTGTACTTTTGAAGTGTGATGGAAGCATGTTCATTTGAGGCATTTAAGAGGCTTTGGATGATTATTTGGATCGAAGTATTGTAAAAGGATATCATGAGGAAGCATGACGTCAGTGCAAACACAATGGCCCAAATGCCATCCTTCTGCACCAAAACATCTGTAATTTGGTCAAGTTTAGCCTTGGCATATTTTGTCCAGGCCTATATCAACTAAGCATTCAGTAGAGTTTAGTGTAATGTTTACAAGATATTTGAAGCAATGATTTCCACCTGTCACAGCACCCTTGACAGTGTTACATGTTCTGGCTCGCCTTTGGCCAGTATTCATCTCTTGCTAAGCCATTGCCACTAAGCTCTGCAGGATTGAAATGTCACTGTTCAATTTCTAGGTGCAGATTGCCTCTGACCATCACTAAGCGTGTTTGCTCTGCATGCACTACAAATGGATGCTGAAATTATTACACACTAAACGTAGCTGTAGGCTGGAAGCACATGCTTCATATATTTGCTCTTCAGTGTCATAATGTCTAGCAGATGTGGATCCCATGCTTTGTTCATCAAACTGCCATTGGCTCCACCCACTTTGGTCATTGTCCCAGCTGATTTCCACCTGCATTTTGCATTGAGGCAAAGGAAAATGATGGCAGGCAATGCATCTCAAGGACACTGCATACTGGAAAACGCCTGCTGGTTAGCTACTTTCCCAGAGCCTCCATGTCTGTATTACCTGCACAAGACAGACAGCCGATTTCACTGATTTTCCCCTGAGGTCATGTTGCGGCTGTACAGGACATTGGTTAGGCCACTGTTGGAATATTGTGTGCAGTTCTGGTCTCCTTCCTGTCGGAAAGATGTTATGAAACTTGAAAGGGTTCAGAAAAGATTTACAAGGATGTTGCCAGGGATGGAGGATCTGAGCTACAGGGAGAGGCTGAACAGGCTGGGGCTGTTTTCACTGGAGCATCGGAGGCTGAGGGGTGACCTTCTAGAGGTTTACAAAATTGAGGGGCATGGATAGGATAAATAGACAAAGTCCTTTCCCTGGGGTCGAGGAGTCCAGAACTAGGGGGCATAGGTTTAGGGTGAGAGGGGAAAATTATAAAAGAGGCATAAGGGCAACTTTTTCACACAGAGGGTAGTACGTGTATGGAATGAGCTGCCAGAGGATGTGGTGGAGGCTGGTACAATTGCAACATTTAAGAGGCAATTGGATGGGTATATGAATAGGAAGGATTTGGAGGGATATGGCCGGGTGCTGGCAGGTGGGACGAAATTGGGTTGGGCTATCTGGTCGGCATGGACAGGTTGGACTGAAGGATCTGTTTCCAGACTGTATATCTCTATGACTCTATGTGGAGGCCCTCCAGTTTGAGCTTAACTTTCTCTACCTGAACTTCCCTCAACAATCAATGCACAGGGACCCCTAGGATTGATCATTACCTTTGAACTCTCCAACTGCTTGTGATGGCCCTACAGAACTGACTGTTAGTCACACCGAAGAGTGTAGGCAAACCTATCCCTTAGCTGTAACTGCCCCGAGCAGACGATTGAAGCTCAGCTCCTAGACTGTTTGTACTATATCTGTGACTGATGATCCTGGGGCGTCCTGACTGTGGATTTCCCCCCTCCTCGATTGGCTGAGGACAAGTTAGCAACCACTTTCGAACTTTGCCTTTTGATTTCATGAACGTGCAGCTTGTTTTGCTGTGTAGGCAGCTGGCACAAGGCTGGATTGATTTTTTAATTTCGTGCTATTCAGTAAGATGTGGCCCTCCTGAACCGATCCAAACAGAGAAGCACAATAAGCAGCATGTTGGTGTCTGGGCAAAAAAAAATTAATATGGCAGTACTAATAGCCTTTTGGTTCTGGCTGTAGTGCTTTCAGGCAGACACTGCAAGGCAAGTCGTCAGGTGCCCCCTCTAATTTCTATGTTGAGAATTCTCAGCATTTAGATTACTCCTGGTGGAAGGTAACACAGGAAGCTGCGTGTTAATGAGTTGAGAGGCATAGTTAAGGTAATTAAACAAGCAATAATACCCTCTTAAGAGACAACTTGGGGCATCCCAGTGAGAATATCATCTTGACGCATGGAGCTCTGTTAGAAGATGCTGCATGTAGTTCCTGACCTCACTGTCATATTTTTTGCAATAGCTAATGTAATCCAAGGCCTTAAGATTCTGCAAAATGTGATAGATTAAGAAATGCTCACATATAAAGGTGACCTTGTACACTAATTGGTGAAAACAAGCATGCCGCTGCGGTTCGGCAAATAATATGTGGTTTTTACTGCACTGAGTGCAAGAGCAAGGAAGTTTCGCTGCAGATGTATACAGCCTGGGTGAGACAACACCTGATGTATTGCTTGCAGTTTTGGGACACTCCATGGAAGGACTGCAGTGAAGGTTCATTAGACCGATGCTGGAGATCACAAGTTTGTTGTATGAGAAGAGATGATGTCTTCTGGGCTTTTATTCATGAGTTTAGAAGAATGAAAGCAGATCTGGTACATAATTCTGAAGGAGATAGGCTGACTGGATGTGCAAACTGGACGTTTCTCCTGGCTTAGGGTTTCGAGACAAAGGGGTGAGCGTCTCAGTATGTGCAAGAAGTTGGCTAATGTATCAAAAAAAAGGAAAAAAAGGAGGAATCGTAATGTTTATTGAACACTTTTGGTGTTAGTTGGGTAGGCTGGGTGATTGGTTTAGGATGCTGACAGCATGGTTTCAATTCCCACACCAGTTGAGGTCATCACGAAGGTCCTGCCTTTAGCTGAGGCATGGCAACACTCTCAGTTTAATGTCACCATCAGGCATGTCACTTGAACAAGAGAGTAACCATCTGGTCCTCTGGGATTATGAAGACTTTACCTGAAATTGAATGATCGATGTTCCAATATTCCAATTTATGCACTAAGTCTATCTTGTTTAGAGTAGTGACTATCATAGTTTTTGGTGGATTATTTGTTTAAAAAAAAATTAATACCCATGTTCTGTCATGCATTCTTTTCTTATGTGTATACTATATAAAACATCACAATCATTGTGTACACTATGCAATGAGACTTCATTCTTCCATATAATTTGGGCATCCTGAGTAGGGCCATTTGTTCCAATCCCTCATAGTCCTTGAATTGAGTAGATAGGCCATTTCTGAGAACATTCAAGAATTAACCACATTTGCTGTGGCTCTGGAATCAGATATAGGCTAGACCACTTCAGAATGCCAGATTTCCTTCCCTAAACATCATTTGTGGTCCGGATGAACTTTTACAGCAATCAGCGATAACTTAGTAATAATTACTAAGACTAGCGTTAAAACCAAGGCTTGGAGAGGTACACTGTTTTCTTTTCCACTTCTCCACTGATCACAACAAATATTTAATATAACTAGTTGGTGATATGGCCAACCATATCGAAAAAACAAAAGGAACTATAAAGTGTTAACATTATGTTGTGCATGGGTTTTTTCAAGAGGTGTCATAAATGCAGAGTTTCTGATATATCTGGTAATGTCTTCTTGAAAGCAATGGCAGGGGAGTGGCCCGCTCTTCCAGTTCAGGTTTTTTGTTCTAGTTTTTTTTTGTTTTAGCAAGCAGTCAAAAAACTGCTGGAGACTGAGAGAAGCAGTGACAATGTGACTTCTTTGGGCATTATGCTTCACTCGTAAGTATGAGATAACCAGCTTCAGTTCAGAATTGCAAATTGGTTTTGTAAAAATTGATTTTCGGTTCATTAAATTCAAAGTCCAAATGTAGGCCACTGTCATGTTGACCAGTGACATCAGAGGTTTTACTAAAATTTGTTCTCTGAATAAGCAGGATTTTTTTTTATTTATGAAAAGATAGATTTCTGTACTGATAAAATTATACAGCATGGAAACCTGTCCAACTCATCCATGCTGACCTGATATCCTAAATAAATCTAGTCCCATTTGCCCCCTTCTCCATCTAAACTCTTTCTATTCACATAGCCATTCAGATGTCTTTTTAAATGCTGTAATTGTACCAACCTCCACCACTTTCTCTGGACGGTCATTCTATACACTCACCACCTTCTGCGTGAAAACACTGCCCCTTTTAAAGCTTTCTCCTGTCACATTAAGCTTATGCCCTCTAGTTTTGCTTCCTCATTAACTGTATCAGTCCTGTCCTGATTTGCCTTTCCAAAATGCAGCACCTCACATTTATCTAAATGAAACTTCCTCTGCCCATTAGCTGATATGGTTAAGGTCTCACAGTATTCTGAAGGAACCTCTTTCGCTGTCCACTACACCTCCAATTTTGGAGTCATCTATAATCGTACTAACCATACCTCCCATGTTCACATCCAAATCCTTAATATCAGTGATGAAAAGGAGTGGACACAGCACCAATCCTTTTGGCACACCATTGGTTACAGGTCTCCAGTCTGAAAAGCAACTCTGCACCACCACCCTCTGTCTTCTACTTTTGAGTCAATTCTATATCTAAATGGCTAGTTCTCCCTGTGTTCCATGTGATCTAACCTTGCTAATCAGTCTACCATGAGGAACCTTGTGGAACACCTTACTGAAGGCCACTGCTCTGCTCTCATCAGTCCTCTTCACTACTTCAAAAACTCAGTCAAGTTAATGAAACATGATTTCCCACACAAAAAAACCATGTTGACTATGATTAATTAGTCCATGCCTTTCCAAATACATGTAAATCCTGTCCTACAGGATTCCTTCCAACAACTTGCCCATCACAAATGTCAGGCTCACCAGTTCATAGTTCCTTGGCTTTTCCCAGGAGAAAGTGAGGACTGCAGATGCTGGAGATCAGAGCTGAAAATGTGTTGCTGGAAAAACGCAGCAGGTCAGGCAGCATCCAAGGAGCAGGAGAATCCTGAAGAAGGGCTTATGCCCGAAACGTCGATTCTCCTGCTCCTTCGATGCTGCCTGACCTGCTGCGCTTTTCCAGCAACACATTTTTCAGCTTGTCTTTTCCTTACCACTTTTCCTAAAGATTGGCATCATATTAGCTAACCTCAAGTTTTCTGGCACCTGACCTGTGGCTATTGATGATAGAAATATTTCAGCAAGGGAGGCAGCAATCGCTTCCCACCGAGCTATACCTGATCAGGTCCTGGAGATTTATCCAACTTGATGCATTTTAAGATGTTCTGCACCTCCTCCTGTGACATATGAATATTTTTCCAAGACGTCGCTATTTATTTCCCTACATTCTTTGTCTTTTATATCTTTCTACTCAGTAAACAGTGATGTAAAATACTCGTATCGTGTCTTTCCCATCTCCTGCTGATCTTTAATGACTAACTTTTGTTTTTAGGCAGTGAAATTTATTTGCAGTTTGAGTATCTTGTCTAGGGGTGGCATGGTGGCTCAGTGGTTAGAACTGGGGTCTCATGATGCCAGGGACCCAGGTTCAATTCTAGCCTTGGGCAACTGTGATTCATAACTGTATGTTCAATGGTTTATGGTTAACGATTTAGTACAGATAATTCTCATTTGATGGAGAAAAATGTGGCGCTGGAAAAGCACAGCAGGTCAGGCAGCATAAGAGGAGCAGGAGAATCCATGTTTCGGGCATAAGTATTTTGTCAGGAAGGGGCTGAGAGATAAATAGGAGGGTGGGGTAGGGCTGGGGGAGAAGGTAGCTGGGAAGGCGTTAGGTGGATGCAGGTGGGGAGTAATTGTGATAGTTGGAGTGGATAGGTGGGAAGGAAGATAGACAGGTCAAGAGAGCAATGCCGAGTTGGAAGGTTGAATCTGGGATAAGGTTGGGGGAAGGGAGATTTGGAAACTAGTGAAGTTGATGTTGATGAGTCCCCAAGGCGGAAGGTGAGGTGATCTTCCTCCAGTTGGCGGGTAGCTATGATTTGACGGTGGAGGCAGCCCAGGACTTGGTGGAGGGGGAGGGGGAGTTGAAGTGGTCAACTAGAGGATGATGGGGTTATTTGAATTCAATTCAATTCAGTTTAATGTCACGTGTACGAGGCATAGTGAAAAGCTTTGTCTTGAGTAATACAGGCAGATTAGAGTTAATTAGCATAGATGAGTGAATAATAGGTAAACAGCGACAAAAATAAAAACACAGGTACAGGTATACTAATAACAGTGGAGTGGAAATCTTTTCGAAAACAGCTGGTGTGTGTGTTCAGGCTTCTGTACCTTCTCCTCAATGGTAGGCGTTGTAGAAAAACATTGGGATGGATGTTTGAGAATGCTGGTGGCCTTTCCTTGACAGCGGGCCTGGTAGATGAATTCTATAGATGGGAGTTTGGCCTTTGTGATTGTCCAGGCCGAGTTCACCACTCTCTGTAACCGTCTCCGACCTTGAATGGTACAGTTTCCATACCAGGTAGTGATACATCCAGACAGAATGCTCTCGATGGCGCACCTATAAAAATTGGCAAGGGTATTCACCATCATGCCAAATTTCCTCAGCTGCCTGAGGAAGAAGAGATGTTGGGCCTTTGTAACCACTGAGTCCACATGGAGTCCAAGAAAGCTTGTTGTGGATGACCACATCCAGGAGCTTGACACTCTCCACTCATTCCACCTCTGTGCTGTTAATGTGTAGGGGGGCATGAGTAACATCCTCCTGAAAGTCCGTAATGAGTTCCATTGGTTTTGCTGGCATTAAGGACTCAGTGCACCATTTGTCAGGTCTTCCACCTCCCATCTGTAGTCTGTTTCTTCGCCATCTGAGATTCAACCGACGATGATGGTGTCATCAGCGAACTTGTAAATGGTATTTGGCAACACAGTCATGGGTATAAAGTGAGTACAGTAGGGTGCTGAGTATGCACCCTGGGAGGGGCTCGAATGTTGAGTGTTAGTGATAACGAAATATTGTCCTTAATCTTCACTGATTGTGACCTGTGGGTCCGGACACTGAGGATCCAGTTGCAGAGAGTGAGGCTTCGTTGGAGATCACGAAGTTTAATAATGAGGCTCGAGGGGATGTTGATTACAGTTCATCCTTCAATGAGTAGGATTCTTTCTTGGTGTCAAGATGTTATAAGGAGAATTGAAGGGCAAGTGATATGGCAACTGACGTGGATCTGTTCATCCAATAGGCAAATTGGAGTGGGTCAAGAGTAGTGGGGAGGCTGGAGTTGATTAATGCCATGACCAGACTTTCAAAGCACTTGATGACCACCAAAGTTTGGTGCTTGTATCCCGAAGATGTTCTGGTACAATGCAAGTTTCGGCAGCACGACTTGGCTATAATGTCACTGAAGTATTAGGGAATGGTATTTTGGAGAACACTTACCTCTGTTGGCAATAGTGTGATTCCAGCAAGGATCAGTTCACCCACTTCGTTCTATGCATGTGCCAATGTGTGCGCTGAAACCTCTGTGCCATTCTGTGCAGGCACTAATTCAGCTGCCAACAGAGCAGCTTTCTGTGAGGGATACTGTCGAGAACAACTTCCTTACCTTTTTTTAAGTGTTCTGTGTTAAATTTACTTTTGTTTCATTAATAAATATAATTTCAACCTTCATTCAGGCTGTGCTGTACTTTTAGTTTTATGGGTGATTTTTGAGAAATCACAGGTGATATTTCTGCTGGTCTGCCCCTAACCCTACTTTTTCCATAGGTCCCATTATTTCTATTAAGTGATTTTCTACTACATGAGATTTTGCTGCAACACAACTACACCATTATAGGAGAAGTATCTGTATGTGATTTACAAGAAGTATAAATTCCTTATTGGCCCACAGTGATCTAATACAACATATTAATAATTGTGTTTAATCAGCTCGAGAAGCATATGAAGTTGTCAAAGAAGGAGCAACCATGAGTATTGGCTTTCTTTTATAATTCAGTAAAAGAGAGTGAGAAACTGACATCATAAAATTGTAGAAGCTTACAGCACAGAAGAGACCCTTTGACACGTTGAGTCTGTGCCATCAAAACTATACTACTACCTACACTAATCCCGCATTCCTTCACCAGAGCATTCAATGTGATAATACTTCAAGTGCTCATCTAAGTATTTTTTTTAAAGCTTATGAGGTTTCCCACCTCAACTACACCGTTATGGACCAGATCAGACCCCCTCAAAATACATTTAAGAAGATAGCTTAGACGCTAATGTTTTTCTTCTTTTAAAAGCAAATGCCTGACCAATTGTTTCAGATACAACATGATTGGTCAGACTACTGGATTTAAAGCAAAGCTGCAGTTAAAATACAACAAAAGAAAGAATACATTGAAGATTTCCAATCTCTCAGAAAACAGAACAGAATAATAGATTAATAACTACTATTAGTTAACTGTTCCAACACAATAAGACCCCATAAACCCATCTTTTGACAAAGGCAAATTCAGAAAAACAAATTGTCTCAAATGCAACTCCAGTAGCAAGAAGAGAATCCCCAGCTTTCAGCTGTAATTGAGAAAGGAAAAAAATGGCTTCCACCTCTTCAAGACCTGAGCAGCAACTGTGGAAAGCCAAAACTAAAAATCCTGGTTCTAAGGCAGCTTCACTGCATCCACTCAGATGGCTTCTGTTGTTCCAACTTTTTAAAAAAATCTCTCAAGGCCTCAGGCTGTTTATTTTTAGTTTCTGATCAATAGCCTTTCATTTCTATTTTAAAACCACTCTTCAAAAACAAACAGGATAAAATACACCTCTTAAAGCCAGAGTATCGTCACGACACTCTACATCCATCAATCAGTCACAGCACCATAGATGGCACAATGTGTCTGTGGTTAGCACTGCTGTCCCAGTGCCAGGGACCTGGCTCAAGTCCAGTCCTGGGTGACTGTGTGGTGTTTACATGTTCTCTCCCTGTCTGTGTGGGTTTCCTCACACAGTCAAAGATGTGCAGGTTAGGTGGATTAGCCATGCTAAATTACCCATAGTGTCCAGGGATGTGCCAGCTAGCTGGATTAGCCATGGGGAATGAAGGGTTATAGGGATGGGGTAGGAGGGTGGAGTGGACTAGATGTCCCAAATGGCTTGCTTCCACACAGTAGGGATTCTATGATTCCCAGTTTATTGTCATGTAGATAATAATCTTTTATTTTTAAGACTAAAGTGCTAGGCAAGTGATAACCTCTTATTTATCCACATTATAATTTGCATGCATTTGCCCACTCATTTAACTTGTGCAAAACATACCGAAGCATCTCTGTATCCTCCTTTATAGCTTAACTTCCCACCCAAGTTTGTGTTGACTGCAAGCTTGTAGGTATTACATTTAATTATGTCGTACAAATTACTAATATATAATCTGAATAGCTGAGATCCAAGTAATGATCTCTGTGGTACCCCATTAGTCACTGGCTACCACTTGGAGGGGGGGGGGGGGGCGGGGGAGGACAACATTTAGTCCTGCTATTTGTTTCCTGTCAGCTAGTTCCCTATCTGTGTCAGTACACTAGTCCAATCCCATGCACTTTAATTTTGCAGACGAATTTCACTAGACCCTGTGTTCTCTAACATGTTTGAGACATAATGTGTTTTCCTTTGTGAAGACACAGCCAAAGTATGTACTTAATTGGTTTACCATCACTTTGTTCACTCTATTCCCCCACAACCTTCCACACCGCCGCGCACCCCCCCCCTCCCCATCCTTTTGGCTACTTATTTATCACAGGCAGCTATGCCTTTTACTATTTCAATGTTCTCTATTTAGGTTCAGATTATTGTCTCAGAATCAACTACATCACTCTCTATCTTAACAGACTAGAATGTCCTTTATTATTATGTGTGCTCAAGTACAGGAGTACAATGAAATATTTAGTGTCTCCTCTAATGGTGCCATTTTATGTCCAAAGTATGTAGGTACAAATCTTGGATACAAAAGGAGAAATAAAAAAGAAAATAAATTGCATTATCTTAAATGATTAATGGTAAAAGATAGAAATCAGGAAGGGTTAAAAGAATAAACATTATGATAAATATAAATGATTTTGAAGTAAGCATATGGTTAATGAGTTTGCAGATGAAGCCAACATTGGAGATGTATTGGACAATGAAGACTTTTTTTTTAGGTTACATTCCCTACAATTGCCCAAGGCAAGGATGGAACCTGGGTGCCTGGCGCTGTGAGGTAGCAGTGTGAACCACTGAGACACCATGCCACCCCAAAGTTACCTCCGAGTACAATGAGATCTTAATCAGGCCAGTGGGCTGAGGAGTAGCAGATGGAGATTAGATTAGATTCCCTACAGTATGGAAACAGGTCCTTTGGCCCAACAAGTCCACACCGACCCTCCAAAGAGTAGCCCACCCAGACCCATTCCCCTACCCTATATTTACCCATGACTAATGTATCTAACACTACGGGCAATTTAGCATGGCCAATTCACCTAACCTGCACATCTTTGGATTGTGGGAGGAAACCAGAGTACCTGGAGAAAACCCATGCAGATACAAGAAGAATGTGCAAACTCCACACAGACAGTTGCATGAGGTGGGAATCGAACCTGGGTCCCTGGCACTGTGAGGCAGCAGTACTAACCACTGAGCCACCATGCCACCCTACATTAATCTAGATAAATGTGAGGTGCTGCATTTTGGAAAAGCAAATGAGAGCATGTCTTGAACACTGAATGATAAGGTACTGGGGAGCGTTGCTGAGTAAAGAGACCTTGGAGTGCAGGTTTATAGTTCCTTGAAAGTGAGTCGCAGCTAGATAGGATGGTGAAGAAAGTGTTTGGTATGTTTTCCTTTATTGGTCAGAGTATTGAGTACAGGGTTGAGAGGTCGTGTTATGGCTGTACAGGACATTGGTTCAGCTACTTTTGGAATATTGCATGCATTTCTGGTCTCCCTGCTATAAGAAGGATGTTGGAAAACTTGAAAGGGTTCAGAAAAGATTTACAAGGATATTGCCAGGCTTTGAGGGTATGAGCTATTAGGAGAGGCTGAATAGGCTGGGGCTGTTTTCCCTGGAGCATCGGAGGCTGAGGGGTGACTTTAGAGGTTTATAAAATCTTGAGGGGCATGGACGGGGCAAATAGACAAGGTCTTTTCCCTGGGGTGGGGGAGTGTGGAACTAGAGCGAATAGGTTTAGGGTGGGAGGAAAAAATTTTTAAAGGGACCTAAGGGGCAACGTTTTCAAGCAAAGGGTGGTGTATGTGTGGAATGAGCTGCCAGAGGAAGTGGTGGACAGTGGTATAATTACAACGTTTGGGAGAAGACTTGTAGCTCGGGTGCTCATTGTTGTGCTTCTGTTCGCCGAGCTGGGAATTTGTCTTGCAAACGTTTCGTCCCCTGTCTAGGTGACATCCTCAGTGCTTGGGAGCCTCCTGTGAAGCGCTTCTGTGCTGTTTCCTCCGGCATTTATAGTGGCCTGTCTCTGCCGCTTCCGGTTGTCAGTTCGAGCTGTCCGCTGTAGTGGCCGGTATATTGGGTCCAGGTCGATGTGTTTGTTGATAGAGTCTGTGGATGAGTGCCATGCCTCTAGGAATTCCCTGGCTGTTCTCTGTTTGGCTTGCCCTATAATGGTAGTGTTGTCCCAGTCGAACTCATGTTGCTTGTCGTCTGTGTGTGTGGCTACTAAGGATAACAGGTCGTGTCGTTTCATGGCTAGTTGGTGTTCATGTATACGGATCGTTAACTGTCTTCCTGTTTGTCCGATGTAGTGTTTTGTGCAGTCCTTGCAGGGGATTTTGTACACTACATTGGTTTTGCTCATGCTGGGTATTGGGTCCTTCGTTCTGGTGAGTTGTTGTCTGAGCGTGGCTGTTGGTTTTGAGCTGTTATGAGTCCTAGTGGTCGCAGTAGTCTGGCTGTCAGTTCAGAAATGCTCCTGATGTATTGTAGTGTGGCTAGTCCTTTGGGTTGCGGCATGTCCTCGTTCCGTTGTCTCTCCCTTAGGCATCTGTTGATGAAATTGCGAGGGTATCCGTTTTTGGCGAATACCTTGTATAGGTGTTCCTCTTCCTCTTTTTGTAGTTCTGGTGTGCTGCAGTGTGTTGTGGCCCTTTTGAATAGTGTCCTGATGCAACTTCGTTTGTGTGTGTTGGGGTGGTTGCTTTCATAGTTTAGGACTTGGTCTGTGTGTGTGGCCAGTTTGTGTGATGGTGTCCCTGGTAGTGATACTATGGGTCTGAGTGGGATGTCTGGTTTGTGCACTTTGGGTAGTCCAAAGTAGATACAGACCACAGTCAACAATCAACAAGCCAGGGACACAGCCAGACAGAACGGATTCAGGATGATCCAGGTGATGGTTACAGACCCTCACAACAGAGTACACAAATACAGACAAGAAATTGTGCGCCTAAAATCGTTAATTTCAAAAACCATCAATCAGGAATGGACCTGGACCATAGAACAGGCCGACACCATAGGACAGAACAGGACCACACACCGCAAAAAAACGGCACTAAAAGAAAAAATGGCCAATCTAACACACAAAGAAGAGGACACCACAACACATACCTGGGTTAAAAACCTCTCCCACAGACAGCTCACAGACACGGAAAGAACAATACTGGCCAAGGGACTCAACTACAACCACAGGGACGCCAAGACAGCAGACTTCCTAACAGCACTAGAATGCACACTCAGGAACAATGGATTTACAGAAGAGACACAACAAACTGTGAGACAAAGTATCGTACCGCTGATAACAAGAAAAAGACAAACACATAACCTCAACACCAAGGAGAGGGAAGCACTAAAATCACTAAGAAACGATAAGAACATAATCATACTACCAGCAGACAAAGGCAAAATGACGGTCATCCTGGACAAAGCAGAGTACATGCAAAAAGCACAACAACTACTTGCAGATACCAACACCTACTAAAAGAGGGCGTTTGACCCCACCCCACAGCTCACCAATAGGATAAACAACACACTGAAGAATCTACAAAAAAGCGGACAGATAACCAGGTCTGACCTACAAAGAATGAAACCTGAAAGCAACAACGCCCCCAGATTCTATGGACTACCCAAAGCGCACAAACCAGACATCCCACTCAGACCCATAGTATCACTACCAGGGACACCATCACACAAACTGGCCAAAGAACTACAGCAGAAACTGAAACACCTAATCAGCGGATCCAGACAATCTATACAATCGACACAGGAATTCTTGGACATCATCTGAAATATACACCTAGACAAGGAAGAAACTATGGTCTCATTCGATGTAATGGCACTGTTCACCTCCATCGACAAAACCCTAGCCAAAGAAACAATAGCCAACCTGCTGGACAGACATAACAGACAACAGCACGTTGAACCTATCAACAAAGACGGCATACTTAAACTACTGGACTTGTGCCTCACAACACACTTCACACTCAACAACCAAATATACAAACAAACCAACGGAACACCCATGGGCTCACCGATCTCTGGACTCATAGCAGAAGCAGTAACGCAAAGGTTAGAACAAACAGTCTTACCACAAATTCAACCCAAACTCTGGGTCAGATATGTGGATGACACCTTTGTAATAATTAAAAACACAGAAATAGAGAACACATACCAGATCATCAACGCCACACTCACAGGAATCCGATTCACTAGAGAGGAAGAAAAGGACAACCAGCTCCCATTCCTAGATGTGATGGTACAGAGAACACCGAACGGAGAATTCACCACAAAGGTTTACAGGAAAGCCACACACACAGACCAAGTCCTAAACTATGAAAGCAACCACCCCAACACACACAAACGAAGTTGCATCAGGACACTATTCAAAAGGGCCACAACACACTGCAGCACACCAGAACTACAAAAAGAGGAAGAGGAACACCTATACAAGGTATTCGCCAAAAACGGATACCCTCGCAATTTCATCAACAGATGCCCAAGGGAGAGACAACGGAACGAGGACATGCCGCAACCCAAAGGACTAGCCACACTACCATACATCAGGAGCATTTATGAACTGACAGCCAGACTACTGCGACCACTAGGACTCATAACAGCACACAAACTAACAGCCACGCTCAGACAACTCACCAGAACGAAGGACCCAATACCCAGCATGAGCAAAACCAATGTAGTGTACAAAATCCCATGCAAGGACTGCACAAAACACTACATCGGACAAACAGGAAGACAGTTAACGATCCGTATACACGAACACCAACTAGCCACGAAACGACCCGACCAGCTATCCTTAGTAGCCACACACACAGACGACAAGCAACATGAATTCGACTGGGACAACACTACTATTATAGGGCAAGCCAAACAGAGAACAGCCAGGGAATTCCTAGAGGCATGGCACTCATCCACAAACTCTATCAACAAACACATCGATCTGGACCCAATATACCAGCCACTACAGCGGACAGCTCGAACTGACAACCGGAAGTGGCAGAGACAGGCCACTACAAATGCCGGAGGAAACAGCACAGAAGCGCTTCACAGGAGGCTCCCAAGCACTGAGGATGTCACCTAGACAGGGGACGAAACGTTTGCAAGACAAATTCCCAGCTCGGTGAACAGAAGCACAACATAATTACAACATTAAAAAAGGCATCTAGATGGATCTATGAACAGAAAGGGTTTGGAGAGATATAGGCCAAATGCTGGCAAATGGGACTAGACCTAATTAGCATATCTGGTTGGCATGGACGAGTTGGACCGAAGGTATGTTTCCATGCTGTACATTTCTATGACTTTATCTATGACTCCATTACAGTGAGTTCAACAAATTACTGATAAGCATTACATTTCAGTAGCTCAGCGCAGAGGCTTCTACACATGGTCTGACCAGCCCTGCAACCTGCTGACTGCCTCTGTCAGACCCCAGTTCAATAACCATCCCTGCTACATTCAGGTGTTTGCCTGCTTTGCTCCAGTTCTCAGAATTCGACAATATTATTGTCACTCTTGTACAGGCCTCATACTCCTCGATTGCCAACTAATCTTTTCTTATCGCACAATTTATAATTGAAGATGGTCTGTTCTTGAGTTGATTCCTCCTCATGTTGATGTGGAGAACATTCTGTAAGCAGTCCAGGAATTTCTTCTATATGTAATTGTTACTGATTTTATTATCAAAGATATATGTAGATTGAAGTTGTTTATAATTACGCATAACCTTTATTGCTTGCAACTCTAATTTCCAATTTAATTTCCCAACATTGAAACTAAAGTTTGGAGGCCTATACATAAATCCCACTATAATTTTCTACCCTTCATGTTTTTGAGCTTTACCCAGCTTTCAAAGTGTTTTTTTTTCCTTCCATGTGCATCTCCAAGACTTATGCAGTAAATTGGAAGTCAAGGCTGCAATCTGCATCAGCACACTGATAGGTACTTATTTTGGCTAAATGTTCTTTACTATAAGTTGAAGGGTCACTTTATGCGGTTACGTTATTGTTTCTAGAAAGCAAAAACGAATGTTAGTGTAGATGCTAAGTGTCAGATTTTAAAATGAACAGTAATAGTGATAGCTTTCTCAGACTGAAGGTTCTCAAATATAGTGGTTGGAAGTGAACAACGTTAAAACTAATTTTGTTTTTCCCACTTGTTGAACTTCTAGGTGGTCCAGGAGAAGAATGAAGAGTGTGATCATATTCAGTTCTTGATTGAGCAGAAAAACTCAGAAGAAGAGGCTTTCTCTGAAGATCTGGATAGGTTTGAAGAGAATTGTATCCAAGAATCCAGAATTAGCCCATATACATTTTGCAAGGCATTTCCTTTCCACATCATGTTTGATAGAGAATTTATGATAACACAGTGTGGGAATGCTGTATATCGGGTGCTGCCACAGGTATGTATTTTGTAAGAACTGTCAGCAAATTCACAGACTAAAACTTGTCAAAAAGTCTTATGGGTGGGTTTTATGAGGATACCAATCCTAGAACAGATTATCGCTCTATCTTTGTTGGAATGCAGATGAGAGGCTCATACACAGTTCCCATTTCAACAGGGTTGTAATGTTAACCTTCTGTTCACCAAATTTATTGAGGATCAGGAAGATGCACAAACCTCACTAGCCAATTTTGTTAAGTTGTGCTGCTATCATGACAAAGTTACTGTGCTTCATCTATTAATTGTGACACTTTATTTTACAATACAAATGTGATCTATGCAGCTATAATGCAAATAAAATAATATCTATGGGAAATGTTTTTAGAATATCTCACTGTAAATATTATAAAAGATGCATCGCAATCCTGCCAATGAATTATGACAAACCCTAAAGCTCTTAATTCTGTGAGATCTTGAAGGATTTCAAGGGAGACTGATATCCCAATGGAGTATCTCTTGAAACAATTTGCTTTTTAGGAAATTAATAGTCATTTTTCTTTCCTATTGACATTGTTGATGGATTGAAAGTGTGTTAGGTTTTTCAGTTTTTGAATATCCAGTTTGTTTGAGGACACTGCCTACATGTTCTCCAGGTGTCTGGGAGCATCTCGAGGCATGCAGAAGTGCTATGACTGTTTGTTTCTCCTACTCAACATTATAGTAGGTTAATGGGAGACACAGTCAAAAAGTGTGGTTCTGGAAAACCACAGCTGGTCAGGCAGCATCCGAGGAACAGGAGAGTCAGCATTTCGAACATAAGCCCTTCATCAGGAACATTCCTGATGAAGAGCTTATGCTCAAAACGTTGACTCTCCTGCTCCTCGGATGCTGCCTAACCTACTGTGCTTTTCCATCACCTCACTTTTCGACTTTGATCTCCAGCATTTGCAGTCCTCACTCTCACCTAATGAGAGACACAGGCTACCTGCTAAAGAGCCCATGAAGTATCCACACTGTGAGGGTAGAGGGAATAAGCAAATCATGCCTTCAACAGTTCAACAGTAAAGAGAATCATAGTTCACATGGGATTCAGGGTAGGCTGGCTGGATGGATACAAAACTGGCTTGCTCATAGAAGACAGAGAATAGTGGTGAAAGGGTGTTTTTCAGAGTGAAGACAGGTGTTCTACAGAGATCATTCTTAAGTGTTCTGTTGTTTCTAGTGTATATAAATGATCTGGAGGAAAATCTGGGTGGTCTGATTAGTAAGTTTGCAGATGAGACAAGATTGGTGGAGTTGCTGAAAGTGCTGATGATTGTGAAAGGATACAACAGGTTACAGATAGATTGCCAACTTGGGCACAGAAATGGCAGGTGGAGTTTAATCAAGACAAATGTGAGGTGATACGTTTTGAAGGATGAAAATTAGGTGTGAATTATACTGTAAATAGCGGAACCCTTAGAAAGTGGCAGCAACACAGTGGCCAAGGTGATTAAGAAGGCAGATGGCATGCTCGCCTTCACCGGCTTGGGCATGGAGTACAAGAATTGGTAAACCGTGTCGCAGCTATATAAAACTGCATTTGGAGTATAGTGCGTAGTTTTTGGCGCTACACTACTAGAAAGACATAGACGCTTTGGAGAGAATGCAGAGAAGGTTCACCAGGATGTTACCTGGTCTTGAGGGTATTGGCTATGAGGAAAGATTTTTAAAAAAACTAGGATTTCTTTTACTGGATAGACAGCGACTGAGAGGAAACCTAATATGGGTCTACAAATTGAGAATAGATAGAGTAGATAGTCGGACTTTTTCCCAGGATTGAAGTTTCAGTTACAAGGGGGCACAGGTTCAAGGTGAGAGGGAGGAAAGTTTAAGGAAGATGTACGAGGGACTGTTTTCACAGTGTGGTAGGAGTCTGGAACGCACTGCCAGAAGTGATGGTGGAAGCAGGTACGATGGTGACATTAAAGAGGCATCTGGATGGTTACATGAATAGGGTGGAAATAGAGGGATATGGATCGAATAAAGGTAGAATTTTGTTTTTAGTTTAATTAAGGCACCGTGATCAGCATGGATTTGGAAGGTGGAAGTGTGTGCTCCTGTGCTGTACTTTGTTCTCTTTTGTTCTTTGGTTTGTTCAAAATTAATTTTGCCATTACTGCTCAGCTGGCATCTTGCAGTAAGCACCAGGTTGTGTATTCTTGATCATTGACATTTAGTATGTACCAAACCAAATTTGGCAATATAGAGGGGCGAAGTTTCAGATGAGGGAATGGAAAGTTACCAGACATTCTCAGACGATGAGTCTAATAATGACTCTGATGAGGAATATGAGAGTGCACGTGACATTGGTTGGGCCACAGCTGGTGTACTATGTGCAGTTCTGATCTCTACACTATAGGAAGGATATATTGCACTGGAGGAGATTTACCAAGATGTTGCCTGGGATGGAACACTTTAGCTATGAAAAGTGGCTGGAAAAGCTCAAGTTGTTTTGTTTGGAGCAGAGAAGGTTGAAGGGGGATAAATAGAGATATTTTATAATTGAGGAGCCAGGACAAGATGAATAGAAATAGGATGAATTAATCAGGCCACATAATTTTAAGGTGAAAAGCAGGAGGTTTAGAGGGGATTTGAGGCTTTTGTTTCTCCACAGTATGGTGGGGGTCTGGATGCACTGCCTGGGTGGGTAGTTGAAGCGGGTAACCTCATAGCTTTCAAAGTTACTTGGTTGAGAACTTGAAGTATCATAACATTCAAGGCCATGAGCCTAGTGTTGGATGGCAGGGCTAGTGAGGACTTAGTGCAGCTTTTCCAATACAGACTTGATAGGCTAAATGACCTCCTGTTTTCTGGATGATTCTATGACCACCATGATGAAATGTGATTCAATGTAAATCTGACATGAAAAGCAACTAATAACAACTCTGTAACAACTGTTGATTGTTGTAAAAACTCATCTGTTGTAAAAACTTCACTACTGTTCTTTCGGGTATGAAGTCTGCTATCCTTACCTGGTCTGACCCACACGTGACTCTGTAGTGTGCTTAGCTCTTAACTGCCCTCTGAAATGATCTCAGCAATCCAGTCAGTTTAAGCAGCCATTAGGGATGGGCAGTAAGTATCGGATCAGCGAGTGATGCGTGCATCCAGTGAACAAATTTTTAAAAAGCGATGAGCCAAACAGTGGTCAGCAGAGAGTGGGTGTATGTAGACATGGAGGTTCTTATCATTGGGCATTTCCGCTAAGGATGTACAGCTTCTCTCAGCCAAAGGATGAATATGCCATCTGCTATCTTTCCATGCCGACAAAGCAATTAATTAATATATCCAAATGTTTCATATCTATAAACCTGTATTTGGACTTTTGATTTTCATTTTAGACCTGTCATGGAATTGTAGCCATTATGTGATGATGCTGCTCCTTTAACAAGGTTATGCTGTCTTTGGCTTTTCTTCAGAGAGGTCATAAAAGTTGCGATCCTGAAACGTCTAAGTTTGAAGGGTTTTAGGCCCAGTTTGAATATAACCAACAGATACTGTCTCAGACAAAAGGCTTTAACTTTAAAAAAAACTTGTACAATGATAGGGGAGTGGCCAGTTCTTCCAGCTCAGCTTTTCTTTGGTTTTAGATTAGATTCCCTACAGTGTGGAAACAGGCCCTTCAGCCCAACAAGTCCATACCGACCCTCTGAAGAGTAACCCACCCAGACCCAGTCCCGTCCTGACTAATGCACCTAACACTATGGGCAATTTAACACGGCCAATTCACCTGACCTGAACATCTTTGGCCTGTAGGAGGAAACCGGGACACCCGGAGGAAACCCACGCAGACACGGGGACCATGTGCAAACACCACAGAGACAGCCGTCAGAGGCAGGAATCGAACCTGGGTCCCTGGTGCTGTGAGGTAGCAGTGCTAACCACTGAGCCACTGTGCCGGTTTGGTTTGATTTTACTCTGGCTGTTCAATGTAAACAGTCAATCAGTGTGAGGCTACTGGTCCAAGAAATAGCTACATGGAAAAAGGTGTTCCATGCTGAATCCCTCTGCCATCTCTCTCTCTCTCTCTGTGAGACCCTGTGCTTGATTTTCCCTTTTTGCGCAAAAGGTGTTCATGGGGATTGTTGCAGGAATTTGGAACTGCATCATTAAGTTGGCGTAACCTGTTGGCTTGTCAGATAGGTTGTTATTCTATATTCTTTTCTCTTATGTTTGTGTTTCATTTGGTAATATTGCAAACAAATTTTGGTTTGTTTAAAACTAAGTGGTTGGGCCAGCTGCGTCACTCCTGGAATGTCCACTTACACCCACTTAAAACAACTAGCAAAGATAGCATCCCGGGGTGGGGGTTGGGTCCGGGCCAGGGTGGGTGGGGGAGGGGGTGGGAGAGGTGTGGTGGTCCGGCACTGGCCTGGTCCATAACAAGTCTTGATGTCAAATCATCTCCTGTCCATGCATTTCATTTTTATTTGTTTCTGGGACATATTTGTCACTGACCATGCAATTTTTATCATTATCCTGTCCCTAATTCCTCTGGAAGATGTGGTTGTAGACTGTTATCTTGCAGTCCTTGGGGTGTAAGGACATCCAGTGCAGATGGCAATGGTTGCTGCAGAAATGTGTGACAATCATAAAACGTATGGTAGCATGGTAGATAAATGAGACATCATGCTGGCAATTTACATTGAGGAGTATGTCTCCGGACTCCCATTGTTGATGGCATCTCCTGCACCCGTTTGCCATTGATATCTGAGCCTCGGGAGATGTGCTGAAGTCACTCAATGCTTGGCCCTCTTGACTTCAAGCAACCAGAGAATGATGACTAAGATCTTCCCAGTCAACAGTCTGTGGAGAGGCACAGCACCTATACAGAAATAAATGAATGCCTTTCACAGAAAAGGAGTATTGCAACACAAAGACAGTTGGAGGGGCAGATAGTGTTGAGGAGGCAGAAAAATTTCAAAAGGACATGGACAGGCTGGGAGAATGGGCAAAAGAGTGACAGGTGGAATATATTTTGAGAAAGTGTCAGGTAAAATGAAAGTGTCATTCATTTTACTGGAATGAATAAAGGCATAGACTACTTTCTAAATGGGAAAAGGCTTTGACAATCTGAAGTACAAAGAGACTGAGGAATCCTAGTTCAGATTTTCATCGAGTTAATGTGCAGTTTCAGTTGGCAGTTAGGAAGACAATACGATGTTCATGTTAATTTCAAGAGAGCTTGAATATAAGAGCAGAGGTATACTGCTGAGGATGTATATGGTTTTGGTTAAACCATATTTGGAATACTATAAGCATTTTTGGGCTACATATCTAAAGAAGGATATGTTGGGCTTTGAGGGGGTCTATAGAAGATTTAAAAGAATATGCCCTTCGTTGAGGATTCTGGCTCTATAGTTTAGAAGGATGAGGAGAGATCTCATTGAATTTAAAGAATACAGAGAGGCCTGGATAAAGCGGACACTGAGAAGATATTCCTACAAGTAGGAGATACTTGGATCCGAGGGCACGGCCTCAGAGTGAAGGGACAATCCTAAGAACCGAGATAAGTAGGAATTTATTCAGTCAGAGGGTAGTGAATCTGTGGAACTTGCTATCAAAGAAAGTTATGGAGGCCAAATCATTGAGTGTATTTAAGGCTGAGATTGATGGATTCTTGATCAAAGGAGATCAAAGTTTTATGGGGATAAAGCAGGAGAATGGGGTTGAAAAACATATCAGGAGGAGAAAGTGAAGACTGCAGGTGCTGGAGGTCAGAGTCAAGAGTGTGGTGCTGGCAAAGCGCAGCAGGTCAGTCAGCATCAGGAATTCTTGATGAAGGGCTTATGTCCAAAACGTCAGTTCTCCTGCTCCTCGAGTGCTGTCTGACCTGCTGTCTCGATACTGAAAAACCTATCAGCCTGTATATATCAGGATTGAATGGTGGAGTAGATTCTGTGAGCTCAATAGCCTAATTCTGCACTCATATTGTACGATTGTATGACTGAACATGGGATATATATTAACAAGAGAGCATCCTTCGGTTGTTTGAAGTTAAGAGTTTGTCTTGCTGTTAATGAGATGTGCCAGTCTCTTGATGGAGGAAGTGACAACTTCAGAAGAGAGGACGATATTAGTGTTTGTTGCCTGTTTGGACTCTCCACACTCCTGGTTTTTGTGGAATTTCTGTAGATCTCCTGGCACCTCCCATTTGACATCCAGCATGTACCCCAGAGGTTTTTCATCTGGCTCATTTCTGTTGGGGCTCAACATAATTGATTCCCAAACTTCTCCAAGTGTCAGAGCAGCAGACTGTCGCCACAGCTAACATCTAGCCTAGTGAGTATCCAGCACTGAAAACCAGTAGGTACAATCACTCAGCTGATGCATGCATTCCCATCAAGGTGGCAGAATTTACGTTAATGCTGAATGTAGAACAAGGGTGGGATTATGCATCTTCTAAAGTCTACTCATCTGCTGATGTTAGTGGCAAATCTTTAGGGTTAATTGTTTCTGGGCCACTGAATGATTTATTGAAAGAAGAATACAGGTAAGTGCAACTCAGCAATAAGTCAGAACCCAGAGTAAAAGTAGATATACCTTGAAAAGAAACGTACAACATATCCATGCAGCAGATGTGATGAACACTATTTATTGTGCTGCCATTGCTGTCCTGGTCAGAGTTCATTATTGCAAGAGGATCCATATGAAACTTACCATCCAGTAGCAACAATGGCCTTTCCTCTGCCAACCAATTTCATCTCCTATTGGTTTGTCACATCCCCAATATCTTCCACCACTTCTGAGAAGCTCATGTTATGGACCATACCAGACCCCCTCAAAACATTTCAAGAAAGTAGCCCAGACCCTAACTTTGCTCGTTGTTTTAAGCAGGTGAAACACAGATATTCCAGGAGGAATGCAGCTGGTAAAACCACTTAGTTTTAAACAAAATAGAATTTATTTACAAGATTACCGGAGGAAACACATACAGAAGAAAGCAGAATACAGAATAATGTAACCTACCTGCAAACCCAACAAATAAGACCAACTTAGTGATGATGTTCCAAATATTTACAACAATCCCCATCAACACCCCTTGGCACAAAAGGTAAAATCAAACACAGGGTCTTACAGGAGAGATGTCAGAGAGAGGGGGATCAGCATGGAGCTGCTTCTTTGGATCCAGCAGCTTCACAACTGACTACCTGCTTTCAGTGAATAGCCAGGCTGCCGAAAACTAAATCAAACCCAAAACCAAAGAAAAGCTGAACTGAGAGCGCTCTTTCATCATACAAGTGTTTTTTTAAACTTGAAAACTTTTACCTGAGGCAGTATCTGTTAGCTATAATTAATTTGGCCCTCAAACCCATTCAAGTCCAGACTTTAGGGAATCTGTGTTTTTATGACTTCCTGAAAAAGAAAATAAGGACAGCACGACCTTGTTAAAAGAGCAGTATGGCTCCCCCCCCCCAAAAACACATCAATATCCAAGACAGCTTCACTTTAAAATCCCCTAATCTTAAACTGTTAGTACTCTACAACACCTGTATACACTACATTGACATTAATCATGCAAACATGCACTGCTAATTTTGTTTCAGTCTATCTTACTCCTGCCACTGAATGTCTCCATTTCTCATTCAAGTGGGTATTGGGCATACATCGGGATAATAATGGAATGGTGTAGATTAGATAGGCTTCAGATCAATTTCACAGGTTGGTGCAACATTAAGGGTCGAAGGACCTGTACTGTGCTGTAACATTCCATAATCTATGTTCTAAGTCTCAACAATGTATCAGCAATCATGTTTTCTCATCCTGCCACATGCACAACTTTCAAATTGAATGGCTGTAGCAATAAGCTCCATCTAAACAGTCTGGCACTTTTGACCATAAATTTTTCTACAAACTTCAATGGGTTATAGTCAGTGTATACGATTGTCTCAGATATGTTACTGGTAACATTAACATTGAAATGTTGTAATGCCAACACTAAACTCAGAGTTCCTTCTGAACTTTCAAATATTTCTGCTGGTGAATGTTTAGTTTCCTGGAGAAATACACAATAAATCTTTCTATCTTGTCATCTTCCTTCAGGAGCACAGCACTGACACCCACATCACTTGTATCGATAGCCACTTTAAATGGCTTTGCATAATTAGGTGTGGCTAACACTGGGGCAGTTGTTAACACAGCTTTCACTGTCAAATGTCTTCTGACCATCTGCTGTCCACTGAAACTCTTTGCCTTTCATTAGCAATTCAGTAATTAGAGAAGCCACCTGCTAAACTTTGGTATGAAGTTTTGATAAAATCCCGACTCCATCCGAGGAGCAGTGCTCTTTTTGTAGATGGTAAAGGACATTCCCCAATTACCTTTGTTTTTGCATTCCATTGGGGCCATTTATCCATGTCCAAAAACATTGCCCAGGAAGATGATTTTGGCTTTGGCAGATTCACTTCTAGCCAAGTTTATCACCAAGCCTTGTCAATCGAACAGGTCAGATAAATGTTGCAAACGTTCCTTCCACATGTGATTAAAAATCAGCAGGTCATCTACATTTGTGACACAATGGTTAGTCCCTGAAATGTGGCTGGCTCATTTTTCATACCAAACGGCATGACTTTAAACTGATATCGTCCATTTGGTGTTACGAAAGCTAAAATTGTCTTTGCACCTTTGGACAAAGGTATCCTCTGAGGAAGAGCTGAAAATGTGTTGCTGGAAAAGCGCAGCAGGTCAGGCAGTATCCAAGGAACAGGAGAATCGATGTTCCTTCCTGAAGAAGGGCTTATACCCGAAACGTCGATTCTCCTGTTCCTTGGATGCTGCCTGACCTGCTGCGCTTTTCCAGCAACACATTTTCAGCTCTGATCTCCAGCACCTGCAGTCCTCACTTTCTCCTATCCTCTGAGGAAGTCCAACTTAGAAATATAAGTTGCTTGTCCCACATTTTCAACGCAGTCTTCTGAACACTGATTTAGATATGTATCAGTTTTTGCAACTGCATTGACTTTGTGCTAGTCCACACACAACTGTTGGGTACCATCTGTTTTTGGCACCGTTACTATGGGTGAGCTCCGGTCACTGTAACTCACTTCGATTATGTCATCTTGAACCATGTGTTTGATCTCCTTTTGAACCTGGGCCAACTTTAGAGGGTTATGCCTCTAAGGATGTTGCTTAATCAGAACAGCATCTCCTAAAGCTACATCGTGCATAATTAGGTTAGTACTTCCCCGTCTATTTCCATGTATCTCCCCATATTGTAGTAATAACTCTTTCAGATCATTTCGAGTTTCCTCTGGAAGATTTGTTCCTCATTCCTACTTTATTTGATAACTTCCTCATTATCCAATTTAATTTGAGGCAAGTCCAATTCAGAATCCTCTGAACTTGATTCTTCCATCTTTGTTGTAACCAAAAACACAATCTCCTTTGGTTTTCCTTCCCTGTCAGAATACGTTTTGAGCATATTCACGTGACACAAGCTGTGAATTTTCTATCTGTCTGGAGTCCTTATCAAGTAGTTCACTTCACTTAATTTCCTTTCACTTTGATAAGGTCCATTAAACCTTGCTTTTAAACGTTAATTTAAACCTTTAAGTAACGTTAATATTTTATCCCCGATAGCAAAATTGTGAGATTTTGATTTCTTGTCTGCTTCCTGTTTCATTGTTTGCTGTGATACTTTTAAATGCTGTCTAGCCAACTTCCCAGCTCTATTTAATAATTCCCGAAAATTTGACAGACAATCCTCATATGTAGTCTCTGAGTTCTGATTTACCAATTTCTCCTTCATCAATTTTAGCAGTCCTCTTACCTCAAACCCAAAAACTAAATCAAACGGACTGAATTTGGTCAATTGATTTGGTGCATCTCTGATCGCAAAATGTACAAATGGAATTCCTTTATCCCAATCATCTGGATAGTCTTGACAATATGACCTCAACGTGGTTTTTAATGTCTGGTACCACCTTTCCAGTGTTCCTTGCGAGTCTGGATGGTCGGCAGTAGATTTGAGTTGTTTTATTCTTACTTTGTCCATAACGTCCTTGAATAATTTTGATATGAAGTTTGGCCCTTTATCTGATTGTATATTTGTGGGTAGTCCATATGTCATGAAAAATTTATTAACTCCTCTACAATCCTTTTAGCTGCGGTATTGTGTAATGGAACAGCATCTAGAAATCTTGTGGACCCATCCATTGTTGTTAACAAATACTGATTCCCACTTTTTGTTTGTGGTAATGGTCCTATTGGCGGCTCAGTGGCTAGCACTGCTGCCTCACAGCACCAGGGTCCCAGGTTCAATTCCAACCTCGGGCGACTGTCTGTATGGAGTTTGCACATTCTCACTCTGTCTGCGTGGGTTTGCTCCAGCTTCCTCCCACATTCCAAAGATGTGCAGGCCAGTTGAATTGGACATGCTAAATTGCCCATAGTGTTAGGTACATTTGTCAGAGAGAAATAGGTCTGGGCAGGTTATTCTTCAGAGGTTCGGTGTGGACTTGTTGGGCCGAAGGGCCTGTTTCCACACTGTCAGGAATCTAATCTAATCTATGCAATCAATTAAAACTCTTGTAAAAGGTTCCTAAATGCAGGAATAGGTATTAAAGGTCTTTAAAGTTTGGGAGAAGATTTGTAGCTCGGGTGCTCGTTTTTGTGGTTCTGTTCGCCGAGCTGGGAATTTGTCTTGCAAACGTTTCGTCCCCTGTCCAGGTGACATCCTCAGTGCTTGGGAGCCTCCTGTGAAGCGCTTCTGTGCTGTTTCCTCCAGCATTTATACTGGCCTGTCTCTGCCGCTTCCGGTTGTCAGTTCGAGCTGTCCGCTGTAGTGGCCGGTATATTGGGTCCAGGTCGATGTGTTTGTTGATAGAGTCTGTGGATGAGTGCCATGAGCAAAACTAATGTAGTGTACAAAATCCCATGCAAGGACTGCACAAAGCACTACATCGGACAAACAGGAAGACAGTTAACGATCCGTATACACGAACACCAACTAGCCACGAAACGACACGACCAGCTATCCTTAGCCACACACACAGACGACAAGCAACATGAATTTGACTGGGACAACACTACCATTATAGGGCAAGCCAAACAGAGAACAGCCAGGAAATTCCTAGAGGCATGGCACTCATCCACAGACTCTATCAACAAACACATCGACCTGAACCCAATATACCAGCCACTACAGCGGACAGCTCGAACTGACAACCGGAAGCGGCAGAGACAGGCCTCTATAAATGCCGGAGGAAACAGCACAGAAGCGCTTCACAGGAGGCTCCCAAGCACTGAGGATGTCACCTGGACAGGGAACAAAACGTTTGCAAGACAAATTCCCAGCTCGGCGAACAGAACCGTATTAAAGGTCTGGTTTTATTTATGCCTGTGGTTATCCAATTACCTGAAATGTATGATGTGTCTGGCAGAATTCAACTACATCCTTGTGCAGTCCAGACCAGTGAAAATGTTTCTGTATTTTAGCTTGAGTTTTTCTCAACCTAAATGACCCCCTACTGGTACTTCACGTGCCACTCGCAATACCTCTGTCCCAGAACCCACTGGCAAAACGACTTTGTGAACTTCTGCCCATTTCTCATCTCCCTGAATATGATAGTCTCCATTTCCTCATTAAGGCGTCATTTAAGATAATTACATTCAGGGATGCATGCAGATTTTTTTTCTATGCATGGCTTTTGATATAATTGCTTTAAATTTTCATCTTTTTGCTGTAAGTCAGTTATCTGAGTTAAAAATATCTACTTTGTCATCTGTCTGCTCCTGGTTTGTGTCAACAATTTGATCCAACAGCATCTCTGCTAATTCCAATTCAACGTTCTTATTTGTACAATTTGATCTCTCCTGTTTTAACTGCTGACTTTGTGACCTCATTGCTACATAGTTGGGAAAAAAATCCCAGGATATTTGTCCTGCAATAGTTCAATTGCCTGAGCTTCCACTGGCTTTTGAGCAACAGTAGGCAGCATTCCTACCAGTGAACCAGCTATATTATGAGCAAGGACAAATTGTATTCCTGGAGCTGAGAGTTTGTCCAGTACTTGTACTATGAATTCTCCACTCTTCACTGGACGCTGTAACCTTACTTTACATAATTGAGTGCTTCTTGTCTCACTGAGTTCCACTTACTAGCACTTTTTCTGACAATAGTCCTTCAGAGGTACACATCTCATCTTTCAACATCACAGATTCAGAGGATCCTGTATTACTCAATATTGTAACCTTTTACCTGCACGGGTAAACTTTACCTTCGCAGGTTTCTGATTTAAGAAGATCTGGCACTTCCTCCTTAACCAACCTCCGACCAGGTTCTATATTCTGTTGTAGATTTCTTGCCTCCACGCTGCTTTCAGTTACCACTCCAACAACATTCACTGGCTTAACCTGTTTTCCTACATCTATCTTCCCAGTGCTTTTCCTGACCCACCAAAACTGAGGTTTCATTGTGGCCTCCTTTATTGTAGTGAAAACAATGGAGCTTTTTCACTTCTCTTTCCCCTTCAAGGTTTCCTTTTTACCCCGTGGTAAGTTATCCTTATGGTCTTCACCTTTCCATGTGAGGATTTCTCTTTTCCCCAATTTCTATCCCTCATGGATTGAAATTGATTTTGGAAGCCAAACTTTCATTTATGGGCCAACTGATAATCATTAGCGATTTCAGCTTCTAATCTTGCCATTTTAATTCTCTGCTCTTTCACATGAGTTCTCACTACTTCAAAAAGTGATTTTTTTGAACTCCTGTCCAAGTGCCAATTTCTGAAGTTCAAATGCTCTCTCTTTCTGCTTTTCTCTCTCTTCTGCTTTTAATCGTAATTCAAACTGTTTCATTTTTGTTGATGTTTCCCTGTCTTTTGCCTCAAGCTGCTTCATTTCCAATTAAATTTTAGCCATCTCAACAGATTCTGATGGTGTTTTCTGCCAATTTTAATACTGAGCTATTGCTGTAATTATTTCTCTTTTCCTCATGGAAGGAGGCAGCTCCACCTCCAGCTTGTCTGCTAATTCCAGCTTCACCTTAATCACCTTTTGTAAAACCTCCAAGGTCACTTCTTCCATCCCCAGAAAACTCCTAGTGACTGAAAGAGCCATTGCTATCTCAAGCATTGTAAAAACCAACTGAATCAATACCCAGAACAAAAGATACTAAAGCCTCCCACTCACTTTTTTGGAGTCCAACAACCTTACTGCCAGTTTGGAACTATGGAACAAATCCCGCAAAGAGTTCCAATCTGTTATGACCAGGCCAGAACTCCTCAAAACATTTCAAGAAAGTAGCCTAGACCCAAACTTTGCTCATTTATCTAAGCAGGTATAGTATGGATTATCCAGGGGAGATGCAGCTGGTCAAACCACTTAGTTTTAAGCAAAGCAACTTATTTTTAAGATTACCGAATGAAACACAAACAGAAGAGAACAGAGTACAGAATTAGTTAACCTATCCAAAAACTCAAAAGATTATGCCAACTTAATGATGCTGTTCCAAATACTTACAACAATCCCCATAAACATCCCTTATCACAAAAGGTAAAATCACAAACAGGATCTTCCAGGAGAGAAGTCAGAGAGAGGAAGGATCAGCATGGAGCTGCTGCTTTGGGTCCAGCAGTTTCACAACTGACTGTCTGCTTTCAGTGAATAGGAAGACCAAACCAGAGAAAAGCTGAGCTGGGAGAACTGGCCACTCCCCTTTCACTGTGCAACTTGAAAGCCTTTTGTCTGAGGTATATCTGTTAGCTATAATCAAATTAGCCCTAAAATGTAACTGAGCTCAGACTTTTCAGAACCTATGTTTTTTCGACCTCCTGAAAAAAAACAAGGACAATGGCTTCAGTCCAGCCCAGGATACATTGTCCTTGGGGGTGTATTTGCTAATGCTGTTGGGGAAGGGTTAGACTAATGTACCGGGGAATGGAAACCAAACAAGGAGGTTAGTGGACAGTTAGGAGGTAGTAACTAAGGCCGGTAAGGACCGAGATAATGAAGTCACCGTGACTAAGGAGAAGAGTAGGCAGGGAACAGATGATGAACGCAAAGGGACAGGTGGTCTGAGGTGCATTTGTTTTAATGCGAGAAATGTAGCAGGTAAGGCAGATGAACTTGAAGCTTGCATTATTACTTGGGAGTATGCTGTTATTGATATTACTGAGACTTGATTGAGGGAAGGGTATGCTTGGCAACTAAATATCCCAGGATATCGATGTTTCATGTGGGACAGAGAGGGAGATAAAAAGGGGTGGAGGAGTTGCATTACTGGTCAAAGTGGATATCACAGCTGTGCTGAAGGAGGGCACAATGGAGGACTCCTCAGTGAGGCAATATGGGCAGAGTTCAGAAATAGGAAGGGTGCGGTAATAATGTTGGGGCAGTACTACAGGCCTCCCAACAGCAAGCATGAGATAGAGGTATAAATATGTAAACAGATTATGGAAAAATGTAGGAGTAACAGGATGGTGGTGATAGGAGATTTTAATTTTCCCAGCATTGACTGGGATTCACTTACTGTTAGAGGTCGAGATGGTATAGAATTTGTAAGGAGCATCCAGGAGGGTTTTCCGAGAGCAGTAGTAAATAGTCCAACTTGGGAAGGGGCCATACTGGATGTGGTATTGCGAAATGAGCCCGGCCAGGTGGTTGATGTTTCAGTAGCAGATTACTTTGGGAATAGTGATCACAACTCCGTAAGTTTTGGAATACTCATACACAAGAGTGGGCCTAAAGGAAGAGTGTTAAATTGGGGGAAGGCCAAGTATAGCAAAATTCAGCAGGAGCTAGAGCATATAGATTGGGAGCAGTTGTTTGAAGGTAACTTCACATTTAATATGTGTGAGGCTTTTATAGAACATATAGAACATTACAATGCAGTACAGGCCCTTCGGCCCTTGATGTTGCGCCGATTGGTGCTGTCATACCAATCTGAAGCCCATCTAACCTACACTATTTCATGTACGTCTATATGCTTGTCCAATGATGACTTAAATGTACTTAAAGTTGGCGAATCTACTACCGTTGCAGGCAAAGCATTCCATACCCTTACTACTCTCTGAGTAAAGAAACTACCTCTGACATCTGTCCTACATCTATCATCCCGCAATTTAAAGCTATGCCCCCTCGTGCTCGCCGTCACCATACTTGGAAAAAAGGTTCTCCCTGTCCACCCTATCTAATCCTCTGAAAGAGAGGTTGATTAGAGTTCAGGAGGGATATGTTCCTGTGAAAATGAGGGATAGAAATGACAAGATTAGTGAACCATGGATTTCAGGTGAAATTGTGAGACTAGCTAATAAGAAAAAGGAAGCATAAGGTCTAAGCGACTGAAAACAGACAGAGTTTTGGATGAATATCAGGAAAGTAGCACCAATCTGAAATGAGGAATTAAGAGGGCGAAAAGGGGTCATGAGATACCTTTAGCAAATAGGATTAAGAAAAATCCCAAAACCTTTTATTCATATATAAGGAGCAAGAGGATAACAAGAGAAAGGGTTGGCCCATGCAAAGGAGGAAATTTATGCGTGGAGACAGAGAAAATGGGTGAGATTCTTAATGAGTACTTTGCTTCACAGAGCAGATGGACATGATGGATGTTGTGATTAGGGATGTTTGATTACTGTTGTTAAAGTTGGCAGAAGGAGGGAGGGAGTGTTGGGTATTCTAAAAGGCATTAAGGGAGCAAGCCCCTAAGTCCAGTGGGCGGCACGGTGGCACAGTGGTTAGCACTGTTGCCTCGCAGCGCCAGAGACCCGGGTTCAATTCCCGCCTCAGGCAACTGACTGTGTGGAGTTTGCACGTTCTCCCAGTGTCTGCGTGGGCTTCCTCCGGGGTGCTCCGGTTTCATCCAAAAATGTGCAGGTTAGGTGAATTGGCCACGCTAAATTACCCGTAGTGTCAGGTGAAGGGGAATGGGTCTGGGTGGGTTGCGCTTCGGTGGGTCGGTGTGGACTTGTTCGGCTGAAGGGCCTGTTTCCACACTAAGTAATCTAATCTAATCTATCTCAGGTTATTGGGGGAAGTGAGAGAGGGAGTAGTTGGGGCCTTAGTAAATATCTTTGCAGCATCCTTGAACACAAGTGGAGTCCCAGAGGACTGGAGAATTGCTAATGCTGTGCCCTTGTTTAAGAAGGGTAGCAGGGATACTCCAGGTAATTACAGACCTGTGAGTCTGATGTCAGTGGTAGGGAAGCTGCTGGAGAAGATACTGAGGGATAGGATCTATTCCCATTTGGAGGAAAATGGGCTTTCAGTGATAGGCAGCATCGTTTTCTGCCGGGAAGGCCATGTCTTTCCAACGTAATAGAATTCTTTGAGGAAGTGCAAAGTTGATCAGTGAGAGAAGGTTTGTAGATGTTATATACATGGGCTTTAGTAAGGTATTTGATAAGGTTCCACATGGTAAGCTGATGGAGAAAGTGAAATTGCATGAGGTCCAGGGTGTACAAGCTAGATGGATAAGGAACTGGCTGGGCAGGCGCAGATAGAGAGAAGTTGAAGAAGGGAGTTTCTTAAAATGGAGAAGTGCGACCAGTGATGTTCCACAGAAGTCTGTGCTGGGACCACTGTTGTTTGTGATATGCATAAATGATTTGGAGGAAGGTATAGGTGGTATGAATAGCAAGTTTGCAGATGACACATAAGGTTGGGGGAGTCGCAGATAGTGAAGAGAATGGACCAGAATGTAGATAGATTAGAGAGATGAGTGGAGAAATGGCAGATGGAGTTCAATCCGAGCAAATGCGATGTGATGCATTCTGGAAGATCCAATTCAAGAGCAAACTATACAGTAAATGGAAAAGCTCTGGGGAAAATTGAAATACAGAGAGATCTGGGTGTTCAGGTCCATTGTTCTCTGAAGGTGGCAATGCAGGTCAATAGAGTGGTCAAGAAGGCAGAGGGCATAGAATCATTGAGATGGACAGCACAGAAGAGACCCTTCGGTCCAACTCGTCCATGCCGACCAGATATCCCAATCCAATCTAGTCCCACCTGCCAGCACCCGAACCATATCCCTCCAAACCATTCCTATTCATATACCCATACAGATGCCTTTTAAATGTTGCAATTTACCAGCCTCCACACTTCCTCTGGCAGCTCATTCCATACATGTACCACCCTCTGAGTGAAAATTTGCCTCTTAGATCTCTTTCCCCCTCACCCTAAACCTATGCCCCCTAGTGCTGGACTCCCCCGGGAAAAGACTTTGTCTATTTATCCTATCCATCCCCTCAACTTTGTAAACCTCTATAAGGTCACTCCCCAGCCTGCGACACTCCAGGGAAAACAGCCCTAGCCTATTCAACCTTTCTCTATAGCTCAAATCCTCCAACCCTGTCAACATCCTTGTAAATATTTTCTGAACCCTTTCAAGTTTCACAACATCTTTCTGATAGGACGAAGACCAGAACTACATGTAATTTTCCAACAGTGGCCTTACCAATGTCCTGTACAGCTGTAACATGACCTCCCAACACGTGTACTCGATACTCTGACCAATAAAGGAAAGCATACTAAATGCCTTCTTCACTATCTTATCTACCTGCAACTCCACTTTCAAGGAGCTATGAATCTGTACTCCAAGGTCTCTTTGTTCAGCAACACTCCCCAGGATCTTAGGATGGAGTATTGAGTACAAGAGTTGGCACGTCATGCTACAGCTGTATTAGACTTTGGTTCTGCCACATTTGGAATACTGCATAACAGTTCTGGTCACCATGTTACCAGATGGGTATGGATGCTTTGGAGAGAGTGCAGAGGAGATTCACCAGGATGTTGCCTGGTATGGAGGACGCTAGCTATGAAGAGAGGTTCAGTAGATTAGGATTATTTTCATTAGAAAGACGGAAGTTGAGGGGGAACCTGATTAAGGTCTGCAAAATCATGAGGGGTATAGACAGGGTGGGTAGTAAGAAGCTTTTTCCCAGAGTGTGGCATCAATTACTCATGGTCACGAGTTCAAGGTGAGAGGGGAAAAGTTTAAGGAAGTATGCATAGAAAGATCTTTACGCAGACGATGGTGGGTACCGGAAACATGTTGCCAGTGGAGGTGGTAGAGGCGGGCACGGTAGCATCATCATTTAAGATGTATCTGGACAGATATATGAATGGGCAGGAAGCAGAGGGATAGATAGCTTTAGAAAACAGGCAACAGACTTTGTTAGTGAATCTTGATCGGTGCAGACTTGGAGGGCCAAAGGACCTGTTCCTGTGCTGTAATTTTCTTTGTTCTTTGTCACATTCAGTACTCCAGAACTGACTACTGATGTTTTTCTGAAGTTATGTGCCCTCTTCTCCCACAAGTAAAATTGAAGGCTTCTTATTTCCATATCTGGATTGATCACCCCTCAGATCCATTATCTCTGCTCCTTTCATACTGTCTATCGATGCACGTCTTCCCTTGGAAATAACCTTTTTCTGCTGTTATGCCCCAATCCTGAAAGCCCAAGAGGGCATCAGAGATTCTTCAGTTGCCAGCTGGACATTTGGGAACATACAACCTCATTCCTGGCCAAAATCTCCCACGTATGTACGATATCATAGTTGTGTGGAAATGTTAATGATTAATTTCCTAACTCCTAATTTCCAGGAAGAATAATGTTGAAAAAAGAAATGGAAAGGGAGAAGGACATTTAATTTACAGCCCGAGTAAGGGAAGATTTTGTCCTGGAAATGAAGGATGTCATGAGAGAAAATGGTAGAAGCCACTTGGTAGAGTTGAGCATCAAAAGTGTGTAATCACACTTCTTAGAATATTCTGTAGGCTTCTACATTTTGAGAGGTTGAGGAGCAAACAAACAGGGGAATCAATGATGTCTGAAGACGGGCAGCATGATAGCACAAGTGATGACATTGTGGCTAGCACTGCTGCCTTACAGCACCAGGGACCTGGGTGACTGTGTAGAGTTTGCAAGTTCTCCCTATATCTGCATGGGTCCTGCTGGGTGCTTTGGTTTCCTCCCATAGTTCAAAGACGTGTAGGTTAGATTTGATTAGATTTCCTATAGTATGGAAATAGGGCCCTTTGGCCCAACAAGTCCACACCGATCCTCTGAAGAGTAACCCACCCAAACCCATTCTGTTACCGTCTATTTACCCCTGACTAATGCACCTAACACTGGGCAATTTAGTATGGCCAATTCACCCAACCTGCACACCTTTGGACTGTGGGAGGAAACTAGAGCGCCCGGAGGAAACCCACACAGACATGGGGAGGATGTGCAAACTCCACACAGACAGTTACCTGAGGCTAGAATCGAACCCAGGTTCCTGGCGCTGTGGGGCAGCAGCGCTAACCACTGAGCCACCATGCTGCACTGTCGGGATAGATTGGCCGTGTTAAATTGCCCTGTGGTGTCCAAGGACGTGCCAACTAAGTGAATTAGCTATGGTTGATGCAGGAATGGGGTTGGGGTGGGTCTGGGTGAGATGATTTTTGGGGTTTGTGTAGACTTGATGGTCCGAATGGCCTCTTTCTGTTTTGTAGGGATTCTACGATTCGAATAACTATCGAGTGAATATTTTTAAAGCATTTAGTTATCCAGATGTCTTTGAGATACTGTTTGTGTAAAGTGTAAGGAGAAAATTCTGAACTATATTCAAGAGATTTGCGTGATTTGGACTTCTCAATCCATTTAGGATTAAAGACTTTTCTGGATCTGATGCTGGGGAAGGCCCAAATGTCCATTACAGATTTCCATTATATGGGTCCTGCAATGTGTGGGAGGCCCGGAGCTCTCTAGTGAAGTGCTGTCTTGCTGGTAAATACTTTGGGCCTCCCAGAGAAAAGTTATTGGGGTCTCCCACCAGTTTAACCCCTGATCCTGCCCCATGTGGACCCTCTCTCGAGCCCACTATCAAGTAATGATAAATGATAGTATTCTCAGGCATTACTGCCTTCTATAACCAATACCAGCTGTTTCCCATTCATTAGAAGCTGTATGTTTCAATGTGAACAGGTCTGCAGCCATTCTGAGGGCCCAGAAGTGCCCTGGACATACTCCAAGCCTGGTTCAGGAGTAGCATGTACTCTGCAGCTCCTCAGCTGGTGTGTCTGTTGTTTAGGAAATTCCAAAGTTCTGCTCTGAGGTTTTGGCATTCCATTCACTTTGCTGGAATTTTTCCTGCAGTGGATCCATTTCTGCACATTAATGCTCCTCTCCTGACTGCGTAAGCTATCTCTGCCTCGGCTTAATCTGGGAGGGGGCATCATTTTGTCTCTCTCCTTTCAACTCCATATTTTTATATGGGGTTCCAGGCCACTGCCTCTGCTAAGCTACCTTCCAAATTTAAGATAATGTCATGATACATGTGCTTAAATTATATCCACATTTGCATGTTTCAACTGGATTTTCACTCCTGCGATTCCAAATCTCTGTCCAAGCCAATTAAAGGGACAATCCAAGGACTGCCAACAGTTTCGCCCATGGATAGGTTTGAGACTCTAACAGTTCCAACTTCTTCTTCTCAACCTTAGATTTTGTTCCATGATTTCCATGTATTCATTCCTGGTGAGTGAACCTCTCCACTGGATAATACATTCTCATAAAGTCTGCCTTACAAGGTCATCTTTATCAGCAGAATTTTCTGATCCTTTTCCCTAAGTAGGGTGGTGACCACCCAAAAGCATCAGATATATTGTGGATGGCAAAGCCCACTGTTCTTATGCTAAGTTATCACCTGTTGGGCTTTGTCGTGAACCATTTCTTCTAACAGTGGTGCCCTGCCCCCCACTTGAAGCCTGCTACCAAACAGTGGTTGGCGACTACTGTGAACAGCAATGCTGCCTCACATGCCAAGCTTGCTGGCTGTACAGTCAGGCCAAAGTTCAGAAGCAGCTGGAGGGGTAGGTTTTACAGATGGGGTTCTCTGTGAAAGGGACTGCTTTGCTGTGATCCAGTCAGTCCTCTTGATTATTCCCAGATTGGCTCAGAATGAGGCCTGCACCATATACCCAAAGAATTTCGCAGTCAGGCCACTCCCTTCATTTTTCCAGAATATCACTACCATTTTCACCTGCCAGGAACAGCCAATCACTACATTGGTATGAAAAAGTCTTTAACTGGCCATTGGTTGATGATATAACAGCCTCACCTGGCAGCAGTGTGGGAAAGTGAAGCTTTGGCTTTCTCAAGTAGAGCTTAATTCCTGGTTGTGGGAAGTCAGCGGGTGTCAGCCTGCCTGATTTATTTTCCTTGCTATCACCTTCCTCACTGCTTCTCTGGAGGGTCTGATTTTGCTCAATGCCTTGAAAAGAATTAAATTTGTTTTGCCTCTTGACATTGTTCCTACATAATAGAACTATTTAATTTGTGATTTTGATTCATGGAAACATTAATAGGTTATCATTTTTTAATTGATCATTTTTCTTCCTTCAGCTTCAGCCTGGAAGTTGTAATCTTCGGTCAGTTTTTTGTTTGGTCCGCCCACATATTGACTTTACGTTTCATGGAATCCTCTCACACATTAATACAGTTTTTGTTTTAAGAAGCAAGGTAAACTTTAACTCTGTACAGCACAATAAATTCCTGTAAAGTTTACTTCATGACGCTTTTCCTCGAGTTTATTGAAAATAAGTGTTTGTGTATCCACTGTAGGAAGGCTTGCTGAATGGTGTAAAGACAGAATCTGATGATGACCTGACTGGTGCTGAAATCAGCTGTTTACGTGTGAAAGGACAGATGATCCATTTACCTGAAGCAGATAATATGCTTTTCTTGTGTTCTCCCAGGTATATTTTTTATTTTTCACAAAATAGCTGCAAAATACCATTTATCAACATGATATTTGAATGAATTTTAGTGTTTTTTGTTGATGATAATAGAATATCCTTTATTGTCATGTATACTCTAGTACAGAAGTACTGTGAAAAGGTTTTACAATAGCTGCCCTCTAATGGTGCCGTCTTAGGTACAAGTACCTTGATACAAATCTTGGATGCAAAAGTGGAATAAAAGGCAAAGTAGTACCGTCACTTACAGTACCTAAAAAAAAGTTGGAAATGAGATAGCTATAGCATAGTTAAAGGATTGATATTACAATCCAGTAAAGAGTATCAAATACACATTAGATTGCAGCAGCTCAGTGAGTCTGTGAGTTGACTGTCCGCGCCAGGTCCCAGTCCAACATCCCCCAGTCTGCTCCGCATCGGCACTCAGCTGCACCACTGTAAGTTGTGCTGCTCCAGGACTTGGGTTTCTCCATATGCTGCAAGAACATAAGAAATAAGAGCTGGAGTAGATCCTTCAGTCTCTCAATCCTGCTGTGTCATATTAACATGGCTGAAGTTCTACACCACTTTCCCATCCTATTTTCATATTCCATGGTACCCAAAAAATCTTTGATCTCAGTCCCAAGTATACCACATTAACTTAGTATTCACAGCCCACTTGTGTAGAGAATTGCTGTCATTCCCACCCCTCTGAGTGATGAGTTCTACTTTTTTACTGTTTCTGCCAAATGCATAATTTCAAATATGTCTACATTATGCTCCATCTGCAACCTCTTGGCCAATCACTTGACCAGCCTACATCTCTTTCCAGCCCATCTGTTGTTCTGTCATAGTTTATTTTTCTGTTTAGCTTTGTGGTTATCAGCAAAGCTGGATATGTTCCACTCGGTTTACCTATTTAATTTATTGATTAGTGATTAGCTGAAGCTGAAGCACTGACATCTGGGATGCTCCACTCATGGGTTTCAGTTCATAGAGCAATAGGGTGGAAGAGAGATGTACAGCTGAGACAGGTGTCATTGAACCATGCTGCGACCAGTGTCCTGGCAAATTGAATGACTAGGGCTATAGGACTTTCGAAACTAAGTAGAGGTCAAAAGTGTTTAAGAGGGAGGAACATTGGCTTGCAAAGCAAAAAATATGGTGGCATTGCAAGGCAACTCCTTTTGACAATGATACCCAGCATAGCATAGGTTGTGTTCAGCCCAAATGCAGCTGAACTAAAATTTTATACAACAGCAATGTGACTTGCCAACTTTTATATTCAGTGCACTGAATATAAAAGTTGTAGGATGTAGGCAAGTTTGCCATATGCAGCTTTTACCTTCTTTACTTGTGTTGCCATTTTCAGGGAGTTATGAATTTGCACCACAAGATCCCTCTGTATGTCAATGCTTCTAAAATTCCTGCCATTTACTGTATACTTTTCTCTTGGATTTGACCTAACATGCATCACCTCATTCTTGTCCAGATTAAACTTGATCTGCCAGTTCTCTATCTAACTTTTCAATTGGTCAAATAGCCTGCTGTATCCTTTGACAACCTTCCCCACTATCGGTAACTCTACTAATTTTTATGTCGTCTGCAAACTTACTAATCAGACCATCATCGTTTTCATCCAAATCATTTGTATATATTACAAACAACAGAGGTACCAGTACTGATCCTTGTGGAAGATCACTGGTTACAGACCTCCAGTCAGAAAAACATCCCTCCACTGCCTCCCTCTGTCTTCTGTGACCAAACCAATTTTTTATCCAACTTGCCTACTCGTGTGCAACTTAATCTTCTGGACCAATCTACCGTGGGGGACTTATCAAATGCCTCATGAAAGTGAGCGTAGACAGTATCTACTGCCCTACCATTATCAGTCACCTTTGTCACTTCATCAAAAGACTTAATTAAGTTTGTGAGATGAGAAAACACTATATGTCATAAGTCCATTCTTCTTTTCCTGGTCCTAAGAATCTTCTTCAATAATTTCCCTACCAGTGAAGGCTCACTCAAAGGCTCACCAGCCTAAAATTTCCTGGATTATCTCTGTTGTTCCTCTTAAACAAAGGAACAGCATTCTCCATTTTTAAGACCTTGCCTTGGCTGTGGAGGACACAAAAATCTCTGTCAAGGGCCCAGCAATCTCTCTTGCCTTGTTCAGTATTTTGGGATAGGAGAATTATCCATCAACACTTGAAAGGTTTTAGAATTTGGTGCCTCAGGATTGGGTTAGATTCCCAATAACCAAAGAAGCTGTGGGTCCAGAAGCCTGAATCATTCTACTATCTCCTTTGATATTGACAACACATGCAACACCACCACCTTAATATCAGCATGCCCTAGAATGTAAACATACCCTCCTTAATCTTACCATTGCCATGTCTCCATGTCCTTCTCAGTTAAAACCAATGCAAAGTACTCATTTAGGACCTCACCCACTTCCTCTGACATAAATTCCCTTCTTTGTCCTTAAGTGGACCTATCCTTTGCCTAGCTACGCTCTTATTCCTAATACACATTCAAATGCTTTGGGATTCTGCTTAATCTGACTTGCCAAGGACACTTGATAGCCCTTTTAGCCCTTCTAATTTCTTGTCAAAGTTCTATTCCCCTCAAGGGCCTTACTTGATTTTGGTTTTCTAAGCCTTTTATGTATACTTCCTTTTAGTTTTTGACTAACCTTTTCATCTCTCTTATTATCCAACATTAGGGAAATTAAAGTCACCTACTACAACAACCCTGTTGTCTTTGCATATTTTCGTGATCTGTTTCCATATCTGTTCCACCGGCTGGTTATTGGGAAGACGTTTTAGACAACAGCAATGTGACTTGCCAACTTTTATATTCAGTGCACTGACTGATGAAGGCAAGTTTGCCATATGCAGCTTCATGAGGGGCAAATTCTTTACAGAGAGGGAGGTTTGTGTGTATAATTTACTGCCTGAGAAAGTGGTGGATGTGGATACAATTGCAACATTTAAAAGACATTTGGATAAATATATGAATAGAAAAGATTTGGAGGGATATGGGCAAAAGGCAGGCAAGTGGGCCTAGTTTAGTTTGAGATTATATTTGGCATGAACTGGTTGGAGTGAAGGGTTTGTTTCTGTGCTGTGTGACTGACTTGATGACAAGGTTGGGAGGGTGACTTTATTAGGATCAGATAGAATGTGTATACATGTGCATCCTACTGGACTATTACGTCTTTACATTTACATCAGTATTAACAAGTTATTCACAATGCTTTTGCAGCTTCAGACATTTTACACCACATTTTACACCTCAAGATTGTTATCTGATAGGGAAGCAGCTCTTTTCTTGTAAACAGTTTGATCCCACCCAAACCTGGCAGGAAATGACCTTGGATTGGCTGGTGTAGAATCCATGTTGGTCAGTGTAAGAAACAAAAAGGGAAAGAAGACAATTTATGGGAGTAGCCTGTGGGCCCTTGTAGACTCTCTGCAGGACAGAGAATAAGTCATAGTGGGTCAAGTTTCCAAAAAAAAAGTATGTAATTTATGGTCACTAATCTCCTTGTAAGCCAAGAAAACCAAATTGTCAGTGAGAGAGATGAGAAGAATTCATGGAGTTTATTTCCAAAACTTTCCCAGAAAAATATGTTGTGAATCCAATGAGTGATTATCCTATTTCTTTCCCTCTCTCTCACATGCTCACATTCACTCGTGGTCTGCACCTTGCACTCTGCGTCTCATCCTCGCACTCGCTCTTGTGCTCTTTCCCCGCTCTCGCTTGCACCCTCTCTCTCGCTCTCCCTCTCTGTTGTGCTTCTCCCTCTCTGACACACACGCCCTCTCTCTTGCACTCACTCTGGCTCTCTCGCCCTCCCGCTCCCTTTTCTCGTGCTCTCCCTCCCTCATGCTCTCCCTCCCTTACGTTTTCCCTCCCTCGTCCTCTCCCTCCCCTGTGCTCTCCCTCGCTGTTGCGCTGTCCCACTCTCCCGCTCTCTCGTACTCCCCTCTCTCACTCTCTAACTCTCTCTCGCGCTCTCCCTCTCGGATGTGCTCTCCCTCTCTGTCACGCTGTCCCTCTTCCTTGCTGTTCCTCGCCCTTGCTGTCCCTCACCCTCGCTGACCTTCGCGGTCTCCCTCTCTCGCGATCTCCCGTTCTCCCCCCTCTCTCTCGTGAGCTCCCTCTGTAACGCGCTCCCTCTCTGTCATGTGCTCCCTCTCTGTCACACCCTCCCACTCTCCCACTCTCTGTCGCACTCTCACCTGCTTTCCCACACTCTCTCTCTCTCATGCTCGCTCCTACCCCTCCCTCTCTCACACATGCTCCCCTCCCCCCCCACCGCATGCATTCGCACCCCTATCTCGCACGTGTGTGCTTGCTCGCTCTCACTCTTCTCAATTTTCCAATGACTACTAGGGGGTCTACAATACCATCCAAGTCAGATGATTATCCCTTCCCTATTTCTCAGTTCCACCCAAATAACTTCCCTGGATGTATTCCCAGGAATATCCTCTCTAGTTGCAGCTGTAATGCTATCCCTTATCAAAACCACCACTCCCCCTCATTTCTTATCTCCCTTTCCATTCCTCCTATAACATTTATATCCCGGAATATTAAGCTGCCAGTCCTGTCCATCCTGAGCCATATTTCTGTAATTGCTATCATATCCCAGTCCCATGTTCCTCACCATGCCCTGAGTTCATCTGCCTTCCCTGTTAGGCCTCTAGCTTGGAAGATCAGATTGGATCGCAGATCTTGGAAAGGTGGACATGTAGGAGAGTTGTTGTTATGGGTGACTTCAACTTCCCCAATATTAGTGCAGATGGTCTGAATGGAGCCGTTTTTGTCAGCTGTATCCAGGAAGGCGTCCTGACTCAATATGTCAATAGGCTGACAAGGAGGAGGCCATATTGGATTTGGTGCTAGGCAACGAGCCAGGCCAGGTTCAGATTTCTCGGTGGGAGGGCATTTTGGTGACATTGACTATAACTGCCTTGCCTTTACCATAGCCATGAAGAGTGATCGGAACAGATTGCAAAGGAATTGAAGAAGGGGATAGTATATTGCTATGGGATAGGAGCTATGGAGTTTAAATTGGGAACAATTTTTCTAAGGGAAACATGCAGTAGAAATGTGGAGGCTGTTTAAGGAGCTCTTGTTGCGAGTGTTGGATAGCTTTGTTGAACTGAGGCAGGCAAGGAATGGTTAGGTGAAGGAGCTTTGTAAGACAGGAGAGGAGGAGCTTCTTATCAAGAGAAAGAAGGAAGTTTATTTAAGGTTGAGGAGGCAAGGATCTGGCACAGCTTTAGAGGATTACAGGGTAGCCAGGAAATGGACTGAGGAGAGCTAGGAGGGAGCATAAAAATGCCTTGCGTTAGTATTCACTAGAGAGAGGGACCTTGTTGACAGTGAGAACACCATGGACCAGGCTTATAGGCTTGAACAGATTGATATTAAGAAAGTGGATGTGCTGGAAACTCTGGAAAGCATCAAGATAGATTAAGTCCCCAGGGATAGACCAGACACATCCAAGGTTACCAGAGGAAGCAAGGAATGAGATTGCTGCACCTCTGGCGATGATCTTTGCATCCTTACTCTCCACGGGAATAGTACCGGATGTTTGGAGGGAGGCGAATGTTGTTCAAGAAAGGGAAATCCTTGGGAATTACAGATCAGTCAGTTCTACATGTATGGTAAGCAAGGTACTGGAAAGGATTCTGAGAGATAAGATTTATGACTATTTGGAAAAACATAGTTTGATAGTCAGCATGTCTTTGTGAGGGGCAGATCATGCCTCACAATTCTTACAGAGTTCTTGTCTCGTCACATCCTCAAAGATAACAAAGGTCAAGCAGTGGATGTGGTGAATATGGATTTCAGTAAAGCATTTGATAAGGTTCCCCATGGTAGGCTCATTCAGAAAGTGAGGAGGTATGGGATACAGGGAAATCTGGCTGTCTGAATATAGAATTGGCTGGCCGAAAGAAGATAGCCAGAGGTAGTGGATGGAAAGTATTCTGCTTGGAGTCAGTGACCAGTGGTGTCCCACAGGGATCTGTTCTTGGGCTTTGTCTCTTTGTAGTTTTTATAAATGACTTAGATGAAGAAGTGAAAGGGTGGGTTAGTAAGATTGCCAATGACATAATGATCAGCGGTGTAGTAGATAGTGTGGAGGGCTGTTGCAGGCTACAACAAGACATTGACAGGATGCAGAGCTGAGCTGAGAAGTGATAGATGGAGTTCAATCTGCATAAATGCGAAGTGATTCATTTTGGAAGGTCAAATTTGAATGCTTAGATGCAGGCTTAAAGACAGGATTCTAGGTACTGTAGCGGAAGAGCAAGATAGTACATAGATCCCTCAAAGTTGCCTCCCAAGTTGATAGAGTTGTTAAGAAGACGTATGATATTTTGGCTTTCATTAACAAGGGGATTGAGTTTAAGAGCCATGAGGTTTTGCTGCAGCTCTATAAAAGGAGAAAGTGAGGACTGTAGGTGCTGCAGATCAGAGTTGAGAGTGTGGTGTTGGAAAAACACAGCAGGTCAGTCAGCATCCAAGGAGCAGGAGAAATGACGTCTTGGGCATAAGCCCTTCATTAGGAATTCGATTGAAGGGTTTATGCCCGAAATGTTGATTTTCCTGCTCCCCTGTTGCTGCCTGACCTGCTGTGTTTTTCCAACACCACACTTTCATTCTGCAGCTCTATAAAACTGTGGTTAGACCACACTTGGAATATTGTGTCCAGTTCTAGTCACCTCATTATAGGAAGAATGTAGATGCTTTAGAGAGGATGCAGAGGAGATTTACCAGGGTGCTGCCTGGATTAGAGTGCTTGCCTTACGAAAAGAGGTTGAGTGAGCTAGGGCTTTTTACACTGGAGTGAAGAAGGACAAGAGGTGACTTGATAGAGTTGTACACAGTAATAAGAGGCAAAGATAGAGTAAATAGCCAGAGACTTTTCCCCAGGGTAGAAATGGTTGTTGTGAGGGGTCATAATTTTGTGGTGATAGAAAGAGCGTGTGGGAGAGCTGTCAGGGGTATGTACTTTATGCAGAGAGTGGTGGGTGTGTGTAATGCATTGGCGGCGGTGGTAGTAGAGTCAGAGATATTAGGACATTTAAGCGACTGCTGGACAAGCATGTGGATGGCAGTAAATTGAGGGGTGTGTAGGTTTGGATGATCTTAGATTCAAATAAATGGTCGGCATAGCATCGTGGGCTGAAGGGCTGTGCTGTACTCTTCTATGTTCTAAACTTTGTTGTCAGTCCCTTAATTTCTTAACTTGCAAATTCAGCAAACAAAGTAAGGCAAATACAAATAAGTTGAACAAATTGCAGTACAAATATCACAAAAATCATGTGAGACACAAATGGAACTGAGTGTTCTGTCCGCAGTTCCAAGTTTTACTGCAAAAACTTGGAACCTGCAAGTCCTTATTTGCCTCTTCTGTATGAGTATTAATCTCCTTCTCATGTATAGCCCATTTTCTTTGCCTTGAAAAAGATCTTCTCCCAGCCTGCAGAGAAGTATGTGGAATTGGTGGAAGTTCTTTAGCCTCTGAACTGCTGTAAATCTTTGTATCATTTTGGGTGGAAGGATAGAGTTATGTGCACTTTCTCGTCAGGTTCTGGCTTAGACCAAATTTGGTGACTAATGGTTAAGTCAGAAGAGATTTTGCTGATATTCGTGTTCTGTCCATCTGAGGTGCACCATACCCTTCCCTTTTGGTATCCTGAGGCTGCCGTGGCGACATCATTGGTGTTTCCTCCTAAGGCATACTCGGGAAGAGTTTGGTTTTTCCCTGGCAGGATAGACAATGAGCCGTTCTAGGAAGAGGCAAATCCACGCTGAGTTACCCCTAAGTTACTTTGATCATTTCTTCTGCATATGCCCAGTGGTTTATTCCTTGATGTCATTGGGACAAATCCATCCCCTCTTTTTGGACTCCTCTAGAACTTTGGCATGGGTTGGTGGGATACTATCGTATCCAAGTTCCTTATTGTATTCCCCCACATTATGAACTTGCAATATGAGGTGTGTCAGATTGTCCCCATGTTTGTGAAACACTGCATCAGTGTAAAGCTGGCCTCTAGTATCATCAAGTGCTCAAGACCTGGTTGGTGAGAGTGGGGCTTCTGAGGTGACATTGGGGCATCTTCTCCCTCACCCATGTCCTCAATTGCTCATCCATCACCCAGTCCGGTACTCAGAGTATTTACTTGCAACATATTTGGGCTAACCATTGACAGAAGCCAGCTAGTAGGCATTGAACAAAATGTTGCTTTATTACTATGGATTGCCTCATGAGCCATACTGTCTATAATCTTGTTAATAACACCTGAAGGAGTCTCAACATTTTGATGGTGCTTAGGGTTACCTGTGTTGCTTGCCGTCCTATCCTACTTGTCTCTTCTTGATCCAGGTATTCCTGACCTCCTATTATCCTCCTCGTTTCCTGAGGAAACTTAATTGAGCCTCTAATTCTGCTGTGTCGAGGGTCTTAATGCCACCCTGACGCATAGGCTGCTCCTGCTAGGTCTCAATCCTTTCTCCTTTTTCTTTCTAATGTAAATTCACTACAACTGAGTTGTTTCTGCAATAGGTGGTCAAAGAGCTGCTGGGTTCTTCTATAGCACCAGGATGGCACCTGCATACCCATCAGGTTAAAAACTACCTGTGTGTGTCTATATCTTGGTATTAGAGTAACTATCTCTTCTGTTTCTTCTAGAAATATCCCCACTCCCTCTGTTTCTCTAAGATTTGCTACACTTTGGCTCTGAGGTATTTCCAGGGGTTGTGATGGTGGTAATTGGATGGCCTATCTATACAGTAAAAAAGGTCCCAGCCCACAGTACCTGTCCAAATTATTCCCATCCTTCTCAGATACATTTGACTTTGTGGTATGTTTGGGCTTACACCCTAATCCACTCGAATGAGCTGTCAAATCCCACAGGTTTCTAATCCTTCATGCTTACACTTTTCTCAGACTATGTAAAAGTTATCACTGCCTTTTCCCCTGGCAAGGCTGTTATCTGGAGGAAATGATGGGTCCCAAAACCTGATAAACCCACGTCTCATTCCAGCACGTGATTGTTACTGTGACATTTATTCAAATATTTAAAGTCTTACATTTGTAGTCGATCGCCACCGTCCCTACCCAGTTTCACTAATTGCAATCCCAAGGACGATGACAATGACCGTCAATTGTCCCATATTTGTTGCTTTTCTTATCACATTGTCAACCATAGTTCCTGCTCTTATTTACAGCTACTTCTATATCTTTTATTGTATTTACAGTGCTAATCTCCTTACCTCATCTAATTCATGTACATCAAGGTGTGGTCCCAGTCTTTCATTCATTTTGGTTGGAGGGTGGAGATTTCATTAATTATGTTCCCCTTATTTCTTTTTCCTTTGCTTTTATTTCCATTGGTGAGCCGGAGGGGTCAGGAGATAATGGTGCACTGGTCTGATTTGCATTTTCGTCAGGTTGCTCTGGTCCCATGATTCCCTGGTCTGATTCCAAAACCAGTTCTTCCCTAAGTTTCTTAACTCTGGGACATGGCATTCTTCAAACATTATGTGTGAGTGGTGATAATTATCCTGTGTCCTTGCCCCCCTCCACATTGTTTTCACTGGTTAACATGATACCACCCACTCTTGTTGGGGGCTGTTATTACCTTGCAGACTGATGGACTTGCTTTTTGTTTGTCTCCTCATGGTTCTGCAAATCTAGGGCCCAGGAAGGATATTGTTTGATATACAGCATCATTAGTTGTTGTCCCACCTGTAGCTCCATTGGCTTTGTCTTGGAGTCAAAGTGGGTCTTGCTCCACTGTTTTTTCCTTCCCGTATTATTTACAGCCATATAATTTGCTTATTTTACACTCTCAGTCAGCTGTTGTATCCGCTTACCTTTCATTACTTCTGGCTCAGATAGGTCTAATTCTAGCAGTGGCTTCAGACCATGCATCTCTTGACCTGTTGTCAACCTGTAATGGGTAAATCCTGTGGAGGCTGCTTATCATCAACAACAATAAGGAAGCATCGTCAGTCAAGCGGTCTGGTGCTGCTGCACCATTTTGGCCAGCTTATTTTCAAAGTTTAATTCGTCCTTTCAACTTCTCACTGGATTGGAGTGTATAGGATATATGAAACCTGTATTTTATCCCTAGCAATGTCATGACATTCTGCATCTTTTAGGCTGTAAAATGCATCCTTGAGCTGATTCAATACTCCTTGGTAAACCCCAGTGATAAAAATCTTTCCTAACAGGAAACTTTGAGATATATTTTTTATCCCCTCATCCAAATCATTTATATAGTATATATATAATGAATAACTGGGGTCCCAGAACCAATCCCTGTGGCATCCCGCTAGTTACTGCCTGCCAATTGGAAAAGGACCCATTAATTTCAACTCATTGTTTCCTCCCTGCCAATCAGCTTTCTATCCATCTCAATGGACTTCCCCCAATCCATGCTCTTTAATCTAGCAGTCTGGCTGTTCACTGAAAGCAGGTAGTCAGTTGTGAAGCTGCTGGATCCAAAGAAGCAGCTCCATGTTGATCCCCCTCTCTCTGACATCTCTCCTGTAAGACCCTGTGTTTGATTTTACCTTTTGTGTCAAGGGGTGTTTATGAAGATTGTTGTAAGTATTTGGAACAGCATCATTAAATTGGGTTTTCAGATAGGTTAAGTTATTCTATATTCTATTCTCTTCAGTTTGTGTTTCATTCAGTAATCTTGTAAATAAATTCTGTTTTGTTTAAAACAACTAAGTGGTTTGGCCAGCTGCAACCCTCGTGGAATATTCACTTACGCCTGCTTAAAACAACGAGCAAAGTTAGGGTCCGGGCTCCTTTCTTGAGAGGGTCTGGTCCAGTCCATAACAAGCAAAATATGTAATCAGCTGCTCAACTATTTCTTTGTCTTCTAATATATGTTTGCCCCGTTCCTGTCTGTAGGGGACCTACATTTGTTTTCACCAATCTCCTTCTCTTCACATACCTATAGAAATGCTCTGTGCAAGTTTATTTTCATATAGGATTTTTCCCTATTAATCAATCCCTCGGTCGGTCTTTGCTGAATTCTAAACTGCTCCTAAATAACTCCCCAGACTTATTATTTTTCTTGACCAATGTATACAGCTTCCTTAGATTGGATACTATCTTGAGTTTTCTTTGTGAGCCATGGAGTGGCTCTCTTACTCATTTTGCTTTTGTGCCAGACAGGAAAAAAATAGTTGTTGCAGTTCCCCACGCCTTCCCTGAATGTTTGACATTGCCTATCCACTGTCATCCCCTTAAGTAACTCTCGCCGATCTTTCAAGGCCAATTCGCGCCTCATATCTTTATAGTTTCCTTGATTAAGATTCAGAACCCTAGTCTCTGAATCAACAATTATCTCCGTCTTGATAAAAAGCATTCTATTATGTTATGGTCACTCAACCCTAAGGGGTCTCGCAAAGCTAGATTGGCAATGATTGCCTTCTTATTACAAATTACCCAGTCTAAGATAACTTGCTCTCTGGTTGGTTCCTCCACATAGTGGTCAAGAAAACCATCCTGTATACACTCCAGGATCTTCTACAGCATTGTGGCTAATTTGATTTGCCCAATCTATGTACAGATTAAAATCACCCATGATCACCGATATTCCCTCATCACATGCATCTCTCATTTCCTGTTCAATGCCATTCCCAACATCACCACTGCAATTTGGGTCTCTGCCTCTGACACCCAGTAATGGTTTTTGCCTCTTGATAATTCTCAAATCTATTCATAGAGACTTTACATTGTCAGAGTGAATATCCTTTCTCACTATTGTGATAACTTCCTCTTTAACCAGCAATGATACTCGACCACCTTTTTCCTTTTTGCCTGTTCTTCCTAAATACTGAATACCCTGGGACATGCAGTTCCCGGCCCTGGTCACCTTATAGCCATGTCTCCGTAATTCCAGTTATATCGAGCTTGTTTACATCTATCTACGCGATTAGTTCACCCACTTTATTGCAAATACTATGTGCATTATACCACAAAAGCCTGTAAGCATGTCTTTTCAACACTGTTAGTCTCCTTCCCAGTGTTTTTCTCAATAGACCTGTTTCAGTTATGTCCTTGGTTTCTCTGCCTATCACATTTTTGATTCCCTTTTCTACCTTTTGCTTTTGTCCTTGCTCCCTCCTTCTCTGACTCCTGACTCTTAAATTTATAAATAGAAAGCAGGAATTTTCAGTATTGCTTCGCATGGGCCCACTGAACATGTTACCTAGTAAGGTAACAAAACGTCTGGAAATGAACCTTGCAGCTCAGCGAGCAAACCTACATCCAAAACCTCAATGTGTGCTACAAATCTTCTCAAAACTCATTTGGAGAAACCCTCTGGAGCCAGAGGCCCCTGGACCCAGTGTCTTCTTGGTGTTACCTTGTTTCACGTGTCTGCTGTTATGTTGTGTGTCTTTCTCACTACCAAAGGTCCCCCTCCTCATTTACTCCAGCAATCAAACATTACTCACTCCACTGTTGGAGTAACTTAACACTACTTCTTACTAATGATATGCCAGGTATGCAAAATTTGGTTGCCTGTCTCTGAAAGACAACAGAATATACATAGACAAAGATAGAGTGAAAACTCTTGGAGAGCTATAAAACTTGATTAATAATTGATTCATTGAAAAATGAATGAATACCCTTTATTGCCACATGCATTCAATATAAAAGAAGTGGAAGGTGTGTACTGTCACTCGTGCATAAGTGCCATTCAAAGAATAAACTTTTTTTAAACGTTAAAGTTCAATTTTTCCTTCTCTGCTGCTAGAGCATACATCAGAGTGTCCCACTCCCAGCTTCCCGGCCCACACCATGCTGCTGCCAGTGTCCCTCTCCCGGCCCACACCGTGCTGCTGTCAGTGTCCCTCTCCCGGCCCACACCGTGCTGTTGCCAGTGTCCCTCTCCCGGCCCACACCGTGCTGCTGCCAGTGTCCCTCTCCCGGCCCACACCGTGCTGCTGTCAGTGTCCTTCTCCTGGCCCACACCATGCTGCTGTCAGTGTCCCACTGCCAGCCCACACCATGCTACTGTCAGTATCCCACTCCCGGCCCATACCATACTGCTGTCAGTGTCCCTCTCCCAGCTTCCCGGCCCAAACCATGCTGTTGTCAGTGTCCCACTCCCAGCTTCCCGCCCCACACCATGCTGCTGTCAGTATCCTATTCCCAGCTTCCGCGGCTCACACCATCTGCTGTCAGTGTCCCTCTTCCGGCCCACACCATCTGCTGTCAGTGTCTCTCTTCCGGCCCACACCATCTGCTGTCAGTGTCCCTCTTCCGGCCCACACCATCTGCTGTCAGTGTCCCTCTTCCGGCCCACACCAACTGCTGTCAGTGTCCCTCTCCCGGCCCTCACCACGCTGCTGTCAGTGTCCCTCTCCCAGCTTCCCGGCCCACACCATGCTGCTGTCAGTGTCCCACTCCCGGCCCACACCATGCTGCTGTCAGTGTCCCACTCCCGGCCCACACCATGCTGTTGTCAGTGTCCCACTTCCAGCTTCACGCCCCACACCATGCTGCTGTCAGTGTCCCACTCCCAGCTTCCCGGCCCACACCATTCTGCTGTCAGTGTCCCTCTCACAGCCTACGCCACGCTGCTGTCAGTGTCCCTCTAGCGGCCCACACCATTCTGCTGTCAGTGTCCCTCTAGCGGCCCACTCCATGCTGCTGCCAGTGTCCCACTCCCGGCCCACTCCATGCTGCTGCCAGTGTCCCACTCCCGGCCCACACCATGCTGCTGTCAGTGCCCCCCTCCTGGCCCACACCATGCTGCTGTCAGTGTCCCTCCCCCAGCCCACATTATGCTACTGTCAGTATCCCACTCCCGACCCACACCATGCTGCTGTCAGTGTCCCACGCCTGGCCCACACCGTGCTGCTGTCAGTGTCCTTCTCCCGGCCCACACCGTGCTGCTGTCAGTGTCCCTCTCCCGGCCCACACCGTGCTGCTGTCAGTGTCCTTCTCCCGGCCCACACCGTGCTGCTGTCAGTGTCCTTCTCCCGGCCCACACCGTGCTGCTGTCAGTGTCCTTCTCCCGGCCCACACCGTGCTGCTGTCAGTGTCCTTCTCCCGGCCCACACCGTGCTGCTGTCAGTGTCCCTCTCCCGGCCAACACCATGCTGCTGTCAGTGTCCCTCTCCCGGCCAACACCATGCTGCTGTCAGTGTCCTATTCCTAGCTTCCCAGCCCACATCATGCTGCTGTCAGTGTCCCTCTCCCGGCCAACACCATGCTGCTGTCAGTGTCCCTCTCCCGGCCAACACCATGCTGCTGTCAGTGTCCCTCTTCCGGCCCACACCATCTGCTGTCAGTGTCCCTCTCCCGGCCCTCACCACGCTGCTGTCAGTGTCCCACTCCCAGCTTCCTGGCCCACACCATGCTGCTGTCAGGCCCCACTCCCAGCTTGCCGGCCCACACCATGCTGCTGTCAGTATCCCACTCCCGGCCCATACCATGCTGCTGTCAGTGTCCCTCTCCCAGCTTCCCGGCCCAAACCATGCTGTTGTCAGTGTCCCACTCCCAGTTTCCCGCCCCACACCATGCTGCTGTCAGTGTCCTATTCCCAGCTTCCGTGGCTCACACCATCTGCTGTCAGTGTCCCTCTTCCGGCCCACACCATCTGCTGTCAGTGTCTCTCTTCCGGCCCACACCATCTGCTGTCAGTGTCCCTCTTCCGGCCCACACCATCTGCTGTCAGTGTCCCTCTCCCGGCCCTCACCACGCTGCTGTCAGTGTCCCTCTCCCAGCTTCCCGGCCCACACCATGCTGCTGTCAGTGTCCCACTCCCGGCCCACACCATGCTGTTGTCAGTGTCCCACTCCCAGCCCACACCATGCTGTTGTCAGTGTCCCACTTCCAGCTTCACGCCCCACACCATGCTGCTGTCAGTGTCCCACTCCCGGCCCACACCATGCTGTTGTCAGTGTCCCACTTCCAGCTTCACGCCCCACACCATGCTGCTGTCAGTGTCCCACTCCCAGCTTCCCGGCCCACACCATTCTGCTGTCAGTGTCCCTCTCACGGCCTACGCCACGCTGCTGTCAGTGTCCCTCTAGCGGCCCACACTATGCTGCTGTCAGTGTCCCACTCCCGGCCCACTCCATGCTGCTGCCAATGTCCCACTCCTGGCCCACACCATGCTGCTGTCAGTGCCCCTCTCCCGGCCCACACCATGCTACTGTCAGTGTCCCTCTCCCAGCCCACACCATGCTGCTGTCAGTATCACACTCCCGACCCACACCATGCTGCTGTCAGTGTCCCACGCCTGGCCCACACCATGCTACTGTCAGTGTCCCTCTCCCAGCCCACACCATGCTGCTGTCAGTATCACACTCCCAACCCACACCATGCTGCTGTCAGTGTCCCACTCCCGACCCACACCACGCTGCTGTCAGTGTCCCACACCTGGCCCACACCATGCTACTGTCAGTATCACACTCCCGGCCCACACCATGCTGCTGTCAGTGTCCCTCTCCCAGCCCACACCGTGTTGCTGTCAGTATCACACTCCCGGCCCACACCACGCTGCTGTCAGTGTCCCACTCCCGGCCCACTCCATGCTGCTGTCAGTATCCCACTCCCGACCCACACCACGCTGCTGTCAGTGTCCCACGCCTGGCCCACACCATGCTGCTGTCAGTGTCCCTCGCCCAGCCCACACCATGCTGCTGTCAGTATCACACTCCTGGCCCACACCATGCTGGTGTCAGTGTCCCTCTCCCGGCCCACACCATGCTGCTGTCAGTATCACACTCCTGGCCCACACCATGCTGGTGTCAGTGTCCCTCTCCCGGCCCACACCATGCTGCTGTCAGTATCACACTCCCGGCCCACACCATGCAGCTGTCAGTGTCCCTCTCCCGGCCCACACCATGCTGCTGTCAGTATCACACTCCCGGCCCACACCATGGTGCTGTCAGTGTCCCTCTCCCGGCCCACACAATACTACTGTCAATGTCACATTCCCGGCCCACACCATGCTGCAGTCAGTGTCCCACTCCCGGCCCACACCATGCTGCTGTCAGTGTCCACTCCCAGCCCAAGCCATGCTGCAGTCAGTATCCCACTCCCGGTCCACACCATACTGCTGTCGATGTCCCACTCCCAGCTTCCCGGCCCACACTATGCTGCTCTCAGTGTCCCATTCCCAGCTTCCCGGTCCACACTATGCTACTGTCAGTGTCCCACTCCCGGCCCACTCCATGCTGCTGTCAGTGTCCCTCTCATGGCCCACACCATGCTGCTGTCAGTGTCCCTCCCCCACCCCACACCATGCTGCTGTCAGAGTCCCACTCCAGGCCCACACCATGCTGCTGTCAATGTTCCACTCCCAGCTTCCAGGCCCACCCTATGCTGCTGTCTGTGGCCCTCTCCTGGCCCACACCGTGCTGCTGTCAGTGTCCCATTCCCAGCTTCCAGGCCCACACCATGCTGCTGTCAGTGGCCCTCTCCCGGCCCACACCATGCTGCTGTCAGTGGCCCTCTCCCGGCCCACACCATGCTGCTGTCAGTGGCCCTCTCCCGTCCCACGCCATGCTGCTGTCAGTGGCCCTCTCCCGTCCCACGCCATGCTGCTGCCAGTGTCCCTCTCCCGGCCCACACCGTGCTGCTGCCAGTGTCCCTCTCCCGGCCCACACCGTGCTGCTGTCAGTGTCCCTCTCCCGGCCCACACCGTGCTGCTGTCAGTGTCCCTCGCCCGGCCCACACCGTGCTGCTGTCAGTGTCCCTCTCCCGGCCAACACCATGCTGCTGTCAGTGTCCTATTCCTAGCTTCCCAGCCCACATCATGCTGCTGTCAGTGTCCCACTCCCAGCTTCCAGGCCCACACCATGCTGCTGTCAGTGTCCCTCGCCCGGCCCACACCGTGCTGCTGTCAGTGTCCTATTCCTAGCTTCCCAGCCCACATCATGCTGCTGTCAGTGTCCCACTCCCAGCTTGCCAGCCCACACCATGCTACTGTCAGTATCCCACTCCCGGCCCATACCATGCTGCTGTCAGTGTCCCTCTCCCAGCTTCCCGGCCCAAACCATGCTGTTGTCAGTGTCCCACTCCCAGTTTCCCGCCCCACACCATGCTGCTGTCAGTGTCCTATTCCCAGCTTCCGTGGCTCACACCATCTGCTGTCAGTGTCCCTCTTCCGGCCCACACCATGCTACTGTCAGTGTCCCTCTCCCAGCCCACACCATGCTGCTGTCAGTATCACACTCCCGACCCACACCATGCTGCTGTCAGTGTCCCACGCCTGGCCCACACCATGCTACTGTCAGTGTCCCTCTCCCAGCCCACACCATGCTGCTGTCAGTATCACACTCCCAACCCACACCATGCTGCTGTCAGTGTCCCACTCCCGACCCACACCACGCTGCTGTCAGTGTCCCACACCTGGCCCACACCATGCTACTGTCAGTATCACACTCCCGGCCCACACCATGCTGCTGTCAGTGTCCCTCTCCCAGCCCACACCGTGTTGCTGTCAGTATCACACTCCCGGCCCACACCACGCTGCTGTCAGTGTCCCACTCCCGGCCCACTCCATGCTGCTGTCAGTATCCCACTCCCGACCCACACCACGCTGCTGTCAGTGTCCCACGCCTGGCCCACACCATGCTGCTGTCAGTGTCCCTCGCCCAGCCCACACCATGCTGCTGTCAGTATCACACTCCTGGCCCACACCATGCTGGTGTCAGTGTCCCTCTCCCGGCCCACACCATGCTGCTGTCAGTATCACACTCCTGGCCCACACCATGCTGGTGTCAGTGTCCCTCTCCCGGCCCACACCATGCTGCTGTCAGTATCACACTCCCGGCCCACACCATGCAGCTGTCAGTGTCCCTCTCCCGGCCCACACCATGCTGCTGTCAGTATCACACTCCCGGCCCACACCATGGTGCTGTCAGTGTCCCTCTCCCGGCCCACACAATACTACTGTCAATGTCACATTCCCGGCCCACACCATGCTGCAGTCAGTGTCCCACTCCCGGCCCACACCATGCTGCTGTCAGTGTCCACTCCCAGCCCAAGCCATGCTGCAGTCAGTATCCCACTCCCGGTCCACACCATACTGCTGTCGATGTCCCACTCCCAGCTTCCCGGCCCACACTATGCTGCTCTCAGTGTCCCATTCCCAGCTTCCCGGTCCACACTATGCTACTGTCAGTGTCCCACTCCCGGCCCACTCCATGCTGCTGTCAGTGTCCCTCTCATGGCCCACACCATGCTGCTGTCAGTGTCCCTCCCCCACCCCACACCATGCTGCTGTCAGAGTCCCACTCCAGGCCCACACCATGCTGCTGTCAATGTTCCACTCCCAGCTTCCAGGCCCACCCTATGCTGCTGTCTGTGGCCCTCTCCTGGCCCACACCGTGCTGCTGTCAGTGTCCCATTCCCAGCTTCCAGGCCCACACCATGCTGCTGTCAGTGGCCCTCTCCCGGCCCACACCATGCTGCTGTCAGTGGCCCTCTCCCGGCCCACACCATGCTGCTGTCAGTGGCCCTCTCCCGTCCCACGCCATGCTGCTGTCAGTGGCCCTCTCCCGTCCCACGCCATGCTGCTGCCAGTGTCCCTCTCCCGGCCCACACCGTGCTGCTGCCAGTGTCCCTCTCCCGGCCCACACCGTGCTGCTGTCAGTGTCCCTCTCCCGGCCCACACCGTGCTGCTGTCAGTGTCCCTCGCCCGGCCCACACCGTGCTGCTGTCAGTGTCCCTCTCCCGGCCAACACCATGCTGCTGTCAGTGTCCTATTCCTAGCTTCCCAGCCCACATCATGCTGCTGTCAGTGTCCCACTCCCAGCTTCCAGGCCCACACCATGCTGCTGTCAGTGTCCCTCGCCCGGCCCACACCGTGCTGCTGTCAGTGTCCTATTCCTAGCTTCCCAGCCCACATCATGCTGCTGTCAGTGTCCCACTCCCAGCTTGCCAGCCCACACCATGCTACTGTCAGTATCCCACTCCCGGCCCATACCATGCTGCTGTCAGTGTCCCTCTCCCAGCTTCCCGGCCCAAACCATGCTGTTGTCAGTGTCCCACTCCCAGTTTCCCGCCCCACACCATGCTGCTGTCAGTGTCCTATTCCCAGCTTCCGTGGCTCACACCATCTGCTGTCAGTGTCCCTCTTCCGGCCCACACCATCTGCTGTCAGTGTCCCTCTTCCGGCCCACACCATCTGCTGTCAGTGTCCCTCTTCCGGCCCACACCATCTGCTGTCAGTGTCCCTCTCCCGGCCCTCACCACGCTGCTGTCAGTGTCCCTCTCCCAGCTTCCCGGCCCACACCATGCTGCTGTCAGTGTCCCACTCCCGGCCCACACCATGCTGTTGTCAGTGTCCCACTCCCAGCCCACACCATGCTGTTGTCAGTGTCCCACTTCCAGCTTCACGCCCCACACCATGCTGCTGTCAGTGTCCCACTCCCGGCCCACACCATGCTGTTGTCAGTGTCCCACTTCCAGCTTCACGCCCCACACCATGCTGCTGTCAGTGTCCCACTCCCAGCTTCCTGGCCCACACCATTCTGCTGTCAGTGTCCCTCTCACGGCCTACGCCACGCTGCTGTCAGTGTCCCTCTAGCGGCCCACACCATTCTGCTGTCAGTGTCCCTCTAGCGGCCCACACTATGCTGCTGTCAGTGTCCCACTCCCGGCCCACTCCATGCTGCTGCCAATGTCCCACTCCCGGCCCACACCATGCTGCTGTCAGTGCCCCTCTCCTGGCCCACACCACGCTGCTGTCAGTGTCCCTCTAGCGGCCCACACCATTCTGCTGTCAGTGTCCCACGCCTGGCCCACACCATGCTGCTGTCAGTGTCCCACGCCTGGCCCACACCATGCTACTGTCAGTGTCCCTCTCCCAGCCCACACCATGCTGCTGTCAGTATCACACTCCCGACCCACACCACGCTGCTGTCAGTGTCCCACGCCTGGCCCACACCATGCTGCTGTCAGTGTCCCTCTCCCAGCCCACACCATGCTGCTGTCAGTATCACACTCCCGGCCCACACCATGCTGCTGTCAGTGTCCCTCTCCCAGCCCACACCGTGCTGCTGTCAGTATCACACTCCCGGCCCACACCACGCTGCTGTCAGTGTCCCTCTCCCAGCCCACACCATGCTACTGTCAGTATCACACTCCCGGCCCACACCACGCTGCTGTCAGTGTCCCACTCCCGGCCCACTCCATGCTGCTGTCAGTGTCCCACTCCCGGCCCACTCCATGCTGCTGTCAGTATCCCACTCCCGGCCCACTCCATGCTACTGTCAGTATCACACTCCCGACCCACACCATGCTGCTGTCAGTGTCCCACGCCTGGCCCACACCGTGCTGCTGTCAGTGTCCCTCTCCCAGCCCACACCATGCTGCTGTCAGTATCACACTCCCGGCCCACACCATGCTGCTGTCTGTGTCCCTCTCCCGGCCCACACCGTGCTGCTGTCAGTATCACACTCCCGGCCCACACCACACTGCTGTCAGTGTCCCACTCCCGGCCCACTCCATGCTGCTGTCAGTGTCCCACTCCCGGCCCACTCCATGCTGCTGTCAGTATCCCACTCCCGACCCACACCATGCTGCTGTCAGTGTCCCATGCCTGGCCCACACCATGCTACTGTCAGTGTCCCACTCCCGGCCCACTCCATGCTGCTGTCAGTATCCCACTCCCGACCCACACCATGCTGCTGTCAGTGTCCCATGCCTGGCCCACACCATGCTGCTGTCAGTATCACACGCCTGGCCCACACCATGCTACTGTCAGTGTCCCTCTCCCAGCCCACACCATGCTGCTGTCAGTATCACACTCCCGGCCCACACCATGCTGCTGTCTGTGTCCCTCTCCCGGCCCACACCGTGCTGCTGTCAGTATCACACTCCCGGCCCATCCATGCTGCTGTCAGTGTCCCTCTCCCGGCCCACACCATGCTGCTGTCAGTATCACACTCCCGGCCCACACCATGCTGCTGTCAGTGTCCCTCTCCCAGCCCACACCATGCTGCTGTCAGTATCACACTCCCGGCCCACACCATGCTGCTGTCAGTGTCCCTCTCCTGGCCCACACCATGCTGCTGTCAGTATCACACTCCCGGCCCACACCATGCTGCTGTCAGTGTCCCTCTCCTGGCCCACACAATACTACTGTCAATGTCACATTCCCGGCCCACACCATGCTGCAGTCAGTGTCCCACTCCAGGCCCACACCATGCTGCTGTCAATGTTCCACTCTCAGCTTCCAGGCCCACCCTATGCTGCTGTCAGTATCCCACTCCCGGCCCACACCGTGCTGCTGTCAGTGTCCCACTCCCAGCTTCCAGGCCCACACCATGCTGCTGTCAGTGGCCCTCTCCCGTCCCACGCCATGTTGCTGTCAGTGGCCCTCTCCCGTCCCACGCCATGCTGCTGTCAGTGGCCCTCTCCCGTCCCACGCCATGTTGCTGTCAGTGGCCCTCTCCCGTCCCACGCCATGCTGCTGTCAGTGGCCCTCTCCCGTCCCACGCCATGCTGCTGTCAGTGGCCCTCTCCCGTCCCACGCCATGCTGCTGTCAGTGGCCCTCTCCCGTCCCACACCATGCTGCTGTCAGTTTCCCATACCCAGCTTGCCGGGCCACACCATGCTTTTGTATGCGTCCCTCTCCCAGCCCACTCCATGCTGCTGTCAGTTATCCACACCATGCTGCAGTCACTGGCCCTCACTCGGCCCACACCACGCTGCTGTCAGTGTCCCACTCCCAGCTTTCCCATCTATTCCTTACTGCATAGAGCGTTCTGCTCAAGGCTTTCCAAGCTCACCAACCCTTTCTGTAGCCATGCTACCTCTGAAAGTTCTGCCACCTTTGCGAAATCTCTCAAAGTTGGCTCCTGCCTTATTGTCTTTATCAGGTAAGTTTGAGCGAAAAGATAAGGTTGAGAAGGTAAGAGGAAGAAAAAAGTTGCAAATGAGTCTGACAAGCCCAGGCACAGAAGCCTGTACGCTGTCCAGTCTACTGCTGCTACCTTGGAAGATGTCGAATAATTCGCAGTTTTCAACTGCTCGAGATATCTCAATCACTTTCTTTTTCAACTGTGTTTTCTGTCATTAACTCCAAATGTTATGGCTCGGGGAAGTTGGCAGCTGGCTACACTGAAACTCTTTTCGACCCACTTCACTATGTTTCCTGCAGTGTTAGTCTTCAAGGTTCTGCTAAAAAACACATTCTCGGGATCTTAATACACAGGTCTCAGTGCCAAGTGTATTTTGTAATTATCCGTGCAGGTTACTGATCCTGGATGTTTTGTCCAAATGCATGCCTTAATTGGGAAGAGTCAGCCGTTAGTAAATTCCTGCAACTTTACCTCTTAGCAAACCTGAGTGAGTCAGCGTAATTCTACTCACATAACAGCCCATCATTAAACCTCTCATCAGTTCCTGTTAACTTCATCCCTATCCAATGATTGACATATTTCTAATCATTAAAGGAATCTTGGTTTCTGGGGGTAAGGCAGGAACGCAGAGTTCAGGATTATCACATCAGCCATGTTTTCATTGAATGGTGGAACAAATCCGATGGGCTGATTGGCCTCCCTCTGCTCCTATCTGTTATGGTCTTATAGTTGCACTCCTTATTGAAGTTTATTGCTACTGTGTTTTCTGTTCTTAAATCAATAATCAATCCAGTCACACAAACCTGAATCCTGCGATACAGAGGCATTATGCAAAGGACAAATTTTGAGTTGTATTCCTTGCTCTCTTTGCTGAGTACACAGCAATAGATAATCTGTTCCAACAGTGTTAACTGCTTTGAGATGGCTAATGTACTGTGATAAAATGTTGGCAGAAAGTGAACTTCTAAATATTTTGCATTGCCTTTCCAAAGTATTGTAGTACTGGTTTGGAAATTTCAGTACGAGTGACATTTTTCACTTTACCAAATTCTTCAATAATTAAAACATCATCTCAAATTCAATTCAGTGTGATGAACCTGGATGATCTAACCAGGAGAGGCCTTTATCTCAGTGACATCCCACTACATGATGCAACACGAGATCTTGTTTTGCTCGGTGAGCAATTCAGAGAAGAGTACAAACTCACACAGGAACTAGAAATTTTGACTGATCGGCTACAACATACACTTCGAGAATTAGAAGATGAAAAGAAAAAGACAGACAGGTAAGCTACCATCAGGAAGAGAGTTCGTATGCGTCTTGTCACATCTTGTCATTAATTTCACAACTTTTCAAGCTAACAGCTGAGAGTACATTGAATAAGGGAACTGTGTTATCTGGACAGCTGAGAGAGACTCAGACTTTTCTCTTTAGCAGATCATATCCTGGGAGAATGTTGAGATTTGATTTAATAGAGATGCTAAAAATTGAGGGATTTTGATTATAGCAAGGAGAAAGAATTTTTTTTTCCACGAGCAAGAGCTCTTAGATTTAGAATAATTTTCAAAAAAGCCAACATGAACTTGAGAAATGTTTGATTCAGCAAGCTATTTGGAATGCATAATCTAAAGGTGAGGTGGAAGCAAATTCAATGGTAACCTTCAAAAGGGCATTTGATATACATTTGATGAAGAAAATTTTTAGGGCCAAGAGTAGATGACCGGGACTAATTGGTAACTCATGCACTGAGCTGCTACAGTCATGATAGATTAAAAAGTCCTTTCCCACTGAATGCCATAACTCATTGTATGAGTTATTCCTGAGTTTGATTTGATTTCCATTCCTATTTGATGTAAAACAGCAAAGGTGGCTCAACCTTGGCTAACAAGTGAAACCCAAAGAGGAGATGTAGAAATTAGCCAGAAAAAGTAGCAGACCTGAGGATTGGGAGCAATTTAAAATTCAGCAGAGGAGAACAACAGGTTTAATTCGAAAGAGAAAAACTGACTGCAAAAAAAGATTGGTGAAGACAAATGTAGATCCCTTGAAGTTAAAATCAGGTGAATTTGTAATGGACAACAGAGATGGCAGACCCAGCTGATCAAATACTTTGGATGTGTCTTCACAAAAAATCTTCAGGAAATGCTCGGGGTCAGAATGTCAAGCACAGAAGAGTAACTGAAGGAAATCCTTACTAGTCAGGAAATAGTATTAGAGAAATTGATGGGATTAATACCTGATAAGTCTTCAGGGCCTGGTACATAAGGAAATGGCCTTAGAAATAGTGAAGGCATTGGTGGTCATTTTCCAGCATTCTGTAGACTCTGGAAGAGTTCCACTGGACTATTCCACTGTTTATAAAAGGAAGGAGAGAGAAAATTGACAATTATGTTCACCTGCTATTGGTTGTGGGAGTCAATTATTATAACTGAACATTTGGCGAGGAATGAGAATTGGTCCTAGTCAGCATGGATTCATGAAAGAGAAATCATGCTTGACATTCTGGTGTATTTTGTGGATGTGACTAAATGAGTGGACAAGAAAGGATCAGTTCACGTTGTGTATCTTAACTTTCAAAAGACTTCTGCCACAGTTGCATGCAAGAGATTAGGAAAGAAAATGAAAGCTGATGATATCAGAGGTGATATATTGACAGGGATAGAGAAATGGTCAGCAGAGAGGAAGCTAAGAATTGGAATAAACTGATGCTTTTTAGAGTGCCAGGCCATGACAAGTGTACCACAGAGTTCAGTGCTGGGAATCTAGCTGTTCACCATATACATTAGTAATTTGTACAAAGGAATTGAATGCCACATCTCCAAATTTACAGATGACACTAAGCTGGATGGCAGTGTGTGCTCTGAGGAGGATACTAAGAGGCTGCAGGGTGACTTGGTCAGGCTGACAGAGTGGAAAAATACTTGATAAGTGCAAAATAATATTGATAAATGTGCGGTTATCCACTTTGGTGACAAAAGCAGGAAGGCAGATTATTATCTGAATGGTGGTAGTTAGGAAAAAGGTGAAGTCCAGTGCGACCTGGTATCATGGTAGAATAGTTACTGAAGGTTATAATGCAAGTGCAGCAGGCAGTGAGGAAGCTATGTTGGCCTTCATAGCGAGAGGATTTGAGTATAGGAGTAGGGATGTCTTGCTGCAGTTATACGGGCCTTATGGGTGAGGCCACACCTTGAGTAATGTGTGCAGTTTTGGTCCAACAAACGTTCACCAGACTGATTCCCAGGACAGCAGGGCTGACATATGAAGAAATACTGGCTTGTACTCACTAAAATTTAGAAAAATAACGGGAATCTCAGAGGAACATATACAATCCTGATGGGACTGGACAAGCGAGATGTGGGAAGAATGTTCTCTGTGTTAGGGAAGTCCAGAAGTAGGGGTCACAGTCTAAGAATAAAGGGCAAGCCATTTAGGACTGAGATGAAAGATTTGTCGACAGAGTTCTGAACCTGTAGAATTCTCTCCCACAGGACAGGGAAAAAGGCTTTTGGCACAACGGCCTTTAGCAATCAGAGCACTGAGTCTAGTCGTTGGAAGTTATGTTGCAGTTGTCTCAGACGTTAGTGAGACCCCACTTGGAGTATTGTGTTGAGTTTTAATCACCTTTTTATACGAGGAATGTTATTCAAAAGATGGCAGAAGAAATTTACAAGGATGTTGCCAGGAGTCAAGGGAATGAGTCATAGGGAGAGGTTAGACCAGCTCGGACTTTTCTCTTTAAAGCATAGGAGATTGAAAGTGGGATCTTATCGAAGTGTATAAGACCATGAGAGGCATGGAGAGGGTGGGGAATCGAGGACTAGAGGGCATTAGTTTAAGATAAGAGAGAAAAGAATAAAAGGGAAACTGAAGGGCAACTTTTTTTGGTACACATGTGGAATGAGCTGTGGAAGTGGTGGAGGCAGTTACATGGACAAGATTTAAAAGGCATTTGTACATATAGTTGGACAGGAAAGGTTTAAAAGGATATAGGTCAAGTGCAGAGAAATGGGGTTAGCATGGATAGACATTTTAATCAGCATGGACCAGTTTGGGCAATGGGCCTGTTTCCATGCTGTATGTCTCTCTTTTGGTACCAGCTCACTTGATATGTTCAAGAGGCAGCTGGATGTGGCCCTAGCGGCTAAAGGGATCAGGGGTATGGAGAGAAAACGGGAATGGGATACTGAATTTGTGTGATCAGTCATGATCATTTGAATAGTGGTGCAGGCTCAGTGGGCCGAACGGCCTACTCCTGCACCTATTTTCTATTTTTCTACTGCAGTCACATGTACGTAAGTACAGTGAAAAGCTCAGTTTTGCAAGCAATACAGCCAGATCATAGCAAGCAAGGACATAAAGATCAAAGGACACTTAGAGAGAGGCATTCAAATTACACTGGACAGGAGCTGTGCAAAGCAAGATCAACATTAGCAAGATCAGCATTATTTGAATTTAAGAGAGTCATCAACCTAATAATGAACGTGTGTGTGTTTGTGTGTGTGTGTGTGTGTGTGTGTGTGTTTTCAAGCTTCTGTATCTTCTGCCTGATGGGAGTGATTGGAGGACACTTTTACTGGGGTGGGAGAAGTCTTTGATGATGTCGGAATACTTTCTGTGGCAACAACAATTGTAAATGGATGGGAGGTTGGCTTCTGTGATGGTCTGGGCTGTACACACAATCTTCTGTAGTTTATAATGGTCCTGGCCAGAGTAGCTGCTGTACAAGACCATTGTGCACCAGGATAGTATGCTTTCTATGACGTATCTCTCAAAGTTGTTGAGTGTCCTTCTGGATATTCCAAATTTCTGAATCCATCTGTGGAAGCTGAGGTGTTGCTGTGCTTGCTTGACTGTTAGCTCTATACGAGAGGTCTAGGGCAGGTTGTCGGTTTTTGTCACTCCTATGAACTTGATGCTCTTGATCCTCCCCACCTCAGGGCCGTTGATGTAGATGGGAGCGTGCTCTCCTCCATTCTTTCTGAAGTTAATTATCTATTTTGTAGTTTTGCTGACATTGAGAGAGAGGTTGTTATCATTGCACCATGTTACCAAGCCCTCTATCTCTTTTCTATATTCTGACTCATCATTGTTTGATATCCAGAGTCAAAAAGTGTGACACTGGAAAATCAAAGCAGGTCAGGCAGCATCCGAAGAGCAGGAGAGTCGATGTTTCTAGCATAAGCTCTTCATTAGGAATGAGGGGGTGTCGAAGGGGCTGACAGATAAATGGGACAGGGCTTAGCTGCGGGAGGTAGCTGGGAATGTGATAGGTAGATGAAGGTGGGGAGAGAAAGTGATAGGTCAGAATGGAGGATAGAGTGGATAGATGGGAAGGAAGATGGACAGATACGACGGTTTAAGAGGGTGGTGCCAAGTTGGTGGGTTGGATCTGGGATAAGGTGGGAGGAGGGGGAATGAGGAAACTGGTGAAATTCACATCCCATTTGGTTGGATCCATTCTAAGGTGGAAGATGATGCATTCTTCCTCCAGGTGCTGGGTGGTTAGGATTTGGCGGTGGAGGAGGCCCAAGACTTGCATGTTGTTGGTGTGAGAGGGGGAATTAAAGTGTTCAGCCACAGGATGCTAGGCTTGATTGGCCCATGTGACCTGGAAGTCCTCTGAAATGTTCTTCAATTTGGTGTCTTGTCTCCCCAATGTAGAGGAGACCATATTGAGAGCAACAGATATAGTAGATGAGGCATTTGGATGTGCAAGAAAACCTCTGCTCTCTGTGGAAGGATCCTTTGGGACCTTGGATGGATGTGAGGGGGTTGTGTGGGTGCAGGTTTTACATCCCTTGCGGTAGCAAGGGAAAGTGCTGTGAGCAGAGCGTGGGCTGGTGGAGGGGCATGGACCTAATGAGGGATTTGCGGAGGGAATGGTCTTTGCAGGATACTGAAAGGGTTGGGGAGGGAAATATATCTCCAGTGGCGGGGTCTGATTGTAGGTGGCAGAAATGGTGAAAGATGATGCATTGTATCCAGAGGGTGGTGGTGGAAGGTGGGGACTGGGCAGTTCTGTCCTTGTTGCGATTAGAGGGGTGGGGTTCAAAGGCAGAGGAGCTGGAAGTGGAGGAGATGCTGTGGAGGGCATCGTTGACTGCGTGGGAAGGGAAGTCGTCCTTGAAGTAGGAGGTTGTTCTGGAGTGGAATTGCTCTTCCTGGGAGCAGTTATGATGGAGGCAAAGGAATTAGGAGGAAGGGATGGTGTTTTTAAAGGAGAGGGGTTGGGAGGAGGTGTACCCCAGGAGCTGTAGGAGTTGTTGGGTTTGTTGAGTCGTTTGCCAGAGAAGGAGCTGTCCAGGAAGGGGAGGGACATGTCCGAGATGGGTGAGGTGAATGTGAGGTCAGGGTAGAAGGTATTCATGAAGGTGATGAATTGTTCAATCTCCTCATGGGAGCATGAGGTGGCGCTGATACAGCCATCGATGTAGTGGAGAAAGAGGTGGGAAATGGTGCCAGTGTAGCTGCGGAAGATGGATGGTTCCATATACCCGTCAAAGAGGCAGGCATATCCCATGGCTACCTCTTTAGTTTGAAGGAAGTGGGAGGATTGAACCAGTTCAGCCAATTGAATGAGTGTGTTGTTGGAAGGGTACTGGTTACATTGGCAGGAAAGGAAGAAACGGAAGGCTGACATGCTAATGAAATGTGTGACAGCTGGGGCATTCTTGTCTAAGAGACATGTTGGTGGTATTTTGGCAGTGCACACTTGAGAATGGCCTGAACGTATGCTCAAAGACAATATAATAGAAGTGAGTTGCAATGAAAGGAGTTGTAATGGTGTCAAAAGCAGATGGTACCACCCAACTATGATTGGACGATTGCAATGTCAATGCAATTACAACATCTGATTTGTAACCCATTCCATGTTTGGAATATGTGCTGAGAATGTGGGACAAGCCATTTGTAATTACAAATTGGATTTACACAGACGATACTGGCAGGTACTTTTATCTGAAGGTGAAGGAAATGTTGGCTTTCGTGACACCGAATGAACTGTACTAATTTAAAGTTGTGCTATTTGATATGAAGAATACGCCAGCCCCATTTCAAAGACTGACCAAAAAGGTCATTTCGGGCTAATCAAATTGTGTGGCGTCCATAGACGATCTGGTGGTTTTTGGTCACACATGGAAGGAACATTTGGACCATGTTTTGGAAGAGTGTCAGAAGACATTTGACACCTGAAAGCTGTGTTAACAACTACCCCTGTGTTAGCCACACCTAATTATGCAAAGCCATTCAAAGTGGTTATCAGTGTAAGTGACAAAGGTGTTGGTTCTCTACTGTTGCAAGATGACAACGAGAAGACAGAAAGACCTTTTGGGTATTTTTCATCAACAGTAGTATTCCACATTTGAGAAAGCGACCTTGAGTTGATGTTGTGTCTGAGACAGTTGGATAAATAATCCAGACTATATGGCAGTCAGTCAATCTTAATACTATATACTTGGCAGGGTGAGCAAATGTAATTGGCAATATGTTGTCATGACTGTGATGAAGGAAGTCAGAGGTGTTCGGTGGTGGAAGAAATGAAGTGAATTAGACTGTAGTATCAAATGGTTGCATGCTTAGAGTCAATTTAATGTGCATCCTAATAACTTGAGATTAGAGATTTTGAAAATGAAGGCATCTTTGTATATCAACAGTTTATTTTTCTTTAAAGGGTGAGGTTTTATGAGATGGGGGCCTTTAAGAAGGATTTATACTGTCATGTTTCTTTTGAAAGTAGGTGTTGTAAAGTTGGAGATGAGCTGTCTGTTCTGAGTCTAGCTAGCTTTGTCTTTTCTCAAAAGGGTTGGAACAATAGAAGCAGGTCACCCAAAACCAGGATTTCAGTTTAACTTCCAGTAGCTGTAGGAGTTTGGAAGGTGCTGAAAAATGTATTGCTGGAAAAGCACAGCAGGTCAGGTAGCATCCAAGGAGCAGGAGAATCGACGTTTCAGGCCTGAAGAAGGGCTTATGCCTGAAACGTCGATTCTCCTGCTCCTTGGATGCTGCCTGACCTGCTGCGCTTTTCCAACAACACATTTTTCAGCTCTGATCGCCAGCATCTGCAGTCCTCACTTTCTCCTAGGAGTTTGGAAGATGCCATACAGCAAAGCACTCTCTGCTACAACAAAGCACTTGCGTTCTCTCCTGCTTGCGCTCTTGCTGTTGCTCGTGCTCTGCGTCTGAGTTTTCTCTTGATGTTCTTTCCCCCAGGATGAGAGAAATGTTGAATTTAAGACAATGTGTTTTTCTGAATTGGCCTCTGCCACGGGTATGTTTTTGGAATGTTGCTATCTTGAAACAAAAAGGTGTGTTTTGTTTGAAGCCTGCTAGTTTGACCAATCAAATTAGATCCAAGACACAACGCCTTACACTTGCCTTCTAAAATAAGAAAAAAACGTTGGGGTCAGGCTATCCTCTTAATATATTTTGAGGGGTTTGATCTGCTCCATAACAAGATGATGTGCCCACGACCTCTGACCTGGCATAGGATGGGCATACCTCTCAGCCATGTCTTAAACCAAATTCCAGACTATTTACTTCAAACTGGACATAATAAAACAGAAAGCAGGATTTTCTTCTCATCTGCTTCTCTAGGTGCAGCTGACTGCTAGTCTCAGGATCCTTCTTTTAGCAGTTCCTCTAGGTACTGTTGACTACCCATGTTGAGGTCCTTCTCAGTTTCTCACTCCAACAGGTACTGCTGTCTACCTTAGGTGACTCCTGTAGGGGCTGATGATTGAAGAGATAATAGTCATAGTCATGAGAGTTTGGACATAGCGGATGAGGAACAGCTCGCATTGGTGGAGGTACAATAACCTGACGGCACAGATTTAAGGTGGTTGACAAAAACAGCAACAGCAAACTGAAGAATCTTTTGAACAGTTAGGATTGGAAGCGTAATCCTGTCATGAAAGCAAATACAATTGTGGCTTTCATAAGAGAATTTGCAGAGCTGCAGAAACAAGACGGGTGCAACTTGTAAACTTACTTCTTGTAGAGAGTCAGCAGATGAAAAAAATGGGCCGAATGGTTACAGAATGGATGGAGACCAATCCAAAGGCAAAATTTTCTCATTCCCCACAATTATGTTTGTAGGTGAGGGAGGGCCAGGAAGATCCTGGATGACGTTCTTCTACTTGCCTAGATCTCTTCACCATTTTATGATGGGTTGGCCAAGGTCTGAGATAACCAAACTGCCTCACCCCAGTTGAGACTCTTAAGTGGACAAACAATGATCAGAATTGGGACCCTGTTGTTTGCAATGTATGTATTGATTAGGAGGAGAATGCAGGTGGCCTGATGAGTAAGTTTGCTGGCACCACAAAGATTGGGGGAGCTGTGGATAATGAGGAAGATTGCCAGATGATGTAGCAGAATATTGGTAAGCAAGAGATTGGATGGAGAAATGGCAGATAGAATTTAATGTGGACAAATGTAAGGTGATGCATTTTAGAAGATCTAACACAGAAGCATGTTTACAGTAAATGGCAGAACCCTGAGAAGCTTTAATATCACAAAGGGATCTGGCATACAGGTCCAGAGATCCCTGAAAACAGGAAATCAGTCCGAGCAGCGAGAGCTATCGCAATAGAGAGAAGGACAGTGAATCTCGGGCTGAACAGCAGCAGCAGGATAAATACCTGAAGAGTGGGACCTGAGCCAATGTTACTCCAAGCAGCAACAGAACAAAGGAGAACAAACCCGACAGTAGACATCAGTCATGCAGAGCTGAATTTAAGAGCAAACCTAAGCTCCAAAGGTAATGTCTCGACGCAAAAGATGACATAGGTTTGGTTTTTCAGGAACAGATTTGCAGACTGAGTGAGTTATGTTTGAAAAAAGATAGAAGTACCTACTTTTTATAGTTGTAATCTGCCAGGAATAGAGTGGGAATGAGACACTTGAGTTTGGTGATGAATGGGTAAGGTTGTGTCATCGTTTCCTTAGCTATTGTCTGTAGTTGATAAGGTTGATTTATTTGATTGGGTTCAAAGTAGCAAGAAGCGTCGTTCAGCTAGAGCTCCTGATTTGCTTCATGGAGCTCCTGGAGTTGCAGCTGGACTCAGTATGGAGCATCCAGAAGGGTCAGAATGTCACTGATGGCAAGCTGGCTGTCACACCAGTAAGGGCTACACAAAGTTTGGGGGTGTAGGGAGGGAGCAACAGCTGCAGCCAGATCAGAAGCAACATGACTGGCATTGTTGTACACCTGGAGGATCAAAGTATAGGTGATCAGTCATGATAGGGGACTCCATAGACAGAGACAAAAAATAGGCGTTTCTGTGGCTACAGGTGAGACTCTGTGATGGTATGTTGCCTCTCAGTGGGCCAAGAATGTTCTGAAGGGAAAGGATGAGAAGCCAGATGTTGTGGTACATATTGATAGTAATGACATTGGCAGAAAGATAAGGCCCTGCAAAAGGAGTTTACAGAGTTAGGTAGCAAGTTGAAAAGCAGGATCTCTAGTGCTGTAATCATAGGATTACTCCCTGTGCCATGTGCTAGTGAAGCTAAGAATAGGAAGATAATAAAGTTAAAAAGAGTTGGTGTAGGATGAAGGGTTTCAGATATGTGGACCATTGGAAGATCTTCCACGGCAGGTGGAATTTGCATCTAAACACTGAAATCCTGGCTGGAAGTTTTGCTATTGTCATTTAGGATGTCTTAAACTAGTGGGTGAGGTTATGATGGTGGTGGTAGGGAAGCTAGAGCTACCAGAGCAATAGATCAGCAAGTGACATCATCAAGGAGGAATCAGAAACTCAGGCCACTAAGACTAAGAGGAAGATCTGACAGGGAGAGGTTACGGAAAACAGCAGGAGTGGTAGTGTGACATGTAGTTTTCTAAATGTGAGGAGCATGACAGACAATCCAGATGAATTTAGAGCATGATTTCCTAGATTATAACTATGATGTTGTAGCTTTTGCTGAGTCTTGGCTGAGAGTGGGAAAAGACTGGCAGCTTAACATTCGGGCATTTAGATATTTCAGTCAAGATAGAGAGGTTTGTAAGAGATGGGAGAGTAGTGTAGCTGATAGGGGAGAACATTACAGCCTTATGAGAGAGAATAAGGTAGAGGCCTGAATAGAGTTCAGGAATAGATTAGATTACTTAGTGTGGAAACAGGCCCTTCGGCCCAACAAGTCCACACTGACCCTCCGAAGAGTAACCCACCTAGTCCCATTTCCCTCTGACTAATGCAGTTCACCTGACCTGTACATCTTTGGACTATGGGAGGAAACCCACGCAGACACTGGGAGAATGTGCAAACTCCACACAGACAGTCGCCTGAGGCTGGAATCGAACCTGGGACCCTGGTACTGTGAGGCAGTTTTTTTGCTCTTTTCCTGTATTATATCAATTTTTGAAGCTGCCAGGATTTCATGAGCAAGAATGAAGCCAAGCAAATTATCCTGTTTCCAGATGAGAAGGGACAAGTGATACCTTCTTCAAGGACTTCTACTCCACATTCGAGAGCCTGTCCACGAGGTTTGCCCTGCCCTCCCATAGGTGCTGCTTGACCTCCATCTCCTGCAGGTGCATCAACAACTCAACCTCCTTCCTTATTAGATGACCTGTGCTTACCAGGTCAGGAACTCTGGGTCTTTGAATCTGGGGACTCCTGGTACTCCCATTTTGGCTATGCTGTTTCTGTGACTACAGAGTCGCTGGCCAATCCTATTGACCATAAACACCCTGAGGCAGGATTTCCTCCCACTTAAAGGGCTGAAGTTCCAACTCCAAACATTTAATGCTTCTTCCAGCATTAATTGGCTCTGAGGTAGCAGTAGGAATGCATTCCCCTTATCAACTGGAGGAACAGGAAACTTTGACATTTGAAAAATCCTGTTCCATGCTTCAATTCTATATTAATTGAACAGTAAACAAAGTAGCTTGAACCTGCATATGCAATATTTTTGTTTGAACTTTTCAACTTACTCAAGCTCTCTTCCACCACATCAAAATGAGCTGTCCAATGGAATATTGATAACAGTTTATATTTTGAATGTAATTCTGAACAGGACTGATTTTTAATTACATTGACTGCTAAAGAAGTCAGTATTGAGGTAAAAGTAGAGAAAAATGATTTGTTACTATTTTTAAAGTATGGCTTAAAGTTAATTATGAAATTTTGATTTTTAATGATAATTGAAAACATTCCATTCATCTGAATGTCGATTTATTTTTTCCAGGTTGCTGTACTCTGTTCTTCCCCATTCTGTTGCCAATGAGTTGAGACATAAACGCCCGATTCCTGCTAAACGATATGATAATGTAACTATCCTTTTCAGTGGAATTGTTGGATTCAACACATTCTGTAGTAAACATGCCTCAGCTGAGGGAGCTATGAAAATTGTTAACCTCCTCAATGATCTTTATACAAAGTTTGACATCCTCACAGATTCACGCAAGAACCCTTATGTATATAAGGTAGGTTGCACTGTTTTTTATTTAACTCAATTTTGAATTATAGTTTAGTTTCCTGCATATTGTTGGCTATTTCAAAACTCTGCTTCTGACTTGGAGAACCAGATTTTCTGTTGCTTGTAGAAATGGATGTGAGAATGATTTGAAAATTGGCTGCCTGGAGGATTGGCTGCCGACTGCCTACAGAACACAGTGCAATCTTCATTGGGTTGTGGGCTGTAGTTAGTTTTGGGAGGGCGGGTTGTCTGTGGAACACATTATGTCATCAAATAAGTGAAACTAATGAAAAGGCTTCACTGCACCAGTTTGGGCTTTCCATAGAGCAAATGCAGGGATTTGGAATGTCTGGAATGTTTTGTGTCTTCAGAGCTAGTGGAGTCACTGCCACTTCCATCTGAAAGCAGGCAAACACAAGGCATCAGCCAGGTTCTTGCACTTGTTTGAAAATTCAGCCTGGAATGTCAGTCAGTGGGAATGATAATTGTAAAATCAACAGCAAAATTATCATGGCTTTTTTTGCTGTGCCTCAGTCTTAAATGGTAGAATTACACAGCATAGATGGAATTAAACATGTCACTAAGCATGTCTGCCTGGACCAGCTCTTTGAAAGATCTGTCCAATTTATTCTCTCTATGACAACAGATTTTTTTTGACGTTTTTTATTCAAATCCATTTTGAAACTTAGTCATGAAATTGTTGGCATCCATTTCTGGTAGTTAATTCCAAATCTTAACGTTAAAATTTGTACCTGCAGGATTACATTTTATTTTGCTCAAAAACTGCATGAATCCATGTAAGGTTCTGTAAATCCCTTTTTTAGATCAGAATCAGTCTCGTACCGAGCACCTCACACCTTCAATGCATTATTTGGGCCAATATGGCACCTATTGTTAACGTTCGCTTGAGAATGTAACTTTAATAAAGTTCTGGGATTTACATCTGAAAGAACTGAAACCAACGTGTCCATTCTAAAAGGTGAGAGAGCAACCCAGGTCTTTTTCAATATATAATTTCAGTTACATCACACTGTAAACTATTGCTATAAATTCTGGTGTCCTACAACCTTATACTCCACAACCACTTGATGAAGGAGCAGCACTCTGAAAGCTAGTGCTTCCAAAGAAGTCTGCTGGACTATAACCTGGTCCAACTTTGTCCACCCCAGTCCAACACTGGTACCTCCAAACCAAATCTTAACAGTACTCTGCTTAACAATATTGTTTTCATTATTCCTTTTTTTTGTCATCAGTTTATCTTCAATTTTCTTGCCTGTACCTTCTGATTCATTGAATCACAAGATTGTTACAGGATAAGAAGAAAGTCCTTCAGCCTGTTACATTTTCATTGTCTCTCTGAATGAGCATTCACTTGATGCTATACCTTTTACCTTCCCCAATAGAGTAGTACAGTGGCTGAGTGGTTAGCACTGCTGCCTCACAGTGTGTGGGACCCGAGTTCAATTCCAGCCTCAGGTGACTTGCTAATTGGAGTTTGCACATTCTTCCTGAGTCTGCATGGATTTCCCCTGGGTGCTTGGATTCCCTCCAAAGATATGCAGTTGAGGTGGATTGGCCATGATGAATTGTCCATAGTGTTCAGGAATGCGCAGGGTAGGTGGATTAGCCATGGGAAATGTAGGGGTAGGGTTGGGGGGAAAGGGCGGGTCTGGTTTGGATGCTCCTCTGAGTGTCAGTGCGGACTTAATAGACTAAACAGCCTGCTTTCACACTTTAGAGATTCTATGATTTTTTTTAAAAAAGGTTCCCTCTAATCTCGCACATTCTCCTTTTCTGGTTAATATGCCTCAATTCTCAATTCTCTGCACTACAGTGCTTTTTAGATCCGGACCATATGGTGCATGTAAAAGGTTTTGCTTGTGTGTCAGTTGCCTTAAATTTGTACCAACCTTTGTTCTCTGTCTTACTGTCAATTGGAACAATTCTTTTCCATGTCGAGACCCTACATGGTTCAATTGCCTTTATAAAATCTGTCAGCCTTCTCCAAGAAAAACAGTCCCAACTTTTTTAAACTATTAATGTAGCTCAAGTTCCTCCTATCTGGAGCTATTCTCATTAATCTTTGCAAACATTTTTGCCTGTGAAAATAGTTCCATTCCCTATTTATTCCTTCACGAACACTCAGCATTTCTCCTGTTTAACCATTTCTGCACTTTTTCCAATTTCATCAGATTTATGTTCCTGATTGGGTGAAGGGTAAGGTAGTAGATGTATGGAATGCTGGATGGCTAGCGAAATTGAGGTTCTGGTCAAGGAAAACAAAGTATATGTCAGGTATCGACAGTAGGGATCGAGCGTATCCTTAGAATGTAAAGGTAGTAGAAATATCCTTAAAGGAATCTGGAGGGCAAAGAGGGGAGATGAGATGGCTTTGGCAAATAGGGTTAAGGAGAACCCAAAGGGATTCTATAAATACATTTAAGAACCAAAGGATAAGTAAGGAGAGAATAGTGTCTCTGAAAGATCAGCAAGGCCACTGTTGTGTGGAACCACAGGAGATGGGGAGATGTTAAATGAGTATTTAGCATCAGTGTTTACTATGGAGAAGCATATGGAATTTACAGAACTTGTGGAAATAAACAGCGATAACTTGAAAAATATCGGTATTACAGAGGCGAAAGTGCTTGAAATGCATAAAGGTGGATAAATCCCTGGTACCTGATCAAGACTACCCTAGAACTTTGTAGGAAGCAAGGCAAGTAATTGCTGGGCCCTTTGTTGTAATATTTGTATAATTCATAGTCAGAGGTGAGGTGTTGTAAGACTGGAGGTTGGCTAACATGGTGACACTATTTAAAAACAGTAATAAGGAAAAACCAGGGAACAATAGAGCGTTGAGCTTGATATCAGTGGCTGGCAAGTTGTTGGAGGGAATCCTGAGGGACAGAATTTACATGTATTCGGAAAGGCAAGGACTGATTAGGGATAGTCAGCCTGGCTTTGTGCATGGGAAATCATGTTCACAAACTTGATTGATTATTTTGAAGAAGTAACGAAGAGGATTGATGAAAGCAGAACAGTGGATGTAATCTATATGAACTTCAATACGGCGTTCAACAAAGTTCCGCATGGTAGACTAGTTAGCAAGATTAGACCATGTGGGTTGCAGGGAGAACTAACTATTTAGATACAGAACTGGCTTGCAAGTTGAAGACAGACAGCGAGTGATGATTTTCAGACTGGAAGCCTGTGACCAGGGTTGTGCAACAAGGATTGATATCCAAGGTTGCCTGGCATGGTAGGAAGATCGTATGAGGAAAGGTTGAGGCACTTGGGACTTTTCTCATTGGAGAAAAGAAGGTTTAGGGGAGATTTGATAGAGGTGTACAAGATGATTAGGGGTTTAGATAGGATTGAGTGAGAACCTTTTTCCGCTAATGAAGTCAGCTGTTACTAGGGGACACAGCTTTAAATTAAGGGGTGGTAGGTATAGGACAGATGTTAGGGGTAGATTTTTTACTCAGCGGGTTGTGAGTTCATGGAATGCCCTGCCAGTAGCAGTGGTGGACTCTCCCTCTTTATGGTCATTGAAGCGGGCATTGGACAAGCATATGGAGGCTATTGGGCTAGTGTAGGTTAGGTAGGCTTCAGTCGGCGTAACATCGAGGGCCAAAGGGCCTGTACTGCGCTGTATTTTTCTATGTTCTATGTTCTATATTGTGTCCAGTGCTTTTCATCATTTATATAAATGATTTGAATCTGAACAAAGGAGGTACGATTAGTAAGTTTGCAGATGGCACCAAAATTGGAGGTGTAGTGGAGAGTGAAGAAGGTTACCTCAGACTACAACAGGATCTTGATCACATGGGCCAATGGGCTGAAGAGTGGCAGATGGAGTTTAATTTAGACAAATGTGAGGTGCTGCATTTTGGAAAGGCAAATCAGGGCAGGACTTACACACTTACTAGTGAGGTCCTGGGGAATTCTGCTGAACAATGATACCTTGTAGTGCAGGCTCATAGTTCCTTGTAATAGAGTTGCAGGTAGACAGGACTATGAAGAAAGATGTTTGGTATGCTTTCCTTTATTGGTCAGAGCATTGAGTTTAGGAATTGGGAGGTCATATTGAGGTTGTACAGGACGTTGGTTAGGCCACTTTGGGAATACTGCATTCAATTCTGGACTCCTTCCTATTAGAAGGATGTTGTGAAATTTAAAGGGTTCAGAAAGGATTTATAAGGATGTTGCCAGGATTGGAGGGTTTGAGTTACAGGGAGAGGCTGAATAGGTTGAAGCTGTTTTTCCTCGATTGTCAGAGGCTGAGGGATGACCTGAAAGAGGTTCATAAAATCATGAGGGGCATGGTTAGGATGCATAGACTAGGTATTTTCCCCCAAAGTGGTGGAGTCCAAAACTAGAGGTTTAAGGTGAGAAGGGAAAGATTTAAAATGGATCTGCGAAGTAATTTTTTTCATGCAGAGGGAGGTACATGTATGGAATGATCTGCCAGAGGAAGTGGTGGAGGCTGGTACAACATTTGCAACATTTAAAAGGCATCTGGATATATATACAAATAGTAAGGGTTTAGAGAGATATGGGCCAAATGCAGGCAGATGGGACTAGATTAATCTAGGATATCTGGTGAGCATGAACAAATTGGACTGAAAGACTGCTTTCCATGGTGTACAGCTCTATATCTCTATGGCTGTACTGAGAACCTCCATCTTATCTGTCCTTGTAATAAATCTTCTTTGACATGCAGACTTGCTTCAGTATACCAATTTAAACCAAACCATTGCATTATAATGTTTAACATAACTTGATTTTTTAATGCTTTATTCCTCTGTTCATGAAGCTTTGATCCTGCGTGCTTGTTAACGGAAGGAGAGGTGAGATGGCAGTAAGCAGAACAGTTCAGGCCACAATGAGATCATATTTAATGGCTGGACAGACTCAATGGGAGGAATGGCCTGTTCCTACTACTCCTTATGATATTGTGATAGAAGATCATTGATTTCCAGACATCAAACAGCGCATAGATGTTTTGATGTTGTCTGGCAACTCGGACCCTAGAAGAGCCAACCTTGACATAGGCAATGAAGTGAGCTGGCTGACTTACAGACAGTAGCAAGGGCGCTGACAGTGACAATCGTTAGAAGATGAATGATGCCATCCTGAGAATGATTGATTTGTAGTTTTGTGTTTGCAGTGCCAACCCCAGCACAAAGTGAAACCTCATCAAGCTCATACATGAGTCAAACTCATTTTACTCATACATGAGGAATAAGAGAATGGTCAGTGATAGCAGAGGGAACTTGTGCGTGGAGTCTGAGCAGATAGGGGAAGCCCTAAAGGAGTTTTTTGGTTCGATTTTCACTAAGGAAAGAGACCTTGTTGTGAATGAGAACTTCGAGGACCTGGGAAACAGGCTTGAACAGATCAAGGTTGATATACTGGAAATTTTGGCCAACATTACGATTAATAAGTCCCCAGGGCCAGACCAGATTTTTCCTAGGCTGCTCTGGGAAGCGAGAAAGGAGGTTGCTAAATCGCTGGCAAGGATATTTGCCTCCTCACTCTCCACGGGAGGAAGGAGGCGAATGTTGTTCCACTTTTCAAGAAGGGTAATAAGGAAATCCCTGGCAATTACAGACCAGTCAGTCTTATGTCTGTGTTCAGCAAAGTTTTGGAAATTATATATGACTATTTGGCAAAGCATAGTATAATTAAAGGCAGTCTGCATGGCTTTGTGAGGGGCAGGTCCTGCCTCACAAATCTTATTGAGTTCTTTGAGGAGGTGTCAAAACAGGTCGACAACGGTCGAGCAGTGGATGTGGTGTATTTGGACTTCAGCAAGGTATTTGATAGGGTTGCCCACGGTAGCCCCATTCATAAAGTCAGAAAGTATGGGATACAGGGAGATTTGGCTATCTGGATTTGGAATTGGCTGGCTGGCTGCCAGAAGGCAGAGAGTGATTGTAGATGGAAAGTATTCTGCCTGGAGGACAGTGTTGAGCGGGTCCCTCAGGACTCTGTTCTTGGGCCTCTGCTCTTTGTAGATTTTATTATTGACTTGGATGAGGAGGTTGAGGGATGGGTTAGTAAATTTGCAGATGCCACAAAGGTTGGAGGTGTCGTCGATAGTATCGAGAGCTACTGCAGGCTACAGTGCGACATACAGGTTGCAGAGCTGGGCAGAGAAATGGCAGATGGAGTTCAACCTGGATAAATACGAAGTAATGCATTTTGGAAGGTTGAACTCGAATGCTGAATATATGATTAAAGACAGGATTCTTGGCAGTGTGGAGGAACAGAGGGATCTGGGTGTGCAAGTACATAGATCCATCAAAGTTGCCACCCAAGTGGATAGGGTTGTTAAGAAAGCATATGGTGTTTTGGTTTTCATTAACAGGGGGATTGAGTTTTAGAGCCGCGAGGTTTTTCTGCAGCTTTACAATTCCCTGGTGAGACCACACTTGGAATATTGTGTCCAGTTCTGGTCGTCCTACTATAGGAAAGGGTGAGGGTTTGCCAGAATGCTGCCTGAACTGGAGGGCTTGCCTTGTGAAGGAAGGTTTATTAAGCTTGGACTTTTCTCTCTGGAGAGTAGGAGGAAGAGAGGAGACCTGATTGAGGTGTACAAAATAATGAGAGGAATAGATAGAGTCAATAGTCAGAGACTTTTCCCCAGGACAGGATTGACTGGTATGAGGAGTCATAGTTTGAAGATATTAGGAGGAAGGTACAAAGCAGACGTCAGAGGTAGGTTCTTTACACAGAGAGTTGTGAATGCATGGAATGCATTGCCAGTTGTGCTGATGGAAGCAGAGTCATTGGGGACATTTAGGTGACTGCTGGACATGCACATGGAGAGCAGTGAGTTTGAGGGGTGTGTAGGTTGAGTTACTATATTTTACATTAGGATTAAACCTCGGCACAATATCATGGGCCAAAGGGCCTGTTCTGTGCTGTACGTTTCTATGTTCTATGTTTTAATAAAGGCAAGTATCTCATGTTCTTCTAATATTTCTTCTTATATTTACCTGTTATAGAGTCATAGAGATATACAGCATGGAAACAGAACCTCCGCCCAACCCGTCCATGCTGACCAGATATCCCAACCCAATTTCATCCCATCTGCCAGCACCCAGACCATATCCCTCCAAACCCTTCCTATTCATAAACCCGTCCAAATACCTTTTAAATGTTGCACAGGACTGATGGACATGTGCAACATGTTCTCTCTGATTATGGATGCTTTCCCGGGTCCTACCATAGAAGGTTAATCATAAAATGTGGAGTAGGAACAGGCCCTTTGACCCATCATTTTTGTGTTGGTCATGATGCTGTTCTAACCTAATTCCATCTGCCTGCACATGATAGGTGTCCCTCTATTTTCCCTGCATGTTCATGTGTCTATCTAAATGCCTCATAAAAGTTGCTATTGTGCCTGCTTTTACCATTCTTTCTGGCAGTACATTCTAGGCAGCTACCACCTTTTATGCAAAAAGACCTTTTCTCATTGTAAACTTTCCCCCCCATACTCCCTGGTATTTAATATTCCCACCCTGGGAAAGAGATTCTGACTGTCCACCCTACCCATGCCTCTCATAGTGTATACATTTCTGTCAGGTCACCCTGAGTCTATTAAATTGTGTTGAAAAATCTCCAACTTTTCCTTAAAAGGTAATACACTCCAATCCCGACAACATCCTGGTAAACCTCTTTTGTGGCTCTCAAAAGCTTTTACATTCCTCCTCTCGTGTGGTAACCAGGACTGCATCTAATGCTCCAAATGTGGCTGAATTAAAGTCTTGTATAGCTGCAACATAACTTGCCAATTTTTATACTCGGTGCTCCGCTCGATCAAGGCAAGCATGCTTTCTTTACTACCTTAATCACTTGTCTTGCCACTTGAAGGTTTTCAGCGAGCCTCATCGTTCTTCTAAACCCTAGGGAATACAATCCTTACCAATTCAATCTCTCCTCCTACATCAGTCCCAGGAATTAATTTGGTAAACCTTTGTTGTACTCACTTGATAGCAAGAACATGGTTCCTCAGATGAGTTGGCCAGAAATGCACATGATATTCTAGGTGCAGCCACACCAACTACATTTTGGGTCCTGTTTTTTAATCTGCTTCCTAGCTCTCTAAATTCTGCTTGCAGGATTTCATCCCTGTTTTACATTACATCATTGGTACTGGTATGTAAGAGCTGTCTGTCTGCTCTTCACCTTCAGAATGTCCTCCGTTCATGCATTGGTACCCTGATCCTGGCACAAGGAAGACATCATAATCTGGAATCTCTTTTCTGGTTGCAGAAACTTCTGTCCGTTCACCTTACATTTGAAACCACAACTGCTGTAGCTCTACCATTTCTCTTACTTCTCTTTGCACAGTCATCTACCCCAACAGTATATCAGAAAAAAAAGGATTGGTGGAGTTGTGGCTAGTGTAGAATGTTGTCAAAGGATACAATGGGATATAGATCAGATGCAGATGTGGCCAGAGAAATGAATTGAATTTAATCCATGTAAGTGTGAGGTATGAGGGAGCTCAAATGTTAAGAAAAAGTATACAGTCAATGGTAGGACCCTGAACAGCATTGATGTACAGAGGGATCTTGGTGTTCAAGTCCGTAGCTCCCTGAAAATGGCCATGCAAGTAGATAGGATGGTGAAGAAGGCATATAGCATGCTGGCCTCTATTGGTCAGGGAATGGAGTGCAAGAGTCAGGGTGTCATGTTGCAGATTTATAGTACCTTGGTTAGGCTTCACAAAGTATTCTGTTCAATTCTGACCGCCACATTCCAGGAAGGATGTGGAGGCTTTGGAGAGAGTGCAGAAGAGGTTTACCAGGATGCTGCCTGGATTAGAGGGTATGAGCTATCAGGAGAGGCTACAAAAACTCTGGTTGTTTTCTCTTAAGCAAAGTAGGCTGCAGGGAGGTTTGATGGAAGTTTGTAAAATTATGAGATGCGCACAGATAGGGTTGACAGTTAGAATCATCTTCCCAGAATTGAAATGTCTGATACAAGGCAGCATGCATTTAAGGTTAGAGGGGTAAAGTTCGAAGGAGACTTAGTGTAGCAGAGTGGCCCCGCGGCAACGTGCTGGCCCCATAACCCAAAGGGATGGATCAAAGCCTTTCTTTGCTATCTTCTCAATGTCACCTTAAATGGACAGCACGGTGGCTCAGTGTTGAGCACTGCTGCCTCACAGCGCTTGGGACCCAGGTTCAATTCCAGTCTCAGGTGACTGTGCAAACTCCACACAGACATTCTCCCTGTGTCTGTGTGGGTTTCCTCCCAGGTGCTCCGGTTTCTTCCCACAGTCCAAAGATGTGCAGGTCAGGTGAATTGGCCATGCTAAATTGCCCGTAGTGTTCAGGGATGTGTAGCTTAGGTGCATTAGTCAGGGGAAATGTAGAGGAATGGGAATGGGTGGGATACTCTTCAGAGGGTTGGTATGGACTTGTTGGGCCAAATGGCTTGTTTCTACACTGTTGGGACTCTGTGATCTGTGAGATGTGAGGTGCAAGTGTTTTACAGAGAGAGTGATAGAAGTCTGGAACACACTACTGAGGTGGTGTTGGAGGCAGATGCAATAAGGCCTTTAAGGAAGTTTTAGATAAGCACATGAATCTGCAAGGAATGGCAGGCTATGGACCAAGGGTAGACAGAAAGGATTAATTTAATTTGATGTCATGTTTAAAATAGCATTGTGGGCTGAAGGGCCTGTTCCTGTGCTTTACAAATCAATGTTCTATGTTCTAGTATATCTGTTAGAAAGGTAATGGCAGCAGTGAATGCTGCACAACTTTCCTTTCTCTGTCCCACCTGGTGGTCAACCATGCCCTTTTTGCCTGTTCAGTCTTCAGATGTGATGTGACCACAACATGCTGACTATTTTCTGCTCACATGGTCACCAGGGACAATTGAAGCTTCCACAATTTGCAACATAGCACAGGAGAAATGTATCACGGATGGAAACTCTGCTGCTATGACTTGCCTTACACCCCTTAGCATACTTATTTTTTCTTAAAAAATGAAGTAACTATGTAAAACTATAAATTTACTTGCCTAACCCCATTTCTATAGAATCCTTACAGTGTAGAAAGAGGCTCTTCAGCCCAATGGGTCTGTCCTGGTCCTCCAAAGAACATCACACTATGAATGAACTTTCTGAGAAGGCAAGGTCACTTTTTTAATGTGGGCGGTTCGGTGGTTAGCACTGCTGCCTCACAGTGCCAGAGATCCGGGTTCAATTCCCACCTCAGGCACAACTGTGTGGAGTTTGCACATTCTCCCCGTGTCTGTGTGGGTTTCCTCCAGGTGCTCCGGTTTCCTCCCACAGTCTAAAAATGTGCAGGTCAGGTGAATTGGCCATGCTAAATTGCCCGTAGTGTTAGGTGAAGGGGTAAAGGTAGGGGAATGGGTCTGGGTGGGTTGTGCTTCGGCGGGTCGGTGTGGACTTGTTGGGCCGAAGGGCCTGTTTCCACACTCAGTAATCTATTCTAATCTAATGAAATGATTTGAGCATCCTCTGTGGCTCTTGAACACTGCACTGAATCAGAAACTATGATTCCAGCCAACAGACCAAGCACAAAAGTTGGTGAAACTAATGGTGATAGGCACCTCTTCAACACTGGAGGGAATGGGGCCTTAGGCTGTTTGGAAAGTTGTGAATAATATTGGCATTGGTTTTCCCCCATGACCCTTGGCAATCACAGTCAGCCTGTCAATGCACTGCCCATACCCATCAAATTTTATTGTAGACTGCATTAACAAAATATTCATCTGAATGTTAATTCCTTGGTGAAGTGCGAAATAAGGTGCCAAACCTTTACTCAGTACTGTATTTATTTATAGAATGGAGCCCACTACAGATATCTGATTCCTCCCTAGCCCAGTGTTCCAGCAGTCTAAAGTTTTTCCTACACCTTTGTAAGTAGGTATTCAAAGTATTTAATCAAGCAGTTCACTTCACGATATGAATCATGCAATTAATATACTGGATCCAAATGCGTAGTTCTTTGAACATGGAGTTGCAGGTAAGCAGAGTGGTGAAGAAGGCATTCATCGGTCAGAATATTGAGTATAGGTGTTAGGATGGCTGCACAGGACATTGGTGAGGTCACTTGCAGAATACTGTGTACAATTTTGGTTACCCTTCTAAAGGAACTGTGTTGCTAAACGTGAAGGTGCAGAGAAGATTTACAAAGAGGTTCCCAGGACTAGAGGGTGTGAGTTTTAGGGAGAGACTGAATAGAACATACAACAGTACAGCACAGTACAGGCCCTTCAGCCCTCAATGTTGTGCCGGCCTTTTATCCTACTCTAAGATCCAACTAACCTACATACCTTTCATTGTACTAACTTCCATGTGCTTTTCCAAGAGTCCCTTAAATGCCCCTAATGTCTCTGATTCTACTACCACCACTGGCACTGCATTCCATGCACCCACCACCCTGTGTAAAGAACCTACCTCCGACATCTCCCCTCAACCTTCCTCCCAGTTACCTTAAAATTATGGCCCCTCATGATAGATATTTCTGCCTTGGGAAAGAGTCTCTGGCTATCCACTCTATCTGTGCATCTCAACATCTTGTACAACTCTATCGAGTGACCTCTCACCCTTCTTCACTCCAGTGAGAAAAACCCCAGCTCCCTCAATGTTTCTTCATAAGACATGCCCTCCAGTCCAGGCAGCATCCTGGTAAATCTCCTCTGCATTGTCTCTAAAGTTTCCACATCTTTCCTATAAGGAGGTGACCAGAACTGAACACGATATTCCAAGGGTGGTCTAAACTGAACTCTATAGAGCTGCAGCATAACCTCGCAGCTTTGAAACTCAATCCCTTGGCTAATGAAAGCCAATGCACCATATGCTTTCTTAACAACCCTATCAACTTGGGTGGCAACTTTGAGGGAGGGATCTATGGACGTGGACCTCATGATCCCTCTGTTCTGCCACACTGCCAAGAATCCTGCCTTTAATCCTATATTCTACAATCAAATTCGACCTTCCAAAGTGAATGAACTTTTGAACTCCATCTGGTTGAACTCCATCTGCCACTTCTCAGCCCAGCTCTGCATCCTGTCAGTAAATAGGTGGAGCGTTTTTCTCTGGAGCATCAGAGGCTGAGAGGTTTATAAAATCACAAGGGTCATGGAAAGGGTGAATAACAGCCAGAAGGTGAAGAATCTAAGTGTGAAAGATCGTTATAGTTGATGCTTGAGGTTATATTGTGGTGGGGACGAACAGTAGCCAGAAATGCAATAAGCTATGATTCCATCAGTGATTAATAGTGCTTAAGATCTCACTTATTATATACTAACAATTACTGGGAATGCCTGAAATCAGAGATGACACTTCAAACTGCATTGAGAAAAGGTGGTTATTAATGTGATGCAATTTAAGAAATTAGCCAGGACAGAAAGGAGGTTCTGAGTGACCTAGCAAGCTTAAAGTAAATATATCTCAGGGCCAGATACAATATATCCAAAGTTGAGTGAGGCAAGGCAGGAAATAGGGATGTTTGAAAAAAAATTAAGTTTCTCTCTGGCCACAGGAGAGATGCCAGATGACTGGAGGATATCCAATGTGGTACCATTATTCCAGAAGGGAACAGGGGATGTACTGGGAAACTGAAGGTGGTGGGTAACTTATTGGAAATGATTATCAGGGAAAGACTTAATCTGCATTTGGAGAGGTAAGGAACAGTCAGCATGGCTGTGTGAAGGGTAGATCTCATTTGACCGACTTGCTTGAATTTTTTTTTGGTAGAGGTTTCGTGGTGTGTAGATGAGGGCAATGCTTTTAGAGTCATAGCGATTTGCAGCACGGAAATAGATATCCTAAACTAATCTATTCCCATTTGCCAGCACTTGGGCCATATCCCTCTCAACTATTTGTGGGCGGCACGGTGGCACAGTGGTTAGCACTGCTGCCTCACAGCGCCAGAGACCCGGGTTCAATTCCCGCCTCAGGCGACTGACTGTGTGGAGTTTGCACATTCTCCCCGTGTCTGCGTGGGTTTCCCCCGGGTGCTCCGGTTTCCTCCCACAGTCCAAAGATGTGCAGGTCAGGTGAATTGGCCATGCTAAATTGCCCGTAGTGTTAGGTTAGGGGTATGGGTGGGTTGCGCTTCGGCGGGGCGGTGTGGACTTGTTGGGCCGAAGGGCCTGTTTCCACACTGTAAGTAATCTAATCTAATCTATTCCTAGCCATATATCCATCTAGATGCCTTTTACATGTTGTAATTGTACCAGCCTCCACCACTTACTTTGGCAGCTCGTTCCTTACACGCAACACCCTCTGTGCAAATGTTGCTCCTTAGGTTCCTTTTAAATTGTTCCCTCTCACCCTAAACCTATGCCCTCTAGTTCTGGACTTCCCCACCCCAGGGAAAAAAACATTGTCTATTTACCCTATCCATTACCCTCATGATTTTATAAACCCCCTCAGCATCTGACACTCCAGGGAAAACAGCTCCGGCCTATTCAGCCTCTCCCTATAGCTCAAACCCTCCAACCCTGGCAACATCCTTGTAAATCTTTTGCTAACCCTTTCAAGTTTCACAACATCCTTCCTATAGGATGGAGACCAGAATTGCACACAATATTCCAAAGTTGGCCTTACCAATGTCCTGTACAGCTTCAATATGACCTCCCAACTCCAATGCCTACTTGGACTTCAAAGAACATAGAGTATAGAAAAATTACAGCGCAGTACAGGCCCTTTGGCCCTTGATGTTGCGCTGACCTGTGAAACCAACACTAACCTATACTATTCCATTACAATCCATTTATGACCATTTAAATTCCCTTAAAGTTGGCGAGTCTACTATTGTTGCAGGCAGGGTGTTCCATGCCCATACTACTCTCTGAGTAAAGACACTACCTCTGACAACTGTCCTATACCTATCACCCCTCAATTTAACGCTATGTCCCCTCATGCTAGCCATCACCATCCAAGTAAAAAGACTCTCACTGTCCAACCTACCTAATCCTCTGACATTCTTGTATGTCTCTTTTAAGTCGCACTTCTGCAGCTTATATATGTCCCTCTGTAACCCACAACATCCTTTGTCACTATCCACAACTCCATCGACCTTAGTGTCATTTGCAAAATTACTAACCCATCCTTCTACGCCCTCATCCAGGTCATGTATAGAAATGACAAACAGCAGTGGACCCAAAACAGATCCTTGTGGTACACCACTCATAACTGAACTCCAGGATGAACATTTCCCATCTACCACCACCCTCTGTCGTCTTTAAGCTAGCCAATTTCTGATCCAAACAGCTGAATCACCCTCAATCCCATGCCTCCATATTTTCTGCAATAGCCTTCCTTGGGGAACTTTACCAAAGCTTTCCTGAAATCCATATACACCATATTAACCACTTTACCTTCATCCACCTGTTTGGTCACCTTCCTAAAGAACTCAGTAAGGTTTGTGAGGCATGACCTACTCTTTACAAAACAGCGTTCCCTTATCAACTTATTCCTTTCTAGATTATTATAAATCCAATCTCTTGTAATCCTTTCCAACACCTTACCCACAACTGAAGTAAGGCTCACTGGTCTATACTTACCAGGGTTGTCCCTGCTCCCCTTCTTGAACAAGGGGACAATATTTGCTCTCCTTTAATCTTCTGGCACTATTCATGTAGCCAATCGCATAAAGATCCAAGCCAAACATTCTGCAATCTCCTCCTTAGCTTCCCAGAGAATCCCATCCGATCAGGGGACTTACCTATTTTCACACTTTCCAGAATTGCTTACATCTTCTCCTTATGAACCCAAGTCCTATTTAGTCCAATAGCTTGTATGTTAGTATTCTCTTCAATAATATTATGAATACTGATGAAAAATATTCATTTAGTGCTTCTCCTATCTCCTCAGACTCCACGCATAACTTCCAACTACTGTCCTTGACCGGCCCTCATCTTACCCTCATCATTCTTTTATTCCTAATATACCTATAGAAAGCCTTAGGGTTTTCCTTAATCCTACCTGCCAATGTCGTCTCCTGGCTCCTCTTAGCTCTCTCGTTTGGTCTTTCCTGGCTAAATTGTAACTCTGAAGCCCCCTAACTGAGCTTTCATGTCTCATCTTTACATGAGCCTCCTTCTTCCTCTTGACAAGAGATTCAACTTCTTTAGTAAACCATGGCTCCCTTGCTCAACCACTTCCTGTCTGACAGGTTCATAGTTATCTAGGACATGCAGTAGCTGTCCTTGAATAAGCTCCACATTTCAATTGTGCCCATCTCCTACAGTTTCCTTCTCCATCCTACACATGCCTGTATCGCTAAAGTGAATGTAACCGTATTGTGATCACTTTCAGCAAAGTGCTGACCTACCTCCAAATCTAACACCTGGCTAGGTTCTTTACCCAGTATCAAATCTAATGTGGCCTTGCATCTTGTTGGTCTATCTACATATTATGTCAGGAAACTCTCCTGCACACATTGGACAAAAACTGACCCATCTGTTAGTACTTGAATGACAGTGTTTCCAGCCAATATTTGGAAAGTTAAAGTCTCCCATAACAACTACCCTGTTATTTTCGCTTCTATCCAGAATCATCCTTGTAATCCTTTCCTCTACACTTTTGGAACTTTTCAGAGGCCTATAGAAAGCTCCCAACAGAGTTACTTGTCCTTTCCTGTTTCTAACCTCTGCCCATACTACCTCAGTAGACGAGTCCTCCAACATCCTTTTTGCCACCGTAATACTATCCTTCACTAACAATGCCACATCTTCCACCTTTACCATCTTTTTTCTTACTGAAACATCTAAATCCCGGAACATGCAACAACCATTCCTGTCCCTGCTCTATCCATGTCTCTGAAATGGCCACAACATCGAAGTCCCACGTACCAACCCATGCTGCAAGTTCACCCACCTTTATTCTGGATGCTCCTGGCACTGAAGTTCAAACCAACGTCTTGATTGCCGGTACACTCTTGAAACCTTATTTATGATCTCACTATTCTCAACCTCCTGTACACATGAGCTACAATTCAGGTTCCTGTTCCCCCTGCTGAACTAGTTTAAAACCTCCTGAAGAGCATCAGCAAATTCCCCCCCTGCCCCCAGGATATTGGTGCCCCTGTGGTTCAAGTGTAAACCATCCTGTTTTATGAGGGCACGTAGATTTCAGGTAAGGGGCAGAAGATTTAAAGAAAATGTGAAGAAAATCTTTTTTGCCCAGAGTATGGTGGGAATCTGGAATGCATTGCCTGTAAGGATGATAAAGGCTTCATGTTTTAAAACGTATTTAAATGTGCACTTGCAGTGTCAAAGCATACAAGGCTATGGCCAAGTGCTGGAAAGTGAGATTAGAATAGTTCAGTGAATTTCTTTCGACTGACTGAACATGATGGGTTGAAGGCGGTTTTTTTGCATGGTAGATTTCTATGAGCCCTGTTTCCTTCATAACCAACAATGTAAATACTCACTGAACTGTACCTGGCAGTAAGAGGTGGAAGAACATGATATCGTACTTGTAACTGGGAGTAAACCTGAAATCTGCTGTTTAATAGGGCAGTTAAAACTCAAACACATTGACGTTTGGAGTCACTTGTGGATCAGACCAGGAAAGGATGTCAATTTTTCTCTCTTTAATCATATTACCAGACAAGATAAGGTTTTGCAACAATCAACAGCGCTCACCTGGCTACCATTTGACTACGTTTTTAATTCATTACATTTTCCAGCTGCCATGGTGAGATTCAAGCCCATGACCTCAGAACGTGTTGATGTAGAGGTCCCGGTGTTGGACTGGGGTAGACCAGGCCAGATTTTCCTGCTCCTCACGTGCTGCCTGACCTGCTGTGCTTTTCCAGCACCACTCTAATCAGGACCTGGTCAGAAGTCATACGAGTCAAATAGTTTCTTTGAAATTACAGGCTTTCGGAGCGCTGATGAAGGAGTAATGCTTCAAAAGCTTGTGCTTTCAAATAAGCCTGTTCGACTATAACCTGGAGTTCTGTGACTTCTGATCTCAGAATATTAGACTGCAATTCTGAATTACAAGTCCAGTAAGATAACTTGCCACCACCTCCCATTATAATGCAGTGTCTACGGGTTCAAGAATTTACATTTATTTGTTTGGTTCTACCAAGGAGAACCCATGAGGGTAGAATCTTCTGGAGATACTGGCAGTTTGGTGTGCCAGTGGAGAGCTCCCACAACCCGTGCATTGTGTTTTATCAGGAAGGCCTTACTCAAGCGTGTGATGGGCCAGTGCTGGTCTTTCCCCAGGGGCATGGACTCCAATGGGATGTTGGGTCTCCCGGCTCTTTCATACTCACCAGTGGTTCCTGTTGATATGAGGCATCAGATTGAAGAGAAACCAAAGCGTAAGTAAGTGATGTTGGGAGGAACATCATAGGAAAAAGTGGAAGAAATTTTGGAAACCAGTGTAGATCTATCTCTTAATATCAATCAATCCTAAACCCCTGATTCACCATGGCCAGCTTCCCCTTTACGATTCGCTCTCAATTCACTGTAGCACCAGGGAGTTACATTCCAGACCCACAATAGGAAAGGGGGTTCTGAAATGGAGAAATCAACTGCAAAGATTTCCTGACGGAAGTCATGTCCCATTCTTTTGGGCAATCTGGTAGTGATAGGAGAAAGTGAGTACTGCAGATGCTGGAGATCAGAGTCGAAGAGTGTGGTGCTGGAAAAGATGCTTCATCAGGAAGGGCTTATGCTGAGCACATCAATTCTCCTGCTGTTCGGATGCTGCCTGAATGACTGTGCTTTGCATCACCACACTGTTCAGATCTGGTAGTGGTGGCAACCAACTCAATGAGTGAAATTTTAATCCCTACCTCTAGCAGCAGGCTGGAAGTGGGGGACATTAAATTAGTGGAAGGGAAAGGGATGCCATGTCCATCACTTTCCCACCTCTTCCATGTATTCTACCAGTAGTAGAGTAGTTGGTTGATACTGGTTTAGATACTTAGAATTTGTCCCTACAGTTTAGAAATTTAAAGCACCTTGCTGTATAGATACAGACAGCTGAACCAGGAAATATAGACAAACAGGGCTTTAAACTACTGTTACAGTTAATTCATAAGATCATAAGTTTCAGTTGGCAGAATATCTGGAGCTCAACAAAGGTGAAAAGGGAATTTGGGTTAGCCCCAAAGGAACTGGCTTTAAGCAGTGAGTCAATTTCAGTTGGACATTTTGGAGGTCATGGAATTTAGTCCTGGAAGGAAAGGCTGGCAAAAGCATGGTTAAAGAAGAGTTTAGTGTGATTTCCAACTGGCCTCCATGTTCCCAGTGTGAGAAGGGGACAGATAAACTGGTGGCAAACGCCCACTGGAAGGTTAATGCAAGCAACTGCCCCTGTTACCTGCCTAGCTGGGATTGCAGCCTAATATTATCTTGTAGAGGGTCTCATTCCCAGCGTACCCTCCTGATTCATGTCATGGTTAGATTAGATTCCCTACAGTATGGAAACAGACCCTTCAGCCCACCAAGTCCACACCGACCCTCCGAAGAGTAACGCACCCAGACCCATTCCCCTACTCTATATTTACCGCTGACTAATGCAATTTAGCATATCCAATTTGTCTGACCTGCACATCCTTTGGATTGTAGGAGGGAACTGGAGCATCCGAAGGAAACCTGCGCGCAGACGCAGGGAGAATGTGCAAACTGCACAAAGACAGTTTTGTGTTTTTTAATGCTTCTTAATTGGACTTTTATTAAAATTTGGCTCAGAGTGCACTGATTGAGGTGCTCTCTCCGTTACTTATTTCGTACTGTAGCTGGAAAACCTCTGATCAGCCCTCCAGCTTCCATCAAACTGGCTTTAATTCAACTGAATACCCATCTCCATGTAAAGGAAGAACTTACTAACTTGAAAATCAATTTTTAAATAGTTTCTCTTGGTGGTAGAATTCCTTTATATATACAAAGCCTCTGTGGCAAAATTGAATATCAATATCATTCCTAGTTTTTGTTCTTTGATGATTTGATTAATAAATCTTTAAGGAGGCTGTTTATTTCTCTTATGCATTCAGGTGGAGACAGTTGGGGATAAGTACATGACCGTGAGTGGTCTGCCAGAGCCATGTATCCATCATGCTCGTTCCATATGCCATCTTGCTTTGGACATGATGGAGATTGCAGAGCAGGTGAAGGTTGATGGAGAGCCTATACAGGTTAGTTATGCAAAATTCTGAACTTACAAAAAATTGGTATCTCATCTTTTCAGTTATACATTTAATATTTTCATTGACTTTCAAAAGTGTTAATCATGGATTTTAAAAAAATCTTGAAACTGCTTATCCTTCTATAATTCTTGCAGACTCACTGTCTTTTGTCTTCCGTGCTTTCAGGTTCACTTGTGCTTTCTACATGAGCCACAAATATAATATCCCAGTATTTTTCTAACTTTGATTTTATTGTTGGTGATATCAACCTGATGTGTTTATACATGTTATTTGTTTTTGATTTTAATCAAGGCCTTTTAAATTTTTAAAATGCAAACATTTTCTCAAAACAATTACTATGGACAGAAACTTACCAAGCTCTGAGTAATATAGACTATTGTAAGATGAACTGGTAGTTTCAAACCAGATGCTCATTGAGATCATCTCATCAATTTTTTTTTGCATTTTGCAAGTGGTATAGCAGGATTCTTGTCAGGTAGCAGTGAGTTTCCAATTGATGCTGCTCCTTGCATGTTAAGCACCTTATTAACAAGCCAACTCGCCACTGTTAGACTTTTACCAAACTCCTTATTGGGAAAGCTCAACATGAAAACCAGAGCGGATCTTGGTAGTTCATCTTGCTTTAACTGCTTCTTGCCCACAGACAAACTGCAGATTCTTGTGTGATCCCCCAGCATACCTACCTGCCAACCACAGACATTGAGGGTCCACTTTCATGTAGCCATTGCCACCATCAAGCATACCTCAATGCCCTGGCACTGAGCCCTTTATGAGCAGTCTACCCAGCAGGGCAGGATCTCAACCAGCAGTATACAGCTGTATCAAGTGTAGGTACTGAACAGGGTCAGGAACCCGTTAAAGAGCATGTGCCAGACTGACCACCAATGCTGTCTCAGCATAACTTCACCTGATGCCTGCTGGCATACCTGCTACTTGCATTGGCAATTGTGCAGTTGCAGAACCAGGCAAGTCACTGTAGTATGCAGCAGTCCACAGTTACGTGCACATGCATCTTGCCAGATGTCGATGTTCCATGTCAGTCTAGCACCTGTATCATGTAGCCTCAGTGTTTGTGTCAAACAAAGCATCTGCAGCAAGCATGCAACGTCTGAAAGTCTGAAGAAAGTAGTCAGCAATTAAGTCTATGGAGGAGCTGTCATTCAGGGAGCCCAGATAGTTACTCAGGGTGCTGTTGCACAGTGTGATCGTGCTGTAGGGACCTGGATCATGGATAGTTCTTTGGCTTCATTGAGGCCAATACAGCAGGGTTTGGGGGAGCTGTCGTAGCTGGACATGAGTTCACAAGCTAGGGATCTAGGCAGATGAGGGCTAGCACTGACTGGTCAGGCTGCCTGAAGGTTGGCCACTGTCATTTTGTTGCCTTTGTTCACACAAATGAAGGATGGTGAGGAAGGGGGATGAAGGGAAGGAGGGGTGACAGGTAAGTAGATGTAAAGCTACTCTGAGAGGGCCATTTGCTGTTATTGCAGCATTGAAGCACATAGATAGAGTGTGGCATTGAGGAGAATGACTACAACAGGACTTGTCATGCATAAGTTGTAAGGGAGGGTGTTGCGTCTGCAACCAGTCATTGAGATTTCACATAGTAATAGCATCATTCTCCAATATGCTGAATACTCGGGCATCTAGGGTCCTAATCCCTGTCTACCTGACAGCACTATTCATCTCTATAGGTTAAACCTTTATGTCAATGTCACTACTAGGGAATATCCACACGTAAAGTCAATCAAGCAGACAATGATGAAGAGGGGTTGTTCTAACGTATTGGGGTTAGCCATTGCCATGAACATGCACTGCTACCTCTGCCTCAAGATAATATGTTTGTCCCACATCATACAGTCCCAACCATGGCTCCTGATGAATTGGCCAAAGCTCTGATGCATCAGGGGCCAGTGAATTGTCTAAACCCTGAACAGAGAAGGGACGATGATATATATGTAGTGAACTGAAAGAATTTATGAAATGAAAAAACTTTACAAAATACTGAGTGCAAAACGAAAATCATGATATTTTGAGCCATCATACCCCTCTTCCATCTGCTGCACTGGGATGGAGGGAGCCTGCTGATTGTAGAGAATTTGTCAGGCCACCTTAGGCATTTAGATCTGGATGGGCCAGATATGCTGGGCGTCTTCTTGTCAGAGGCAAGTTGACCCTCCTCAGCTGGAACTTCCGATGCTCAGAAGGGGCATCCTGAATGGAGACTTTTGAGAGGCCCCGTGTCTGATTACTCCTCAGACTGGATGCCTCCTGGTACCACACTGTCTCCTTGTGAGGAGGGGCCATCTTGATTAGTGTCAAGTCTCCCTCTTCTACATTCACCCTGTCTTCAGTATTGAGGACCAGTGTATGGGGTGATAGTGTGTGGGTGTTGGCACCTGTCTAGCGGCCCATGAGGGTGCGTGGCCTGTTTCACCTCAGCAGTTGCCAACTTGTCCCTGGAGGTAGACTTACAGTCACAGGGCTAGCCACACTTTTGCAGAATCTGAGCGATAATAGTGCATCAAATGGACTACCTGCATTACTGCGACATCTGACTGATGATGGTCAGTGTGTCATTTACTCGCCGTAACTAGCTTCTCTGTAATGAGGGCCAATGCCTTTTGTGTTCTTGCCTGTCATAGCTGCTCCTCCCTGTGCATCTGGATGATGTTTCTCACTGCTGAGACCACAGGGTTCTGTCTTGCTGTGGGGGCAGCAGGTGCCCAATCTCCAGCAACCCCATAGCTGACAGTGTGCTTGGACACATTTCTGCCTCACCCACATGTGAACCTGTGTGAAATTCACTGTGCACACTTATGATGCCTGTCAAGATGCCATTATATATGCTGCTCAGAAAGGGGGGGTCCATGGTCCCTCCAATTCTTCCTCAATCTCTACTGAAAGTAAGGTTCCTTTGACATCATCCCCATTAAACACTCCTGAGACAGGGATAACACAGGATGAATACGGAGGGAGGACTTCCCCTACTTGTTAAACTCGAAGTTCCTTCAAGGCCGTCCCCTTCAAACTTCCCCAGGGCAGGGACGCCAACATATTAAAATATGGAGTAAGCAAATCCACTAGAAGGCTTATTGGCTGTGTCCCCCTCCCCATATCAGGTGCTTGTAGATCAGGAAGGTGGGATTGAAGTGGAATTAAAACTTAAGGAGCAACCCATTCAAAAAAACTAAGGATGGGCTATAAATGGGAACCCTTGATGTAAATGTGATACACAGTCCCTTCTAAGCCACGAAAACAGCACATAGTGTGGTATTCAGTGAAGTGACTCAAACTATGATTACATTGAACTGCTGCGTGCAGCACTCTCCACCCTATCTCCCCAATAGAAGAGAGAGGATCTGCTGGAGATCTTGCCAGCAGAGGGCCAAATGGTATACAACGGAAGAAAGTGAGAAAGTAGAGGGTATGCAGCAGCAGTCCATACAGGAGACACCATCACACGATCCAAAAGGGCATGGGGAAAGCTCCCCTAGGTGGACCTCAATCTTCTTACCTAGGCATGCTGAGGAGGTTTCGTCTGGAGAAGATAGGCTGAACCTTGGGAGGATTGGTGCACCTGAAGGCACATGAGACAAAAGGCATTGAGGTCACTGTTTGGGAATGATGCATGGTTAATGTGAGTGTTGCAGTGGAACACCAAGTATTACTTATGGGTGTCAGGGCTTAGATGTCTCTGCATTCCCTCCAGTGACTGCAAGTATCCTTTCCTCAGAGGGGCTAAGGACATAACGTTTGGCACCCTGTCACTTGTGTACTGTAGCTATGACTTGTTATAAATGTCTTGACTCGTAATGACATAAAGGGAAATCATACGTAAGACACAAGTAGGTGGCACTGCTGTTTTATTCCTGATGAAGGGCTTTTGCCCGAAACGTCAATCTCGCTGCTCCTTGGATGCTGCCTGAACTGCTGTGCTCTTCCAGCACCACTAATCCAGGCACTGCTGTTAGGGCTGATGCAAGTGGTGGAAAGGTGCAGAAGTGTTCTGAGGGAGTGAGGAGGCACTACTGAGGGTAGACAGTGCTTATGGTGTGGAAAAACCAGGCGATTGAATGAAAGAAGGTGTTTCATGCAACAGAGGGGTATTGGACTACAAGCAGTGGTGGGAAGTAGATGCACTGTCATGGATGAGTATAAGGCCTCAGAAAGCAGACTATTGCACTTACTGTGGTAGAGCAAAGAAAATATTTGACTAAAGGCTGAAAGACTAATTAATTTGGCGAGTTTGAAAAGATACAACGAGAAAATGTATTTGATCTCATTGGAAGAATCAAACCACAATATTCAACATGACTCATACTTGGCCAAAAGGACCTTGATCGTAGAGGTTGATGACTGAGGAGTGATAGATGGAGTTTAATCTAGATAAATGTAAGGTGCTGAAAATGTGTTGCTGGAAAAGCGCAGCAGGTCAGGCAGCATCCAAGGAACAGGAGAATCGACGTTTCGGGCATAAGCCCTTCTTCAGGAATGAGGAAAGTGTGTCCAGCAGGCTAAGGTAAAAAGTAGGGAGGAGGGACTTGGGGGAGGGGTGTTGGAAATGCGATAGGTGGAAGGAGGTCAAGGTGAGGGTGATAGGCCGGAGTGGGGTGGGGGCGGAGAGGTCAGGAAGAAGATTGCAGGTTAGGAAGGCGGTGCTGAGTTCGAGGGATTTGACTTGAGACAAGGTGGGGGGAGGGGAAATGAGGAAACTGGAGAAATCTGAGTTCATCACAAGGGATGAGTCCCTGACGAGGGAGTCATGGAGGGAGTGATCTTTTCGGAATGCTGATAAGGGAGGGAAGGGAAATATATCCCTGGTGGTGGGGTCCGTTCGGAGGTGGCGGAAATGACGGTGGATGATACGCTGTACATGGAGGTTGGTGGGGTGGTAGGTGAGGACCAGTGGGGTTCTGTCCTGGTGGCGGTTGGAGGGGCGGGGCTCAAGGGCGGAGGAGCAGGAAGTGGAAGAGATGTGGTGGAGAGCATCGTCGACCATGTCTGGGGGGAAATTGCGGTCCTTGAAGAAGGAGGCCATCTGGGTTGTACGGTTTTGGAACTGGTCCTCCTGGGAGCAGATGCGGCGGAGACGAAGGAATTGGGAATATGGAATGGCATTTTTACAGGGGGCAGGGTTGGAGGAGGTGTAGTCTAGGTAGCTGTGGGAGTCGGTCGGTTTATAGTAAATGTCCGTGTTGATTCGGTCGCCAGAGATAGAAATGGAAAGGTCTTGGAAGGGGAGGGAGGAGTCTGAGACAGTCCAGGTGAATTTGAGGTCGGGGTGGAAGGTGTTGGTAAAGTGGATGAACTGTTCAACCTCCTCGTGGGAGCATGAGGCAGCGCTGATACAGTCATCGATGTAGCAGAGGAAAAGGTGGGGGTTGGTGCCAGTGTAGCTGCGGACGATGGACTGCTCCACATATCCTATGAAGAGGCAGGCATAGCTGGGGCCCATGTGGGTGCCCATGGCTACTCCTTTGGTTTAGAGGAAGTGGGAGGATTGGAAAGAGAAGTTGTTCAGAGTGAGGACCAGTTCAGTCAGTCGAAGGAGGGTGTCAGTGGAAGGATACTGGTTGGTACGGCGGGAAAGGAAGAAGCGGAGGACTTTGAGTCCTTCGTGATGGGGGATGGAGGTGTATAGGGACTGGATGCCCATGGTGAAGATAAGGCGTTGGGGACCAGGGACACGAAAATCATGGAGGAGGTGGACGGCGTGGGTGGTGTCCCGAACGTAGGGGGGGAGTTCTTGGACTAAGGGGGACAGGACCGTGTCGAGGTATGCAGAGATGAGTTCGGTGAGGCAGGAGAAGGCTGAGACAATGAGTCGGCCGGGGCAGTCAGGTTTGTGGATTTTGGGCAGGAGGTAGAAACGGGCGGTGTGGGGTTGTGGGACTGAGGTTGGAGGCGGTGGATGGGAGATCCCCTGAGGTGATGAGGTTATGGATGGTCTGGGAGATGATGGTTTGGTGGTGGGAGGTGGGGTCATGGTCAAGGGGGCAGTAGGAGGAGGTGTCCACGAGCTGGCGTTTAGCCTCAGCGGTGTAACGGTCCATAAGAACCTTTTGAAGGTCTGTGAGAGTGTTGTCCTGAGCTGGGGTAGGGCTGACTGCAGGGCATGTAGGTAGCGGTGCAGGGCTGCAAGTGTGGAGTGGAGGATCCGGAGGGAGGTCTGTTGCTGGAGGCTTCGGATTTGTTGTAGGTACCGGTTGTCTTGGTTGGGTCCAAATTTTGTTGGTCGGAACGTAGTCCGGAGTCCGGAGTCGGTTCCGTAGGTAGGTGCTGAGGAAGGAGATGTGGCTGTGGTAGCGAGTCTGTTTGAGAACGTGGCTGTAAGGTGCTCCATTTTGGTACGGAGTGTTACCAAAAAAAAGGGTAGGCACAGTAATGAAGAAAGTGTTTGGTACACTTGCCTTTATTGGTCAGTGCATTGAGTCCAGGAGTTGGGAGATAACGTTGCAGCAGTACAGGACATTGATCAGGCCACTTCTTAGGAATACTGGGTGCAATTCTGGTCTCCTTGTGATAGGAAGGATGTTGTGAAAGGTTTCAGAAAAGGTTTGCAGGATGCTGCCAGGGTTGGAGTGTTTGAGCTATAGGGAGAGGCTGAAAAGGCTGGGGCCATTTTCTGTGAAGTGTCAGAGGCTGGAGGGTGACCTTATAGTGGTTCATAAAATCATATGGGGCATAGATAGGATGAATAGTCAAGGTCTTTCCCTCAGGGGATGCAAGTCTAAAACTAGATAGGTTTGCATAGGTTTAAGCTGAGACTGGAAAGATTTAAACTGGAGATAAGGGGCAAATTTTTCATGCAAAGGGTGGTGTGTGTATGGAATGAGCTGCCAGAGGAAGTGATGGAGACTAGTACAGTAACAACATTTAAAAGGCATCTGGATGGGTGTATGAATAGAAAGAATTTGGAGGAATATGGACCAAATGCACCCAAATGGGCAGCACAGTGGCACAGTGGTTAGTACTGCTGCCTCACAGTGCCAGAGACCTGGGTTCAATTCCCGCCTCAGGCAACTGACTGTGTGGAGTTTGCACATTCTCCCCATGTCTGCGTGGGTTTCCTCCGGGTGCTCCGGTTTCCTCCCACAGTCCAAACATGTGCAGGTTAGGTGAATTGGCCACGCCAAATTGCCCGTAGTGTTAGGTGAAGGGGAGTGGGTCTGGGTGAGTTGCTCTTCGGCAGGTCAGTGTGGAGTTGTTGGGCCAAAGGGCCTGTTTCCACACTGTAAGTAATCTAATCTAATCTAATTTCTTGACAATATCTGGTGGGTATGGATAGGTTGGACCAAAGGCTCTATTTCTGTGCTGTGCATGTGACTATGACTCTTGAGATTCACCCTTGCTATTTTGTAACTTTATTTTTGTGATTTATTTTCACGTTCTTCTTTCTTCCTCTCCAAGATATTTCTTCTCCTGTTGTCTTTTTATATTTTGTAAGGACTGAGACTCAAGTACCTTCCACTTATTCTCACTTTATCATTTCTGTTTCTGTTTGCCTCCTAAATGCTATGCTTATGATATATTCTCTCATTCTTCCTCTATATCTCTTTTTGTCTGTTTTTTCCATAGATTTCAGACTAGTTGCAACTGTACTGGAACTGCTTAGCTAAGGAGCGGCAAGTTCTGGGACACAAAGTGAATTGGTGTTGAGTGGGGATTTGGGAAGGAGGTGGTTTTGCTTTCCAAGCGGCTAGACTGGGAAGTTATTTCTTAGTTTTGCTGTTTATATTTCTCCAGTTATCAACTTCTTAGAGGTTCTGAGAAAAGATCTCATTCTGTAAGAAATTTTTGTTTTAAAAGTGGGTTTACATTGACCGGTGACTTTGGAATTCAATATATAAGTTCTATATGGTTATAATACAACCTATTGTCGAAATATTTCATTAAGACCTAGTACTCATCGTTTTTGAACTGGCAAAAGACAATGTGTTTTCTTCCTTAACTATTGATGTGAATGGGCATTAATGTTTCAAGAGGATTGGGCTAGATTGTGGATATTAATTTTGTCTTATAGATTAACAATTTATTAACTTTAGCAGAACATAGATAATTTTTGTTCATTTGACATTATAAGTTGGGTATCTAAGATCTGTTATTTTTAAAATCTAATTAGAAAGAATTGAGCAATTCTGAGGGATATTGAATTAAAACATATGTTTTAGTTCCACTGTTATGAATCCAACAATAGGGAGGCTAATTTGGTTTAGCTTCCAATGTCATAAGGTAATTGGTGCTCATTCAGGATCAGTGTTAGAAGTTTCCTTAGTACTGTTGCAGCTCATAACTACAGCTAAATTAGCAGAGTTAGTCAGCTGACTGATGATAAACTTACAAGAGTAAACTAAGATGGCAGGCATTATATTAAAGCAGTTGGGCTTAATTGAAATACCAGAGAGGCCAAATGAACCAGGCAGTACAGGCATGAATCAGTGAACCTTCTGTTGCAGTTAAGGCACTTGGAAATGAGAGAATTGGAGATGAAATTCCTAAAGATTTAAACTTGAATTCCAAAATGTGTTGAAAAACTGGAAATAGAGGTGAGAAGAGATGCTGCTTAAGCAAACGAAACTAAAAGTTTGGGAGAACTTGGTTAAGGAAAGGCCGAGACAACATATGCACTTTACTTTGAGGTAGATACTCTACTTTGAGGTAGATACAGTTTTCAACTAGTTTTAACTGATTCCTCCTGAAATTTTCCACATGTGAAGATCCCTAAGTGGTTGTTATAGGGGGGACACTGTGGCAGGTTCACAAATGTACTTTTAACCAGGGATTGTTTGGGACTGTGGTTTTTTAATTTAATCAATGAACTCAACTTGAGGAAATGGAAGTCATGCATAGTCACTAACACTTAAGTTTACACTGCTAACCTTCGTCCAGCTAGATTGTTCATCAATGATTCTTTGCTAAGTGAGAAATTTTGAATTCTGTATTCCATCTTAATGCTGTGTTCTGCTGAACATGGACCCAAGAATATTGGGGCAGCATGGTTGTTTAGTGGTTAGCAGTGCTGCCTCGCAGTGCCAGGGACCTGGGTTTGATTTTACTCTTTGGTGACTGCAAATTCTACAGGGACATTCTCCCCTTGTCTGCATAGGTTTACTCTGGTGCTCCAGTTTCCTCCCAGCCGAAAGATGTGCAGGTTAGGTGGATTGGTCAGGGGAAATGCAGGTTTACAGGGACTAAGTGGGATGCTCTTCAGAGTGTTTATGTGGACCCAATGGGCCAAATTAATTGCTTCCACACTGTAGGTTTCCATGAATATGTTGTATCTGCAAAATGTTTGCCATCTGGTACCAATAATGAATTTTTGCTGTGTTGAGGACTCTAAATTCATCCAGGATAGCTTTCTAAGCCAGTATTCATACAAGACTGTACAAGAGACCTAGGTTAATTTTAGAGCTGAAAGTGTGTTGCTGAAAATGGAAATGCCTGCCTCTTCGTAGGATATGTGGAACAGTCCATCTTCCGCAGCTACACTGGCACCTTTTCCTCCGCTACATCGATGACTGTATCGGCGCTGCCTCGTGCTCCCACGAGGAGGTTGAACAGTTCATCCACTTTTCCAACACCTTCCACCCCGACCTCAAATTTACCTGGACTGTCTCAGACTCCTCCCTCCCCTTCCTAGACCTTTCCATTTCCATCTCGGGTGACCGAATCAACACGGACATTTACTATAAACCGACTGACTCCCACAGCTACCTAGACTACAGCTCCGCCCACCCTGCCCCCTGTAAAAACACCATCCCATATTCCCAATTCCTTCGTTCCCACCGCATTATGCTCCCAGGAGGACCAGTTCCAAAACCGTACCACCCAGATGGCCTCCTTCTTCAAAGACCGCAATTTCCCCCCAGACGTAGTTGACGATGCCCTCCACCGCATCTCTCCCACTTCCCGCTCCTCCGCCCTTGAGCCCCGCCCCTCCAATCACCACCCGGGGCAGAACCCCACTGGTCCTCACCTACCACCCCACCAACCTCCATATACATCGTATCATCCGCCGTCATTTCCGCCACCTCCAAACGGACCCCACCACCAGGGATATATTTCCCTCCCCTCCCCTATCAGCGTTCCAAAAAGACCACTCCCTCCATGACTCCCTCGTCAGGTGTACGCCCCCCACCAACCCAACCTCCACTCCTGGCACCTTCCCCTGCAACCGCAAGAAATGCAAAACCTGCGCCCACACCTCCCCCTTTACTTCCCTCCAAGGCCCCAAGGGATCCTTCCATATCCACCACAAATTCACCTGCACCTCCACACACATCATTTACTGCATCCGCTGCACCCGATGTGGCCTCCTCTATATTAGGGAGACAGGCCGCCTACTTGTGGAACGTTTCAGAGAACACCTCTGGGACACCCGGACCAACCAACCCAACCACCCCGTAGTTCAACACTTCAACTCCCCCTCCCACTCCACCAAGGACATGCAGGTCCTTGGACTCCTCCATTGCCAGACCATAGCAACACGACGGTTGGAGGAAGAGCGCCTCATCTTCCGCCTAGGAACCCTCCAAACACAAGGGATAAACTCAGATTTCTCCAGTTTCCTCATTTCCCCTCCCTCCACCTTGTCTCAGTCCAATCCCTCGAACTCAGCACCGCCTTCCTAACCTGCAATCTTCTTCCAGACCTCTCCGCCCCCACCCCCACTCCAGCCTATCACCCTCACCTTGATCTCCCTCCACCTATCGCATTCCTAACGCCTCTCCCCCAAGTCCCTCCTCCCTACCTTTTATCTTAGCCTGCTGGACACACTTTTCTCATTCCTGAAGAAGGGCTCATGCCCAAAACGTCGATTCTCCTGTTCCTTGGATGCTGCCTGACCTGCTGCGCTTTTCCAGCAACACACTTTCAGCTCTGATCTCCAGCATCTGCAGTCCTCACTTTCTCCTCTAGGTTAATTTTAGGTCATGAAGATGAGGAAATATCAGTGGGGGGGTGTTTTGTACACAGTGACCATAACTCCATTAGATCCAAGATTGCAATGGAAATGACAAGATCAAATTCTCAACTGAGTGACAGCTGTAATTTTTTAAGTAATATCTGATATGATTTGGCCAAAATAGGCTGGGAGCAGATACTTTGAGGTAGATTTGTCTCAGAACAGTGGTAACGTTCAATAAGGAAATGAGTAGTACAGAACCAACGTAGTCTAAGAAAGAAAACGTATGAGACCACCAAATTCTGTAAACCTTGGATGTCAAGTGACATACAGCATTGGATTAAGAACGGTGGATCACAGCAATTACCAAGGCTCAAAACTGCAGCAGAAGTCGATGTAAGGTAAGGGCATACGTTTTCAAGAAGATGAGGTAAAACATTTTCACACACAGGATATTGGGAATTGGGATCTTACTTTCTGTAAATGGCCAAGGCAGAAATGCTCATAACAACATATAAGAAATATTTAGATGTGCATTTGCAGTGCCAAGACAGACAAAGTTATCGACCAAGTGCTGGAAAATGAGGTGAGAATGGACAGTTGGCTGTTTTTGTACTGTTGCTATTACAATGAACTGAAGGACATTTATTTTACACTCTGTGACGATGACGCCAAGCAATGTAAAAACAATCTTTCTCGGAAGGAATTGATTGGTGTATCAAAATGTTTCTTGGTTTCTACTGTTAAATGTTGCTAACCAAATTAGAAGTAATTTGAATAATTGTATGTGCGCAAATCTCTGCTGCCAATGTTACATGAGTTTAAGTGGCTACGTGGCCACAATTGTCAATTTTTTGGTGAGCAAGAATCCCATAGGATATTTTAATCAACCTGTTCAGACACGTTATCAGGAGAGCTGGGACTTGAACCTTCTGGCCCAGAAGTAGGAACATTACCACTGCACTATAAATCCCCACAGCTAATATAAATTACCCCCAGTTTGCCTAATTTTTCAAATTCCTGTTGATCTGGCTCATTTTAATTGAACATGAATGGCAAAATCATTGTTAATGTGTTAAAATTCACTGAATCACATGCTTTCAGTTGTGCGCTGAAGTATTTTGACGTCAGAATGTCCGATGTTTCCACTCCATGTGTAAGAAACAGCTGCTTGTTGTTCTATCTCCTGAGTTCACTATTAGTTTGGAATATTTTGATTGTTTATAAATTCTATCACTTCAGACCACTATAGGTATTCACACTGGGGAAGTGGTCACAGGTGTAATAGGCCAGAGGATGCCTCGCTACTGTTTGTTTGGAAATACCGTTAACCTAACAAGCAGGACAGAAACCACAGGAGAAAAAGGGAGAATCAACATTTCAGAATATACATATAGGTGAGCAGCCGTTCAATCTGTAATAATTAAATTATTGTCTGTTTGCATTTTCTGATTATGATATTTTATTTGGTCTGCAGAGCCTGTCCCATTCTTCCCCAGCCTCCTACTGGGCCTCAGGCCTGTATCCCCAAGCCTTACTTCAGCCTCATTTACTGGACTGCTAGCCCATTGCTTTCTCAATTCATTGGCCTACTTCTGGACTTCTGATAACGTTGAGGGGAAGAAGAAACGGGAACAGCATCAAAGGGGTCACAATGATGGGGGATCTCCTCTGCTCTAAAAGAAACCAACCCCAATCTGTCCAATCTCTCTTCATAACTGAAATCTTCTAGCTCAAGTAATATTCTGGTAAATGTCTGTACCTCCTTGTGTGGATTCCAGAACTGCACACAATACTCCAACCGCCACCCTCACCAACACTTTGTTCAGTTCCAGCAAATTTGCCCTACTCTTAAACCAATGAAGGAATCATACCATATGCTGCCTTAGCTATTTTATCTACCTGTCCTGATACCTCATGGGCTTAGTGTACATGCAAACCAAGGTCTCTTTGATCCTCTGAACTATAACTTATCATGTATTCCCTTGTCTTCGTTGGCTCTGCCATGTATCCAGTTTGAATTCCATTTGTCACAGATCAGCCCATTTGACTAGCTCATCTATCTTGTCTTGTCGGCTAAGACTATCTTCAGAACATCCCAGATAGCCTCCTATTTCAAGGAGTGCCATTTCCCCTCCTATGTGATCAACAATGTCCCTCCAGCACACCATCTCCACTTCTTGCACTTTCATCCTTGAACCCTACCCCTCCAACTTCAACAAGGATGGAATTCCCCTGGTCCTCACCTTCCACCCTAACAATCTCCGGATACAGCACATTATCCACTGTCATTTCTGCCACCTACAATCAGACCCCACCACCAGAGATCTATTTCCCTCACCAACCCTCTCAGCATTCCCAGAGACCATTCCATGTGCAACACCCACCAACCCACCCCTCACTCCTGGTACCTTCCCTTGCCACCACAAGAGGTGTAAAACCTGCACCCACACCTCACCCCTCACTCCCATCCAAGAGGATCCTACCATATCCGGCAGAGATTTTCCTGCACAACCAAACAGTGTCCATTCTTCTCGATGTTGTCGCTTCTGCATTGGGGAGACAGACGCCAGCTCATGGAACGTTTCAGGGAACATCTCTAGGACACGCACCAAACAACCCCACCACCCTGTGACTGATCACTAAAACTCCTCCTCCCACTCTGCCAAGGACATGCAGGTCCTGGGCCACCACCTCCACCAAATCCTAACCACCCAAGGAATGCAGGAAGAATGCCTCATTTTCTGTGTTGGGACTCTCCAACCACACAGCATCAACGTCGACTTCACGAGTTTCCTTATCTCCTCTCCCCAACTCATCCCCAATCCAATCCTCCAACTCGGCATCACCCTCTTGATCTGTTCTACCTGTCCATCTTCCTTCCCACCGATATACTCCACCCTCCCCTTTGACCGACCTATCACCATCACCCCTCATCTGCATCTACCTATCACCTTCCCAGCTACCTCACCCCCACCCTCCTGTTTATCTTTTAGCCATCCCTCCCCGCACCCCCCACAACATCCCTGACGAAGGGCTTATGCCTGAATGTCAACTCCTCTGCTTCTCCTTGCCTGATCTGCTTCGCTTTTCCAGCAACACGCCTTTTGACTTTGATCTCTAGCATCTGCAGTCCTCACTGGCTCCTAAGATTATGTTCTTGACTATTTAACACTCCACCAATTTTTGTATCATCTGCAAACTTACTGATCTTATGTTCAAGTCTAAATCATTGAACCCTGTGGGACTCCACTGGATACAGACATCTCCTTGGAAAAATGCCTCTCAACCTGAATTTTCTGTTGCCTGCTCAGCCAATTGTAGATCTAATTTACCAAATTTCCTGGGATCCCTTTGGCTTTTACCTATGCTATCAAACTCCCATGCAGAAACTTACCATAAGTCTTGCTGAAGTCAAAGTAGACAGCAACAAAAGCATGGCCCTCATCTGCACACCTGGTCACCTCTTTGAAAAATTCAGTCATGTAGATCAGATGTGACCTTCCCTTAACTAAACCATGCTGATTATTCTTGGTTCATCCCTTCCTCTCCAAATGGAGACTGATTCTGCCCCTTAGAATTGCTTCCCTGCCATTAGAGTTAGACTGACTGGCCTATAGTTTCCTAGTTTGTCTCTTGCTCCCTTCTTGATATCAGAAATGGTACCACATTGGCTGCATCTCTCCTATGGCCAGAGAAGAATTGGAAATTTTTGCAAGTAACTTTTGCTATTTCCTCCCTTACCTCACTGAACACCTTGGGACACAGAATCATCCTCATATCCTTCACATTTTCTGTTCTTTCTGGTTTAGCTTTGTTCCAGGTTGCGCTGAAAATGAGTTAAATGATCCTAATCATCAACCTGTTTCATAATTAGGTGCCTAATGAGTCCGGAGAACTCAGATGAACAGTTTCAACTCGAGTACAGAAATCTGATTAACATGAAGGGTAAGAAAGAGCCCATGAAGGTTTGGTTCCTGTCCAGAAAATACAAAGGCTAAAGTGTGATTCATCAAGGAATAATTTACCATTTGGACCTTTTTCAACAGTGGAAGAAAGAATTTAATAAATGAAGAATTAACATTCGCAATTGAAATATAATCATTTTATATACATTGTGACAAGTACAAAGTTGTTCAGTCTTAAGGTTGCAAATATTTTTTTCTCATTATTCTTCAGTAAATGTCATGTAAATCAGTTAACACCAAGTAGGATTTAGCTGCTTTTCTAAACAAGGACTTGCTGATCTGTCAAGTTTGGCTATGACATGCTAAGTAATTAAGGATATTTATGTTCTGCAGAGTCAGCTACAAAGTACCATTTTGCATGAGACCGGTAAAAATAGACACTGCTGTCAGTATGTTGCCAACACCCATGTACTTCGTCAATCTAGAAAATTCATTACCTAACCAATATTGAATGGGAGGAGATATTGAGGAGCGAGTGTAAATGGGAGGGGATATTGGGGAGGGAGGTAAAAATTGATGAAAGCTTCTGCTGTCCTGATGTAAGATGATGAATCAGGACTAAATTTTGTAGTAAAAATTAGCCACACTTTAGGATTTAGGTTGCATAAAACTCAGATTATACGAGAGAAGCAAGGTTGCTCTTGTTATTTGTCTGACAAGGATCAAGCAAAGATTTTACTCTGGGTGGCTGGCAATTTCTAGAAATAGCAGCGATCCATTATAAATATGTCTTCGTTTTCCAGTGGGTTTCTCGCAAACAGCAGCATATAATTGGTGAAACCGCAAGAATTTCCAAATCTTAGAAACCTGTCTGTAGTTACTTTTTGTAAGTATGTTACAGTAATGTTTTGTAGTAACTGATATCGCACGTTGATTTGAGAATCTTCAGAGCGGCATCTCACATGACACTTTTCACCCAAAGCCACAAAGATGGTTCAGCACATATAGACAATGCTGAAATATTCCACTGGAGCACAGCTGCTGAAAAGTTTCACTGCAACATGTACTACAATGTTTTAGAGTAGCGTGGAGTACCTTTATTTGTCATTTCTACCATATACAACAGATACAGTAAAAATGAGACAACGTTCCCCCTGGACCGAAGGTGCTACATGGACAGCACAAACTGCACAATCCTACATGGTATTAAGTTCAAAACGTGTGAGTTACAGAGTAATAAAAGAATGATAAAAGACATTTTTCAAGCAACAATTCAAGGTTGTGCAAAGAATTTCAGTTGGGAAAGAGTCCGACCATACGGTGTTAAGACGAAACTGTTGCACAGTCTGGTCATGAGAGACTGAATGCTCCGGTATCTTCTGCCAGATGGCAGGAGGGAGAAGAGTTTGAGTGAGAGGTGTGTGGGATCTTCCACAATGCTCTTAGCCTTTTGAATGCAGCGTGTGGTTAAATGTCTGTAATGGAGGGAGGGAGACCCCGATGATCCTCTCAGCTCTCCTCTGTTGTTATAGGGTCTTATGCTCAGAGACAATACAATTCCTGAACCAGGCAGTAATGCAGCAGCTCAGGGTACTCTCAATGAACCCTCTGTAAAATGTGGTGAGGATGGGGGGGGGGGCAGAGGGGAGGTGGAAGGTGGGCTTTCCTCAGCCCGGCGCAGAAGGTTTCGTGAGTTGTCTGTGATCTGTTTTAAAATCAAGTGTAAGGTATCCATTTTGGGTCCATTAAAAGATAGATCAGGATACTTTCTGGATGGTATGAAGTTAAATACAGTGGATATCCAAAGAGACTTGGTTCAGATGCATAGGTATTTTAAATTTCACAACCAGGTGCAGAAAATAATCCAGGAAGCTAGTGTAATGCTGGCTTTTATATCTAGAGGACAGGAGTGCAATGAAGCAGAAGTTATGCTGCAGTATTTTAGAATCCTGGTTAGGTCCCACTTACAGTACTGTGAACAGATCTGGGCATCACACCCAAAGAAAGATATATTGGCCTTGGAAGGAATACAGTGTATGTTTTCAAGAATGATACTTTCAGCTGTGAAGTCCAGGTATGAGAAGAAGTTATACAAATTGGGCCTGTTTTCTCTGGAACTTAGAAGGTTAGGAGGTGATCTGATTATAGACTTCAAGACATTAGCAGGAAAAGACCAGGTAGATAATGAAACTATTTCCACTGTTTGGAGGTTCGAGAATTAGGGTGCATTGTCTGAGAATTAGGGCTGGACTGTTCAGGAGAGAAGTTAAGAAACACTTTTACACACAAAGACTGGTAGAGGTTTGATATTCTCTTTCACAAATGACCATTGATGCCAGATACTAATTTTAAATCTGAGAGACATTTTTGTTTAGCAGAGGTACATGAATTTAGACTACACAGCAGTCATTCATTAATTGAATCGTGGAACAGGCTTAACTGGCTGAATGACCTACTTTTGTTTCTATGAAACATCACAATTGGCCTAGTAGTCATTGTTAAGTGAGGACCCTGCTGAAAGTTGTGATTAACTGTGGTTGAAATAGCTTGAGGTGAAACATGACTTTGTGCTTGTGAAATCATGTCTCACAAACTTGATTGAGTTTTTTGAAGAAGTAACAAAGAGGATTGATGAGGGCAGAGCGGTAGATGTGATCTATATGGACTTCCATAAGGCATTCAACAAGGTTCCCCATGGGAGACTGGTGAGCAAGGTTGGATTTCATGGAATACAGGGAGAACTAGCCATTTGGATACAGAACTGGCTCAAAGGTAGAAGACAGAGGATGGTGGTGGAGGGTTGTTTTTCAGACTGGAGGCCTGTGACCAGTGGAGTGCCACAAGGATCGGTGCTGGTCCACTACTTTTTATCATTTATATAAATGATTTGGATGTGAGCATAAGAGTATAGTTAGTAAGTTTGCTAATGACACAAAAATTGGAGGTGTAATGGACAGCGAAGAAGGTTACCTCCGATTACAATGGGATCTTGATCAGATGGGCCAATGGGCTGAGAAGTGGCAGATGGAGTTTAATTTAGATAAATGTGAGGTGCTGCATTTTGGGAAAGCAAATCTTAGCAGGACTTATACACTTAATGGGTAAGGTCCCAGGGAGTGTTGCTGAACAAAGAGACCTTGGAGTGCAGGTTTATAGCACCTTGAATGTAGAGTCGCAGGTAGATAGGATAGTGAAGAAGGCGTTTGGTATGCTTTCCTTTATTGGTCAGAGTATTGAGTACAGGAGTTGGGAGGTCATGTTGCGGCTGTACAGAACATTGGTTCGACCACTGTTGGAATATTGCGTGCAATTCTGGTCTCCTTCCTATTGGAAAAATGTTGTGAAACTTGAAAGAGTTCAGAAAAGATTGACAAGGATGTTGCCAGGATTGGAGGATCTGAGCTATAGGGAGAGGCTAAACAGGCTGGGCTGTTTTCCCTGGAACGTCAGAGGCTGAGGGGTGACCTTATAGAGGTTTACAAAATTATGAGGGGCATGGATATGATAAATAGACAAAGTCTTTGCCCTGGGTTGGGGGAATCCAGAATTAGAGGGCATAGGTTTAGGGTGAGAGGGGAAAGATATAAAAGAGACCTACGGGGCAACCTTTTCACGCAGAGGGTGGTACGTGTATGGAATGAGCTGCCAGAGGATGTGGTGGAGGCTGGTACAATTGCAACATTTAAGAGGCATTTGGATGGGTATATGAATAGGAAGGGTTTGGAGGGATATGGGCTGGGTGCTGGCAAGTGGGACTAGATTGGGTTGGGATATTGGTCAGCATGGATGGGTTGGACTGAAGAGTCTGTTTCCATGCTGTACATCTCTATGACTCTGTGACTCTATGATGAGATTGTTGGCATGCCCTTGGGCTGGGAGTTGAGGGAATTGAATTGAATTTATTGTCACCTGTGCCGAGGCACAGTGAAAAGCTTTGCCTTGCGAGCAAAAGAGGCAGATCACAGAGTGAAATAGCATAGATAAGTAAATAGTAGCTGAACAGTGACAAAAACAAAAAAAACACACAGGTACAGGCGAATGCTAAGAGCTTGAGAATTCATTCAGTCGCCTAGGAACTGTTATGAAACTAGCTGGTGAGTGTGTTCAGGATTCTGTACCTTCTCCCGATGGTAGAGTTTGTAGAAAAACATTGCCAGGGTGGGATGGATCTTTGAGAATGCTGGCGGCCTTTCCTTGACACTAGGCCTGGTAGATGGATTCTGTAGATTGGAGGTTGGTTGAACATTGTCATAAAGTCACAGAAGTATACAGCACGGCAAACGGGCCTTTTGGACCAACTTGTCCATGAAAACCAGGTTTTCCTTTGATCAATCCTATTTGTCCGTGCACCTGTCCAAATGTCTTTTAAACATTGCTGTAACTGTACCTGCATCTACCACTTCCTCTGGCAGCTTGTTCTATACACTCCACCCTCTGTGGAAAACGTTAGCCCCCTGGATCCCTTTTTAAATCTTTCTCCTGTCACCTGAAGCCTATGCCTTCTAGTTTTGCACTCCACTACCGTGGGGGAAAAGACCTTGGCTATTCATCTTATCTATGCTGTTCATGATTTTATAAACTTGAGGCCACCCCTCTGCATCGAATGCTCCAGGAGAAAATCTCCCAGCCTGTCTAGCCTCACCTTAACTGAAACTTTCCAGTCTCAGTAACATCCTTGTGAAACTTTTTCCTGCACCCTTTCCAGTTAGTAACATCCTGCCTGTAGCAAAGTGACCAGAATTGCACACAATACTCCTTGTGTGGATTCACCAATGTCTTGCACAATTATAACGTGACATCCCAACTCCTGCATTGAATGCTCTGACCAATGAAGACAAATGTGCCTACCTGTGACACCACTATCAAGGCACATTGTATGCCTCGGCCTCTTTGTTCAGCAACATCCCCCCCCCCCCCTCCCCCCTCCAGGGCCCAACAATAAGCTGTGCAAGTCCTCCCCAGTTTGCATTACCAGAATGGAACACCTTATTTGTCTGAATTAAATTCCATCTGATGTTCTTTGGCCCATTGGCCTGGTTGATCAGTATTCCTTTGTACACTTAGATTAGATTAGATTCAATTAGATTCCCTATGAATTCAACCTTATTGAATTCTTTGAGAAGGTGACTAAGGAGGTAGATTAGATTAGATTAGATTACTTACAGTGTGGAAACAGGCCCTTCGGCCCAACAAGTCCACACCGCCCCGCCGAAGCGCAACCCACCCATATCCCTACATTTACCCCTTACCTAACACTAGGGGCAATTTAGCATGGCCAATTCACCTAACCTGCACATCTTTAGACTGTGGGAGGAAACCGGAGCACCCGGAGGAAACCCACGCAGACACGGGGAGAACGTGCAAACTCCACACAGTTAGTCACCTGAGGCGGGAATTGAACCCGGATCTCAGGCGCTGTGAGGCAACAGTGCTAACCACTGTGCCACCGTGCCGCCCACAGATGAGGGGAAAGCGGTAGATGTGGTATATATGGATTTTAGTAAGGCGTTTGATAAGGTCCCCCATGGTAGGCTACTGCAGAAAATACAGAGATATGGCATTGAGGGTGAGTTGGAGGTTTGGATTAGGAATTGGCTGGCTGGAAGAAGACCGAGGGTAGTAGTTGATGGCAAAGGTTCACCTTGGAGTGCCGTCACTAGCGGTGTTCCGCAAGGATCTGTTTTGGGACCATTGCTGTTTGTCATTTTTATAAATGACCTGGAGGATGGGTTAGAAGGTTGGGTGAGCAAGTTTGCGGATGATACGAAAGTCGGAGGAGTTGTAGACAGTGAGGAAGGATGTGGCAGGTTACAGCGGGATATAGAGAAGCTGCAGAGCTGGGCAGAAAGGTGGCAAATGGAGTTCAATGTAGCTAAGTGTGAGGTGATTCACTTTGGTAAGAGTAATAAAAAGATGGGGTACTGGGCTAATGGTCAGATACTTGGTAGTGTGGAAGAGCAGAGGGATCTTGGTGTCCATGTACACAGATCTCTGAAAGTTGCCACCCAGGTAAATAGTGCAGTGAAGAAGGCATATGGCGTACTGGCTTTTATTGGTAGAGGAATTGAGTTCCGGAGTCCTGAGGTCATGCTGCAGTTGTATAAGACTCTGGTGCGGCCGCATCTGGAATATTGTGTGCAGTTTTGGTCGCCATACTATAGGAAGGATGTGGAGGCACTGGAACGGGTGCAGAGGAAGTTTACCAGGATGTTGCCTGGTATGGTAGGAAGATCCTATGAGGAAAGGCTGAGGCACTTGGGGTTGTTTTCATTGGAGAAAAGAAGGTTTAGGGGTGACTTGATAGAGGTGTACAAGATGATTAGGGGGTTAGATACGGTTGACAGTGAGAACCTTTTCCCACGTATGGAGTCAGCTATTACAAGGGGGCATAGCTTTAAATTAAGGGGGGGTAGATATAGGACTGATGTTAGGGGTAGGTTCTTCACTCAGCGAGTCGTAAGTTCATGGAATGCCCTGCCAGTAGCAGTAGTGGACTCTCCCTCTTTATGGGTATTTAAGCGGGCATTGGATAGGTATATGGAGGATAGTGGGTTAGTGTAGGTTAGGTGGGCTTTGATCGGCGCAACATCGAGGGCCGAAGGGCCTGTACTGCGCTGTAATGTTCTATGTTCTATGTTCTATGGAATCAGGCTCTTCAGGCCAAGTCCACACCGACTTGATAACTTTGTTCATGGTCTGTTTTACCAACAATTTTGATGTCAGTTGCAAACTCATAACTATGCCTGTTATATTCTCATCGACATCTGTTTTATACAAATGACAACCAACAGTGGACCCAGCACTGATCCTAGTGTGTGTGTTGCTAGCTAGCCTTCCAGTCTGAGTATGGATCATGGAACAGTGTTCTATGAAGTTGGAGTTCTGGTGTTTTTAAAATGTGTTCATGAGACTTGAGCATTGCTGGCTTAGCCAGCATTTATTGTCCATTCTTAATTACCCTTGAAAGTGGTGATGAGCTGCCGCCTTGAACTGCTGCGTTCCTTGATGTTTGTAACAAAGGGAGATCAAGCTTTTGACTCAGCTACAATTGTATCGCTGAGTTACCTTTAATTCGACTACTTATTAAGAAATCTCAAACAATCCAGTACTCAAACAATGGTTAAACTTTATTGTATGTAACAACCAAAATATAACCCCTCAAGTTAAGTCTCACAACCCAACTAGGTTATGACCCAATTAATGGTGGAACTTGGCCACGATCCTACCAACAGTACTATATCACTGGAAGTGTCCAGGGTTTGATCCCTGTGCAAAGTTGTTCTCCGGTGTTCTATGAAGTTGGAGTTCTGGTGTTTGATTCTTATACTAAATTTTGTCTTTCAGATTTGTGTGATGTTATTGGGTTTTTTAGAGTCCTTTCATCCAAGTTACTGAAGACTGTAGCTTGCATGATCAGAAGCAGCTTCTTTGTTCCTTATTCCACTTGGTCTTGACTATCTGTTTGAAGACAGCTTTTGTGTGATGAATTTTTAAATTCCTGTGCAGGAACAGGCCTTGTCCTTGCTCAGCAATAAAGCATTAATTTATCAAGCATCTGTCAAAGCCTTTTTGTCCCCTGGCCTCCATTCCTCCCCATTTTTGCCACATTTGTTTAATTGCTGTAAACTCCTGTATAAGTTTGAACTTGTCCTTTAAATATTTTATTCCAGGCAAAGTTATTTCTGCTTCTATGGGATATGCTAGTTTATCTTTGGTTAATTCCTTCAATCTGTGAACCTTTATTAAAGTTCTGAAGTCTATACTATCCCAATAATATATTTCCAATAATATATGTGGCTTAAAATGGAGGGCTTGCTGATGGTTTTCCATTTGCTGACCTCACCTTTGGTAGATGTCATGAGTTTGAAAGGAGCCATGGTAAGTTGCTACTGTGCATCTTGTACACAGTACATGCTGCTGCCACTGTGCATCATGGATAAAGGGAATGAGATGCTAACCTAGCAGGCTGTTTTATCCTGGTAGGTGACAGGCTTCTTGAGTGTTGGAGCTGTATCCATCAGGAGTATATCTTCGCACTCTTGACTTGTGCATTGTAGATGGTGGACAGGCTTTGAAAATTCTTAGGTGACTTACTGAGAACTGAAATCCTTGGCTTTGACCAGCATTTGGAGCCACAGTATTTGGTGGAAGGCAAAATTACTGTAGATGTTAGAAATATGGAACAAAATGCTAGTCTGCCAATATCTATGGAGAGAGAAAGTTAACATTTCAAGTCTGGTGTGGCTCTTCAGTTTCCGATTAATAGTATGTTAATGGATGTTAATCGCAGAAATGGAGATGGTAATGATTGAATGTCAAGGGTGCTAGTCATCTCATGAGACTGAGAGAAAAGAGCTCTTGGCGCAGGATAACCACACAGGCTTCCATGATTATGTTCATACATCCCCCAGACACTTGAGGCCATCCCTTTATATAAACCATGCTTAATGCATGCACAGAAAATGGCCCAAACAAAACTGAGGAAACCCAGGACCAAATGTGTCCCAGGAGGGTTTGTTTAGAGACAATGGGTCACATTACAGTCGGTCTGAAAATTCATGGCATTTGTCACCATGTTGAAAGGTCTCACTGAGGTCTATGACCTTTGAGGGTTCTGGTGTTCGGAAAAATGCAATTCTAGCCTTACCATCCGGTTTGGCTTGCCATAATCATGTGACTTCTGCCTCTTGTATGTGTGAACCCTTCGAGAAATTGAACTCCCATCACTTCTAACAGTGTGTTAGAATGGTGCGACTGAAGAGGTATTGATTTTCAAAACTGGAAGAGAGCAATCGATTTCGGTTGGTGGGGGGAGGGGAAGCAAACAACAAAAGGAGAAAGTATGAAGCAAAACAAATAGTAATATTGGGGAAACTCTCAGGTCTGGCAGCATCAGTCAAGAGAAACTGGTTGTTTTTTTTTGAATCCCATATGACAGGCGACTGACTGTGTGGAGTTTGCACGTTCTCCCCGTGTCTGCGTGGGTTTCCTCCAGGTGCTCCGGTTTCCTCCCACAGTCCAAAAATGTGCAGGTCAGGTGAATTGGCCATGCTAAATTGCCCGTAGTGTTAGGTAAGGAGTAGATGTAGATGTAGGGGTATGGGTGGGTTACGCTTCGGCGGGGCGGTGTGGACTTGTTGGGCCGAAGGGCCTGTTTCCACACTGTAAGTAATCTAAGTAATCTAAGTAATGACACTTCTTCAGAAGTAGAAAGTAAGTCTGCAACTTTGAAATACTGGGTAAGTCAGTATGGTTTTACATTTTGTACACACCACTATAAAAATGAAAGGAAATATAAGACAAAAGATTGGATTTTTTCTACCTTCAGTTGTAGAAAACTATGAATTAATTAGAGTTAATTAGCTATTAATTAATTAACTATGAATTAATTAGCAGAATTAATTAGAAACCAAGCATTATAAGATTGGGCTTGTTAGTGGGTGAACATTTTGGTGATGGCGACCACAATTCTGTGACTTTCACCTTGGTTATGGAGAGAGATAGGTGCGCACAACAAGGAAGTTTCTACAATTGGGGGAAGGGAAATTACGATGCTGTAAGACAGGATTTGAGGAGCATACGTTGGGAGCATAGGCTGTCAGGGAACGATGTGGTGGAAATGTGGGACTTTTTCAAGGAGCAGATACGACGTGTCCTTGATATGTATGTACCGATCAGGCAGGAAAGAAATGGTCGTGTGAGGGAGCCTTGGTTGACGAGGGAGGTTGAATGTCTAGTAAAGAGGAAGAAGGAGGCTTACATAAGGTTGAGGAAACAAGGTTCAGACAGAGCAGTGGAGGGATACAGGATAGCCAGAAGGGACCTGAAGAAAGGGATTAGGAGAGCTAAGAGAGGGCATGAAAAATCCCTGGCGGATAGGATCAAGGATAACCCCAAGGCATTCTATGCGTATGTGAGAAACCTGAGAATGACGAGAACGAGGGTAGGTCCGATCAAGGACAGTGGTGGGAGACTGTGTATTGAGTCGGAAGAGATAGGAGAGGTCTTGAACAAGTACTTCTCTTCAGTATTTACGAACGAGAGGGACTGTATTGTTGAAGAGGAGAGTGTGAAACGGACTGATCAGCTAGAAGAGATATCTGTTAGGAAGGAAGATGTGTTGGACATTTTGAACAACTTGAGGATAGACAAGTCCCCCGGGCCTGACGGGATATATCCTAGGATTATGTGGGAAGCAAGAGAGGAAATTGCAGTACCGTTGGCAATGATCTTCTCGTCTTCACTGGCAACGGGGGTGGTACCAGGGGACTGGAGAGTAGCGAATGTTGTGCCCCTGTTCAAAAAAGGGAATAGGGATAACCCCGGGAATTACAGGCCAGTTAGTCTTACTTCTGTGGTAGGCAAAGTAATGGAAAGGGTACTGAGGGATAGGATTTACGAGTATCTGGAACGGCACTGCTTGATTAGGGACAGCCAGCACGGATTTGTGAAGGGTAGGTCTTGCCTTACAAGTCTTATTGAATTCTTCGAGGAGGTGACCAAGCATGTGGATGAGGGTAGAGCAGTGGATGTAGTGTACATGGATTTTAGTAAGGCATTTGATAAGGTTCCCCATGGTAGGCTTATGCGGAAAGTCAGGAGGCATGGGATAGAGGGAAATTTGGCCAATTGGATAGAAAACTGGCTAACCGGTCGAAGTCAGAGAGTGGTAGTAGATGGTAAATATTCAGCATGGAGTCCAGTTACAAGTGGAGTTCCGCAGGGATCAGTTCTGGGTCCTCTGCTGTTTGTAATTTTTATTAATGACTTAGATGAGGGAGTCGAAGGGTGGGTCAGTAAATTTGCAGATGATACAAAGATAGGTGGAGTTGTGGACAGTGAGGAGGGCTGTTGTCGGCTGCAGAGGGACTTAGATATGATGCAGAGCTGGGCTGAGGAGTGGCAGATGGAGTTCAACCCTGCCAAGTGTGAAGTTGTCCATTTTGGAAGAACAAATAAGAATGCGGAATACAGGGTTAATGGTAGGGTTCTTGGTCAGGTGGAGGAACAGAGGGATCTTGGGGTCTATATACATAGATCTTTGAAGGTTGCCACTCAGGTGGATAGAGTTTGTAAGAAGGCCTATGGAGTATTATCGTTCATTAGCAGAGGGATTGAATTCAAGAGTCGTGAGGTGATGTTGCAGCTGTACAGGACTTTGGTTAGGCCACATTTGGAGTACTGTGTGCAGTTCTGGTCGCCTCACTTTAGGAAAGATGTGGAAGCTTTGGAGAGGGTGCAGAGAAGATTTACCAGGATGTTGCCTGGAATGGAGAGTAGGTCGTACGAGGATAGGTTGAGAGTTCTCGGCCTTTTCTCGTTGGAACGGCGAAGGATGAGGGGTGACTTGATAGAGGTTTATAAGATGATCAGAGGAATAGATAGAGTAGACAGTCAGAAACTTTTTCCCCGGGTACAACAGAGTGTTACAAGGGGACATAAATTTAAGGTGAAGGGTGGAAGGTAAAGGGGAGATGTCAGGGGTGGGTTCTTCACCCAGAGAGTGGTGGGGGCATGGAATGCGCTGCCCGTGGGAGTGGTAGAGTCAGATTCATTGGCGACCTTTAAGCGGCATTTGGATAGGTACATGGATGGGTGCTTAATCTAGGATAGAAGTTCGGCACAACATCGTGGGCCGAAGGGCCTGTTCTGTGCTGTATTGTTCTATGTTCTATGTTCTATCAGTGGGAAAGGAATGCCACAAACTGTAAAGCAGCCTAGATATCACTGAGGAGCAAGAAGTGTCAAGATTTTGAAGGCTTGTAAAATGCACTTTCAATCCCATATTTGATGTTACTTATGATTGATATGTGTTCAACATTAGAGTTTGGGGAGAGGGGGGACTGCTGGTCCATTCGTGACCAAACATGCATCAAGCTGAATCTTGAGTTTAGACAACAAAGGTGATCACATTAAATTATCTTATTAATGCTCCACTCATGGAATGCATGTCTGATAGAAGAGAAACGTATTCACAAGAAAGCAATCAATATTTGCAGAAGGTCTGAGTTAGTTGATTATCACCTGGAACATATGAATGGAAGAAGTTATGAGGCTATTGTGTAGTATGATATTCAAGGCCAAATGAGAACAGGTTGGTAAATGGCTGACTAAGTAAATACATTGGTTAAAAGCAAATTACTGTAGATGCTGGACAGAGTTTTGACAAAGGGTCAGTTAGACTCGAAACGTCAGCTCTTTTCTCTCCTTACAGATGCTGCCAGACCTGCTGAGATTTTCCAGCATTTTCTCTTTTGGTTTTAAATACATTGGTGTTGTGTTCTCAAGGAGGGTTTAAGTAATGAGAACACCAGAAATAGAACATAGAACAGTACAGCTCAGAACAAGCCCTTCAGCCCACGATGTTGTGCTGACCACTGATCCTCATGTATGCACCCTCAAATTTCTGTGACCATATGCATGTTCAGGAGTCTCTTAAACGTCCCCAGTGATCTTGCTTCCACAACTGCTGCTGGCAACGCATTCCATGCTCTCACAACTCTGTGTAAAGAACCTGCCTCTGACATCCCCTCTATACTTTCTTCCAACCAGCTTAAAACTATGACCCCTCGTATTAGTCATTTCTGCTCTGGGAAATAATCTCTGGCTATCGACTCTATCTATGCCTCTCATTATCTTGTATACCTCAATTAGGTCCCCTCTCCTCCTTCTTTTCTGCAATGATAAAAGTCCGAGCTCAGTCAACCTCTCTTCATAAGATAAGCCCTCCAGTCCAGGCAGCATCCTGGTAAACCTCCTCTGAACCCTCTCCAACGCATCCACATCTTTCCTATAATAGGGCGACCAGAACTGGATGCAGTATTCCAAGTGCGGTCTAACCAAAGTTTTATAGAGCTGCAACAAGATCTCACAACTCTTAAACTCAACCCCCCTGTTAATGAAAGCCAAAACACCATATGCTTTCTTAACAACCCTGTCCACCTGGGTGGCAATTTTAAGGGATCTATGTACCTGCACCCCAAGATTCCTCTGCTCCTCCACACTGCCAAGAATCTTATCCTTAATCCTGTACTCAGCTTTCAAATTCAACCTTCCAAAATGCATCACCTCGCATTTATCCAGATTGAACTCCATCTGCCACCTCTCAGCCCATTTCTGCATCCTGTCAATGTTCAGCTGCAGCCTACAACGGCCCTCTATACTGTCAACGACACTTCCAACCTTTGTGTCATCTGCAAAGTTGCTGACTCATCTTTCAATCCCCTCATCCAAGTCATTAATAAAAATTACAAACAGTCGAGGCCCAAGGACAGAGCCCTATGGAGCACCACTTACCACTGACTTCCAGGCAGAATATTTTCCTTCTACTACTACTTCTGTTGGCCAGCCAATTCTGTATCCAGACAGCTAAGTTCCCCTGTATCCCATTCCTCCTGACCTTCTGAATGAGCCTATCATGGGGAACCTTATCAAATGCCTTGCTGAAGTCCATATACACCACATCCACTGCTTGACCCTCATCAACCTTTCTAGTCACATCCTCAAAGAACTCGATAAGGTTTGTGAGGCATGACCTGCCCCTCACAAAGCCGTGTTGACGGCATTTAATCAAGCCATGCTCTTCCAGATGGTCATAAATCCTATCCCTCAGAATCCTTTCTAACACCTTGCAGACAATAGACGTGAGACTTACTGGTCTGTAATTGTCACAGATTTCCCTGTTTCCTTTCTTGAAGAGAGGAATTACATTTGCCTCTCTCCAGTCCTCAGGTACGACTCCAGTGGAGAGCGAGGATGCAAAGATCTTCGCAAGTGGCGAAGCAGTTGCATTTCTCATTTCCCAAAGCAGCCGAGGACAAATCTGGTCCGGGTTTGGCGACTTGTCAATCTTAATGTCTGACAAAATTTTCAGCACATCAGCTTCCTCTATCTCTATCCATTTCAGCATGCACACCTGCTCTTCAAAGGTTTCATTCACTACAAAGTTCGTTTCTTTCATAAAGACAGAAGCAACAAACTCATTTAGGGCTTCCCCTACCTCCTCAGACTCCACACACAAATTCCCTATGCTATCCCTGATCGGCCCTACTCTTTCTTTGACCATTCTCTTATTCCTCACATAAATGTAAAATGCCTTTGTGTTCTCCCTAATACGTTCTGCCAAGCCTAATGTTGGGGCATACAGTTTAGTGAGTGAAACGAACTGAAACAAATCAGTATTAGTAGGGAAATGGTATAAGGGCAACTGAAGAAAGATTTTAAACCTCATTCCAGAGTACTCAAGGAAGTGGACCTAGAAATAATGGATGAATATGTAATCTTGCAAGATACTATAGACTGTGGACCAGTGCCCACATATTGGATAGTAGCTAACATAACTCCTCTATTTTAAAGTGGGAGGCAGAGAGAAAGCTAAGAATTATAGACCAGTCAGCCTGAGACTGGTAGTAGAGTCAGTTAAGATTTGAAGCTGAGCACTTGGAAAGCAGTGGCAGGATCATACAGAACCTGTGCAAAGTTTGGGAGAAGATTTGTAGCTCGGGTGCTCGTTGTTGTGGTTGTGTTCGCTGAGCTGGGAATTTGTGTTACAGACGTTTCGTCCCCTGTCTAGGTGACATCCTCAGTGCTTGGGAACCTCCTGTGAAGCGCTTCTGTGATCTTTCCTCCGGCATTTGTAGTGGTTTGAATCTGCTGCTTCCGGTTGTCAGTTCCAGCTGACACTACAAACCACTGTCAAACCACTACAAATGCCAGAGGAAAGATCACAGAAGCGCTTCACAGGAGGCTCCCAAGCACTGAGGATGTCACCTAGACAGGGGACGAAACGTCTGTAACACAAATTCCCAGCTCGGCGAACAGAACCACAACAAAGAGCCTGTGCAAATTTATGAAGGAAAAATCATGTCAAATAATTTTGAGAGATTGGTATGTGCAATGAGATCTGGATGTTCTTGTGCGCCAGTTACCAAAGGTAAGCCTGCAGGTAACTATAGACAGTCAAGAAGGCAAATAGGATGTTGATCTTTTGTAGTGAGAGGGTTTCAGTACAGGAGTGGAATGCCACCTTGCAATTATATAAGACCTCATTGAGACCACATCTCGGGTACTGTTTGTCACTTTAATTTCTTACTGAGGAATGATGCTCTTACTATAGGGAGTGCAGCAAAGATTTATCAGATTGATTCTGTCCAACTGATGAGACGCTGTATCTGTTAAGGTTATATTCACTGGAGTTTAGAAAAATGAGGAGATCTCATAGAAACTTATGAAATTCTAACAGGTCTAGGCAAGGTGGATGCAGGCAGGATGTTCATGATAGGTGAGTCCAGTCCAGTTAGCTAAGGTTATGGGGTAAACTGAGACGAAAAGAAATTTCTTCACCCCAGAGAGTTGTGAGCCTGTGGAACTCACTTCCACAGAGGGCATCCAAAAGCTTGTATGATTTCAAGAAGGTGTTGGATATAGCACTTGAGGCTAAAGGGTATGAGGCAGGGGGAGGGAACTGGCTATTGAGTTGGATGATGAACTATGATCATAATAAATGGCACAGAGGCTTAAAGGGCCTACCACTGGTCTTATTTTTCTATGCGAGTAACCCTGAAGCGTCAGCCATTGCTTCATGCAACATCATGAGTTTTACACATACATGAGTGGCTTGAGGTAGTCATAAAATATCAAAGCCTTTGAAAGTGAAGTGAAGCTATATGATGGAACAAAATTCTCCAAGGACAAGTTAAGCTGAGAACCCCAATGCAAATGAAAGAGTGAACATCAGGAGTTCCAGCTTGTAGGTATTAAGCAGCATCAACTCATCCGAGGAAGGGTCACCAGACCTGAAATGTTAACTTTGTTTTATCTTCACAAATGCTGCCAGACTGCTAAGCTTTTCTAGCAACTTCTGTTTTTGATTCTGATTTACAGCATCCACATTTTCTTTTTGTTCTGTTTTATCAACCCATCTCAGCTGAAGCGGGTCCAAAGCTTGGACTAGTAATTTTAAACTTGAGAGAAGAGATTTACACCATTTTACAGAATACTAAGCCATTAACTGGCAAACAGCTCCTAACAAATTACAGAGATGTCTTTATGAATCTTGGATGTCTTCCCTATATCTTCTCCAGTGGATACGAATGTGAAACCAGAGGACAGTTCCAGCTGTGCTGAAGTCTTGTCTGAAAGACAAGTTGGAAGAGTTGGAGGAAAAAGCAGAAAACCAGAATTTCTACAAAATTGTATTAGCGGCATTGTAGCAATGGGGGGTGGTAGGGAAGGGCACCTGAAAACAATATGCATAGATCCGAAGAACCTTATAGAGCCAAACATTGAAGAAATATTGCCACAATTTGCCAAGGTACCCTCAATATCCATGGTGGTTGCTTGGAAAGTGAACCTCCATGAAAGTAGTTTTTAAACCACATTCTGAATGTCATTCAGGAGGTTCAGGTGTTTGTAAACATTTGTAAATCTCTGCTCTGGAAGAGTATCAGTTCACTCAGCACAGGTCAGTTGTTGATCTTTCCAGTGTGGAAACTGTTGTGGGTGATGTGGTAGTCTATGGGTGTGAAAACGCAATGAATGAAGCTATGTTTCTGGCCACAATCTGAAAAGCTCCCCAAATGAACATGAAGTTGACCAGGTAAAAAATGATAACTACTTTTAAGTACATGGGTTGCATGCTGATTGTGAAAAGAACTTCACTGGATCTTGACAAAACAAGCAGTAGCAGAGATTCAACGACCATTTCAATGTGGAAGCATTGAAATAATTCATTGAAAATTTAGTTACATTTTTGTCTAATTTGAGTGTAACTCTCAAAGCATGTTCATTGTTAAGGATGTGTAGTAGTAGGAGTTGAGAGAGATAGTAAAGTTTCCATGTAAACCATCAAAGAATTGAGTCCATTCCAAGGATTGTAAAAGAAGTGTTCTACTGCTCAAATGTGAGAATTGATTTAAATATCACATCAGATATCATTTGTTGTGTATACCAAGCTAAAAATCTGCTTACCATACCACGAAATCCCAAATGAACCATGGATGAAGTTTGGAATGGATTCCTCAGTCTTGTAAGAATACCATTTCCACTGCTTTTACTTCTCAGTGTAATATAATTGTCCTACTTCAAACACGTTCAATTCTGCCTAATTCTCCTTTTGATTCTGAAGTATAAGAGTATTGCGTCTCTGTTCTGAAACATTGAGGATTTTCCCATGCTTTCGCAGTAAAATGGAGGATTCCCACTTTCTGTAAGTTAGACAATTTCTGCATTCTGGGGTCTGAAATTTACTTCTGCCTAGCTGCCTTCATTTTAAAGCTGAATCCCATTTTTTTAAACAAATTCTCACTGACAGAATTATGCTGCTAACAATCCTGGGCGCTTTGAATTTTATAAAAGATTCTTGTACTCTTTATTGGCTTCCTTGAATAAATTCCACTGTTAATAAATTCTGCTGCTTTGCCAGTTTCAGTGAAAGTTTCCACCGTTTTCATGGTTTCAATTACGCATCTTCTGCTTTTACTGTGACGTCAATTGTTGACTTGTTTTATCTTGCTTTTATCTTCCCTGCTTGTTTAAGCTTCTAAATTGCTTCTTTATCTCTTTAATTCTGGCTTTGTGATGTTTCTGCTGGTGCGAACATCTTTCAACAGATTACTCTGTGGTCTGTGATTTATCTTGCCGTCACTGTGTCTTGTGGACCCTGGTTGCTGTGGCGACAATATTAGATTTAAATACTTTACTTACTTCTAGCTTTGTAGTCAGAAAATGTGCAGTTTTGTTTTCAAGTAACTGCCAAGTGATTTGTGTTCCATCTCCAGGAAATTGTGAAATTGTTTGTCTTACATTTTCTCCTTTTGAGATGGTATACCTTGACCCTATGTTCAAACCATCTCTTTAAAGGTAACCCATTATTCAAATACAGCTTTACACCAGCCTTTGGCTTTATTCTGTGGCTCAGCTCATAGCGTCAAACAGCTTGCAAACAGACCTTTCGAGCTGACCATCCATGCCAAACATAATCCCAAATTAAATTTTTCCCACCTGCCTTCTCCTGGCCCATATCCCTCCAAACCTTTCCTATTTTTGTACTTCTCCAAATGTCTTTTAAATGTTGTAATTGTTACTATATCCACCACTTCCTCTGGAAGTTCATTTCACATGCAAATTACCCTCTGCAAAACAAATTGCCCCAATGTCTCTTATAATCTCTGTTCTCTCTCCTTAAAAATGTGCCCCCTAGTTTTGAAATCCTCTATCCAGGGAAAGGGCACCTTCCATTAACTCTATCTATACCTCTTATTATTTTATGAACTTCCTTAAGGGTACCTCTCAATCCCTGCGCTCCAGTGAAAGAAGCCCCAGCCTATCCAGTCTTTCTTTACAACTCAAACTTTCCAGACCAAGCAACATCCTGGTAAACTCTCCTGAACTCTCTCCAGCTTAATAACATCCTTCCTCCAACTGGGCGACCAGAACTGGACACTATTCCAGAAGAGGCCTCATGAATGTCCTGTACAATCTCAACATGACTTCCCAACTTCTATACACAAAGGACTGAGCAATGAAGGCAAACATGCCAAACGTCTTTTTAAGCAACCTGTCTATATGTGATGCAAACTTTTAAAAATTATGTACCTGCAGCCCTAGGCTCCTCTTCTCTACAACACTGCCGAGGCCCAACCATTAATTGTATAAACACTACCCTTGTTGTACCAAAATGTAACATCCAGAGTGAATTCCATCTGCCATTTTTCAGCCCATTGACCCATTTGATCAAGATCCTTCTTGAATCTTAGAAAACCTTCACTTCTACTATACAAACTTGCATTCTATATCCTCATCCAAGTCATTTATATAAACGGTGATGGACAAAAGAGGACCCAGAACCGATCCCTGGGGAGCACTGGTGACAGGCCTCCTGTCTGAAAAATAACTCCACCACTGCCCTCTGCTCTGACTCCTACCATTAAGCCAATTGTGCATCCAATTGGCAAGCTCACCCTGAATCCCAAGTGACCTAACTTGACTGCTTAGTCTACCATGCGGAATCTGGTTGAAGGCTTTACTAAAATCCAAGTAAACAGCATCTTCTGCTCTCCTATAATCAGTCTTTTTGATAACTTGCTCAAAAACTCAAACAAGTTTGTGAGACATGATTTTCCTCATACAAAACCATGCTGACTATTCCTAATCTATTTTTGCCTCCCTAAATGGCTGTAAATGCCATCTTTTATAATCGCCTCCAACAATTTACTGGCAACTGATGTCAGACTCACATGCCTGTAGTTCTCTGGTTTCTCCTTCGAACCTTTCTTCAACATTAGCCACCCTCCAGTCATCAGGCACCTCAACCATAGTTAAAGGTGATGTAAATATTTTTGTAAGGGGTCTCACAATTTCCTCCCTTAATTCTCACAACATTCTGGGATATATTAAATGAGGTCCTGGAGATTTATTCACCTTTACATCCTCCAAGACCTCTTGAACTTCCTCTTCTGTAAAGTGAACTGTTTTTAAAATATCAAAAATATTCCTCTGCATTCTCGAGACAACATTTCTTTTTCCTAAATAAAAACTGATGCAAAATATTCATTTAGTATGTCTCCTGGGGTTCAACACAAAGGTGATCTCCTTGGATGTTTAAGGAGCTCTACCCTCTCTCTACTTGTTCTTAATGTATTTCCTACTCCATTTGAAGCTCTCTCCATAAATTGATTATTCTTTTCTGTATTCTCCATTGACCTTTATCACCTTATCCTAAACTGCACGACACACTGATTTACTGTCCCCACTCACCTTTAATCTACATGCCCACCTTATTCCTTAGAACCAGGTCTAACAGTGTATTTTTTTTTTGTTGGACTGGACACAGCGGTCTTAATACTTAGAATTACAGAGTTATTCAGTACATAAGAGACCCTTTGCCCTTTAAATCTGTACTGCCAAAAATATGCTATTACCTAAAATGCACTCCCAAGCAGTGCGTCCCAGATCTCTCAGAAATACTTTGCTCAAAACCTCATGCCTTTCACTTTTAAAGTGAAAAAAGTAAACCCCTCTTTTATCTCAACCTTTTGACTGACAGGAATATGTGCTTTCTATTTGCTTTGTCCACGCACCTCAAATCTTTTACATTTCTGTTGTAGTTCTGTTCACCGAGCTGGGAATTTGTTTTGCAGACGTTTCGTGTCTTGCCTAGGTGACATCCTCAGTGCTTGGGAGCCTCCTGTGAAGCACTTCTGTGATCATGAACACCAACTAGCCACGAAACGACATGACCAGCTATCCTTAGTAGCCACACACGCAGATGACAAGCAACATGAATTCGACTGGGACAACACTACTATTATAGGACAAGCCAAACAGAGAACAGCCATGGCACTAGAGGCATGGCACTCATCCACAGACTCTATCAACAAACACATCGACCTGGACCCAATATACCGACCACTGCAACGGACAGCTGGAACTGACAACAGGAAGTGGCAGATACAAATCACTATAAATGCTGGAGGAAACATCACAGAAGCGCTTCACAGGAGGCTCCTAAGCACTGAGGATGTCACCTAGACAGGGGACAAAACGTCTGCAACACAAATTCCCAGCTCGGCGAACAGAATCATAACGAGCACCCGAGCTACAAATCTTCTCACAAACTTTGAACTTTTACATTTCCATCTGGACCCACCCTCCCTCACTCTTGCCACCACCTTCTCTACTCCAAAGAAAACAACCCAAGCTTGCACCCTTTCCTGTGTAATCATGTCCTTCCAATAGTGTGGCGACCAGAACTGCACCTGCTGTTCCATCCGTGGCCTAACCAATGCTTTACAAAGTTGCAACAAGACTTCCTTGCTCTTGTTTTCAGTTTAGCGAGGACATAGAATGTAAGCATCTTTGTATGCAGCCTTCATCACCCTATCTACTTGTGCTGACACCTTCAAGGATCTAGAGACTTGTACACAAAGGTCCCTTTGTTTTTCAAAACTCCTTATAGACCCACCATTCACTCTGTATATCCTTATTAAACCTCCCAAAATGTGTCAACTCTCACTTAGCAGGATTAAATTCTATCTGCCATTGCTCTGCCTAATTTAGCCTGAGACCATCTGCCTCACTATGAACAACACCATTAATTTCTGTCATCTGCAAACTTCCTAGTTAAACCTTCAGCATTCACATCCAATTCATTAATATCTGTAACACCAGGAAGGGGCCCAGTACCAATTCCTGTGGTACACTGCTGGTCACAGTCTTCCAATCAAAGAAACAACCTGCTGCCAACACCCTTTGTAACCCATTTGCAAGCCAATTTTGGATGCAGTTTTCCAGTTTAACTTGGATCGCATAGGTCTTTACCTTTTTGGACCAGTCTTCCATGTGGGACCTTGTCGAGACCCTTTCTGAAGTCACAGAAACTACATCAACTGCACTACTCTCCTCCATATATTCAGTCACCTTTCAAAGAAGTTCAATTACATTAGTCAGACAGCTCTCCCTCTAACAAATTTGTGTTGGCTATTACTGATCAATCACTGGCTTGTCAAGTATGGTTTAATCTTATCCCTCAGAATTTTTTCTGATACTTTCCCTGCCACTGATGCCCAACGAGCTGGTCTGTGAGTACCGGGCCTATTGTTGCTGTTATAGAGTCATAGCAATGTACAGCATGGAAGCAGACTCTTCGGTCCAACCCGTCCATGCTGACCATATATCCCAACCCAATCTAGTCCCACCTGCCAGCACCCAGCCCATAATCTCTCCAAACCCTTCCTATTCATATACCCATTCAGTTTCCTTTTAAAAGTTGCAATTGTACTAGCCTCTACCAGTTCCTCCGGCAGCTCATTCCATCCACGTACCACGGTCTGCGTGAAAAAGTTGCCCCTTGGATCTCTTATATATCCTTCCCCTTCCACCCTAAACCTATGCCCTCTAATTCTGGAGTCCCCCACCGCAGGAAAAAAACCTTGTCAGTTTACCCTATCCATGCCCCTCATGATTGTATGAACCTCTGAGGTCACCCCACAGCCTCTGACACTCCAGGGAAAACAGCCCCAGCCTATTCAGCCTCACCCTCTAGCTCAAATCCTCCAACTCTGGCAACATCCTTGTAAATCTTTTCTGAACCCTTTCAAGTTTTACAACATCCTTCTGATAGGAAGGAGACCAGAATTGCACGCAGTATTCCAACAGTGGCCTAACCAATGTCCTGTACAGCTGCAACATTACCTTCCAACTCATGTACTCAATACTCTGATCAATAAAGGAAAGCGTATCAAAATGCCTTCTTCACTATCCTATCTACCTGCAACTCCACTTTCAAGGAGCTATGAACTTCAAGATCTTTTTGTTCAGCAACAGTCCCTGGGATCTTGCCATTAAGTGCATCAAATCCTGCTAAGATTTGCTTTCCAAAAATGCAGCACCTTGCTTTTATCTAAATTATACTTCATCAGCCCATTGGCCCATCTCATCAAGATCCCGTTGAAGTCTGAGGTAACCTTCTGGAGCCACATCAGCTTCCTTCCAGTGTTCTGGAATTTCATCTGCAGCCAGTGAAGTATTAAATATTTTTGCCATGGCCCTTTCGATTTCTTCTGTTACTCCCAGAGCAGCTTGGAATACATCCCATCAGGCCCTGGGGATTTAATGCACCCTTAGACCTGTTAAAACATTTAATATCACCTTTATTAGTCTTAACATGTTCCAGAACCTCACCATCACAACTGAAATCCCTGGCTACAATGTTTCTACTTAGAAAATATATGAAAAATATGATTTAAGATCTCACCGATTTCCTATAGTTCCATGCACAGATTGCTCCTTTGGTCTGTAATAGGTCTCACTATTTCCTTGATGATCTTCTTACTTTTAATATAATTAGAAAATGTCTTGGGTTTCCTTACTGCTGGATTTTTTTTAAAAGCAGCCTTCTACACAGTCTATATTATTGAGCCTTGCCCTATCACCAGCCTCTCCCTATTTTGAATGTGCTATACCTGACAGAAGTTTGATAAAGAAAAAAGGAGGAAACATATCAAAAACTCAAACGTATCTTGACATCCAGGGTTCCCTGGTGTTGCTGCCCTTGCCCTTCACTTTTAGAGGAACATGTTGACCCTGAACTCTCACTATACTGCTTGTAAAAGATTCCCACTTTTGAAATATAGAATTGCCTGCAAACAGCTGTTGCCAGTTTGTTTGCCAGGTCTTGCTAGTGATATTGAAATTGGACTTCCCCCATTTTGGACACTTCTGCGTGATCTTTATCTCTTGATATAAAGACTTAGATTTATAGTCACTATCCCAAAATGCTTCAACCACTTGATCATCTTCATTCCCTCGGGTTAGGTCTAACCCTAGAGATAAAAATAAAAATTGCTGGAAAAGCTCAGCAGGTCTGGCAGCATTTGTAGAAAGAAATCAGAATTAATGTTTTGTTTCGAGTGACCCCCTTTGGGTCTAGCACTGCCCATCTGTAGTCAAACTATCTGTGTATTGGCATAAAAAGTTCTCCTGGATGTGCTTAAAAGATTTCAACCTATTTAACCTTTTCACACTGAGGTGATTCCAGTTGATCTTACCAAAGTTGAAATCCCTTTATCATACCTGTCTGTGATTTGTCTATATCTGGAAAAAGAGGGAAGGTATAAACATAAATTTTTTCAGAAGGGACAATTTGAGCGTGTTGTTCCCCAGGGATTAGCATTGGGACTTTTGCTTTTTCTGATTTATGTAAATGATTTGGAGATGGGTGTTGAGGGTCAAATCTCTACATTTGCAGATAATACTAAACTGAGGAGAGAAGTGAACTGAGTGACTGCAGACAGACATTGACAAGTTAGCAAAACACGCAGGTACGGTGGCACAGTGGTTAGCACTGCTGCCTCACAGCGCCAGAGACCCGGGTTCAATTCCCGCCTCAGGCAACTGTCTGTGTGGAGTTTGCACATTCTCCCGTGTCTGCGTGGGTTTCTTCCGGGTGCTCTGGTTTCCTCCCACAGTCCAAATATGTGCAGGTTAGGTGAATTGGCCATGCTAAATTGCCTGTAGTGTTAGGTGAAGAGGTAACTGTAGGGGAATGGGCCTGGTTGGGTTGCTGTTCAGAGGGTCGGTGTGGACTTTTTGGGCTGAAGGGCCTGTTTCCACACTGTAAGTAATCTAAAAAAAGATACCTATCAGATGAATTTCAATGCAGAGGATTGGGAGGTAATGCAGCTTGCTAGAAGAAGCATGGAGGCTCAATGCTATAACGTTGAGTGGAGTACAGGACCAGAGGAGCTTCAGTGTCCAAGTTTATAATTCTCTGAAGGTGGCTAGACAAGTTGATACAGTCGTTAAAATAGCTTATAGAATCCTTATAGAGACATTGAGTATAAAAGCAAGGAAGTGATGCTACACCTGTACAAATCATTAATCAAACCACATTTGTAGTATTGTTCCAGGCATCTAATTTAAGGAAGGACATGAGAGTGCTGGAGAGTTCAAAGGAGATTTACTAGAATGATGCAGGAGTAAGAGATTTTACATACAAGGAAAGATTAGAGAAATTAGGCTTATTCTTTGTAAAGGAGAGAAATTTATGAGGTGATTTTACTGAAGTGATCAAATTGTGAGCGACTTTGACAGAGTAAAGGAGATTCTGTTTAACACTTGTTGGTATGTCAGTATCTAGGGAATCATAAATGCAAGATTCAAGCTAGGATTGAGATGAGAAACTTGTTTTATTCTGAACTATTAGGATTTGAAATGCGCTGCCGGGAGAGTAGTGGATGCAGATTCCATCTGAGATTTCAAAAGAGGGCTGGAAAATGAACTTAGAAAACTATTTTGATGAGGGCTAGAGAATGGAGCCAGCTGGATAGCTCTTTTGGAAGCCAGTACAGATACGATGGACTGAATGGCTTCCTCTGTACTGTAAAGTTCTGTATAATCTGCTCCTCTATCTCCTGTGACTGTTGCGAGCCCTGTAGTATAATCCCAATCAAACACCAACATAGGCAAAGGAACTGACTTCCATCAGTACTTTTATATAGCCCCCTTCATGTCCTGTAAGGATTCCATCCTATTCTTCCAGTTTGTTTGCCGATGTAGTTTCTGTTTGGATGATGCCATGTTCCAAAACAATATTTATTATGAATCCCTATGGCGTGGAAATAGACCCTTTGGCCCAACAAGGCCACACTGACCCTCTGAAGAGAAGCCCACCCAGACCCATTCCCCTGCCCTATTATCATCCCTGAACAATGCACCTAACCTACACATCCCTGAACACGGGCAATATAGCATGACCAGTCCGCTTATTCTGCACATCTTTGGACTGTGGGAGGAAACTGGAGCACCCAGAGGAAACTCACGCATCCATGGGGAGAATGTATAAACTCCATATAGACAGCCACCTGAGGCTGGAATTGAACTTGGGTCCCTGTTGCTGTGAGGCAACAGTGCTAACCACTGAGCTACCATGCCACCCAAACTGGTTCCTTCTTCCATAATCGTGGTTTCCTGCCCATTGGGTTCACAAGACCATCAACTGCATGGGACCTATCACCCATGCTTCTGCCCTTGCCACTTCCCATTACATAACTAGGTGATCAAGTATCCCTTGTCCTCACTTTTTATCCCACTAGCCTCCCCATTCAAACAACTCTAGCAGAATGGCACCACACATTTTGATCTCACTGCCCTGTCTGCATTTTGCAGGAACTGTCGTGTGGGACACCCTCGTCCATTCCTTGATTGTCACCAACATTCTCCCCCCTTCCCACAACACCTTCCCATGTAACTGCAGAAGGTGCAACACCTGCCCCTTCACCTCCTCCCTACTCACCATCCAAGGGCCTAAACAATATTTCCAGGTGAAGTAGCATTTCACCTATACCACCTCCAATGTGGCCAACTCTACATTGGAGAAGCCAAACGCAGGTTGGGTGGCAGCTTTACAGAACACCTCTGATCTGTGCACAAGCATGCCCCTGACCTTCCCGTAGCCAGTCATTTTAATAGTGTCCTACTCACATGCCCATTTGTCTGTCCTCTGCATGCTGCAATGCTTCAGCGAATCCCAGTGCAAAATGGAGGAGCAACATCTCGAGACTAGGCACTTTACAGAATTCTGGACGTAATATTAAGGTGTTTGACTCAGTTTTGTGAACTCACTCCCATTTCTTTCCTGTCTTTTAGCTTTACTTGTTGCATTCTCTTTCCTGATGAAGGGCTTTTGCCCGAAACGTCGATTTTGAAGCTCCTTGGATGTTGCCTGAACTGCTGTGCTCTTCCATCACCACTAATCCAGAATTGTTGCATTCTCTGGTGTCTCTCGCGTTCCCCCTCCCTCCGGTGGGACCACCTGTTCTTTCCAGTTTAAACACACCATTGTTCTGCCATTCTCACATTCTGATCATTAATCTGCACTACCAGCACATGTTCTCCCTCAGCCATCCACTCCCACGCTATTGCAAAAATGTTGCTGCCTTCCTACTTTACAACAGCTGTGATGAAGACTCATCTAGGCTCGAAACGTGAGCTTGCATTTGTCAATTGATGCTGCCTGACCTACTAATGTCGATATGAATACTGCGGCACGAATAAGTAGAATGGATGGCTTTGAGATATGTAGAGATGAGGTGTTGGAAATTCTGGCAAGGGTGAAAATAGATAAGTCCCCTGGGCCTGATTGCATTTATCCTAGGATTCTCTGGGAAGCAAGGGAGGAGATTGCAGAGCCATTGGCCTTGATTTTTGTGTCCTCTTTGTCTACAGGAGTAGTGCCAGAGGACTGGAGGCTAGCAAACGTGGTTCCCTTGTTCAAGAAGGGGAGTAGGGATAATCCTAGTAACTATAGGCCAGTGAGTCTCACTTCTGTTGTGGGCAAAGTCTTAGAGAGAATTGTAAGGGATAGGATTTATGCACATCTGGATAAGAATGATGTGATCAAGGATAGTCAGCATGGTTTTGTGAAGGGCAGGTCGTGCCTCACAAACCTTATTGAATTCTTTGAGAAGGTGACGAAGGAGGTAGATGAGGGGAAAGCGGTAGATGTGGTATATATGGATTTTAGTAAGGCGTTTGATAAGGTCCCCCATGGTAGGCTACTGCAGAAAATACAGAGATATGGCATTGAGGGTGAGTTGGAGGTTTGGATTAGGAATTGGCTCTCTGGAAGAAGACAGAGGGTAGTAGTTGATGGCAAAGGTTCATCTTGGAGTGCCGTCACTAGTGGTGTTCCGCAAGGATCTGTTTTGGGACCATTGCTGTTTGTCATTTTTATAAATGACCTGGAGGAAGGGTTAGAAGGTTGGGTGAGCAAGTTTGCGGATGATACGAAAGTTGGAGGAGTTGTAGACAGTGAGGAAGGATATGGCAGGTTACAGCGGGATATAGAGAAGCTGCAGAGCTGGGCAGAAAGGTGGCAAATGGAGTTCAATGTAGCTAAGTGTGAAGTGATTCACTTTGGTAAGAGTAATAAAAAGATGGATTACTGGGCTAATGGTAGACTGCTTGGTAGTGTGGAAGAGCAGAGGGATCTTGGTGTCCATGTACACAGATCTCTGAAAGTTGCCACCCAGGTAAATAGTGCAGTGAAGAAGGCATATGGCGTACTGGCTTTTATTGGTAGAGGAATTGAGTTCCGGAGTCCTGAGGTCATGCTGCAGTTGTATAAGACTCTGGTGCGGCCGCATCTGGAATATTGTGTGCAGTTTTGGTCGCCATACTATCGGAAGGATGTGGAGGCACTGGAACGGGTGCAGAGGAAGTTTACCAGGATGTTGCCTGGTATGGTAGGAAGATCCTATGAGGAAAGGCTGAGGCACTTGGGGCTGTTTTCATTGGAGAAAAGAAGGTTTAGGGGTGATTTGATAGAGGTGTACAAGATGATTAGGGGGTTAGATAGGGTTGACAGTGAGAACCTTTTTCCACGTATGGAGTCAGCTATTACAAGGGGGCATAGCTTTAAATTGAGGGGGGGTAGATATAGGACTGATGTTAGGGGTAGGTTCTTCACTCAGCGAGTCGTAAGATCATGGAATGCCCTGCCAGTAGCAGTAGTGGACTCTCCCTCTTTATGGGTATTTAAGCGGGCATTGGATAGGTATATGGAGGATAGTGGGTTAGTGTAGGTTAGGTGGGCTTTGATCGGCGCAACATCGAGGGCCGAGGGGCCTGTACTGCGCTGTATTGTTCTATGTTCTATGTTCTATGTTCTATGTCCAGCATTTATTTTTGTTTTTGGTGCAGATTCCAGCATCTGCAATAATTCGCTCCTACTGAGGATATTGGACTGATTCCAATTCAGGTGCAATTGTTCAGCTTGAACAGGTCCTACCTACACCAGATGCTGCCCCATTGATCCAAACATCTAAAGCTTCCTGTGGCACTGGAAGTAATCTGAAGATTACAACCTTCATAATCTTCCTCTTTAAGATACTGTCTAACGCTTTAAATTCCTTTTGCAGAACCTCCATTCTGTTTTACCCATGTTGCTGGCATATTTTCTACATTATTTATGAGCATCACAAATAATAAGGGACCCAGCATGATCCCTTTGGAATGTCACTTGAGAGCAGTCTACTGTCAAACAGCACCTACCTCATCTCTTTTTAACTATGCCAATTTTGGAACCAACTTGTTAAGTTAGCCTGGATCTCATGAACCCTTTTATCAGTTTCCTGTACATGACTTTGTGAAAGGCCTGTCTGAAAATCAAGTAACGACATCAATTGCTATACTCTCAAGTACACATTTGACCATCTTGAAAATTTGAATCAAATTTGTTAGGCAAGTCTTTCCTCTGAGAAAACTATGCTGGCTTTCCTCAATCAAACCTTGCCTCTTTAAATGGTTGTCGATGAGTGGATGTCAGGACATTCAGTTCTGGTCTCCCTACTGTAGGAAAGATGTTGTGAAAGTTGAAAGAGCTCAGAAAAGATTTACAAGGATGCTGCAAGGGTTGGAGGGTTTGCACTATAATGAGAGGCTGAATAGACTGGGACTATTTTCCCTTGAGCATTGGAGGATGAGGGGTAACCTTGTAGAGGTTTGTTAAATCATGAAGGGCTTGCATTGGTTGAGTAGCCCAGGGTAGCAGAGTCCAAAACTAGAGGCCAGAGGTTTAACCTGAGCGGGGATAGATTTCAAAGGGAGCTGAGGGGCAAAGTTCTCACACACAGGGTGGTGTGCGTATGGAATGCACTGCCAGATGAAGTGGTGGAGGTGGGTACAAGTACAATTCAAAGGCATTCTGGATGGGTATATGAGTAGGAAGGGTTGAGAGGGATATGGACCAAATGCTGCCAAATGAGGACTAGATTAATTTAGGGTATTTTGCTGGTATGGGCGTGTTGGACTGAAAGCTCTGTTTCGACACTGTACAGCTCAATGACTCTATGAGCCAGACTCTTCAGTCTGGGATTTTTGGATGGGGAGGGACCAGGTATCTCAGAGAAGGGATACAAGTGGGTGGAATTTGGAGGGGAGGCGGGGAGCCTCAAAGGAGGGATACCATCTCGAGTAGGTAATCTCAGAGCATCGCCTAAAGAATATATTCCTCTTCCCACATTCTCAAAACCAAGATGGTGAGAAAGTAGACCTCCATGTCTTGCTTGCATACTCTCACCAACTACACTTCTGCTATAGGCAGTGTAATATTCAAGTAAATTAGTTTGGAAAGCAGCTCTGTTGCTCACTAATTATTTTTGCAAATGCAAAAGGGCTGCCAAATTTGGCACCGACAGGCCTACTACCTTATGGGAAAGCAACAATCTGTGACTTAAGGCACCTCATTGAATTTACCTCAAATAACTCGATTGGTAGAGCATCAGTTTTTGTGGTGGCACAGTGATTAGCTTTGTTGCCTCACAATGCCAGGGACCTGGGTTCAATTCTAGACTTGGGCAACCGTCTGTCTGTGTGGATTTTGCATGTTCTCCCGTGTCTGTGTGGGTTTCTGCCGGGTGCTCTGGTTTCCTCCTGTAGCCCAAAGATGTGCAGATTATGTGGATTGGCCATGCTAAATTGTCCATAGTGTCCAGGGCTATGCAGATTAGGTTGAGTAGCTATGGTAAATGCGGGGTGCAGGGAGAGGGTGGGTCTTGGTGATATGTTGTTTCAAGGTTTGGTGCAGACTCAATGGGCTGAATGGTCTGTATCTGCACTGTGGGGGTTCTGTCAATATAATTTCTATGACATTGTGGTGCCTGATTTACGCATGCAGGAGAGCTGCGCTTCTAGTCTGCGAACAGAAAATCCTTGCTCAAATTATAACAGTCTGAGATTCATGTATTGTAAAAAAAAAAGTTTAAAATTTTAGGCTGATCATTAATATTCAAAATTGGTTGTACCATAAATCCACAACTGTAATATTGCAGTCTCGTTTGTATTGCAATATCTGACTGAATGTAAAATCTATCTGTCAGACTATTATGTGTAACATATATAGACATTATTTAAATGCATTTTACTGAAATAACAAATACAATGTGTGGATATCTTCTGCACTGTTGAAATGTACATATAAAAGCAATATTAATTAAATTAGTGAAATATTAATTAAATATTTCCCTTTCTAAATAATGATCAACTTAATGGTACTTTCTTATTTATGCAAACTGGTGCAGCAACCTCATGGTGGAAGCTAATGACAGATAAACACAGATATCCAAACGTTGCTGGTACTCTCCACTGTTAGCCTCAGTAAAGTTACTTATTGTTTTCTGGCTCATAATTGAAATGTGTTGATTTATGATGTTGCTATATTTTTACAGTACACGTGATCAAATCTGGCCACAAAGTTCAAGTTTATTCATTCTAAACTAAGTATGGCTCTTAATAATGTGAACCAATAACGTCTTTGACACTGACAATAACCACAACGAGCATGGAATCTTATTTCTTCTGGTTGTTGGAGATTGGAAAAATGTCAATTTATTTTCTGTTTACTGCTTTGCTTTAGTCTTCTGACTTTCTTAAGTTGATCTATCTCTCCACTTTTATGTCTTTTGACCCTTTGATTTAGAATTCACCCTCTCAATTTCCAGTTTCTTCTCGGTCCTTTGAGTTACAATGAAGTTCTTCAGTCTGTATGTTTAAGGATCTGTTGACTTGTTTAATTAACATTTCCTGTGTTTTAATTCCCGGTCAGCACTTCCTATATTTCTCCTAACTTCACCACTTGTTCTCTGGTCAAAATGCAATGTATGCAGACATGTATTAACATTTTAAACTACTTTAAATGATTCTAACATTCTTGCTGCAATGTCATTGCTGCACACTTTCAAAAGTTTGTAATGTAAAAATATTTTTGAAATAAACATGGCAGAATAAGTCTAACCAACAAAGAAAGACTATTAAATGCCCTGATATTATAAAATATGGACATGTAAAACTCAGTTGAGCTTCACTGATTGTGACAATAATAGTTAAAAAGAGTTCAACTTTGATAGAATCACTACATTGTGTTGCCAATGTTCAACTTCACTATGTAAAGAATGACAATATATTAATATGAAGTATGCTATGTATTTGTTCTATGACATCTGTCTTTTCAGGACTCCACTTGCTTTTTTTTATGGCACTACTTGATTAAGCCACTTTATTTGAAATGTTTTGTTAACTTACAAAGCCTTCAGCTTTTGCCGGATAATATTCATAAATTAAACTCTCAGATTATTTCGCAAGTGTTATTAATAACATTTTAGTACCCTCATGGGCTGGTTGTATTCAGTACAACATACTAGTCAGCTAATTTGTTTTTCGATATGTGATATTGTTGATTGCCATTTTCGAATAAAATAGTTCTGAGTAAGAGAGTCATTTTTCCTTTTTTAGTATTATTATTTACTAACCAGTGTGTACATTGCTCTACTTTTTCAGAAGTTTTTTTCTCAATAAAAGTGTCTAGAATTAGAATTCCACATCGAGTTGTTGATGCAGTTGAGATACTAAGAAGTATAAAACTAAGAATACAAGGGGTCTTTAAAATTAACAGAAACAGTATTGAATGTATTGAGGACAAACTATCAGAAGCTTATATTAAAGACATTTATAGCAGGGTACTTAGATAAATTCAAGCTAATTAGGCAGAGCCAACTTTGTTTTGTGAAAGGGAAATCATGTTTGATAAACTTGAAAGAGTTCAGAAAAGATTTACAATGATGTTGCCAGTGTTGGCAGGTTTGAGTAATAGGGAGAGGCTGAATAGGCTGAGGCTGTTTTCCTTGGAGTGTCAAATGCTGAGGGGTGAACATAAAACATAGAACATTAAGCGAAGTACAGGCCCTTCGGCCCTTGATGTTGCGCCAACCTGTCATACTAATCTGAAGCCCATCCTACCTACACTATTCCATGTACGTCCATATGCCTGTCCAATGACGACTTAAATGTACTTAAAGTTGGCGAATCTACAACCATTGCAGGCAAAGCATTCCATACCCTTACTGCTCTCTGTGTAAAGAAACTACCTCTGACATCTGTCCTACATCTATCACCCCTCAATTTAAAGCTATTCCCCCTTGTGCTCGCCGTCACCATTCTTGGAAAAAGGCTCTCCCTTGTCCACCCTATCTAACCCTCTGATTATCTTATATGTCTCTATTAAGTCACCTCTCAACCTTCTTCTCTCTAACGAGAACAGCCTCAAGGCCCTCAGCCTTTCCTCGTAAGACATTCCTTCCATACCAGGCAACATCCTAGTAAATCTCCTCTGCGCCCTTTCCAAAGCTTCCACATCCTTCTTATAATGTGGTGACCAGAACTGTACATAGTACTCTAAGTGCGGCCGCACTAGAGTTTTGTACAGCTGTAGCATAACCTCATGGTTCCGGAACTCGATCCCTCTATTAATAAAAGGCACTGTGTGCCTTCTTAACAACCCTGTCAATCTGGGTGGCAACTTTCAAGGATCTGTGTACCTGGACACCGAGATCTCTCTGCTCATCTACACTACCAAGAATCTTATCATTAGCCCAGTACAGTAGCGCCTCGACATACGAACGACCCCGTTCACGTACAAATCGGTTTACGAACAGGATTGTACGTAAAATTTTGCTTCAATGTACGTACGAAATTCAAGGTACGAGTGCAAAAAGCCCATGTGCGACCACGTGGTTTCATTGTTCTGCTTTGCTACGTGCTTGTTGAATGCAAAAGCTCTTGGGCCCCACGTGATCTCATTCAGTTCGTCTTTGGTGCGTGCACTGTGAACAGCCGTCCAAGCATTCTTGCGGTATCCGAATAATGGGAAAAATTGATTCAGTTCGCGAACCGGGTCCCGAACGGATTAAGTTCGTAAGTCGAGGCCCTACTGTACTTTGCATTCCGGTTACTCCAACCAAAGTGAATCACCTCACACTTGTCCGCATTAAACTCCATTTGCCATCTCCCAGCCCAGCTCTGCAGCTTATCTATGTCTCTCTGTAACCTACTACATCCTTCATCACTATCCACAACTCCACCAACCTTAGTGTTGTCTGCAAATTTACTAACCCACTCTTCTACACCCTCATCCAGGTCGTTTATAAAAATGATGAACAGCAGTGGACCCAACACCGATCCTTACGGTACAACACTGGTAACTGGACTCCAGGATGAGCATTTCCCATCAACCACCACCCTCTGTCTTCTTTCAGCAAGCCAATTACTGATCCAAACTGCTATATCTTCCACAATCCCATTCCTTCGCATTTTATACAATAGCCTACTGTGCCGAACCTTATTGAACGCCTTATACACCACATCTACCTGTTTGGTCACCTTCTCAAAGAACTCAATAAGGTTTGTGAGGCACGACCTACCCTTCACAAAACCGAGCTGACTATCCTTAATCAAATTATTCTTTTCTAGATGATTATAAATCCTATCTCTTATAATCTTGCCCAACACTTTACCAACAATTTGAAGTAAGGCTCACTGGTCTATAATTACCAGGATTGTCTCTACTCCCCTTCTTGAACAGGGGAACCACATTTGCTATCCTTCAGTCCTCTGGCACTATTCCTGTAGACAATGACGATTTAAAGATCAATGCCAAAGGCTCAGTAATCTGTTCCCTGGCTTCCCAGAGGGTTCTAGGATAAATCCCATCCGGCCCAGGGGACCTATCTATTTTCACACTCTGCAGGATTTCTAATACCTCTTCCTTGTGAACCTCAATCCCACCTAGTCTAGTAGCCTGTATCTCAGTATTCTCCTCGACAACATTGTCGTTTTCTAGAGTGCATACTGTTGAAAAATGTTCATTCAGTGCTTCCCCTACCTCCTCTGACTCCACACACAACTTCCTACTACTACTCTTGATTGGCCCTAATCTTACTCTCGTCATTCTTTTATTCCTTAAATACCTATAGAAAGCCTTGGGGTTTACCCTGATCCTATCCGTCAACAACTTCTCATGTTTCCTCCTGGCTCTTCTGAGCTCTCTCTTTAGGTCTTTCCTGGCTACCTTGTAACCCTCAAGCACCCTAATTGAGCCTTCACATCTCCTCCTAACATAAGCCTTCTTCTTCCTCTTGACAGAGATTCTACTTCCTTCGTAAACCACAGCTCCCGCGCTGTACAACTTCCTCCCTGCCTGACAGTTACATACTTATCTAGGATATACAGTAGCTTTTCCTTGAATAAGCTTCACATTTCTAATGTGCCTATCCCCTGCAGTTTCCTTCTCCATCCTATGCTTCCTAAATCTTGCCTAATCGCATCATAATTGCCTTTCCCCCAGCTGTAACTCTTGCCCAGTGGTATACACCTATCCCTTTCTATCACTAAGGTAAACATAACAGAATTGTGATCGCTATCACCAAAGTGCGCACCTACTTCCAAGTCTAACACCTGGCCGGGCTCATTACTCAGTACCAAATCTAATGTGGCCTCGCCCCTTGTTGGCCTGTCTAATACTGTGTCAGGAAGCCCTCCTGCACACACTGGACAAAAACTGACCCATCTATAGTACTCGTACTATAGTGTTCCCAGTCAATATTTGAAAAGTGGAAGTCCCCCATGAAAACTGCCCTGTCTCTCTTACTCCTATCGAGAATCATCTTTGCTATCCTTTCCTCTACATCTCTGGAACTATTTGGAGGCCTATAGAAAACTCCCCACAGGGTGACCTCTCCTTTCCTGTTTCTAACTTCAGCCCATGCTACCTCAGTTGACAAATCCCCAAACATCCTTTCTGCAACTGTAATACTGTCCTTGACCAACCTTGTCACACCTCCCCCTCTTTTACCATCTTCTCTGTTCTTACTGAAATATCTAATCCTGGAACCTGCAACAACCATTCCTGTCCCTGCTCTAACCATGTCTCTGAAATGGTCACAACGTCGAAGTCCCAGGTATCAACCCATGCTGCAAGTTCACCCACCCTATTCTGGATGCTCCTGGCGTTGAAATAGACACACTTCAAACCAACTTCTTGCTTGCCGGTGCCATCTTGCGTCCCTGAAACTTGATTTTGGACCTCCCTACTCTCAACCTTTTCTATACTTGAACTACAATTTTGGTTCCCGTCCCCCTGTTGGATTAGTTTAAACCCACCCCAATAGCCTTAGCAAATTCCCCCCCAGGGTATTGGTACCCCTCTGGTTCAGATGAAGACAATCCTGGTTCAGATGAAGACCATAAGGGTGACCTTATAGAAGTTTATAAAATCATAAGGGGCATGGATAGGGGAAGTAGACAAAGTTCTTTTCCCTGGCGTGGCTGAGTCCAGAACTAGAGGGCACAGGTTTAGGGTGAGAGGGCAAGGATTTACAAAGGACCTAAGGAGTGACATTTTCACACAGAGGATGGTGCCTGTACGGAATGAGCTGCCAGGGGAAGTGGTGGAGACTGGCACAATTACAACACTTAAAGGCCTCTGGATTGATATATGAATCGGAAGGGTTTGGAGGGATATGAGTCACATGCTGGCAAATGGGACTAGATGAGAATATCATGGAGGAGTTGGACTAAAGGCTCTGTTTCTGTGCTGCACATCTCTATGATTCTATGACTCAATCAGAGTTCTTTTGAGGAGGGAGCATTTGCTGTTAACAAAGGGGAGCCAGTGCTATACTTCATTTGACACCGTGCCACATCACAAAATTATTGAGGAAAATAGAAGATCATGATGTGGGTAATAGTATGTTAATATAGATTGAAGATTGGCTGGCTAACAGGAAGTAAAGAATAGGTACAAATGGATCTTTTGCAGATTGGCAAGATGTAACAAGTGATGTGCCACAGGAATTAGTGCTGGGGCCTCAAATGTTTACAATTTATATGGAAGATTAAAGGACTACAAGGTAGTTGTCAAATTTGTGGGAGACACAAAGTTAGGAAACTAAATTGTGAAGAAGAAAAAAAGGACATTGAAAATGGCAATATATAAGAGAATGAGCAAAGTTAGAAATCACACAACACCAGGTTATAGTCCAACAGATTTGTTTGGAGGTATTAGTTTTCGAAGCACTGCTCCCTCATCAGGTGATTGTGGAGTTATAAATGTTATAAATGGAATAAAATGTAGTAAGTATGATATAGTCCATTTTGGCAGGAATTATATTCTTTTTAATTCCATCTCAATGGTGAGAGGTTGTAGAGCTTTAAAATAGAGGAATCTGACTCCTGATACATGAATCACAAAAAAGATGCAGGTACAGAAGTAATTATGAAAATGGTTTCATATCACAGGAATTGAATGCAAAAATATGCTTCAGTTACAGAAGGGAGTGGTGAGACAGCACTTACACAGTATTGGTTACCTTATATAAGGAGAGATTTACATTGGCAACAGTTCAGTCTAAGTTTACTAGATTAATACCGAGATTGAATGGGTTGTTTCATGGGGAAGATTGACAGGGTAAATTTGCATCTGCTCAGTAAAGCAGAAGTGACTCGATTAAAATATATAAAATCCTGAGGAGTCTTGACTTTTGATGTGGAGAAGATTTATACCTCTTATAGGTGAATCCAGAACTAGGGGTCACTGTTTTATAATCAGGAGTTACCCATTTAAAACAGGTGAGGGGAATTTATATATCTAAAGGTCATGAGTCTTTGGATATCTGCTGTTGTTACCTTTTTTAGGAAGCGAGTCCTTGAATATTTTCAGAAATGCATTGAAAGATTATCAAAGGTAAGCAGGATTGGGATTTGAGGTTACAGTCTAATCAGCTATCATCTATTTGATAGCAGAGCAGGCTTGTGGCAATGAATGACCTGTTCCAGATTCTTGCGCTATATGCTCACGTAAGCAGGCCTCAAAATAAGAAGGATGGACTTCCGAGCTCAATGTAATCTTTTAAAGTTCTATCAATTTTATGATGGACAATAAACATCAGCATTACCCATGTCCTGAGAATGAATGAAGAAAATAAAATGTCGCTCCACTATTTAAAATATGAGCAAAGGGAAACCAGATGATTATAAACAAGCCAGCTAATAATCCTTTTCAGGAACTAAATAGGATAAGAGTAGGATAAGGATAAGAGTAATTGAAAATATTCAGCTGATCAGAATCCATTGTTCAATTAGCAGCATTGTTCAATCAAAATCAGACATTTGTGGTTTAAATTCCAGTCCTGGTCTTGAGAAAAAGCTTATGGTTGACATTCCAGTATAGTACTAATGTTGACTAAGGCCCTGTCTGTGTTCAGTTTTATGTGAGACATGACATTGCCTCAAAGACCAATGGGGAGTTCTGTCACAAACCATGCTTATCCCTTGATCAAAATCAAAGAAACAAATTATGTGATAATTTTACTGTTGGTAAGAGCTGTGAATAAATTACATCCTGTGTTTTCTACAGTAACTGCAGACAGTGTTTAATGGAGGAGGTAGGGGTCTCTCCTTGAAAGCTGGTGAGGGTCTTGTCACACATCCTTTTGGAGATGGTCTCCCAATATCAATTGCCAGTCATGCATGTAAGTTGTCACCTGTGGGTCTGTCTTGGATCAAGGACCACACAAACAAATTTCTGCCCTAAAACCTAAGGGCTGTGAGCCAGCAAGAGAACAACTGTCCATTACAGGTAATGCTAGCTGTAGCTGTGGCATTTGCAGGCAGTGCATCCAGTAGAGGCCCAGGATCTGCAAAAGTTGACAGTAGAGCAAAGGTTAAATAGGATATTGCATGCATAGCCTACCTTGAAGAGAGTTTACCTTTAAAGATTTCATGTGCTGTGTTTGTATAATGTAGTGATTCTGCCTGCCAGTTAGTCTGCTGTCAGTTTGAGAACTGCGCACGGTTGCTTTTCTGTAATGTTTACTTCATAGCGTAGGTGGTTGCTATTCTAAATAAATTAACATACAATTAATCAATCAAGCAATTACTAGTTAATCTACGGGTGAATCACTTGGGCCTTGATATTCTAACAGCCAGAATTCCCACGTATGTCAATGATAATTGTTAAAACTGTGCATCTACTTCTTGTGGGTATTTCAAGGCAAATTCCTCAGTCCCAACTGACCCAAGTGCATCCATCAGAGATAACCCAGCAGAAATCCTCTCAGTGCAATAGTGTTAAAGGTCTCTTTTTCACAACATTTGCTGTTGTATTTCAGGAGTTCACAGTTTCAAAGGCACTTTGACAGCAATTGAGGAAAACTAAATGCAGAAGTTAGGTAATGAACTTGTGTGCTAGATGCATAAGTATGGGACAATAGTGTGTGAGGTGGGCAAGGATGGGGTTGGTAGCATGTAGATAGGATGCCAAGGAATAAGGTGCAGGATAAGTGATAGTGTCCATCCAGGGGGCCACCGTATGGAGAAAGTGGGTGGGTCTGGATCGGTGGTGTCAGGACCAGGAGGGGTCAGGTTTGCAGCATCAGGGTGTTGGCTCTAGGGTCAGTTCAAGATGGTAGCTGATGGCACAGGGATCAGGATGGTGATTGGAGGTGTCATGCCTGGGAGGCTTAGCTTGAGGGCATCAGGGGCAGTGGTGCCAGCAATATAAGGAGGTGGGGATCAGACTGGCTAGGGGTGTCATGGCAGGACAGGGAGAGGTCATTGATGTTAGGTCTGGGTTAGGTCATTGATGATAAGGTTGACAGAGGAAGGTGTTGCTTCTGGTTGAGGCCAGGTTAGGTTTGATAGTTGTAGCTCGGATGCTAGTGGTGAGTGAAGGGTTCAGCTTTACCTTGAAGTTCAGGTTTTAATCCTCAGGTTGCTAGTTACCAAGAAATGTTAAAGTCAGTCAGAACCTTCTAAAGATTTCAACGTTGACAGACTCTTTTGAAGGGTTCTAGATGCCAAAGAATTGTCCATAAGACAGTTTTATTTTGTTAGCAGTTCTTTGAGACGAGACTACAGTGGGAATTACACATTGTCCCAACATTCAGGTACAAGCTTGGGAAAGTTTCGAGGCTTATGGGCCAAATGCAGGCAGGTGGGACTTAGTTTAGTTTGGAAAACTTGGTCAACATGAATGAGTTAAACATAGAACAGTACGGCACAGGAACAGGCCCTTTAGCCCATGATGTTATGCCAAACATGACATCAAATTAAACATCCTTTTGTCTGTCCACAGTCTATATCTTATTTATGTATTTGACTAAAAGCACCTTAAACGTCCCATAGTATCTGCCTCCACCTTTACCCCAGCTGCTCATTTCGGGCACTACCACTCTCTCTCTATAAAAAAACTCATCCCTCTCATCTCCTTTTGAAGTTTCCCCCCTTACCTTAAATGCATACTCTCCAGTATTAGGTGTTTCAAGACTAGGGGGAAAAGATTCTGGCTGTCAACCCTGTCTAAGCATCTCATAATTTTACTGACTTCTTTCAAGTCTCCCCTCAGTCTCTGCCACTCCAGACAAAATAACCCTAATTGTCTAGCCTCTCCTTGTAGCTCATTCTCTCTAATCCAGGCAGCATCCTGTTAAACCTCTTTTGCACCCTATCCAAAGCCACTTCTGATGATGTTGTGACCAGAATTGCCATATACAGTACTGCCTTTACTACTCTATGTACTTGGCCACTTTCAGGGAGCTATGAACTAGGACCCCAAGATCCTTCAGTACATCAACGATGTTAAGGTTCCTGCTATTAACTGTATACTTTCCCTTAACATTTGATCTCCCAAAGCACAATAACCACAATTTGGTCAGATTAAATGTCATCTGCCATTTCTCCATCCATACCTGCAACTGATCTATATTCCATTGTGCTTTCTATCTTCTCTGGGCAAGCCAATTCTGAACCTGTGTGGCCAAATCACAATGGATCCCGTGCACCTTCATTTTCTGGATGAGCCTACCGTGAGAGACCTTGCCGAAACCTTACTAAAATCAATGTAGCCAACATCTACTGCTCTACCCTCATCGATCACTTTCATCACCACCTTGAAAAATTCAATCAAGTTAGTAAGAAATGGCCTGCCCTGCACAAGGCCATGCTGACTGCCCCTAATTAGTCATGCTTTTCAAAATAAGCGTAGCTACTATCCCTAAGTAATAGCTTCCCAACTACCAGTGTGAGACTTGCTGGTCAATTAATTTCCTATTTCCTCTCTTGAACAAAGGAACAACATCAGCTACTCGCCCCAGTGGGATCAAAGATCTGTTTCTGTGCTGTGTGACCCAGACTTTGTAATCCCAGTACAATCTGCTTCAATAACCTTTTAGCCATAGTCAACTGACAATTCTCAATGTCTTTGTTAAATTGGAGTATTAAAAAGCTGTGATCCTATGCAGACAAGTAAGCCATTAAAATTTGTTTAGCAATTAGGAGCAAGTACTACACAGACATCACCCATTGGGAGGAAAGAGCTCAAAGATTCACGAAAGGTATGGAGACCAGATTAAAAGATCGATTCAGGCTGAAGTATAAAGGTCCATTTTCATTGAGTAGAATTCATATCATTTAGATAGACTCTGCACAATCCATAGACCACTACATGCAAGGAAAAGGTTTATTGAGCCATTTCTTTTAGTTGGTGTGCTAGCAAATACTGCAGATGCTGGAAATCATAATCAAAACAAATTACTGGATAAACACAGCGGGTCTGACAACATCTGTGGACAGAAAACAGAGTTGAATATTTTGGGTGCAGTGATCTTACTTCAGAAGAGCAAGTACAACTGTGGGAAATTGCATTAACCTACCCATACACTCTGTGGAAGTTCTCTTGAAAGGTTTGAAAGCCATTGAAGGATGGACGTAAGTACAAGTAATCCTCACTTGCCTACAAAGCTTATAGGCCTTAAGTATAAATTTAATGGATGATCCAGTCGCTGGAATGCCAACACGTGGAATATGTGGCCCTCTGTAAGACACCAAGGCAAAGCCCAGCCTTTCTGTCAGTTTTGCAAGGCAGATGGCAGAAAAGGCCATTGGCAAAGGCAAAGCACTAGAGAAAAGGCTGATGCAGCTATAATGAGTTGTGCATTGGCGAAAACAGACCATTCACCAGGAGTAACGTTCAAATCATCTGATATTCCGTCAAAGCTGTCTCCGTAATGTAATCAACTAATCAGAGTCAGATGATTCTAAGCAACTAGACAAAAAGTGTTTCACACTGTCAATCTTGTCGAAAATATTAGTCTGCCAGCAGAGGTGGTAGAGGCAGACACGGTAGATTCATTTAAGATTCATCTGGACAGATGCTTGAGTAGGTGGGGAGCAGAGGATACAAATGCTTAGAAATTGACTGACAGGTTTAAACAGTACATTTGGATCAGCTCAGGCTTGGAGGGCCAAAGGGCCTGTACCTGGGCTGTAAATTTTCTTTGTTCTATTAGCAAAATTCAAGTACTGGTGGTAATTTGTTATTGGTTTATGACTGACAGATAGGAAAGTGCAAATGAACTATGAATTCCAAAAACAAAAGAGCCCACAGATGTGGAATGCCATGTTGAAACCAACATTTGTAAAACTTTCAGCAATCAACAATTTGCTAATTTCATGCGTAGAAACAATAGGACTGGAGTGCAAGTACAGTCAATCCTGAATATCAATTATTATGGAGCAAAGGAGGTGTTTTGACCTATTGTGCCTACACCTGCTCTGTTTTCTAATGCCAGTCTTCTGCCTTTTTCCCCATAAGCTACATCTTCGGCACTGCTGGAATAGCAATTGTCAGCATAGTGACTTCAATCTAGTCACAATCTGTGGAATCAGTCAGTCATCAGAGACGCACAGAAACTGCAAAAAAATTAAGTCAAAATGGCAGAGGCAGAGATGAAAGGTAGGAGTAGTGATGAGGAAAGTAATGGAGGGCAATCCCATGGTAGCCAAAGGCCTGGTGGGGATCTGTTTAAATATACCCAAGCATTGCCGAGGTATGACAAAAAGGACATAGAAGCTTTTCTCATTTCATTTAAGGAAGTGGCTAAAGAAATGAAATAGCTGGTGATCGTGTGGATATTGCTAATCCATCAAAGTAGAGCTAGTAAATTATTCCTATCCCTATCAACGGAGGTATCTGGGGAGCAAGATGAGGTAAAAAAGGTTACCTTAAGTGGATAAAAGCTAGTGCCAGAAGCCTGCCGACAAGGTTTTAGGAATCTAAGGAGGGAACCTTGTCAAACGTACGTAATTTGATCCTCGCAAATTCAAAGTAGTTTTGACAGGTAGATAGGGCATTGAAAATAGAAAGATATATGACACTTTCAGAGAGATTTTGGAAGAATTCAAACATTCACTTTCTGAGGTAGTGAGGACTCATGCAAGAGTGGATTAAGGAGAATGCAAAGGGTTTTTATAAATACATTTAGGACAAAAGGGTAACTAGGGAGAGAATAGGGCCCCTCAAACATCAGCAAGGCAACCTATGTGTGGAGCTGTGAGCAGTGGAGTGCCACAAAGATGGGAATTGGGTCCACTACTTTTCGTCATTTATATAAATGATTTGGATGTGAACCTAGGAGGTACAGTTAGTAAGATACAGGTGACACCAAAATTGTAGGTGTACTGGACAGTGTAGAAGTTTACCTCAGATTACAACAGGATCTTGATCAGATAGGCCAATGGGCTGTGGAGTGGCAGATGGAGTTTAATTTAGATAAATGCAAGGTACTGCATTTTGGAAAAGTAAATCAGAGCAGAACTTGTACACTTAATGATAAAGCCCAAGGGAGTGTTGTTGAACAAAGAGAGCTTGGAGTGCAGGTTCATAGTTCTTTAAAAGTGGAGTCTCAGGTAAATAAGATGGTGAAGAAGGTGTTTGGTATGCTTTCTTTTATTGGTCAGCGTATTGAGTATAGGAGTTGAGAGATCATGTTGCAGCTGTACAGGACATTAGTTAGGCTGCGTGTGGAATATTGTGTGCAATCAGAAAGATGTTGTGAAATTCGAAAGGATGTTGTCAGGGTTGGAGGATTTGAGCTGCAGGGAGAGGATGAGAGGTGACCTTATTGAGATTTATAAAATCATGAGGGGCATGGATAGGATAAATAGACAAAGTCTTTTCCCTGGGGTGGGGGAGTTCAGAACTAGAGGGCATAGGTTTAGGGTGAGAGGGGATAGATATAAAAGGGACCTAAGGGGCAACTTTTTCATGCAAAGGGTGGTGCGTGTATGGAATGAGCTGCCAGATGAAAGTGGTGGAGGCTGGTACAATTACAGCATTTAAAAGGCATCCAGATGATATGGGCCAAGTGCTGGAAAATGGGACTAGATTAGGTTGGGTTATCTGGTTGGCATGGATGAGTTGGACCGAAGAGTCTGTTTCTATACATCTCTGTGACTAATTAAGGCTGCAGGATTGGCAGCAGAAATGACAAATGTTTGAGTTGGTTCATAAATCAAAGTTTGACTTCTGACATGAATTTCAATCTGTGAATGTTAGAAATCGAGGGACAAAGAGCATCAGGTGGTCAGGGAAATGGAGATAATCATTGATCGTTTGCCACAGAGTGAGAAAAGAAACCCATGAAAGAGAAAGAGAAAGAGAAGTAGAGAAGGTCAAGTGTTTTCACGGTAATAAAGTAGTCTACACAAAGCCACAGTGTTGGTTGTTTAGATGAATCATGAGGAAGGCATATGGTATGGTTACTTTTCTAAGATGGGCACATGGCATGCTTGTCTTTATTGGTCAGGGCATTAAGTACAGGAGTCAGGATATCCTGTTGCAGCTTTTTAAGATTTAGGTTAGGCCATGCTTACAGTATTGCATTCATTTCTGGTTGCCACATTACAAGAAGGATGTAGAGATTTGGAGAGGGCATAGAAGAATTTTATGAGGATTAGAGGCTATGAGTTATAAGAAGAGGTGAGAAAAACTTGGGTTGTTCTCTCTGGAGCAGAAGATGCTGAGAGGAGACTTGATAGAAGTCTCTAAGCTTGTGATGTGTAGATTGGGAAAATGATTCTGACTGTCAACCCTGAGGTGAAATGTCTAATATCAGGGAATATGCATTTAAGGTGAGAGGGAGAAAGTTCAAAGGAGATGTAAGGGGCCATTGTTTTGACACAATGTGGTAGGACTCTGTAATGTACTGTTGGGATGGTGATGTAGGCAGAAATGATCCAGACTTTTAGATAAACACTTGAATATTCAATGAATGGAGCAAGGGCAGTCAGAAGGGAATGGTTTCATTTGGCATCACATTTGGCACAGCAATGTGAGCTGAAGTGCCCATTCCTGTGCTATACAGCTGTATCTTCTAAGATGGTTTAGGAAATCAAGATAAGTCAGTGAGTGTTGTTGAAGCGGTAAAGGAAAGCACAGTGAAAGCTAAACTGCTGCACCAGACTGTACAACCTGAACAGGGTTGGTTGAGAAGGAAGAGCCAATTCTTATTAAGGCATGGGTATGGTTTACTTACATATGCCTGGAGGAGCAGGTAAAGAAATTAAGATTTTAAGAGATATGGGAGTAGGTCAATCTTTGGTGAGGGATAAGGAGATATGTAATTTAAGAGGAGTATTGCCAGAAACTGTGATAATATGTGGAATTCATGGTGAGAAGAGCAGTATTCCAGTCTATAAACTGAGGTTAGAGTCCAGAGATAATTGGTGAAGTAGTGATAGGACTAATAGAGCATTCTCGATTCCAGAAATACAGTTAATCTATGATAATGATATAACTGGATCACAGGTGGGAGCGATGCCTATTGTGTTTGAAAAGCAGTGGGAAATCAGGCAACTGAGGTAGTACAGGAAGTATATCCTGGGATCTTTTCCTCACTCTATGGTAACAAGGTCACAAAGTTACAGGCAGAACAGGAGGGGAAATCAAAGAATAAAGACAAGGAAGTTGAACTTCAATTATCAGAGGAGAAAGTGAGGACTGCAGATGCTGGAGACCAGAGTTGAAAAATCTGGTGCTAGAAAAACAAGGCAGGCCAGGCAGCATCCGAGGAGCAGGAGAATCGACGTTTCGGGCATAAGCCCTTCTTCAGGAATTCACCAATTATCCGCTTGGCACACCAGCCTCATTCCTGAAGAAGGGCTTATCCCGAAACGTCGATTCTCCTGCTCCTCGGATGCTGCCTGGCCTGCTGTGTTTTTCCAGCACCACATTTTTCAACTTCAATTATCAGAGGCTATATTTGATCAAATGGTTGGGAGAAAAACAAGAATGGGTGGAGGACAAAATGAATATTTTTTGTTCAGAGAAATTAGCCGAATTATAACAGAAAGATGAAAAACTAAAGCCATTGTATCAAAAAGCTTACACAGAAGAAAAATCTAAGAGTATCCCAGAATGTTGCTGTCTTATAAGCAAAGTCTTGATGAGGAAATTGAGACTATCACATATTGAGGTGGATGAGAAATGGGTAGAAGTTCATCAAGTTGTATGACTGGTTGAGGGCGCATAGTCAAGACTATCCTGAGGATTGGAATAAAAGAATTACATTTATACTTTTTGCAATTAGGAATGCACCAATTGAAGCTACCAAAAGCAGTCCATTTGAATTAGTTTTTGGGCATGAGGTGAGACAACCATTGACTTACCAATTTCTTCTTAATTAGTTTCAGAGTTCAGAGACCACATATTTGGACTCTCAAATTTTAGGCTAAGAATTAAGTAGAGCAGGTGAGTATGCTGGACAGCATTTAAAAGTAGCAATGCAAGTGATGACACAGGAAACCAACAAGAAACCCAAAATCCACAATTTTGCTCGTGGAGATAGTGTTACTTCTAGTGGTAGGTGAACCTCTGTAAAGCAAAGTGGAGTGGGCCTGATCAAATCAAAAGGAAATTGAGTGAAGTGAATTACTTGATGACATCAGTTGGAAGTAAATCTCATAATGTGTCATGTGAGAATGCTCAAAAGGTATTTAGTTAGGGAACGAAAACACTGTGGATTCAACACAGTGAAGAACCAAGTTCAAATGATTCTGAATGAAACATTGTTCAATTTAATTTCAGGAATAAGAAAATTCTTAAAATTTGAGATAATTTATTTAATTATTTTCCAGCGTAAAATTGAAATGACCTGAAAACATTATCACAATCATATTTGGAAATAAGCTTGGAAGTACTAATCTAATAATGGATGGTGTAGATATAGGAAATGCTGTCCACTTAATCAAAATCATTGTAGACTTAACCCTCTAAATTTGGCACACAAAAGGAGATTGAACACATGCTCAAAGACAACATAATTAATTTGCAGTTCACCCATAGTAATGGTGCCAAAGCTGGATGGTACCCAACAATTATATTTGGACTATTGTAAAGTCTGATTCATATTCTATTCCACATTTGGAAACTGTTTTGAGAAGGTGGGACAAGCAACTTAATTTGGACTCATTCAGAGGATACTGGCAGGTACCTGTATCCAAATGAGGGATGACAACATTGGCTTTCGTTTCACTGAATAGACAGCATCAGGTTACAGTCATACCATTTGCTATGAAAAATGTACCAGACACATTTCAAAGAATAACAAACAAAATCATTTGGGATTGCCCAATTGTGTGGTGTACATCGATGACTTGATGATTTTTAGTCACACATAAATGCTGCAAATGTTCCTTCTATCAGAATTGTTCAATTGTCTTCATGTGGCAGGCTTGGTGATAAACCTGGCTAAGAGTGAGTTCACAAAAGCTCTTGCTGCACTCCTGGGCCATGTCATTGGGCATGGACAGATGGCCCCATGGGATGTGAAAACAAAAGGTTTTTGGGGAGTTTCCCAACCATCGACAAAAGGCAGTACTATGATTCCTAGGATTGAGTGTTTTTTTATCATAAGTTCATACTGAATTCTAGCAATATGGTTGCTCCACTGACTTATTCAATAAGTGCAGAACATTTCAGGTGGATGGAGGACCATCGGAGAACATTCAAAAGTGTGAAATCTGTGTAAACCCCTGCCCCAGTATTAGCCACATTTAATTACCCAAGGCCATTCAAGGTGGCTATTGATGCAAGTGATGCGGTATCAGTGCTGTATTCTAGAAAGCAGATGACACGATGATAGAAAAATGTATAGGATAGTTTTCTCAAATTGAATAATCATCAACAGAAATATTCCAAGATTGAGAAGGACACCTTGAGCTTGGTCTTGGCATTGCAACATTTCAATATTTACATTGTTGGGAGGCAGGGACACAGTAACCAGGAAGTCTATAAATCTAGCATGATGCAGATACAGCAAGAATGCTGCAAGAATCTTTAGTGTAGCTCCTCTTGACATCATTACTTCAGGCCATGAGAAAGGCTCCAGGATGGTGAGTACCAGATGCCTGACAGTTCATGGTTAACCATTTCTTATCTTACAGATTTAGAGCAGTGGCAACTTTGTTGTAGTTAACCTTTCCATACTCTTAATGATAGAGGAGGAAGTCTAACAAAATAAGACAAATAATTCTAGTCTAAGGTGTTAATTGTAAGTATGGAAGCCTGGTCGCGACCAGTATCCTCGATGACCACATGTGCAGCAAGGTCTCCCAGCTGCAGAAGCAGGGGCTCCGGGACTTGGAGCTTGAGCAGCAGTTGGAGACACTGTAGTGCATCTGTGAGGCTAAGAGTTATGTACATAGCACGTTTAAAAGGTGGTCACACTGCACCTCAAGGGACTAGAGGAAAGAAAGGAATGGGTAACCATCAGACAGTCCAGAAAGAATAGGCAGATCCCACTCACTAACCAGTATTCCATTTTGGAAGCTGAAAAGGGTGCTGGTACCTCTGATGAATGTAGTAAGACCTAAACTTCTGGCCCCACAAGCAGCTTGACTGTACAATGGGTGGGGAAGAAGAAAAGAAGGAGCAGACAGGCATTGCTGTGGTTTTAGTTTCTGGATTACTCCAGGTACCATTTACTAGTGAGTTTAGAAATTGGAAAATAGGGCAGATGAACACATGGCTCAAGAGTTGAATCAAGAGGGAGGGTTTTAGATCCCTAGATCACTGGGACCATTTTGGGGAATGCAGAACATGTACAAAAGAGATGGTCTACACGTAAACCGTATTGGGGCTAACATCCTTGCTGGTAGGGTAGCTGGTGCTGTTGAGAAGTTTAAACTGATCTGGCAGCAGAAGGGTACACAGAATATTGATGAAACAGAGACAGATCATGCTCAGGCAAAGGAAGCAGGTCACAGTGACTTCAGCTATTTTGAGTGTCAAGAGAGTAAGGCAAGCTTGGATGGTCTTTAATGCTAGGAATGTAATAGGTAAGACTGATGAGGTAATAATGTGGATTGACATCTGGAAGAATGATATTGTTGCCATTACAGAAACATAGTTGAGGGAAGGGCTGGACTTGCAACTCAACATTGCAGGATAGAGGATCTTTAGGTGTGACAGAGGAGGGTGTAAAAAGGATAGTGGTGTAGCAGTATTAATTAAGGAGTCAACTATTGCAATAATGAGAAGTGATCTCTTGGAAGGGTCCTCAAATGAGGCTTTGTGCGTCGAACTTAGTAATGTTAAGCAGACAGTTACTTTACTGAGAGTACTATAGGCCCCTAAAGTGTCTGTGGGAAATAACAGAGTAACTATGTAGATAGACCGCAAAGGTGTGTCAGAGGAGGCAGATTTCTTGAATTATATCCATTTTGTATTAATATGTAGAAGGCCCAACAAGGGATGGTGCAGTGTTCATTTTGGGGAACAAAGCTATACAAGCGTTTCATGTGACAAAAGGTGTGGTGCTAGAAAAGCACAGCTCTGATGAAGAGCTTATGCTGGAAATGTTGACTCTCCTGCTGCTCGGATGCTGCCTGATCAGCTGTACTTTTCCAGCACGACATGTTTCGACTCTGATCTTCAGCATCTGCCATCCTCACTTTCTCCAAGCGTTTGATGTAGCAATGGGAGAGCATTTAGGTGATAGCGACCACAATACAGTACTGTTCAAATTTGTTCTGTACAAATAAAAAATGGCATGCAAGAGATGACATTGACTTGGAGGGAAGGCAGATTTTAAAAAAATAGACAAGATCAGGCCACAGTAGGCAGTGAAGTCCACAGTGAAGCAATGGAGGAGGGGGGAGTCCGGGTCCAACATGTACTCTTTAGAGGAGATATAAAAGGAATCATGGAATCATGGATGCCTCAGACAATTCAGGACTGGAGAATGGAGAAGTTTAGCAAGTCCAAAGGGAGCAAGTCAGCTGTGACCCTACAGGAGGACAGAAAATGCAGGAGGAAACTTAATAAGGCATTTAGATGAGCAAAAAGAGGGCATGAGAAAGGAATTGTCCACAGGAATAGAGAAACTCCTAAGATATTTCATAAATACTTTTAAAAGGAAGAGGTTAACCAGGGAAAGAGTAAGGCCATTCAAGCCGAAGGGGAGCAATCTTTTTGTGAAGCCGCAGGCTATTGGAAGCATGTTAAATGAATACTTCTGTTTGGTATTCAGTCCTGGAAAAGGGGAACAGAGGCATGGAATTCAGGAAAAGGAACTATGAGGAACTTGCACAACTTGACATAGGAAATATATTTGTATCAAATCCCCAAGTGTAGTTACCTGATTGTTACACTTACATACCTTTGTGTGAACTGTCTACATATTTGTTCCTGACTTTCCCGCAGACTCTTAGGGGGCAATTGACAATTCAGACTGTATAGATAATGATAGACTCAAGACTGATTCAAGTGGTTAGATAATACAAGTTCAAGTAAAATGTTGTTTTCCTGCATCTTCCCCAGAAGCAATGAAACCTTTCACCAAGTGAAATATTGTTCATTTTTCTTTCTTGTTTCCTTATTTAAGAAAGTTATTTATCTCTGTGTTTGAAGTATACTGGCAGGATGCTGGAAAAACACAACAAGCCAGGCAGCATCAGGAGGTGGAGAATTCAATGTTTTGGGTATTAACCCTTCTTCAGGGCTGGGGTGGGGGTGAGGGGAGCTGCAGATAAAGGTGGGAGGAGAGGTTTGGATGTGGAGAAGGGGGACTGGTGTGGTAGTTTTCGGTGAACACTGGCAGGGGGTATGGCCTGACTGGTTGATGGGAGGAACAATTCCGGTTGATGATTGGAAGGAAGTGTCATCAGATGGAATGGAAGGGAGGAGGAGGGGCTGGAAAGGGAGTCAGGGGATGGAAAGGGAGGTTACTTGAAATTGGAGAACTCAATGTTGAGTCCTACGGGCTGTAGGCTCCCCAGGTAGAAGATGAGGCATTGCTCCTCCAACATGTGCTCTGATTCGCTGTGCCAATGGAGGAAGCCAAGGATGGCCACGTTCGAGAGGGAATGGGAGGGAGAATTGAAATGGGTGGTGACTGGGAGGTCAGGTCGGCCCAAGTGGCCTGGCTGTCATGCTCCGTTCCTTAATTTTACATTTGGTCTCACCGATGTGGAGCCAGATGCAGTAAACTAGGTTGGAGGAGAGGCAGGTCTCACCTGGAAGGACTGTTTGGGGCCCTGGATGGAGGTGAGAATGGTGGTGTGCCAGCAGGCAGCAAGGGCTGGTGGGGAGTGTGGCGCAAATTAAGGAGTGGTAAAAGCAACGGTCCCTGCAGAAGGCAGATAGGGGTGGGGAGAGGAAGATGTTCTTGGTGGTGGGGTCTAATTGGAGTTGACGGACGTGTTTATAGATGATACGTTGGATGCGGAGACTGGTGGGGTGGAAGGTGAGGATAACGGGGACCCTGTATTTATTATGTTTGGGTGGCTGCATTTAGAGCAGTGAAGTGGGGAATGGAGGAGGTGCAGTGGAGGGCTGTCTGGAAGACAGAAGAGGAAAGGCACATTGTTCAAAATAAGGTGGACATCTGGGATTCTTGGGAATGGAATGTTTCCTTACCTGAGCAGATGCGACAGAGACGGCGAAATTGGGAAAACAGGCTGGAGATCTTGCAGGATACTGGGTGGGAGGAGGTTTAGTCCAGATAGTAATTAGAGTCTGTGGGTTTATACTGAAAAATGTGTTGCTGGAAAAGTGCAGCAGGTCAGGCAGCATCCAAGGAGCAGGAGAATCGACGTTTCGGGCATAAACCCTTCTTCAGAAATAAGGAAGGTGTGCCAAGCAGGCTAAAATAAAAGGTAGGGAGGAGGGACTTGGGGGAGGGGCATTGGGAATGCGATAAGTGGAAGGAGGTTAAGGTGAGGGTGATAGGCCGGAGAGGGGGTGGGGGCGGAGAGGTCGGGAAGAAGATTGCAGGTCAAGAAGGCGGTGCTGAATCCGAGGGTTGAGACTGAGATAAGGTGGGGGGGAGGGGAAATAAGGAAGCTGGAGAAATCTGCATTCATCCCTTGTGGTTGGAGGGTTCCTAGGTGGAAGATGAGGCGCTCTTCCTCCAGGCATCGTGTTGCCATGGTCTGGCGATGGAGGAGGCCAAGGACCTGCATGTCCTTGGCGGAGTGGGAGGGGGAGTTAAAGAGTTCAGCCACGGGGCGGTTGGGTTGGTTGGTGTGGGTGTCCCAGAGGTGTTCTCTGAAACGTTCCGCAAGTTGGCGGCCTGTCTCCCCAATGTAGAGGAGGCCACATCGGGTGCAGCAGATGCAGTAAATGATGTGTGTGGAGGTGCAGGTGGATTTGTGACAGATATTGAAGGATCCCTTGGGGCCTTTGAGGGAAGTGAGGGGCGAAGTGTGGGCGCAAGTTTTGCATTTCTTGCGGTTGCAGGGGAAGGTGCCGGGAGTGGAGGTTGGGTTGGTGGGGGTGTGGACCTAACGAGGGAGTCGCGGAGGGAGTGGTCTTTCCGGAATTCTGATAGGGGAGGGGAGGGGAGGGGAGGGAAATATATCCTTGGTGGTGGGGTCTGTTTGGAGGTGGCGGAAATGACGAAGGATGATACAATGTATCTGGAGGTTGGTGAGGTGGTAGGTGAGGACCAGTGGTGTTCTGTCCTGGTGGCGATTGGAGGGGCGGGGTTCAAGGGCGGAGGAGCAGGGAAGTGGAGGAGATGTGGTGGAGAGCATCATCAACCACGTCTGAGGGGAAATTGCGGTCTTTGAAGAAGGAGGCCATCTGGGTTGTTCGGTACTTTCTCTGTGGGTTTATGGTAAATGGTCACGCAAATTGACAATGTGGTTTAAATAAAAAGCATACAGCATGCCTGTCTTTATTGGTCAGGGAACTGAGTCAGGATGTCATGTTGCAGTTTGTAAGGCTTGGTTAGGCCACACTTAGAATATTGTGTTCAATTCTAGTCACCACATTACAGGAAGGATGTGGAGAGGGTGCAGAAGAGGTTTACCAGGATGCTGCCAGGACTAGAGGGTATGAGCTATAAGGAGAAGCTAGAAAAAAACTTGGGTTTTTTCTCTGGAGTGGCAGAGACTGAGAGGAGACTTAATAGAAATCTATAAAATTATGAGATGCATAGATAGGGTTAACGGTCAGAATTTTTTTCTCCTGGAGTTGAAATGCCTAATCCTGGGGGACATGCATTTAACGTAAGAGGGGGAAAGTTGAGAGGAGGTGAGGGGTAAATTTTATTTTTACTGTGGTAGGAGTTTGGAATGCATTGCCAGGGTGGTGGGGGCGGCTTAAGGGACTTTTTCGATCAGCACATAAATATGCGAGGAATGGAGGGATATAGACCAAGTGTAAGCAGAAGGAATTAGTTTAATTTGGCATCATGTTCGGCATAACATCGTGGCCTTATGTTCTACAGTTCGATGTTCTATGAGAACTGGTTTACCGCTTAACCAGACATTTCATTTTGTTGGTTCTGATTTGGATGGGGCTAAGCAATTTAACTGTTCCAAGCTGCACATAGTGAATTTTCTAGGGTGTACACTCCCCAGGAAACCAACCTTGGAGTTCTCTTACTGAAGACAGGCCTTTGTAGTACTCCTTTGCTGTCTTGAGTCCGCATACTGGCAGCAACTACAATGGCTTGTTGGCCCACATCCCGTAGAACATATTAGCCATTTGGCTGACTCTTGGCTTTGTTTTGGGTTTTGCAATGGGCTGACCTATAGGCCATCTGCTCAGGATACGCCCTGCATGAGGCTCCATGATTGCCTATACTCAAGTGGTGTTCCCCAAGCTCAATCAAACAGAACTTCCATAGGGATACCCTGTAGCTCACATGCTCCACTTAACACATTTTCTAAAGACAAAGCCACTTGTAATGCCTGTTTGAAGGCCAGTTGGGCTTCAGCCAGCAGGTGCTTTTGCTTGGTTGCATCACATATCAAATAATCCCTCAAGCATTTCATTCAAGGTTAACCGAAAACCACATGACAAATCCAATATTTTTAACCTTGTCAAAAATCCTGATACAAATTTCCTGGTTCTTGAGCTGCCAATTAAAATAGTATCTTAGAATTAGAGAGGGCTTGTGTTCCTTGACTAAATCCATCAACTCTTGCAAGGATTTAGTATCTGGTGCCTTGGGGAAAGTTAGAATCTTCATAACTGAAAATACTGCAGGTCCACAAGCAGTCAGAAGGATTGCCTCAATGTCATTTGCTTGGGAAAAAAAAACTTTTCTTTTACGTACTGGGCCCAGTCTTCAGCAGGATCGAACCAGCCCAGCTTCCCAAATAAAGGTATTATGCCTGAAATGCTTGCTCCATCTCAAGGACGACTGTTGTGAATGAAGTTTCTCTCATCGCCATGGAGATAACTGCGCAGAGACCAGTATCTCATCATCCAGTCACCCTTTATTTACACATGCACAGTGTATGGTTTCGGAACAGCCAACTCAGTGCCAATCCCAAGAATGAGGAGACTTTCTGAATTTCCTGTCTGTCTCTTTCAGCCAGGGCTACCTAATTGGCTCAGGTTAACAACCCCAGTCAAGGATCTCTTAGTCAGTGAGATCCACCTGGTCTTCATTCCAACCACTATAATTGGTTAGGCTGCAATTGTATGCAGCTCTGGTCACCACACAATTGAAAGGACATGATTGTGCTGGAGAGGATGTCATAGAGATGCACAGGGAATTGGAAGTCTCCATGATGAGGAGAGACTGGATAGACCGGGTTTGGCCTACCATCTTTATACTGTTCGACTCTGCACACTCAGCTCCTTATGGCAAGGAGTTCCAAGGACACTCAACCCTCAGAAGAAATTCTTCCTCATATCAGTCTTGAATTGTCACCCTTTTATACTGAGACAATGTGCTCTGGTGCTAGACTCTCACAAAGAAAGATATCCTTTCAGCATTTACCCATTATCAGAGAATTCCTACAGTGAGGAAAGAGGCCCTTTGACCCAACAGGTCCACACTGACCCTCCAAAGAATAATCCACCCAGACCTTTTTTTACCCCAGACTAATGCACCTAACCTATACATCTCTGAACACTATGGGCAATCTGAAAACAAACCTTCCAGCTCAGCAAGCAAACTTACATCCAGAACCTCAACCTGAGGGACAAATCTTTTCCAAACTTGTTAACTATGGGCAATTTAGCATGGCCAATTCACCTAACTTGCACATAGAACATAGAAAGGTGCAGCACAGGACAGGCCCTTTGGACCACGATGTTGTGCCGAGACTTAATCCTAATGTAAAATATAGTAACAACCTACACACCCCTCAACTCACTACTCTCCATGTGCATGTCCAGCAGTCACTTAAATGTCCCCAATGACTCTGCTTCCACCACCACAGCTGGTAACGCATTCCATGCATTCACAACTCTCTGCGTAAAGAACCTACCTCTGACATCTCCTTTGTATCTTCCTCCTAATATCTTCAAACTATGACTTCTCGTACCAGTCAATCTTGCCCTGGGGAAAAGTCTCTGGCTATTACTCTATCTATTCCTCTCATTATCTTGTACACCTCAACCAGGTCTCCTCTCTTCCTCCTTCTCTCCAAAGAGAAAAGTCCAAGTCTATTCAGCCTTTCTTCATAAGGCAAGCCCTCCAGTCTAGGCAGCATCCTGGTAAAACTTCTTTGCACCCTCTCCAAAGTCTCTGTATCTTTCCTATAGTAGGATGACCAGAACTGGACACAATATTCCAAGTGTGGCCAACCCAGGGACTTGTAGAGCTGCAGCAAAACCTCACAGCTCTTAAACTCTATCCCCCTGTTAATGAAAGCCAAAACACCATACGCTTTCTTAACAACCCTATCCACTTGGGTGGCAACTTTGAGGGATCTATGTACTTGCACACCCAGGTCCCTCTGTTCCTCCACACTGCCAAGAATCCTGTATTTAATCCTATATTCAGTATTTGAGTTCGACCTTCCAAAGTGCATCACTTCGCATTTATCCAGGTTGAACTCCATCTGCCATTTCTCAGCCCAGCTCTGCATTCTGTCAATGTCTCGCTGCAGCCTGCAGTAGCCCTCTATACTATCGATGACACCTCCAGCCGTTGTCTCATCTGCAAATATACTAACCCACCCCTCAACCTCCTCATCCAAGTTATTTATGAAAACTACAAAGAGCAGAGGCCCAACAACAGAGCCCTGTTGGACCTCACTCAACACTGACCTCCAAGCAGAATACTTTCCATCTACAACCACTTCTGTCAGCCAATTCTGAATCCAGATTGCCCAATCTCCCTGTCTCCCATACTTCCTGACTTTATGAATGAGCCTACCATGGGCAACCTCATCAAATGCCTTGCTGAAGTCTATATATACCACATTCACTGCTCAACCGTCGTCGACCTGTCTTGTCACCTTCTCAAAGAATTCAATAAGATTTGTGAGGCATGACCTGCCCTCACAAAGCCATGCTGACTGCCTATAATCACACTATCCTTTACCAAATAGTTATATCCCTCAGAATTCTTTCCAAAACTTTGCTGGCCACAGACGTAAGACTGACTGGTCTGTAATTGCCAGGGATTTCCCCATTGCCCTTCTTGAAAAGAGGAACAACATCCACGTCCTTCCAATCCTCCGGTACGACTCCTGTAGAGAATGAGGAGGCAAATATCCTCACCAGCGGCTTAGCAACCTCCTTTCTCGCTTCCCGGAGCAGCCTAGGATAAATCTGGTCTGGGCCTGGGGACTTGTTAATCTTAATGTTTTCCAAAATTTCTAGCACATCAACTTCATCAAATCTTGGTCTGGTCAAGACTGTATCCCAGCTCCTCAAAGTTTTCATTCACAACAAGGTCCCTTTCCTTGGTGAAAACCGAAGCAAAAAACTCATTTACGGCTTCCACTATCTGCTCAGACTCCACGCACAAGTTCCCTCCGCTATCCCTGATCAGCCCTACCTTCTCCCTGATCATTCTCTTATTCCTCACATATGAGTAAAATGCCTTAGGGTTCTCCCTAATCCTTCTTGCCAAGCCTTATTCATGCCCCCTCCTGGTTCTCCTCAGTCCATTTCTGAGCTCCTTTCTAGCAAGTCTATAATCCTCTAAAACTGTACTCGATCCTTGCTTCCTCCACCTTACGTAAGCAGCCTTCTTCCATTTGACGAGAAGTTCCTCTGTTCTTGTCATCCAAGGATTTTGGGAGGAAATCCATGCAGACACAGGGACAATGTGCAAACTCTGCACAGACAGACACTTGAGGCTGGAATTGAACCCGGGTCCCTGGCGCTCTGTGGCAGCAGTGCTAACTACTGAGCGACCGTGCTGTGCCATCCAATGAAGAATCCTATGTTTGTCGATTAGTTCACCTCTCATTCTTCTAAACTCTAGTGAGTAGACCTGCTTAGCCTTCGCTCATAAGACAATTCCCCTGTACCAGGGATCATCCTGGTGAACTGATTCTGAAGTTTCTGTTGAAGTGTTATCTTTCCTTGAATGGGATCAAAACTGCTCACAGTACTCCAGATATGGTCTCAACAGCACCCCGGAAGACTTCCCTATTCTTATGCTTCAACCCTCTTGAAATCAGGGTCAACATTCTATTAGCCTTCTTGATTACCTGCTGTACCTGTGTGCTAACTTTGTGTTTTGTGTACATGTACCACCAGTCCCTTTTGTGGTGTAGCTTTCTGCAGTTTTCTCCATTTAAATTATTTATTTTCATGCTCCCTTCTAAAATAGATAACTTCACATTTTCCCACGTGATACTCCATTTGCCAATTTTTTTTGTCTACTTACCCGCCCTATCTTTCTCGTAAATTGTTTGTATCCCTGTCACAACTTGCCTTTCCACCTATTTTTTGTGGAATCTGCAAAATTTGGCTAGAGTGCATTCATTTCCTTCTCCCACATCATTAATATATATTTGCAAACAGTTGTGGTCCCAGAACTGAATTCTGTGGAACTCCCCTTGAAAAACAAACCCCTATTCCCACTTGCTGTTTCCTGCCCATCAGCCTATTCTCTATCCACGCCAATGGTCTGTGAGCTTGTGACTTAACCTTTTTGAGGTACTTTGTCATAAGCCTTTTGGAAGTCGAAATACAACACATCAACTGGTTCCCCTGTACTCTGGTCAATATTCTCAAAACTCTAATAAATTAGACATATTGTTTCTTCCATGAACCCATGCTGTCTCTGCTTGATTAGGTTATGATTTTCCAAATGTGGTGCTATTACTTCATTAATAATCAATTCCTGGGGGGATCCATGATGGCGGCGACCCAGCAAGTCTGAGTCTATAGTGCTCCTCCCAAGACCTGGGCAAAGTGGGTCACCCACCCCCACCACACTCACCAAATCATTCAAAATAGTTTTTACTTAATGTAGTTAGTTGCTTAGTACTGCATTTAAACAATTTAATCTCCAGTAAAAATGACTAAAAGGAAGGGAGCCCGCAGCTCTCAGCAAGCAGGAACCCCTCCCCCACCCTCTCCTTCAGCAGCAGAGGCATCTGCAGCCACCCCAGGGGACTTATCTACGGTGGCGAGCCTCGTGGAAATCATCTCCAAACTCGATGCGAAGATCAACGCCTTCATCGAAGAGTCCCAGAACCGATGGGAGTCACTCTCGGCCGCGCTACAAAACCATGACCAAGACATCAAGGAAATTGAGCACCGAGGCGGAGAGGCGGAGCTAAAGGCTCCGAAACCACAGCAGAATCGGCCGTGGATCGGGTCCGGACTCTCAAACAGCGAGTTTGCTGGGCCTTCCTGAATGGGAAGAGGAAGGCCAGCTTACAATGTTCCTCAAACAATGGCTTCCACAGCTTTTAAATCTGGAGGATGGATCAGGCCAGGTAAGGGTGGAATGGGCCTACTGGATTGCAATACGTGGGCCCGGCTCGAACCAGTGCCCCCCGCCCGATCCTGTCCCAGCTGCAGAGCTAAAGGAGAGGCAGATACTCTTCGAAGCTTCTGGAAATCTTGGGAAAGATTCCCAAACCATGATTTATAAAGGATCCAAGATTATGTTATTCCAGGACTTTTCCCCAGCTCTGGTCTGAAATAGGAAGGTGTTTGATGAAGCGAAGAAGTGTTTAAGGGGCTTAAATATTCAGTACTCCTTGCACTACCCAGCAACGCTACGCTTTAACCATGAAGGGTCCGTGTATAACTTCGGATCGCCAGAAAAGGCCAAGGAATTTTTGGACTTTCTTAGATAAATTGTAAGAGTTAATTGATGTCGTTTTGCTCTCCCCCCACTCTGGTTTACATCCCCCTTTTTAAAATATTAATCCCTTTTTTTAACCTTACTGTTTAATATTATCTTTGGGGGTTAGGGAGAGGGATTTATTTATTTATTCTCTACTTAGCAATTTTCTCCTCCCTTTTTTTATATATATGCTGGGTGGTCTAGTTAATGTTGGTGGGGGGAGGTGGTTACCTTATCCTGTTTTATTTATGTCTTTAGGAGCGGGTTTGTTTTCCCCTGTTATTTTGTATTATTATATTTAATTATTACTTGTTGAGGTTGTAATTTTATAGTTATATATGTATATACATGGTATTAACATTACCAAATATATCCAGGTGTTGGTGTGGGTGAGGGGTCGGGGTACGGTGCTTACTGTTAACTCTAGTTCTGTAGTATATTTGAATTCTTCATCCTATCGAGGAGCGCCTGGGTCAAGGGTGGGGCACTGGTTGGGAGAGGATACGATGGACTGTTGGAAAGGAAGTGATACCTCCTGGGAACAAGGGGGGAAATCTCCATTTAAATACATTTTATACTTTTTTTATTTAGAAATAGTTTTTTATTATATCGATATGACTGTATTAAAGAGCCTTTATTTTTGTGAATTTTATATGCTCTATGCTCGGGATGTTCTGGATAGGGTTTCCCCTCCAGAGGGGTCTCGGACTTGCCCGGACGATTATGGTTGATCAGTCGGTTAAGTGGTGCACCTGGAATATCAAGGGGAGTAATTCACCAATCAAAAGGAAGAAAATATTATCAACCCTCAAGAAAGAAAGGGTCGATATAGCTCTCCTACAGGAGACACACTTATTGGATAAAGAACACTTGAAATTACGACAGGGTGGATTTGGTCAGGCCTTTTTTTCTTCTTTCAGCTCAAAAAGCAGGGGAGTTGTTATTCTTGTTCGGAAGAATTTCCCTTTCAAAATCCTAAATCAGATAATCAGATATATTCTGATTAAAGCCCTTGTAAATGGAGAGGAATATGGGATCTTAAATTTGTATTGCCCCCGCCACATCCTTTTTAAATTTATAACTGAAGCCTTCTCAAAATTGATGGCTCTCGGTGCTCGTCATACAATTATAGGGGGAGATTTTGATTGTATTATGGACCCGGAAATAGATAAGATTCCCTAGAGTACTGCAGGAATATCTCCCAGATATAGACAATTGGTGGATTTGAACAAAGAATTAGGACTAGTAGCTGTATGGAGATGTCTTCATCCATAGGGCAGAGATTCTTCTTTTTATTCCAATCCATATAAATGTCATACCAGAATCGATATGTTTTTTGCCCCCTCGATTTTTTCAAAATTCCATATCATCCTGTAAAATAGGCAGTGTAGCAATTTCTGATCACGCTGCTGTATATATGGAAATCAAGGCAAGGAACAATGAGACATCCCCCCACCCCCCCCCCCCCCCCCCCCACCCCCACCCCAGGTATTGACGTATGGACCCCTTTCTGATGAAAGACAGTAAATTTGTAAAGTATTTCTCTCAAGAATTTAAAACTTTTTTAGAAATTAATTTGGGTACGGCTAGCAACCCATCAATGATGTGGGCGACCATCAAGGCTTATGCGCGAGATTTGAACATCTCATACTGATCGACCCAGAAAAAATTAAAGGGAGAACAACAGCGTCTGCTCGAAGCTCGCTTAAAAGTGGCTGAAACAGCATACGCTGACAGACCTTCTGTTATCAAATTACAAAGGATTACGGCCCTTAGGACAGCTCTAAGCACCACACTTATCCAAACGGCTAAGAGGGAAATATTGTTTGCAAAACAAAGGCTTTATGAATTTGGCGATAAACCAGGTAGATATTTAGCATTTCTCGCAAAGAAAAAGAAGGCCCCTCAAACTATCACATCTATCAAGGAAAGTACGGGTATTCTGACTCACGATCATAAAAGGATTAGTGCAATCTTTAGAAAATTTTATTCTGATTTATATAAATCGCAGGATTGCGAAGACAGGACTAGGAGGATGCAATCATTTTTTAAAAACCTGACCTTTCCAGACCTAACTCCGGAACAGGTATCGGTCTTGAATGTTCCCTTAACAATCCAAGAAATACTTGACGCAATCAGGCAACTTCAGAGCGGTAAGGCACCCGGCCCAGATGGCTTTCAAGCTGAATTCTATAAAGAATTTACAGGAATATTGGCTGGTCCACTTATGGACATGTATAACTATTCATACAGCCATGGCTGTCTCCCGCCTTTGCTGAAAGGGACGAATATCTCTCTTATCCTTAAAAAAGGAAAGGACCCAGAAGATTGGGCGTCATACAGACCAATATCCTTGCTAAATGTAGATTTTAAAATCCTCTCTAAAACGTTAGCATTGAAGCTAGAAAGGGTATTGCCACATATCATAAAGGAGGATTAGATGGAGTTTATTAAGGACCGTAGATCATCCAATAATGTCAGAAGGGTTTTGAATGTGATTCAAGCCTGTCATCAGGGAAAGATACCAGGAGTAGTAGTTTCATTAGACGCGGAAAAGGCATTCCATAGGGTTGAATGGTCATATTTGTTTTATACATTGGAAAGGTTTGGCGTTGGACAGGTGTTTACCAAATGGGTCTCAACATTGTATAGTGATCCCAAAGCAGTTGTGGTTACCAATGGATTAGGCTCGGATAGCTTCAGTGTGGGTAGGGGCTGCCGTCAGGGATGTCCTCTCTCACCATTGCTATTTACGCTAATAATCGAGCCACTAGCAGAAGCTATACGGGCTGACCCTAATATAACAGCCCCGAGGATTGGTACAGGTAAACATAAAATTACCCTTCATGCAGATGATGTTCTCCTATCCCTCAGTAATCCCCTGATGTCCGTGCCTCGCTTAATCCAAGTTATTAATATATTTAGTGTATTTTCAGGCTATAAAATTAATTTCTCAAAATCGGAGGCTATGCCAATGGGTGGCCTTGCTAGTATATCCCACTTATTGGACGGATCCCATTTTCCCTTTCGTTGGTCCCTGGAGGGTTTCTTATATCTAGGCATCTTTGTTACCCCAGTATTTGGTCAGTTATACAAGGCTAACTTTGTGCATTTACTGGAAAGGATAAGGCAGGGCCTCCAGCGATGGGGAGACCTTCCAATTTCCTGGCTGGGTAGAATAGCACTAATTAAAATGAATGTCCTGCCCCGTCTCCTATATCCTATGAGAATGCTTCCGGTGATGCTGCCGAGGCTGGCACTACGTAAATTGTATGGCTGGTTGGGTTCCTTTATCTGGAATCATATAGACAGCCCCTCATTAAGCTGAAGAAGCTACAGCTTCCACAGGCAAGGGGAGTATTGGATTTCCCAGATTTTAGGAAATATCAGTTAAGTTCCCTTTTAAGTTACAAAGCTGATTGGGTCTTGTCTGACCTGCAATCAATCTGGCTGGACATCGAGGTTTCTCAAGTAAAATGCCCACTTATTAACCTTTTATTTTCAGACAAGAGGAAAATCATTACGGATCACTGTAAAAACCCTATAATACGAAACACAATTAAAGCTTGGAATATAATGCGGCAAAATGAGGGCAACTCACATAAAACATCCCCCTGTGCTCCGATAGTGGGAGCATGGGGATTTCAACCGGGGTTTACAGACGCCACTTTTAAACTCTGGAGATCCAGGGGTATCTCATGTTTAGGGGACCTATTTAAAGATGGGGTCTTGATGTCTTTTGAACAGTTACGTCAGAAATTTGGATTACCTAATGGAGACCTCTTTCGATACTTCCAAATTCGAGACTACAAACAGAAGAAGACTACGTTATTAGATAGTCTTTATAAATCAGATAGAGAACGTAGAGTGCTATGGTCAATGGGGGCATCTTCCGTCAGCACTATTTATCATTTATTACATGATGAAGTATCGGGAGATATGAGCAATCTGCTTAAAACATGGGATCAGAATTTGGGGCTGGAAATCTCTTTAGAAACGCAGAATGACATTTTGGAAAACGCCAGAAGAATCACCATCTGCAACAGAACTCAGGCCATTCATTGAAGATACTTCATAGGGCCCATATGGCACCTGACCGATTGGCAAAATTTAAGGCAGGAGCATCTCCAATGTGTCCCAAACGTAAAATAGAGTTGAGCACTCTTGTACATTGCTTATGGACCTGTCATAAGATCCATAGATATTGGACTAAAGTAGCAAGTGCTCTGACAGAAATCTTAGGAACGGAAATTAGAGTGGACCCTATTTCTCTCCTTTTGGGCTTTTCGAACATACCCTCCCTGGATGTGCACGGGAAGAGATTATTTTCTATTCTCTCTTTCTGTGCAAAGAAAAATATTTTGGTAAACTGGGTGGCTGAGGGTCCCCCTGGACTTTCGAATTGGCACAGATTAATCATGGAATGTATTCCCCTTGACTTCCTTACAAATATGGTGCACCAAAAAACTGCAATATTCCATAAAATATGGCAGCTCTTCTTGAATTACATAAATACAGATATTTCGGCCATCCTAACAAGGGCTTTTATTTAATTGAGATGGCGAACCTGGCTGGTCCAGGGCCCCTTGGGAGAGGAATCCCGCATGAATATGGGTTTTGTTATGATTTGATGTTAATACATTTTGATGTATCTCACTACCCAATTTCTGTGTTATCTGTCGTTTTTTTTCTTCTTTGAATAATCTAAAAGACTTAATTATACACTCTGGTTAGTTGTAGGTTAGATTAGCAGTTAGTTGAGTTTTGTTTTTTTCTCTAGGTATCTTTTTTTTGTTTGATAAATTTTGGTTATTATTTATTTAAGATTTAATTGTATATCAATGTTTATACTTGGGTTTTTTTTATTTGTAAACTTGTAAAAATGTTAGATTTTCAATAAAAATATCTATTTAAAAAAATCAATTCCTAGATTTTTCCGACAACAGACTTTAGGCTAATCAGCTTAGAGTTACCTGCTTTTTGCCTCTTTCCATTTTTGAATGTGGGTGTCACATTGATAATTTGTCAAATGTCTGGTACTTCTCCAGAATCCGAAGATTTTTGGAAAATTACAAACAATGCATCCACTATCTATTTCTAGCTATTTCTTAAAGGATCCTAGAATGCAAGCCAACATGACTTATTTCCCTTTTGCTCCATTAGTTTGTCCAATATTGCATCTGTAGTGATGATGATGACACTTAATTCCTCCCTATACCTTTTAGTATTAATGGGATGATTGAAGTATCTTCCATTGTAAACAGTAATGCACAATCTTAAACTCCATCCTTTGACAAATAAAGGCAAATGTACCAAGCCTACTTAACCACTTTAGCTGCCTGTCCTGGTACCTGGAGGGACCAGAGTACATGAACATTGAAATCCCTATCATCCTTGCGCTTCCCAAGGTCCTACCATTCATCATGTATTCTGAGGAGTGGAATTAATCTGCATTTAGAGAAACAGAACTTAATCAAGAACAGTCACCATGTCTTTAAGGAGAAGTCATGTCTGACTACCTTGATTAAATTCTTTGAAGAGGTGAGTAGCACATAGATGTGGGTATTGGTTTTGATGAAGTTGACTTTTTTTAAGTTTTAAGGTAGTTATGGATAAGGATAAGACTTAGTGAAAGTGCTAAGTTGGGGAAAGTCTAATTACAACAGTAGTGGCAGGAAATTAGATTGGAGAGAGTCTGTTTAAAAATTAATCGACATCTGACATATGGGCGTCTTTTTAAAGACTAGTTGATCAGAGTTCAGGATCAGCTTGGGTGGTACAGTTAGCACTACTTCCTCACAGTGCCAGGAACCCAGGTTCAATTCCAGCCTTGGGTGACCGTGTGGAGTGTGCATGTTCTCCCTCTGTCTGCATGGATATCTGCCTGGTGCTGTTTTTTTTCCCACAGAGCAAAGATGTGCAAGTTAGATGGACTGGTCATGCTAAATTGCCTCAGTGTCCAGCTTAGATGAATTAACCATGCTACATGTGGGATTGCGGGGTTGGGGTTGGTAGGATACTCTTCGGAGGAGTGTTGTAGACTTGATGAGCTGGAGCACCTTTATCTGTGCTGTTAGGGTTCTATGTTCCTGTGAGGAGAGAAAATAAGGATGGCAAGTTCAGTAGCTAAGTCCCCAGGGCTTGATGGGATAAATCCCTGAGACTGAAAGAAGCAAGAGAGGAGATTGCTGACGTCTTGATAGAGATCTTTAGCCACAGCTGAGGTCCCAGTTGAAATAGTCAATATTATTCCTTTGTATAAGAAGGACAGCAATGATAAGCCAGTAAATTGTAGGCCAGTGAGCCTTACATCAGCGGTAGGAAATTATTTGAGGAGAATGTTTGGGATAGAATTTACTCACATTTGGAGAAGAATGGACTTATTAGGAATAGCATGGTTTTATGCAGGGGATAACTTGTCTGACAAAATAGATTGAATTTTTGGAGGATGTGACGTTTCGAGCAAAAGCCCTTCATCAGGTATTCCTGATGAAGGGCTTTTGCCCGAAACGTCAATTTTCCTGCTCCTCGGATGCTGCCTGATCTGCTGTGCTTTTCCAGCACCACTCTAATCCAGAATCTGGTTTCCAGCATCTGCAGTCATTGTTTTTACCAAGTTTGAGGTGATGTATTCTGCAAGGTCAAATGTGAAAGTACCAGTAAGTGGCAGGATCCTTTGGAGCACTGATAGGTAAAGGATTTTGGGGTCCAAGCCCATAGCTTCCTGAAAGTGGCATCACAATTGGATAAGGTGGTGAACAAGGTGTACACCGTGCTTGCCTTCATCGGTTAGGGCATTGAGTATAAAAGTTGGAAAGTCATGTTTGCAGGTGTATAAAACTTCAGTTAGGCCACATTTGAAATATTTTGTGCAGTTCTGGTCGCCACACATTGGAAGGATATGGAGGGTGCAAAAGAGATTGACCTGCACATTGCCTGGAATGGAGTCTATTAGCTAGAAAGAGAGGTTGGATAAACATGGATTGTCTCCACTAGAGAGTCAGAGATTGAGGGGAACCTGACAGAAGTATATAAAAGTACATGGCATGGGTAGGGTAAATGCAGTCTTTTTCCCAAGGTGGAAATGTCAACTACTAGGATGCATAGTTTTAAGGATGAGGGGAGAAGTTTAAAGTAGAAGTCTGAGGGAAGTTGTTTATACAAAGGGTGGTAGGTGCCTGGAACACACTGCCAGGGGAGGTGGTAGAAGTAAGTATAATGGTAATGTTGACGAGATGTTTAGACAAATACATGAATAGACAGGGAATAGAGGGATATGAACCATATGCAGGCAGATGATATTAGTTGAGAATGGCATCATGGTCAGCAAAGACATGGTGACCGAAGTGCCTGTTCTTGTGCTGTACTATTACATGTTCTTTTGCTACATCCTAAACAATTTTTGACTATACTCGTTGGAGTTTAGAAAAATGAGAGGCGATTTCATTGAAACATCCAGGATTCTTAAGGGACTTGACAGGTAAGTGCTGAGATGAAATTTCCACTCTGGGGACATAGTTTCAGACTTAAGGGACCCAATTTAAGACTGAGATGAGGAAGAAACATTTTCTCAGAGGGTTGAGATCTTTGGAACTCCTTGTCACCATGAATTATGGGGGAGGACTCCTTGTGTATATTTAAGATAGATTCTTGGTCAGAAAAGGCAGGAAAATGGATGTGAGGAGTGTTGGACCATCCATGATCCCAGTGATCAGTAGAGCAGGTTCAAGGGCTTGAATTGACTCCTCCTGTTCTATGATTTTAATGGTCTTGTGGTCCAATCTATGCAGCTGTGTAAACCATGCTTACAATGAGTGTCACATTACTTGTTTTTAAAAAGTATAGCAATCTTTCAACAACATTTCATTTGTAAAACAGTTATTTTCCCATATTACTCCAAAATCAAAAGTACAGAAAAATTAAAATTGTTATTAATCTGTGAAAAGAGTTTTGATAAGCTTGGGTTGTTTTCCTCCGAGCAAAGAGGATGTGGAGGGCAATTGAGCTGATTGAGGTGTACAAAATTATCAGGTAGGTAAGGAATAGGGTAGATAGATAAGATAAATATGAATGAATATTTCCTCTTAGCAGAGCAATCAACAATTAAGGAGTATAGATTTAAGGGAAAGAGCAGATGGTTAGAGGAGATTTAAGGGAGGATAATTTTCACCCAGAGAGTGGCGGTGGGGGTGGGGAGGTGTTGTGGAACTCTCTGCCTTAAAGAGTGGAACGACAGTAGATAGACACTTGATGATTGGTGTGAACAGAATTCCTTACTGTAAAACTCTATGGGCTGATTCTTAACATTTTTGGATAAGTTTGTAAGCTTCACAAATGGGTTCTTGCCATGTTACCCCGAGCATTTTTGTGCCATATCTCATTAAACTCACCTTATTATCTACCTCCTGTCGCTGTCGCTGTCACCCAATTCCAGCCCTGTCTTGCCATTTGTTGTTCCCTCAAACTGTAGCACTTCCAGGGAATCCTGGAATTGACCAGCATTCCTGAACCCAGTGCTATCTTTAAAAGACAATTATGAACACAGACTGCTGATCAAACGGCCCTGACATTTGCCCTGGACATGGCAGGTAAGGGGAAATTTGTGCCCTACTTTACATCTGCGGACCTAGAGGACCTAGTGGACAGGGTGATGCAGAAATAAGAAACTCTCTCCCCCCAAGACCAGAAGAGGAGATACAAGACCACAACAGAAATGCACAGCAGTTTTGGATGGAAGTCAATGACGTCTCCAATGCACCAGTGTATGTCTCCCCATCTTTATTCAGAAACCTGTGAAACCACCCACCAAATTAACCATGCTGTTTTGACATCTTTCCAAATCTTTCAACAAATTCTCTCTTCTATCTCTGTGGCCATGTAGAGGCCTGTAGCTAACCCCCAGCATTGTGATTTCACCATTCCTATTCTTGTGTTCTACCCATACTGACTCGCTGCATGAGTCTTCTGATGTATCCTCCCTCTGTAGAGCTGTGAGATACTCCTTTGCCAGTAATGCAACACCCCAACCTCCTCTTTATCCCCATCTGTCATGCCTAAAACATCTAAATGCTGGGATATTCAGCTGCCAGTCCTTTCTCGCTTTCAGAGAAGTCATCGTAATTGCAATAGTGTCATAGTTCCAAAAACTAACCAAAGCTCTAAGTTCATCTACCCTGCCTATTCTGTTAACCACACCAAAGGGGCTGCTGTCTCATCAGAGAGAGAAGCAACTGGTGGTGATTTAACCCAAGATCCACCAGACCTCAGGCGAGGGAAGAGCTTGAGAGGGAGAGTCCTTCATGATAACCTCAAACTGCTGATAGGAATTGAAATCACACTGCTCTATAAACCAAAGATCCAGCCAACTGAACTAAACCAATTCCCCCTGCCTATTATACTTCTCACATTGATATTGCATTTTAGACCATGCCCTGTGCTCTTTTCAGCAGCATTCTTAGTCATGTTTGCCTTGGTTTCTACCTTTCCCTCAATTTCTGTATCTACTGCTGTACACCTCCAGTTCCCCTCCCTGAAACACTAGTTTAACCTCCCCAAACACAACCAAATCTAACCTTCACCCCCACCCCCACTCCTCCATGAAATAGCTATTTTTGAGGTCCTACATTTCAACTTTCTTCCTCGTTCTCTATATTCTGGTTTTAGGACCTCATTTCTTTGTTTTTTAATCCAATGTCATTACCAACGTGTACCATGACCAATGTTTGCCTCCCACCTGCAGAATGTTCTGCAACCATTCGGAGACATCCAGGACTATAGCATCAGGGAGGAGACCATCCTGGACTCCTGTTTGCGGCCACAGAAATACCTATCTAGTCCTTTTACGATTGAATTACCTATAACTATCGCATTTTTATGTAATTTTCCCTCCCTTTACAGCAGAGCCAATCATAGTGCCATGAATTTGGCTGCTGCTGTTATCTCCTGAGAGGCCATTTCCCTCAGCAGTATCCAAAACCATATGTCTGCTTTGCAGGAGATTCATGTACTGCCTGTTTAATGCTCCTGCTCTGCATCATGGTTACCTATTCCCTTCCTTCCTGTCTGTGGAGTCTGAGTCTTCTGTATGACCACCTCTCTATACATGCTATCCATTGTATTCAGGTTATCCTTATTAATATTTAAAGAACAATTCTCATAACTGTCCCAAACCATCTCTCTTTGTTTAGTACATTCTACAGAAACATGATCTGTCTATACTGATGCTATAATCTTAGATATCTATTTCTTTTCCTGATACCTCCTTTTCTGAAGATTCGTTAGACATTCTATTCCTAATGAAGGGCTTTTGCCCGAAACGTCGATTTTCCTGCTCCTCGGATGCTGCCTGAACTGCTGTGCTTTTCCAGCACCACTCTAATCTAGAATCTGGTTTCCAGCATCTGCAGTCATTGTTTTTGCCTATTCCTATTACCTCAGTTGGTCTCCCAGTTAAGTCCAGAAATTGGTTTTGGTATGTAAATCTCAATATAATGGAAGCATATTAGTTAATTTTGTATCTTTTTTTTGCTTCCAGCCTTTCTCCTTTATCACATTAATATCCTTCTGTATACTCCCAAAAAATTGCTTCTTCCATCTGCAAATTCCAATCCTCCAATTTCTTTGTCGATTTCCATATTAACATCTCCTCACCTGTAACTGTCTGTGCAAGATAGCAAAGCTATCCAGCAGCACTGCTGCTTCTTTGATTAGTTATTTTTTCCTACTTAATACTCATCCAAATGAGTTTTCAAGTTTGTAGGATTACTATTTCTGAATTCTTTTATGCACATAAATTCCCTTACATTCTCAAAGATTTTCTCTAGCGTGAGTGATCGTTCCCCTTTGCAAATTTTACCTATGTCTGAGTAGGGATCATTTTTGTAGGATTCCATTTTAAGTCCAGGCACAGACCCAGAAATATTGAGCATTGGATATTTGATAGCTTCATATGCTGCAGATTATTCTTCTGACACACTGGTGCTCTCAGTCATAGTTCTACATATCAAGCAGTCTGTAACATTAAGGTCCAAATATGTTTTGACCACTTTATCTGTCTCTTTACCTTCTCAAATGAGATAAATACCTTTTGTACCATCCTCTGTTAACTTAGGACTAAATGTAGATCCTTAATTAAATGAAATCCCTCTTTGGAATCAGAATGTATAATCCATAATATTATCTCTTTCCTTCCTTTCAGCTTTTTTTTTTGACTAATTCATGTTCTGTACACTTCCTGTCTCTTTAGTGTTCAAGTTTTCTAAAATTCTATTTTTCCTGTTCTCTTTGTCCTTGTTCATTTTTTCCATATGTCTGTGTTTTTTCTTTATCTTCCCTTTACATATCACCTGTTCTTAACTTTATGTCCCACACTCCACATTCTGCTTTTCTTTGTCCTCACTTGCCACTTTGCTGTTTTCCTTTTTTCTCTCTGTTTACTTCTAAATCAAGTTTATTTTCATTTCTAACAGTTCCTTAGCTAATTCCAGCTGTGACATCCCAATTTCATCTTCCTTTTCTATCAGTTCTAAATGTTGGATAATCATTTGAAGCATCTCAACATTATAACATCTTGCTTTTGCTTGTACAATTTATCTGCTAACTCTCTCAGTTTAGCTTTAGTTGATTTTTAAAAAACATCACAGTTATGTCTTTAACTTCCAAAACCTCTTTGCAACTTGCAAATCTGTCTTCAAACTCCATTCAATAAAGCACCACACACGGCTGTCCAGAACCATCACATACAGATTACTTTATAAAGAAAGCCACAGATCCCTCTTAAATCCAATGAATTTTAGTCTGCAAGAGCCCCAATTTGTAATGATCCCAATTGATGTTACATCTGGACAAATCAAATCCTCAATTAAAATCTGGTTTACTGGATCTAATTTTATTTTCTTCTGCGCTTAGAGTTCATTGTTTTCAATGAAACACAAACACACAATGTTGCAGATCTGGTTTTAACAATAAAACAGAAGTTTACTGTGCAAACAAAATAAGATCTTTTTTAAAAAAAAACAAGCTTTTTTTTTAACAACAAAAAAATAATGCAATTTGAAACATTTTAAACATTCGGTGCAAAGTTATAACATCTATCAGAACATCATCACGTTGCAGTATTCAAATACCGATGAGTTTGCTTCCCTATCACAGCTATACATGTAAGTTAACTATTTATTTCCCAATCTTAGGAATTTGGGTAGTCTCTTTCTTGATGAGTCACTCATTGACCTTTGTTTAGAACCTTGATGGGATTTTTTTTAAACTGTGAAAATCTAAGGTCAACAGTTCTGGTCTGGAACTTGCAAACTAAAATCTTTACACTGAGTTAAGATCCTAACAGTTCTAAACTGTCTCCTTTATTCAGGGGAAGTTGTTTTACACTTCTGACTTCAACTAGAACCTACATCCAGAAAAACAAAAGCTTTAGAAACTGTGGATTATGTTCTCTGCACAACAACAAAATCCTGATTCTTCTAAATAGACAGTAAGTTAATGCTCTTACACCTTTATTCTTCTCATTCATAAACCTCTCTGAATGTGGACAAATTCCTATTATAATCCCAGGGACTCCCACTGTCATACCTTTTTTAAAAAAGAAAATGCTGGCTTCAGAAATACTGACAAGTTAATCATTGAACCCACTCATATATGCATACCAAAACACATATGCCACTAGTTGAAAATCCAAGCTCTAAACTAAATGATATTACAATACATATGTAAATTTTATATCTTGGTTCACATTATCAAGACAATAACTTGAAAAATCTTTATTATAAGTCTTTTTCATTCAAATTCAATGTAGTTTACTTCCTATAGCAAAATGTGTAGATCCTATTATACCATGTATTTAGGAGATAACTGCTCTATTTTCTTTTACAGGAGGCTGTTGTATTTCATTAATTAGATTTGATAGTTTTGGTGGTTTCATGAGCCAAACTATACATATCCAATAGAATTTAATAATGAGGTATTCTAGGATTTCAATGATAGTGATTACGCTTCCACCACAGAATAGGCCAAGTTGACCCCCGACGTCACCTGTGAAAAATAGATGGAAATAATGCAATGAATAAAATTAACAGCTATCTATAAAGTAGAAAATTGTCTTGACTTATTATGTCCTGTTAACATGACCGCTGAATAAATATTTGTGCACTACATTACTGTAATTTAACATTTTATTACTTGAAATTTTCTCTTTTCACGTGCAAAGTAATTTTTACCAAAAAAACTCATTAAACTGAGGCATCAAATTTCCAATATTCTTTCATTTCACCTATTAAGTCACTGGTGTGGTCTATGGTGGGTTGCCTAGTTTAATGCTTACTGTTTGAATTCAGGTAATGATCAGAATTTTGAGATGGAAATGTAAATAGACTAAAATTACTCATTTATTAGGCTATAATCATGCAGTCAGGAAGTGCTGCTCAAGTTGTTCTATTCCAGGAGAAGCTTTGCTCTAACTATATTCCTTCAAGAGTCTCAGCATTCACAAACGCCCAGCAGCATGAAGTTGCAGGACTTCCTTATTAAGCATCTACTAAACATGTCACAAATCTTAGGGCTTGTACCTTTAAGTGATAGAGTTCTACAATCATACAACATGGAAACAGACCCTTCGATCCAACTCATCCTTGACCTAGTCCCATTTGCCAGCATTTGGTCCATATCCCTCTAAACGCTTCCTGTTCATATGCTTATCCAAATGCCTCTTAAATGTTGTAATTGTACCCACTTCCACCACTTTCTCTGGCAGCTTGTTTCATACACATACCACTCTCTACGTGAAAAAATTGCCGCTTAAGTCTCTTTTAAATCTTTCCCCTCACACCTTAAACCTGTGTCCTTTAGTTCTGGAAAAATACCTGGGATACTCACCCTATCTGTAGCCCTCAGGATTTCGTATAACTCTATAAGGTTTCGCCTCAGCCTCTGATGCTTCGGGAAAAGAAAAGCCTATTCAGCTTTTTTCTCTAACTCAAACTCTCTCATCCCAACAACATCCTTAAGTGTCAAGGTTTTTATAAATATATAAAACAGAAGAGGGTGGCTAACATGGACATAAGTCCCTAGCAGGATGAGAAAGAGGAATGAGTATTGAATATTGCTAAACTGGCTGAGACCTTGCATAACTATTTTGTGTCTGTCTTCACAGTGGAATATGTGATTAACATGCCAAAGAATAATGTTAAGGACTCAATGGGAGGTGAGGACCTCAATTCAATTATTTTCATTAAAGGGGTAGTGTTCAGCAAATTGGAATGTCTCAAGGTAGATAAGTCCCTGGTGTTGATGGAATGCATCACAAGGTGCTGATAGAAATGGCGGAAACTATAGTAGATGCGTTAGTGGTAATTTACCAAAATTCACTGGACTTCAGGCAGGTGAGGTGGACTGGAAGACAGCGAATGTCACACGACTGTTTACCCTATCCATGCCCCTCATGATTATATAAACCAATATAAAGTCACCCCTCAGCCTCTAATGCTCCGAGGAAAACAGCCCCAGCCTATTCAGCCTCTCCCTATAGCTCCAACCCTCCAATCCTGCCAACATGCTTGTAAATATTCTCTAAACCCTTTCAAGTTTCATAACATTCTTCCAAGAGCTAGGAGACCGGAATTGCATGCAGTATTCCAATAATGGCCTAACCAATGATCTGTACAGCCGCAAAATGACCTTTCAACCCCTATACTCAAAACACTGACCAATAAAGGAAAGCATACCAAACACCTTCTTCACTATCCTATCTACCTGAGACTGCACTTTCAAGGAACTATCAACCTGCTCTCCAAGGTCTCTTTTTTTTTTCCAGGACCTTAAGATAAAGTGTTTCCAAACTGCAGCACATCACATTTATCTAAATTAAACTCCATCTGCCAGTCCTCTGCCCATCTGATCAAGATCCCATTGTACTCTGAGGCAACCTTCTTCACTGTCCACTCCACCTCCAGAACTGTATGCAATATTCCAAATGTGGACAAACCAAAGTCTTATACAACTGTAACTTACCTGCCAACTCTTGTACTCAATACCCCGTCCGATGAAGGAAATCATACCATATGCTTTCTTGACCACTCCATTGACCTGCATTGCTACCTTCAGGGAACAATGGACCAGAACACCCAGATCTCTCTGTACATCAATTTTCCCCAAGGGTTTTCCATTTACCATTTAGTATGCTCTTGAATTGGATCTTCCAAAATGCATCACCTTGCATTTGCCCAAATTGAATTCCATCTGTCATTTCTTTGTCAAACTCTACAAACAATCTATACTCTGCTGTATTCTCTGATAGTCCCATGCTACTGGGACTGACACTCCACCAATCTTACTGTCATCTGCAAACTTGCTAATCAGACCACCTATACCAGCCTCCTGTTCATTTATGCATATTACAAACAACAGTGGTCCCAGCATGGATCCCTGTGGAACACCACTGGTCACAGTTCTCCACTTTGAGAAACTCCCTTCCACTACTACTCTCTGTCTCCTCCTGCCCAGTCAGTTGTCTATTACCTAACCTGTACACCCTGGACCTTATGCAACTTCACTTTCTCCATCAGCCAACCATGGGGAACCTTCTGAAACCCCTCACTGAAGTTCATGGATATGATATGTACAGCTCTTCCCTCATCAATCAACTTGGTCACTTCCTCAAAGAATTCTACTAAGGTGGAAAGACATGACCTTCCCTGCACAAAACCATGTTGCCTATCACTCATAAGCCCATTTTCTTCCAAATGTAAATAAATGCTATCCCTCATGACTAGAGTAAGATTAGAGCCAATCAAGGATGGTAGTGGGAAGTACTGTGTGGATTCAGAGGAGATAGGGGAAGCGCTAAATGAATATTTTTCATCAGTATTCTCTCTAGAAAAAGACAATGTTGTTGCAGAGAATACTGAGATATAGGCTATTAGACTAGATGGGATTGAGGTTCACAAGGAGGAGGTGTTAGCAATTCTGGAAAGTGTGAAAATAGATAGGTCCCCTGGGCCAGATGGGATTTATCCTAGGGTTCTCTGGGACGCCAAGGAGGAGATTGTTGAGCCTTTGGCTTTGATCTTTATGTCATCATTGAGCACAGGAATAATGCCTGGACTAGAGCATAACAAATGTTGCTCCCTTGTTCAAGGGGAGTAGGGACAACCCTGGTAATTATAGCCTTACTTTGGTTGTAGGTAAAGTGTTGGAAAAGGTTGTAAGAGATAGGATTTATAATAATCGAGAAAGAAATAATTTAATAGGGATAATCAACACGGTTTTGTGAAGGGTAGGTAATGCCTCACAAACCTTATTGAGTTCATTGAGAAGGTGACCAAACAGGTGGATGATGGGAAAGTAGTTAATGAGGTGTATATGGATTTCAGCAAGGCATTTGATAAAGTGGTTGATGTGGTATACAGGGGAACCTCAAATATCCGAATACCAATTATCCGAAAATTGGATTATCCGAAGGAGACTTCAAGGTTCCGATAGAAATATTACATCAAAGACGTGTTTCCAGCAGTAATAGCGTGTTTTGTTTATAGTGATTAAACAGGCACCATCTCCAAATAGCTGACCTCCTGCCCTCTCTCTCTCCACACTTTCCCTGGAGATCTACAGAGAGGTGTACCCTAACACCGCATCACCCCGTCCCCCTTGGCTTCCCAGGAATAATCTCTCCAACATTGTTCTGTACAGGGCTAACATGGAACCTGCCAAAAATTTGCAGTAAAAAGTTGTGTGTGTGGTTGTGGGTGTCTATGTGTGTGTGGTTGTGGGTGTCTGTGTGTGTGTGTGGTTGTGGGTGTCTGTGTGTGTGTGGTTGTGGGTGTCTATGTGTGTGTGGTTGTGGGTGTCTGTGTGTGTGTGGTTGTGGGTGTCTGTGTGTGTGTGTGGTTGTGGGTGTCTATGTGTGTGTGGTTGTGGGTGTCTGTGTGTGTGTGGTTGTGGGTGTCTGTGTGTGTGTGCCTGTGCACTATTTGGAGACTTACCCCACAAAGACAGCAGCAGCAATCTTGTTGTTGGTGTACAGTCTGGATGCCCCGGAGAGGGGGTGGGTGGACTGGGGGGGTGGGCAGCGGTGGAGGGCTGTGTTGGGGGCGGGGGATGGGGTTGGTCTGGGTTGGGGGGCCGGTGTTGAGGGTGGGGGTTCGTGCACTTTGTGCTGGGGGCAGTGTTGGACTGGGTTAGGGGGTGGAGTTGGATTGGGGGCCGTGTTGGGGGCAGGGTTTCGCAGGCTGTGCACTGCTGCAGTCTCCTGAACAGGGAGCAAACTTTAAAACTCTGAGCCCCAGAGAAAAGGCATTGAATCGATTTTCCGAATAATCGATTACCCGAACGAAATAGTGCCCGCCCATCACATTCGGATAATCAAGTTTTCACTGTATATGGATTTCAGTAAGGCATTTGATAGCGCTCCCCCAGGTAGGCTATTGCACATAATACAGAGGCACGAGATTGAGGGTGATTTAGTGGTTTGAATCAGAAATTGGCTAGCTGAAAGAAGGTGGTGGTTGATGGGAAATGTTCATCCTGGAGCTCAGTGGTGTACCGCAAGAATCTGTTTTGGGTCCCCTGCTGTTTGTCAGTTTTATAAACGACCTGGATGAAGGATGGGTTATTGAACTTGCGGATGACACTAAGGTCGGTAGAGTTGTGGATAATGCAGAGGGATGTAGAGGGATAATTACAGAGGGACATAGATAAGCTGCGGAGCTGGGCTGAGAGGTGGCAAATGGAGTTTAATGTGGAAAAGTGTGAGGTAATTCATCTGGAAGGAGCAACAGGAGTAAAGAGTACTGGGGCCATGCTAAGATTCTTGGTAGTGTAGATGAGCAGGGAGATCTCAGTGTCCATGTATATCCATCCCTGAAAGTTGCCACCCAGGTTGGTAGGGTTGTTAAGAAGGCATACAGTGTGTTAGCTTTTATTAGTAGAGGGATCGAGTTTTGGAAACATGAGATCATGCTGCAGCTGTACAAAACTCTGGTGCAGCTGCATTTGGAATGGGCATACAGTTCTGAGTCACCGCACTATAGGAAGGGTGTGGAGGATATTTACGAGGATGTTGCCTGGTATGGAGTGAGGGTCTTATGAGGAAAGGCTGAGGGACTTGACGCTATTTTCATTAGAGAGAAGAAGGCTCAGAGGTGACTTGAGACATACAAGATAATCAGGTGGTTAGATAGGGTGGACAGTGAGAGCCTTTTTCCTCGGATGGCGATGGCTAGCACAAGGGCACATAGCTTTAAATTGAGGGGTGATGGATATAGGACAGATGTCAGAGATAGTTTCTTTACTCAGAGACTGGTAGGGGTGTGGAACACACTGCCTGCAACAGTAGTAGACTTGTCAACTTTAAGGCATTTAAATGATCATTGGATAGTCATATTGACGAAAATGGAATAGTGTAGTGAGGTTGGGCTTCAGATTGGTTCCACAGGTCAGTGCAACATCGAGGGCTGAAGAGCTGCACTGTAATGTTCTATGTTGTATGTTCTATGTTCAGAATCTTCTCCAGCAGCTTCCCTCCCACTGAAGAAGGGCTTATGCCCGAAATGTCAATTCTCCTGCTCCTTGGGTGCTGCCTGACCTGCTGCACTTTTCCAGCAACACATTTTACCACTAATATCAGGCTCACCAGTCTATAATTGCCTGGATTATGCCTGCTACCTTTCTTAAACAAGGGAACAGCATTAGCAATTTTCCAGTCCTCTGGGACCTCACCTGTGTTCAAGGATGCTGCCAACATATCTGTAAGGCCCCAGCTATTTCGTCTCTTGCTTCACTCAGTAACCTGTGATAGATCCCACTTGGACCTGGGGACTTGTCCACCCTAATGCCTTTTAAAATGCCCAACATTCCTCCCTCCTTGTGCCGACTTGACCCAGAGTAATCAAACATCTGTCCCTAACCTCAACATCCATCATGTCCCTTGCCCTGTGAATACCAATGCAAAGTACTCATTAAGAATCTTACCTATTTTCTCTGACTCAATGCATAACTTCCCTCCTTTGTTCTTGAGTGGGCCAAACCCTCTTGCTCCTTATATGCAAATAAAAGGTTTTGGGATTTTCCTTAACTCTATTTGTTAAAGGTATCCCATGACCTCTTAATTCCTCATTTCAGATTTTGTCCTACATTCCTGATATTCTTCCAAAGCTTTGTCTGTTTTCAGTCACCTAGACCTTATTATGCTTCCATTTTCCTCTTAGCTAGTCTCACAATTTCATCTGTCATCCATGGTTCCCTAATCTTGCCATTTCTATCCCCCATTTTCATGTCTGTCCTGCACTCTAATCAACCTCTCTTTAAGAGCCTCCCACATATCAAATGTGGATTTACCTTCAAACAGCTGCTCCCAATACGCATTCCCCAGCTCCTGCCAAATTTTGCTACAGTTGGCCTTCCCCCAATTTATCACTCTTCCTTTAGGACCACTCTTGTCTTTGCCCATGAGTATTCTAAAACATACGGAATTGTGATCACTATTCCCAAAACAATCCCTTGCTGAAACTTCAACCACCTGGCCGGACTCATTCTACAACACCAGGTCCATATGACTCCTTCCCAGTTGGAGTATGATGCTCTAAAAACCCTCCTAGATGCTCCTTACAAACTCTGCTCCATCTAAACCTTTAACACTTAGTGAATCCCAGTCAATTTTGGGAAAATTAAAATCTCCTATCACCATCACCGTGTTGCTCTGACACTTTTCCATAATCTGTCTACATAATTGTACCTCTACCTCACACTTGCTGTTGGGAGGCCCCAACATTGTTACCACACCCTTCCTATTTCTGAGCTCTGCCCATATTGTCTCATTGCGCGAGTCCTCCATAGTGCCCTCCTTCAGCATAGCTGTGATATCTTCTCTGGCCAGTAATGCAACTATTCCACCCCTTTTACCTCCCATTCTATCCCACCAGAGCATCAATATCCTGGGATATTTATTTACCAATCATGGCCTTCCCTCAACCAAGTCTCAGCAGTAGCAATAACCTCATACTCCCGGGTACTAATCCAAGCCCTACTGCACTTCTTGCATTAAAACAAATGCACCTCAAACCACAAGTGCCTTTGTGTTCATCATCTACTCCCTGCCTACTCTTACCCTTATTCACGCTGACTTCATTATCTAGTTCCTTCGGCTTTAGTTACTCCTTCTTACTCGCCACTAACCTCCCCATTTGTTTGCCATCCCCCGCCACATTAGTTCAAACACTCTCCATCAGCATTAGCAAAAGCACTTCAAGGACATTGGTTCCAGTTCTGTCCTTAAACTGATGCCCTCTAGTCCTCTATTCCCCAATCCTGGAAAAAGGACTGTGTGCATTCACCCTGACCATGCCTCTCCTGATCTTAAACACCTCTATAAAATCCCCCTCAGTCTCCTATGCTCTAATGAAAGATGTCCCAGCTTGTCCAACCTCTCCCTATAACTCAGACCGATGAGTCCTGGCAACATTCTTGTCACCTTTTTTTGCTCACTCTTCAGTTTTATAACATTCTTTCTATAGCAAGGTGATCTTGCAGCCACTGTACTTATATGGCTAGCCCAGTTCACTTTCTGGACAGTGATAAACCCCGGAATGTTGGTAGTGGGAAGATACAAAAAAAAATTCCCAAGTGCAGCCTCACCAACAGCCTGTACAATAGCATAACTCCCCAACTTCTGTACTCAATGCTGATGAAGGCCAGTGTGCTAAAAGCCTTCTTCACTGCCCTGTCTACCTGTGATTCCACTTTTAGAGAACCATGTACCTGTACTCCAAGGTACCTCAGTTCCTCTGCACTCCTTAAAGGCCCTATCATGCATCATGAAACTCTTACCTTTTTTTGACTTTCCAAAATGCAAGACCTCACACTTATCTATATTGAATGCCATTTGCCATTTCTCAGTTCCCCAGCTGATCAATGTCCTGCTACAATTTCTGATAACCTTCCTCACTGTCCACAATATCGCTTATTTTAGTGTCATCTGCAAACTTACTAATCATGCCTTGTACATTCTCATCCAAATCATTGATATAGATAACAAACAGTAATGGACCCATTACCAACCCCTGAGGCACACCACTAGTTGTAGACCTCCAGTTCGACAAGCATCCTTCCACTAATACTTCTGCTTTCTACTGTCAAGCCAATTTTGTATCTACGTTGCCAGCTCTCCCTAGATTCTATGTGATCTCACCTTCTAGAGCAACCTACCATGTAGAACCTTATCAAAGGCCCTACTAAACTATTCACCTTCCCAACCAGATCATTATCGACTCCTTTGTCTGTACAATTGTTCTTCTCTCTCTTTGGCCTCTCTCCATACTTATCATTTACCCCTTAACCCCTCCCCTCCACCCTATCTTCTGCATATAAACCGACATTTCCAAGCTACCATCTCTTCTGAGGAAGGGTCATTGGACCCGAAACGTTAAATTTGATTTCTCTTCACAGATGCTGCCAAATCTGCTGAGCTTACTCAGCAAGGTCTGTTTTTATCCATGGATTGAATGGTCTCCTACCACTCATAGATTTTATGGTTTTAAACAGTACACTGAGCATGACCAGTGATGGAGGGAGGGAATGTTCTCAAATGTGATGCCAGGCAAAGTGTGCTGTTGTACCTTGGACGGTATCAAACTTCTTGAGTGTTTTGAAGCCGCACATGTTCAAGCAAGTTAGGAGTGTTTCATCATATTTCTGACTTGTGCTTTGTAGATGATGAACAAGTTCTGGGGAAAAAGTGAGGACTGCAGATGCTGGAGACCAGAGTTGAAAAGCGTGGTGCTAGAAAAGCGCAGCAGGCCAGGCAGCATCCGAGGAACAGGAGAATCGACGTTTCAGGCATAAGCTCTTCTTCAGGAATGAGGCTGGTGTGCTAAGTGGGCTGAGATAAAAGGTGGGGGGGGGGAAATTTGGGGGAGGGGCGCAGGGAATACGATAGGTGGAAGGAGGTGAGGGTGAGGGTGATAGATCGGAGAGGGGGTGGGGACGGAGAAGTTGGGAAGAAGATTGCAGGTCAAGAGAGCAATGCTGAATCCAGGGGTTGGGACTGAGATAAGGTGGGGGGATGGGAAATGAGGAAGCTGGAAAAATAGGCAGGCGCTGAGGAAGGAGATGTGGCTGTGGTAGCGAGTCTGTTTCAGGACGTGGCTGAAGAGCTTCAGGGCAGAGGAGATGACCTGGGGGGAGGGACTCATCTGAGATCCTTGTAGAGGGAGGAGGAGAGCTTCTTCAAGGTAGGCATCCTTGCAAGAGGATTCGCAGTAGTTCAAGATCAACTAGGAGAAAGTGAGGACTGCAGATGCTGGAGACCAGAGTTGAAAAGTGTGGTGCTGGAAAGGCGCAGCAGGTCAGGCAGCATCCCAGGAGCAGGAGAATCGACGTTTCGGGCATAACCCTTCTTCAGGAATGAGGCTGGTGTGCCAAGCAAGCTAAGATAAAAGGTAGGGGAGTCTGGGGAGTCAGGAAGTGGGCTACTTGCTGCCAGATTTCGAGCCTTGTAGCCACTGTATTTATATGGCTATCCCAGTTCAGTTTCAGGACAATGGCAAATCCCAGGATGTTGATAGTGGGAAGATTCAGTTATGGCAACACTGTGATGGACGATGGTCAAGCATTCTTGTTGGTCATGGTCATTGCCTGGCATTTTCGTGGCTCGAATGTTTCTTGCCCAAATATAGATATCATCCAGGTCTTGCTGCATTTGGCTATGGGGCTATTTTAATCTCTGAGCAGTTGTGGATGGTACTGAACAAATGCTCACTTTTAACCTTATGATGGAGGAGTGAGCATTAATGAAACATCTGAAAGTGGTTGGGTCAAGGATACCACTCTGAGAAACTCCTGAAGAGGTGGTTTAGATTGAGATGACTGGTCTCCAACAACTAGGAGAAAGTGAGGACTGCAGATGCTGGAGATCAGAGCTTAAAAATGTGTTGCTGGAAAAGCGCAGCAGGTCAGGCAGCATCAAAGGAGAAGGAGAATCGACGTTTCGGGCATAAGCCCTTCTTCAGGAAAATGCTCTCCAATAACCTCAACTATCTTTCTTCGTGCTCATCATAACTGTAACCAAAGAATGAGGGCGACACAGTGGTTCAGTCATTAGCATTGCTGCCTCACAACACCAGGGACCCAGGTTTGATTCCAGTCTCGGGTGACTGTCTGGGTGGAGTTTGTGCATTCTCCCCGTGTCTGCATGGGTTTCCTCCGGGTGCTCCGGTTTCCTCTCACAATTCAAAGATGTGCGGGTATGGGGTAAATTGCCCATAGTGTTCAGGGATGTGTAGGTTAGGTCCATGAGTCAGGGGTAAATTTAGGGGAATGAGTCTGGGTGGGTTACTCTTCGGAGTTCAGTGTGGACTTGTTGGGCCGAAGAGCCTGTTACCACATTGTAGGGATTCTAATTCTAACAGTGTTTATTTTTCTCCCTGATACCCATTAACATTCATTTTTTCTCAGGTTCCTTGATGTCACATTTGGTCAAATTTGGCTTGAAGGTCAAGGGATTCACTCTCACCTCACCTCTGAAATTTAGCTCTTTGTCCATATTTGAAGCATGGTTGTAATTAGGTCAGCAATTGAGTGGCCCTGATGAAACCCAAACTAAGCATCAGAGAGCATGATAGTGCTATACAAATGTTGTTTGATAGCACTGTTAATGCTACTTTCGATCAAATTACTGATGTTTAAAAGTAGACAGATTTGTGTACATGACATATCAGTGTGAAAACAGCCCTTTGGCCCAACCTGTCCATGCTGCCCAATTTTTACAACTTAAACTAGTTCCATTTGCCTGTGTTTCGTCCATGTCCCTCCATATCTATACCAGTCATGTACCTGTCTAAATGTTTCTTAAATGACAAAATTGTGCTTGCTTCCAGACACTCACCACCCACTGTGTGAAAAAATTACCCCCTGGACTTTATTATATCTCTTCCCTCTCACCTGAAGCCTATGCCCGAAATTTTAGACCTCCCTACCATGTGGAACGGCAGTTGACTATCAACCTTATCTATGCTTCTCATGAACGTATATACCTCTGTAAGGTCACCCCTCAGTCTCCGACATTCCAGGGATAAAGTCCCAGCCTATCCAACTCAAACCTTCTAGTCTGGGTAGCATCTTAGTAAATCTTTTCTGCACTCTTTCTAGTTTAATGATATCATTCCTAAAGCAGGATGATCAAAACTGCATACAGCACTCCACATGTGGCCTCATTAATCTCTTATACAGCTGCAACAACACATCACAACTCCTATTCTTAATGCCCTGACCAATGAAATTAAATATGCTGAAATCCTTCTTCACTACTCTGTCTACCTATGAATCCATTTTCAAGGAACTTTCAACCTGTACCCCTAGATCTCTTTGTTCTATAACACTCCCCAGGGCCTTACTTTTGACTGTGTAAGTCCTGCCTGGTTTGCCTTACCAAAATGCAATCTGAATTAAGCTCCATCTGCCATTTCTCAACCCACTGGCCCATTGGATTAAGATCTCAATGTGTTCCCAGGTAACCTTCTTCACTGTCCACTATACTACTAATCTTGGTGTCATCTGCAAATATAGTAACCATACCTCCAAAATTCTTGTCCAAGTTATCTACAAATGACAAATAACAGTGGACACGGCACTGTTGGGTCACAGGTCTTCAGTCTGGAAAACAACCCTCTACCATCACCCTCTGTCTTCTCCTGTCAAGACAATTTTGTATCCAATTGGCTATTCCTGGATCCCATGAGATTTAACCTTACTCAACAACCTACCATGTGGTACATTTTCAAAGGCCTTGCTAAAGTCCATTTAGACAATGTCTACTAGACTGTTCTCATCTTCTTTCTTGGTCACCCCTTTAAAAAACACAACTGAATTTGTGAGACATGATTTCCTCTGCACAAAGCCATGGTGATTTTCCCAAATGAGTCCTTGCCTCTCCAAATACCTTTTTCTCAGAATCCACTCTGGCAATTTACCTGCCACGGACGTTAGGCTCACCTGTCTGTAATTCCTAGGCATTTCCCTGTGGCTGTTCTTAAATAATGGCACATTATTAGCCACCCCCACAATCTTTAGGCATTTCACATGTGCTGTCTATGATATAAATATCTCCACTAGGGACCCTGCAATTTCTTGGTGAAAGTGAGGACTGCAGATGCTGGAGATTAGAGTCAAGATTAGTGTGGTGCTGGAAAAGCACAGCAGGTCAGGCAGCATCAAGGAGCAGCAAAATCGACGTTTCGGGCAGGAATTCCTGATGAAAGACTCCTGCCTGAAACGTCGATTTTCCTGCTCCTTGGATGCTGCCTGACCTGCTGTGCTTCTCCAGCACCACTCTAATCTTGGCCCTGCAATTTCCTCCCTAGCCTTGTATCAAGTCCTGGGATACGCTTAATAGAATTTTGTAGTGTGGAAATAGGCCATTCGACCCAACAAATCCACATTGACCCTCCAAAGAGCATCCCACCCAGATCCATCCCCCTACCCTTACCCTGTGACCCTGTATTTCCCATGGCTAATACATATAACCTACACATGCCTAAATACTATGGGACAGTTTAGCATTGGCCAATCCACCTAACTAGCACATTTTTGGATTGTGGGAGGGAATCAGACCACCCATTGGAAACCCATGTAGACATGGGGAGAACATGCAGACTCCACACAAACACCCAAGGGTGAAATCGAATGCAGATACCTGCTGCTGTGAGGTAGGACAGCAGTACTGCCCTTCATTAGGTCCTGGGGATTTATCTACCCTCATGCATTTAAAGACTTCCAGCACCACTTCTTCAGTAATATGGACATTCTTCAAGACATCTCTGTATATTCCCCAAGTTCCCCAGCAACCATACCTTTCGTGATGGTAAATACAGAGGAGAAATATTCATTTAGGATCTCACTCATTTCTTGTGGCTCTGCACGTAGATGAGCTTGTGATACTTAAGAGGTCCTATTCTTTTCTCTTGTTACTCTTCTGCCCTTCATTACCTTATCTGCCAAAGCCATCTAGTGTCTGCTTTTAGCCCTGCTGATTCCTCTCTATACTCCTGAAGGAATTCACTTGATCCATGCTGCCCATACATGTTGAATGCCTCCTTTTTCAAGACCAGGACCTCGATAACACTATTCCTGTCAGCCTTACCCTTCGCTCTAACAGGAATATGTTGACCCTGAATCCTCATTCACTCACTGTTGAAGCCTCCCACTTACCAGAAGTCCCTTTGTCTGCAAACAGCTTCCCCCAGTCAACTTTTGAAAGCTCTTCTCTAAGACCGTCAAAATCGTCCCTGCCCCAATTTGGAACTTTAACTTGTGGACCTGACTATCCTTTTCCATAGCTAGTTTAAAACTAATGAAATTATGGTCACTGGTCCCAAAATGCTCACCTATTAATAGTTCCGTCACTTGCCTGCCTTACTTCCCAAGAGGAGGTCAAGTTTTGCACCTTCTCTAGTAGGACCATCTACATACTGCAAGAGATGAACACACTTAACAGATTTCTCTGCATTCAAGCCCATAACACTAGAGCAGTCCCAGTTGGTTTTAGGAAAGTTAAAATCTCCTCCTATTACAACCCTCTTATTCTTGCAGCTACCTGTGATCTCCTTACATATTAGCTCCTCAATCTCCGGCTATCTATTGGGGAGCCTATAGTACAGTCCTAATGTCACAAAGCTAGTCCCTTTTTTTCTAAAAACTGTTCCTTGGCTTAAGGAGACTCTGTCCTTAATTTCTTTCAGAGGGGCAATATACTGGGCCGGGCTCCAATCAGCCTGGTTTGGTACAGAGATGAATGGGATTTTGAGAGGCCTTTTGTTTATATGTAAACAGATGAGACTCCAGGCCATCTCCCTGACTGAACCTGTGGTGTGATCACATCACTGTAGCTCGTGTCTGTCAACTCACTGCTCCTTGTATGCTCCTCAACCTTCTCAAAATAGTTATTCTGCTATAGATTATCTCCCTTTTATTTGCTGCTGGGCAGTCACTGTTGACTAAGGTGGCTCTTCCCAGAATTCTCCTCAGTTGCTCCTGTTGAATGCTCTTGCATCATTCGCTGACACAAGCTGTTCTTTGCTCCCCTGTTCGATCAGAGTGACTGAACCAACTGCTCCTAGAATCCTCCTCAGCTGCATCTCAGCTGCACCCTCTGTTTCTTTCTTCGCATATCACCCTAAACTCACGGTTTCTGTCACATAGTTTGTGATTGACTGCTCACAAATCTGAGAATTGCTCTCACTGTCTGCCCATGTTTCCTTGCCATGTACGTCCCTGATAGTTCATGTTACCATCATTATCATTATCATGCCATTGTACAACTTCCATGCAGAGAGCAGGCTATCCTGGACCTGGCAGTCAGTAATGAGATAGCTTCATAATAATCTCAGAGTAAAACATCCCCTGGGAAGTGGTGATTATGATAGAATTTAATATTCAGTTTGAATGTTAGAAACTTCGGTCAGAAACAGAACTGTTTAACCTCAATAAAGGGAATTACAATGAAATGAAGAGTTAGTTAGGTAAAGTGGACTGGATGGGTAGTTTTGCAGTCAAGACAGTAAGCTAGGAGTGGCAAACATTTAAGGATGTCATTCATGATTCTCAGCAAACTTATATCCCAGGACAAAAGAATCTAAGAGAGAGATATAGATCAACCATGGCTAACCACAGAAATTAGTCATGATTTGGAGATGCTGGGTTTGGACTGGGATGTACAAAGTTAAAAATCACACAACACCAGGTTATAGTCCAACAGGTTGAGTTGGAAGCGCACTAGCTTTTGGAGCGTTGCTCCTTGATCAGGTGATAGTCTGATACACTACCACCTGATGAAGGAGCTGCGCTCCGAAAGCTAGTGCGCTTCCAATTAAACCTGTTGGACTATAGCCTGGTGTTGTGTGATTTTTACCTTTGTACACAGAGATGAAGGAGTTATAAAGTTGAAAGAGAAAACATTTAAAGCAAAGTCAGTGATAGCCCTGAAGACTGAGACAAATTCAAAATCTAGCAAAAGCGGACTAAAAGTATAATACAGAGAAAGAAAACAAAGTACAAGGGCAAACCACTGAGGAATATAAAAAACAACAATAAAAATTTTCTTTAAATATATTAAAAAGGGAAAGGTCAAAGTGATCATGAGCCACTTAGAATATTCATCTGTGGAGATAGTTATGGGCAGAAGGGAAATGGCAGAGGAGTTAAACAGATATTTTGCTTTTTTATGTAGGAGGTTTTTTGAGTATCCTATTAATACTGAAATGTAAGGAGAGGAATGAAAAAGGCTCTGGCCAAAGAAAAGAGGGAGGCATATATTAGGTTAGACAGTTTGGATTAAGGAGGGAGTAGAAGTACATTCAAAAGGAAAATCAGGAGGACAAAAAGGGGACTTGAGAAAACCTTATTTGCCAAAGTGAAGGAGAATCCTAAGAGCTTCTACAAGTACATGAAAGGCAAAACAGTAACCAATAAGAGAATAGGGTCCCTTAACAATCTGGAGATGGGTAAGATAATAAATTAGTATTTAACCTCAGTATTTATGGTGGAGAAAGACATTGAATTTCGGGAAACTGGGAAAATAAATCATGATGTCTTGAACACAGTCCAGATTAAAACAAAGGATGTACTAGAGCTTTTAAAATCCAGAAGGGTAGATCTAGCCCCAGGACCTGATTAGGTATGAAATAACTACAGAGACTGGTATCCTGCCACTAAGTCACCATTTATTTACACGTGCAAAGTACTTAACAGTGGTCTGACTTCCTCAGAGCCAGCTCTCAGAATAAATACAACCTCTGACATTCCTGTTTATATCTGTCAGCCTGGGTTCCCTGATTGGACCAGGTTACCAGCCCCAGCCCCAGTCAGGAAACTTGTATCCTATGAGGTCCACCTGGCTGACCTTTTTACAAGATGTGTCCTGAACGTGTGGAAAGCTAAGGAAGAGATTACAGGGCCCCTTGCAGAGTTATTGATATTATTAACAGCTGCATGTGAGGTGCTAGAAGACTAGAGGGTGGCTAATGTTGAGTCAATGCTTAAGAAAGGCTGCAAGGAAAAACCAGGGAACTGAAGACCAGTGAATCAGACTTCAGTGTTTGGGGATTCTCAGATATAGTATTTACATGCATTTGGAAATGCAAGGACTGATTAGGGATAGTTAGTGTGGTTTTGTTCATGGGAAATCGTATCTGAAAAATTTGAGGTTTTTTTGAAGCAGAGGATAGATGAAAGCAGAACATTAGCCAATGTATACAGGGTGTTAAGTAGGTCCTTTGACAAGGTAGACTGGTTAGTAAGGTCAGATCACATGGGATCCAAAGAGAGAGAGCCATTTGGATACAAAATTAGCTTGATGATAGGTGGTGTTGGAGGGTTGTTATTTGGACTGAGGCCTATGGCCAGTGGTGTGCTGCAAGGATCAGTTTTGCATTGACTTTCTTCATTATTGTTTTAAAAAATCTGCAAGGAAAAGCCAGGGAGCTGTAGACTGGTGATTTGGTTGAAAATATAGGAGTAAGTTTGCGGATGACACCAAAATTGATGATATGGTGGAGTGTGAAGAAGTTTTTATTTCAAAGTACAATGAGACCTTCGTCAGATGGGCCAATGGGCTGCGAAGTGGAAGATGGAATTTAATTTTGATAATTGCTAAGTGTTACACTTTGGAAAGGCAAACCAGAACAAGACTTACACAGGTAATGGTAGGGCCCTGGGGAGTCTTAATGAACTGAAGGATCTAGGGGTGCAGCTTCATAGTTCCTCAAAAGTGGCATCGCAGATAGACACTATGGTGAAGAATGCATTTTACAGGCTTATCTTTATTGGTCAGTGCATTGAGTATTGGAGTTGGGATGTTATGTTGTCGCTGTATAAGACATCGGTTGGCTAATTTTAGAATTGCTTACAATTATGGTTGCCTTGCTTTTGGAAGGATAAAGGGTATAGAAAAATGTGCAAGGGCTGGGATAGGAGGGTTTGAGTTATGGAGAGACTGGTTAGGCTGGGATGTATTTCCCTGTAACATTGGAGGCTCATGGATGACCTCATACAGGTTTATAAAATCATGAGGAGCTATGTTAAGGTGAACAACCTTGGAAGGTCTGTTTCCAAGGATAGGGGAATCCACAGCTAGAGTGCATAGGTTTAAGGTGAGGGAAAAAAGGTTTAAAAGGGAGCTGAGGGGTCACACAGAGCATTGCATGTATGCAATGAGCTACCCAGGGAAGTGACAGAGACAGGTACAATTACAACATCTAAAAGACATTTGGACAGGTGCATAAATGGGAAAGGTTTAGAGGGATGTAGGCTACAAGATGGCAAATGGGACAAGTTTACTTTAGGATACCTGGTCAGCATGGAGGACTTGGACTGAAGGGTCTGTTTCCGTGCTGTATGTCTCTGACTCTAAGGTATCATCAACATCACTAGAAAAATATTATTAACCAAACAAATGGGGCAAAAGGGGAGGAAAATCTTCTGTCCCTGATAGCCTGCATCCAAGATTCCTAAGAGATCGTACAGAGATCATGGATACGTTGATTGTAATTTTCCAAAAATCTTTGAATTCTGGAGAATTACTGGATGATTTGAAAACTGTTCAAAAAGGGAGTGAGGCAATAAGTGGGCAGCTGTATGATGATCAGCTTAAGATTGATTGTTAATAAAATGTATAAATTGGTTATTATGGAAGTAATAGCAGCACATTTTGAAAATCATGATCTAATCAAGCTTCATGAAAGGAAAATTGTGTATTGACTAATTGGAGATAATCAAGAAAATTGCAGCTACATAAGGGACCCAGTAGATGTTGTATTTAGACTTCCAGAAGGCACTCAACAAAGCACTTCACAAAAAGGTTAAGACAAAAGATAAGGGGCTGTGGTTGTGGAGGTAGAATATTGACATGGTGGAGAATTGGTTAATGGTCAGGAAACAGCAAGTGCTGGCAAGGGGCTCTTTTTCAGGTTGGCAACCTACAACCAATGGGATTCCACAAGGAGCAATGTTGGGACAGCAAATATTTACAACACGTATTCATGTCTTGAAGGAAGGAAGTGATTGTACCGTACCCACATTTGGAGATGACATAAAAATATGTGGAAAAGCAAGTTGCAAGAGGGATACAAGGCCCTTTGGCACAAAAGGTCCGTGTTGAGCAAAATGTCAAAAAGCAAGTTGCAAGGGGAGAGGCAATGGCCTAGTGGTATTATCACTGGACTCTTAACCCAAAGACCCAGGTAATATCGTGGGGACCTAGGTTTGAAACCTTCCACAGCAGATGGTGGAATTTAAATTCAATAAAAATCTGGAATTAAGAGTCTATTATGACCAGGAATCCATTGTTGATTGTTGGAAAAACCCGTCTGGTCACTAATGTCCTTTAGGGAAGGAAACTGCTGTCCTTACCTGATCTGGCCTACATGCGACTCCAGATCCGCAGCAATGTGGTTAACTCTTAATTGCCCTGTGGGCAAATAGGGATAGGCAATAAATGCTGGCCTCGCTAGTGATGTCCTCATCCCATGAATGAATAAAACAAAATTGAATCCCTATAGTGTGGCAACAGGTCATTTGGTCCAACAACTCCACACCAACCCTCTCAGACCCATTCCCCTACATTTACCCCTGACTAATGCACTAAATCAACACATCCGTAAACACTGTGGGCAATTTAGCATGGCTAATTCACCTAATCTGTGGGAGGAAACCCATGTAGACATGGAGAGAATGTGCAAACACCACACAGGAAGTCACCCAAGGCTGGAATTGAACCCAGGTCCCTGATACAGTGAGGCAGCAGTGCTCACCACTGAGCCAGTGTGCCATCACATTTGGTGTGGAATTTGCACTGTTCTCCCTGTGTCTGTGTGGGTTACTACTGGATGCTTCGGATTCATCCCAACAGTCTAAAGATGTTAGCGAGTTTTGAGAAGATTTGTAGCTCAGGTTGAGGTTCGAGATGTGAGTTTGCTCACTGAGCTGGAAGATTCGTTTTTGGACATTTCGTCACCATACTAGGTAACATCATCAATGAGCCTCCGGTATTTAGATTTCCTTGGGTTGATGATGTCATTTTCGGTGGGATGTCATTTCCTGTTATTTTTCTCAGGGGTGGTAAATGGGATCTAAGTCAATGTGTTTGTTGATAGAGTTCTGATTGAAATGCAATGCTTCTAGGAATTCCTATGTTTCTGTTTGGCTTGTCATGGGATGGGTGAGTTGTCCCAGTCAAAAGTGGTGTCCTTCCTCAACTGTATGTAAGGATACTAGTGAGAGTGGGTCATGCCTTTTTTGTGGCTACTTGATGTTCATGTATCCTGGTGGCTAGTTTTCTGCCTGTTTGTCCAATGTAGTATTTGTTACAGTTCTTGCAAGATGTTTTGTAAACGATGTTTGTTTTGCTTGTTGTCCAAATAGGGTCTTTCAAGTTCATTAGCTGCTATTTTAGTGTGTTGGTGGGTTTGTGGCCTACCATGATGATATTGATAGATATTTTTCAGACCAATGTATTAAGTGATATGGAGACAGAATTGACAAATGGATTCAAGATATAAAGCAACCACAATCGAATTGATTCCCAGAATATGTTATGGCTAAGTACAATACTCCTGCTCCTATTCCTACTCCAGTATTGCCATGCAAGATTCATTTAGGTTGTTGTATGCCCAGCTGATTACATTTTGTGAAGCACGGCTTTAATTGAACCCATTATTCCTATTCAATTCGAACATGCAAAGTATGTGCATTATTATATACAGGTCAGCATTTGATATTTATTTTAATAATTGCGATAAATATTGATCATTAATTATGTACTAGGAGGAATAGAGTAGTGAAACTCACCAATAAGCTCTGTTACGGACAGTGCTTTCTGCTGCTGTGTCATTTCATAGTTGAGATCCTTGTAAGCAATATCAATGTAAACAAAGTTTTCCCTAAGGGGCAGATAAATGATGCTTTATTAATGTTTCATAGAAAATTGTTTTTTTGTTGTTGTAAAATGTGGTCAATACTCATTTAAACCTGTGTGTCATTCTGCAAGTATGCTTTATTAACTTTGATTAGCTGGTTGCAATTCTCTGACCTGGTATCATGATCTATCGAATTATAGCCAGCAATCCACTTGCAATGCTTCCTCTTCATACTCATGCCTCAATCCATCCAGACAACTAATCCTTTACTCCTGTAATTCTCACTACTATCCTGCCCTTGGCAACAACATTTGAAAGCACGATTAGATTTCACATATATGGTGAAGGTAGACTGCCTTACCACCATTTTTCTTGACTCCTCCACTTGCCAGTAAAGTATCACTGTTTATCTAATATCTAGTGTTGAATAAGTAAACATTTTCTCCAGCTAAACGTTGACAAGATGGAAGTCATTGCCATAGAACACATAATAACAACATAAGAACAACATAAGAACAACATAATAACAACATAATAACAACATAATAACAACATAATAACAACATAAGATGTATGAGCAGAGAAAGGCCATTCAGTCTCCTCCACCATTCAGTGAGAAAATGGCAGATTTGATAATCCTTCATTCCACTTTCCTGCCTTATCCCTATAAATTCCATAGAATCCCTATTTGGGCCAACAAGTCCAGAGCATCTTGCTAAAGAGCACCGACCTAGACTCACCTCTCCTACTATATCCCTGTATTTCCCACGGCTAGTCGACCTAACCTAAACATCTCTGAATACTGTGAGAAATTCAGCATGACTAATCCATATAACCTGCACATTTTAGACCATGGGAGGAAGCCAGAGCACATGGCATAACCTCATTTGCCGACACTTTGTTCCATCTGCCAAGTTTTGGCCAATTCATTTAACTTGTCTGTTTTCCCTCTGTAGACACCTTGTATAATCTGCAAACCTGACAATAGTTCAATCATCCTAGTCATTAAAATATATTGTAAATAGTTGTGGCTCCAGGATTGATCCCTGCAGCATTCTACTAGCTACAGGGCGCCATCCTGTAAATGTTTCCTTTATCCCAATTCTCTGTGTATTGTTTGTTAGCCAATCTTCTCTTTACACCATTACACCACTCCAATACCGTGAGATTTTACAAAAGTGAAATACTGTGGATGCTGGAAATCTGAAATAAAAACATAAAATGATGGACAAACTCCACAGGTCTGGCAGAATCTGTGGCGAGAAAAACAAACTTAATGTTTCAAGTTGGTATGCTTCTTCAAAACCTCCTATTGTGGTAATTTATCAAACCCCTACTGGAACTCCAAATATGTATCATCAACTTGTTCCCTGTTATCCGTCCTGCTTATTAACCCTCAAATTTGATAAATAATTTGTCAAGTATTTGTATTTGTCAGGTACAATTTCCCCTTCATGAAGCAACGCTACCTCTGCTTGATCACCTCTACTTATAAATGGTCTACTATGTATCCCTCATTATAGACTCCAACACTTCCCATTGACAGATGTTAAGCTGTCTGACCTATGGCTACTTGTTTTTGTCTCCCCATCATTTTGAATAAAGGGGAAAAATATTAGCATTTTTCCAATCCTCTGAGACTTTTCCAGAGTCTAAGGATTCTCAGAAGATTACTACAAATGCGTCTACTATGTTTGAAGCTACTTTCTTTAAAATCCTAGAAGATCTAGGGGATTTATTGGCATTTAGCCCCATCAGGTTTCTTAGTTTTTTTCTTTAAAGATAATTATTCTATTTATTTCCCCTACCCATTTAAGCCCTTTGATTGTTTATATTTTTGAAATGTCATTAGTATATTGACCATGAAGACTAATGAAAAGTGTTTATTCAACTCATTCAATTAGGGTGGCACGGTGGCTCAGTGGTTAGCACTGCTTCCTCACAGTACCAGGGTCCCAGGTTTGATTCCAACCTCGGGCAATTGTCTTTATGGAGTTTGCACATTCTCCTTCCTCTGGATGCTCTGGTTTTCTCCCATAGTCCAAAGATGTGCGGGTCAGGAGAATTGGCCATGCTAAATTGCCCATAGTGTTAGCTGCATGAGTCTGGGTGGGTTATTCTTTGGTGGGTCAGTATGGACTGGTTGGACCAAAGGGTCTGTTTCCACACTGTAGGGAATCTAATGTAAAAAAGCTCATCTGATATTTCTTAGTCACCCATTGAATGCTAATGAACATTATTCCTGAGTCACTGACTCCATTCTTCATCGTGACAGATTACTGTGGTCAAATCTGATTGTTTACAAGCTTGGTAATATATTTGACCTTGAGATGAGCTTCCAAGCACATGCACAGCCATAGCGCAATAAAATGGTCGCACCTTAAAAGAAGGCTATTTAGCCCATCATGTCTGTGCTGACCCTGCAAAGCAGGAATTCACTTCACGTCACTCCAAGAAGGGTGGAAGAGATAGACCAGAGAACCAAAAGCCAGTGAGCCTAACCTCAGTGGTAAGCGAATTATTGGAGAAGATGTCAAAGGAGAAATCTAGTCTCCATTTAGAGATGAGATTTGATCAGGGATAATGAGCATGGCCTTGTCAGAGGGAGGTCATGCCTAATAAATCTGTGGAACTTTTCAAGAAGGTGACTAAGTGTTTGGATGAGGATAGGGCTGTTGACGTGGTCTATGTGGATTTCAGCAAGGTTTTGAACTTAATCCTACTTGTGAAACTGATATACATGGGACCCATGGGTAATTTTATCTACCTATTAAGGTAGTTGAGTCTCTGAGTTTTGATGGGATATATCTCAGAATATTGAAGGAAGCAAGAGAATAAATTGCTGGAGCACTAACTGACATCTTTGAAACCTCTTTGGCCAAAGGTGAGGACCCAGAGGACTAGAGAATAGCCAGTGTTGTTACATTGTTGAAGAAACGTAACAGGGATAATCCTGGAAATTACAGGCCCGTGAGTGTCATGTCAGTGGTAGGGCAATTATTGGAAAAGATTATCAAGGACAAGATCTATATATATTTAGAAACAAATGGACATATTAGTGATATATAGCATGATTTTGTGCTGGGGAGGTCATGCTCAGCTAACTTTTTTTGAGGAGGTGACTAAGCTGGTTGATGTTGTCTACATGGACTTCACTAAAGCCTTTGACAAGGCCCCTCATGGCAGACTGGTACAAAAGGTGAAGTCACATGGTATCGGGGTGAGCAGGCAAGATGGATTTGAACTGGCTTAGTTGTAGGAGACAGAGGGTAGTGCTGGAAGGATACTTTTCAGAATAGAGTATTGTGACTAGTAATGTTCAACATGGATCACTGCTGTTCATGATCTACATTAACAATTTGGAGGAAAATGTAACTGGTCTAATTATTAAGTTTGCAGATGATACACAGATTGGTGGAATTGTGGATTGTGAGGATGACTATCAGAGGATACAGTAGGATATAGATCAGTTGAAGGTGTGGGCAGAAAAATGGCAGATGGAGTTTTCGCAAACAAATATGAGGTGATGCATTTTGGAAGGTCACGTACAGGTGGAAATTATTCAGTGAATGGCAGAGTTCTTAGACTATTGATATGCAGAGGCATCTGGGCGAGCAGGTCCACAGATCACTGAAGGTGGCAGCGCAGGTAGTAAAAAAGGCTTATGACATGCTTGCTTTTATTGGAAGAGGCATTAAGTATAAGGATAGACAAGTTATGCTGCAGCTTTACAGAACTATAGTTAGGCCACACTTGGAATATTGTGTACAGTTATAGTCACCACACTACCAGAAGAATATAGATGCTTTGGAGAGAGTACTGAAAAGGTATACCAGGATGTTGCCAGGTATGGGAATTTTAGCTACAAAGAAAGGTCGAATAGACTGGGTTTGTTTTCACTGGAATGCATGGGTTTGAGGGGTGACCTGATAGAAATTTATATGATTGCAAATGGCATGGATAGAGTGGAAAGTATCAGGCACTTTCCCAGGGTGGAAGGGTCAATTACTAGGGGACACAGTTTCAAGGCACTGGGAGGAATTTTAAAAGAGATGTACAAGGCAAATATTTCACACGAAGGGTGGTGAGTGCCCAGAACATACTGCCAGGGGAGGTGGTGGAAGCAGACACAATAGCAGCATTCAAGAAACATCTGAATATACACAGGAAGGAAATATAAGGACAAGGATCCTGGAAGTGAAGACACTTTTAGCATGGAAGGGTAAAATGTGTTTGTGCAGGCTAGGAGGACCTAATGGCCTGTACCTGTGCTGTATTGTTCTTTGTTTTAATTTTCCATGATGAATACAAAATCAGCTTAGTGACAGGGGACAGGAGGCAGTGTTGGAAGGCTGTTTGTGTGACTGGAACATGGTGTGCAGCAGCATCCCACAGGGATCAATTCTGGGCTCCTTATTCTTTGAGATATTCATAAATGATGTAGATGAGAATGTGAGAGGGTTGATAAGTTTGTTTGAAATGATACAAATGTTGGCTCCAATATGGAAGAATTGATAAAGTGTAGCACTGGAAAGGCACAGCAGGTCAGGTAGCATCTGAGGAGCAGGAGAGTTGATGTTTCAGCCTTAACCCTTCATCAGGACTGGGGAAGGGGGCTGAGAAATAAATTTGCAGGTAGGAATGCTAGGGGAAAGATACAGGTAGCCCCCACTTTTCGAAAGTTCCCCTTTTGCCACTTCACTTTTATTAGTACCTGTTTTCACTCACCGAAAGAGGATTTTCACTTCTGTAAGAAAAGACAAAATTTTTCCTATATAAATGAATGTTCCTTCACTTTATTCCATTTGGACAGCTGGTCCAGGTTAGGGTGGGGTGAGGGGACATTTGGAAACCCTGCTCCGCCCTCTTGACTTACAGAGAGACTTGACAAGCTGTTTTCTTTAGAATCATACAATCCTGACATTATGGAAACAGGCTATAGGGTTCATCAAGTCCTCACCGACCCTCCAAATAGCATCCCTCTGAGACCCACACCCCTACCTTATCACTGTAACCCTGCATTTCCCATGGGTAACTCACCCAGTCTGTCATTGGGCCTCTTTTCTGCTGCAGAAACCTGTGACTCCCCAGCCATTCTTTGTAGCCCTGCAGTGGTTTTCCTTTCAGGTTATGATCTGATTTCTTCCTGAAAGTCACAATGGACCCTACCTGCATCCATACTATCTCAGGCAGTGCGTTCCAGATCCAAACAATTCGCTTTGTAAAATGTTTCTCTGCATATTGCCTTTACTTCTTTTGCCAAGCATCTTAAATCTATACCCTCTACTTCTTGAACATAACACCTCTAACAGTTTCTCCTTATCTATTTTGTTCATACCACTCATGACTTGAACACCTGAACAAATATCCTGTCAACCTTCTCCTCTCCAAGGAGAACGGTCTTGACTTCTCTAATATATCCAGGTTTATGAGGTTGCTTATCTCCAGAATCATAATAATGAATCTTTCTAGACCCTCTGTAATGCCTCCACATCGTTTGTGAAGTGTGGTATCCAGAGCTGGATGCAATACTCCAGTTGAGGCCAATCCAGTGCTTTACATCGGCTGAATATAACTTCCTTCTTTTTATACCCTATGCCTCTATTGATTATACCCAATCTGCCATATATTTTATTAACCCCTCACTCTTGTGGGCGGCACGGTGGCACAGTGGTTAGCACTGCTGCCTCACAGCGCCAGAGACCCGGGTTCATTTCCCACCTCAGGCGACTGACTGTGTGGAGTTTGCACGTTCTCCCCGTGTCTGCGTGGGTTTCCTCCGGGTGCTCCGGTTTCCTCCCACACTCCAAAGATGTGCAGGTTAGGTGAATTGGCCACGCTAAATTGCCTGTAGCGTTAGGTAAGGGGTAGATGTAGGGGTATGGGTGGGTTGCGCTTCGGCGGGGCGGTGTGGACTTGTTGGGCCGAAGGGCCTGTTTCCACACTGTAAGTAATCTAATCTAATCTTTCTGTTCTGCAGGTTTATGCATTATATTATGCATATATTCTCTCTTGGCTTAAACTCCATTTAAAATTATATCTTTAACTTCTCTTATCTCTTTGTATTCTTTCTCCAAAATTAATCATGTCACATTTCTTTAAATTTTATTTGCAACTTATTTGTGCATTTCATCAATGTGTTTATGTCCCATTGAGGTTCTATACTACGTATCTCATTGTTCATAATACTTTCAAGTTGTGTAACATCCACAAATTTTAAATTACATCTCAAGTACATTAATAAATATCTGGAAGATTGTGGATCCTTTTAACTCAAGTCTGTGTTGCTCTTCTTCAAATACCTTTTTGAAAACCATCAACTCTGTTAACTTCTCAGTTAACCATCAGTTAAGAAGGATAGTTAACCATGATTTGGCATTAACAAATTGATTCTAGGTTTTCTTAATTAACCAGAGTTTGACTGAGTTCTATTAATTTTGCCCCAGTTATCATTTCTTAAAGATCTCCACCACTGAGATGAAATGAATTGGCCTTTAGTTCCTAAACTCTTTTTGAACATAGGTGTAATATTTTTTACTTTTTCTGTGCATTTGACAAATAACTAAGTCTGAGGAAGACTTAAAAATTCTGGTCTGTACCTCTGCAATTTCTGCTCTTACTTCCCTTTTGGGCGGCATGGCGGCACAGTGGTTAGCACTGCTGCCTCACAGCGCCAGAGACCTGGGTTCAATTCCTGCCTCAGGCGACTCTCTGTGTGGAGTTTGCACATTCTCCCCGTGTCTGTGTGGGTTTCCTACGGGTGCTCCGATTTCCTCCCACAATCCAAAAAATGTGCAGTTTAGGTAAATTGCCCGTAGTGCCAGGTGTAGGGGAATGGGTCTGGGTGGGTTGGTGTGGACTTGGGCTGAAGGGCCTGTTTCCACACTGTAAGTAATCTAATCTATCTCAGGTGAAAGTTCAATGGAGATGGGAGGGGTAAGTTTTATTTTGCACAGAGAGTGGTAGGAGTCTGAAACATGCTGCTAAGGGTGGTGTTGGAGGGAGAAACGATAAGAATATTTAAGGAATAAACACATGAACATGAAAGGAATGGAGGAGTATGGACCAAGGGCAGGCTGAAGAGATTAGTTTCAATTGGCGTCATGTTCGGCACAACATTGTCGGCTGAAGGTGCTGTCCTGTTCTATTTTCTATGTTCTAAATCAAGTGAGAATAACTAGGAACCAAAATGAAGGATTACACGTAAAAGCAAGGGGCTTGGCTGAGGTATTACATGAATATCTTATACTTCATCAACCCTATCTATGCATCTCATAATTTTATAGACTTCTATCAAGTCTTCCCTCAGCCTCCACCGCTCCAGAGAAAACAACTCGAGATTTTCTAGCCTCTCCTTATAGCTCATACCGTCTAATCCAGGCAGCTTCCTGATGACCCTATTTGCACCCTCGCCAAAGCCTCCACTTCCTTCCTATAATGATGTGAGCAGAATTGAACACAATACCCTAAGTGTGACCTAACCAAAGTCTTATAAGGCTACAACATGACATCCTGACTCTTGTACTCAATTCCCCAACCAATAAAGGCAAGATGCCATAAGTATTTTTACCAACCTATCAACATATGACCACTTTCATGAAGCTATGGATTTGAATCCCAAGATCCCTCTGTATGTCAATGCTGTTCAGAGTCCTGTCATTAACTGTATACCATTCCTCAACATATGATCTCACAACTGCAGCACCTCACACTTGCACAGATTAAGCACTAGCTGCCATTTCTCTGCCCATATCTGCAACTGATCTATATCCCACTTTGACAACCTTTTACAGTATCCACAACTCCATCAAACTTTGTATCATCTGCAAACTTACTAACTCGTCTATCTACTTTTTCACCCAAGTCATTTATATATATTAGAAACAGCAGAGGTTCTGGTATGGATTTCCACAGAACATCACTAGTCATGGACCTCCAGTCTGTAAAACACCCTTCTGCCTCTACCCTCTGCTTTCTATGGCCATGCTAATTCTGAATATACACAGCCAAGGTGGCTGACCTTTCAGTGTGAGAATCAGTAATCACAACTCCTTAAGTTTTAAGGTAGTTAAAAAAAAGGATGAGTCAGTATTTTGTGCAAGATACTAAATTGGGGGGAGGACAAAGTATGTCAGTATTAGGTAGAAGCTAGGGAGTGTTAATTGGGTCCTATACCTTCTGGATGAGCCTACTATGAGGGATCTTGTCAAAAACCTTATTCAAATCCATGTAGACAACCTTCATGCTCTAAACTCATCGATCACTTTTGTCACCTCCTTGAAAAAGTCAATCAAGTTAGTAAGACATGACCTGCCCGACACAAGACCATGTCCCATGCTTTTCCAAATGTGTGTAAATCCTATCCTTAAGAATTCTCCACAATAGCTTCCCAACCACCAATGTGAGACTCACTGGTCTATAGTTTCCTGGATTATCTCTATCTCCCTCTTGAATAGAAGAACAACATTAGCTATTCGTCAATCTTCTAGGACCTCTCCAGTGGCTAATGATGGTACAGAGATCTTGGTCAAGGCCATACCAATCACTCTCTTGCTTCTCTCAATAACTTGGGTTAGATGATCATTGGGCCCTCGCGCTCTCACCTTAATGCTCTACAAGAGACCCAACATTACTTCTTCCTTGATTTCAAAATGTCCAAGTATTTTAGCATGCTCCATAAAAATCTCACTATCCTCCATATCCTTTTCCTGGGTGAATACTGACACAAAGCACTCTTTTAGGATTCACTCTCATCCTCTGCCTCTAAGCACAAGTTCCCTCCTTTATCTTTGAGTGGTCCTAATTTTTGCTTAGTTATCCTCTTACTTTTAATGTATGTGTAGAATGCCTTATGATTCTCTTTAGCCCTATTTGCCAAGGTATTTTCATGGGGCTCCATTGTGTCCTTCTAATTCCTTGCTTGGGTTCCTTCCTGCTTTCTTTCTGTTCCTTGTGGGCCTTGTCTGCTTTAGCTTCCTGTATCTCACATGTGGTTCTTTTCTCTTTTGGCTAAATTTACAATCTCCCTCGTTATCCAAGGGTCCCTTACTTTAGCATCCTTGTCCTTTCTCCTTACTGGAACATGCCAGTCCTGACCTCTCATTAGCAAGTCTTTGAACAATTCCCATGTCATGTGGATTTGCCTGACAACAGCTCCTCCCAATTAATATTCCCTCGCTCTTACCTAATACTGATGTAATTTGTCCTCCCCCCAACTTAATACCTTACACAAAGTACTGACTCATCCTTATTTGTAACTATCTTAAAACTTAAGGAGTTGTGATTACTGTTTCTCACACTGAAAGGTCAGCAACCTGGCCAGGCTCATTAGCCAAGACAACACCTCTTCTCTTGTTGGACTGTCACCTCTTCTCTTGTTAGATTATCCTCTTGGATGCACTTAACAAATTCTGCCTTATTTGAGCCTCTTGCTTTGAGGGAGCTCCAGTAATACTGGGGACATTAAAGTCACCCACTATGACAACTTTGTTTTTATTGCATCTTTCCATATTTGTTCCTCAATGTCTTGGTGGCTGCTGACGGGCCTATGTATAATCCTTTCAGAGTGATTACATCCATCTTGTTTTGGAGCTCTACCCACATTGTTTCAGTGGATGAGTCCTCTAGTATGTCCTCTCTGAGTGCAGATGTAGCATTCTTCCTGATCAGTAATGCAACTCATTCACCTCTTTCACCTTCCTCTCTATCTCATCTCAAACAATGAAACCCTAGAATGTTCAGCAGCCTGTCTTGCCCCTCTCTCATCATTTTCCCATGTACTGATCAAGGCTCTAAGATCATCTGCCTTACTTATCATACTCCCTGCATTGAATTAAACACATTTCAGCTCATTAGTACCATTTTGTTACTGTATTTTTCCTATATATGTGCCTATAGACAACTTCTTGTTGTTATATTCTGTTTCTCTTTTCTGATTTTTCAATTCTATCTCAATCTTATATCTTCTTTGTTCTCAGTTCTATTATCTATCTTACATTTATCACAAGCATACATTTTTTTATTTCATCTTAGTCCATTTCATCATCCTGGGTATTGTGGATTTGTTTGACTTCATAAGAGTCTCACCGTGACTATATTTGAACTAATTTTGCTTTAAAGACAGCCTTTGGTTACAGTTACAGTTTGCCTACTACTTTGCACTGCTGCCTCACGCGCCAGGGATCCAGGTTCAATTCCCGCCACAGGCGACTGACTGTGTGGAGTTTGCACATTCTCCCAGTGTCTGCGTGGGTTTCCTCCGGGTGCTCCGGTTTCCTCCCACAATCCAAAAATGTGCAGGTTAGGTGAATTGACCATGCTAAATTGCCCGTAGTGCTAGGTGCAGGGGTAAATGTAGGGGAATGGTTCTGGTTGGGTGCACTTCGGCGGGTCAGTGTGTACTTGTTGGGCCGAAGGGCTGTTTCCACACTGTAAGTAATCTAATCTAAATCTAATCTAAACAATCTTCAATCTCAATTTACCTGGGCCTGATTCATTCTTACCCCATTGAATGCAGTTTTCCCACAGTAATTAATTCTTACTTTGAATTCTTCCATCCCTTTCATAGCCAATGTAAATCTTATAATTCAATAAACACAATGCCTAAACATCATACCATTGAAACTTAATAACAAGGTTAAAAATCACACAACACCAGGTTATAGTCCAACAGGTTCATTTGGAAGCACTAGCTTTTGGAGCGCTGCTCCTTCATCAGGTGTTTGTGGAGAGTAAAATTGTAAGACACAGAATTTATAGAAAAAGTTTATAGTGTGATGTAACTGAAATTTTATATTGAAAAAGACCCAGGTTGTTTATTAAGTCTCTCATCTTGTTGGTTTCAATTCTATATATAAATCACAAAACTTTTTTTAGAAGTTACATTCTCAAGTAAACTTTAATAATTGGTGTCATGTCGGCCCAAATAATGTATTGAAGGTGTGAGCTTCCCTGTGTGAGGCTGTCTATGCCACAATGGTCAGACTGATTTTAATCTAAAAAACAGACTTACAGAATCTTACATGGGTTCATGCAGTTTTTGAGCAAAGTAAAATGTAATTCTACAAGTACAAATTCACCCCACAAACTTATATGTGTATGTGTGCATATATGTGTATGTTTGAGAGAGAGAGAGTGTGTGTATATGTGTGAGTGTGAGTGTAAAGGGGTATAAGTCTGTGAGACGGTGCGTGTGGGAGTGTATGAGTGAGGGTCTGCTTGTATGTGTCTGTAGGAGAATGTGTGTGTCTGTCTGTATGTGTCTGTGTGTGTAGTTCAGTGGGCTCACTTATAGTGTGACCTGAACCCATGGTCCTGGTAGAGGCCATCCCCATGGGTTCCGAACATGGCTATCAGCCCCTGCTCGGCCACTTTTCGTTGTTGCCTGTTCCGAAGTCCGCCTTGGAGGACGGTCATCCGAAGGTCCGAGGCCAAATGTCCCAGATAGTTGAAGCGTTCTCCGACTGGGAGGGAAAGCTCCTGTCTGTTGATTGTTGTGAGGTGCCCATTCATCCATTGCCGTAGCCTCTGCTTGGTCTCGCCAATGTACCATGCCTCAGGGCATCCTTGCCTGCAGCATATGCAATAGACAAACATTGGCTGAGTCGCATGAGTGCCTGCCATGTACTTGGTGGGAGGTGTCCCCACGTGTAATGGTGGTATCCATGTCGACCTTCTGACACATCTGGCAGCATCTACCATGACAGGGTTGTATGGTATCATCCTTAAAGCTGGGCAGTTTGCTGTGAACGATGATCTGTTTGAGGTTTGGTGGTTGCTTAAAGGCGAGCAGTGGAGATGTGTGGAAGGTCTTGGTGAGGTGCTCATTCTCATTGATAATGTGTTGCAGGTTGTGAAGACCATGGCGTAGTTGTTTGGCTCTTGGGAAGTACTGGACAACGAAGGGTACCCTGTCGGTTGCAGCGCATGTCAGTCTCCTGAGGAGGTCATACTGGTTTCTCGCTGTGGCACATCGGAACTGGCGGACGAAGAGTTGAGCATAATACCCCGTTCTTATGAGATCATCCCTGAGTACTTCCAGGTGCCCGTCACGTTCTTCCTCATCTGAACAGATCCTGTGTACGCGTGGAAGCTGGAGGAGTATAGCATCGTGAGGTTGTCCATGGGTTTGTGGTAGAGTGTGGTGCTGAGGTGCCCATCCTTCACGGAGATGCATGTGTCCAAGAATGAGACAGATAGTCAAGAGTAGTCCATGGTGAGTTTGATGGTGGGACGAAACCTGTTGACATCACTGTGTGGTTTTTTCAGTGACTCCTCTCCATGGATCCAGAGGAAGAAAAAGTTGTCAATGTACCTGGTGTAGAGTGTTGGAGTGGGACCATTCGGCGCAGTCACTTTGGCGCGAGCGATTCGGCGTGGCTGGTTTGGCGCAGCTCGTTTTGGCATGAGTGATTTGGCATGACCCATTTAGGTGCAGAACTGTTTTGTAGTTATTCAGTAGTCTGTAGTAATTTAGTACTTTGTAGTTATTATTAAAATAAAATATAACCCATTAAAATGCCATCAACAATTTTGTTGTCAAAACGTGGAAAGGAAAAGTGCTCATACGACGGCTATATATACGTTTTTGATAGATGCTCTACTAATAAGATAACAAAGTTTTGGAGATGTGAGAGGAAGGACATTTGCAAAGCTCGAATTCACGTTATAAATGGTGACCTAGTGAAACAAATGAATGAACATTCGCATGCAGCTTCGGCATCTAAGGTGGAAAGAGATAAAGTGCGAGCTGCTGAAACTGTAGAGGGAAGTTTACAAGTGATTAACGAGTGCTTTGAAAATTTGTCGAAAGCTTGCCAATGAATGATGCCTAACAACAGAGTGCTGAAGAAAATTGTTCATAGGACAAGGAAAGAAATTGCTGCTTACCCAGTAAATCTAGGAAATTTAGAAGAACTTGTAATTCCAGATAGCTTTAAAATATATTCTGTTAATGAATATATTTAAGAACATTTTTTACTAGCTGACAGCAGTAGCACCACCTGCAGAATTCTTATATTTGGAAGAAAAAGGAATGCTGAGTTTCTGAAACAATCAAAAAAGTTATATGTTGATGGAACATTCAAAATTTCCCCACCTCTATTTTCACAAGTTTATGTTATTTTAGGGGAAATACACAAAGGTGTGCCCCCACTGTAGTATGCTTTACTCCCAAATAAGTTACGAACAACATATGATAAATTGTTTGAAATGTTTCTGGAAATACAGCCTGAATGTCACCCTGACATTATCATCTGTGACTTTGAACTTGCAAATTTCAAAACTTAACAGAAATCTGGGGATTTTTTTTCACCTGGCTCAAAATATGAGAAAGCATCTTGCCAGTTTGGGACACTTGAGTAGGTATAACATTGACTCGGAGTTTTGTTTGAGAGCTAATATGATAATTGGTCTTGCATTTATTCCGATTGAAAACATTAATGAAGCTATTGAGCATTTGGCTGATGCGCTTCCAGATGATCTGCAGCTGCTGCTGGACTGGTTCGAGGAGAGCTATGTAGGTAGAAGATTACGCAGAGGAAATGGTAGGTGTCCACCACTTTTTCCAGTTGAAATGTGAAATTTTTATGAAATAACTTTAAATAATGAGGACAGAACAAACAATCATGCAGAAGCTGCCCACAGGAGATTACAATGCGAACTTGATGTGGAACATCCAGTTATTTGGAAGTTTATTGACAGCTTACGAAAAGTTCAGAGAGGAAGGGACATTTACTATGAGCATCTCGTAGCAGGGCACGATATTCTGTTGAAATTGAAGAAATTCAGGGAAGCAGACGCTAGAATACAGACACTTGGAAGAAGATTTAGTGAGAGAAATGACATTGAGTATTTACGAGGGATTGCCCATAATTTTGAATAAATATCATATTTCAGATTTTTCACATTTACCTTATTTCTTTCATTTTTATTTTCTTTTTAACATTTTACTGAAGAGGATAAACATTATTTTTCTTTTTATTGCTTTCACTAATGCTTGTAACTAAGCCTGAAAAGGAATACATATGAGCTGCGCCGAAACAGTTCCGCGCCTAAGTGGGTCTGCGTCAAACCGGCCACGCCGAATCGCTCGGGCCAAAGTGACTGCGCCTATGGTCCTACACCCATATAGTGTTGGTTGGAGATCCTGAGCAGAGAAGAAATCTTGTTCGAGCCTGTGTATGAAAATGTTGGCATGTTTGGTTGCAAATTTGGTCCCAAAGATGAAGACGTATCGAGGATAAAGTGGATGGGTTGTGGGACACTGCTCAGAGATTGGCAGTTGTTTGTGTTGAGTACTGAGGCTGTTGCCACGATGTCACCATTATGGGGGATGCTGGTGCAGAGTGCTGAAATATCCATTGTGACCTCAACCGAGACCTTGGGTTCATGTCACACTACAGGTGACCCCATTGCACTATACACACACAGAGACAGATGGACATACACAGACAGACACACGCACTCAGACAGACACACGCCCACAGACAGACACACACAGACAGATGGACACACGTGGGCAGATAGACACACATGGACAGACGGACATACATGGACAGATGGACACACATAGCCAGACTGACACACAGACACTCCTACACACACATGCACATGCACACACACGCACACATGCACAAGCTCCAAAAGTTAGTGCTTCTAAATAAAGCTGTTGGACTATAACCTGGTGTTGTGTGATCTTTTACCTTGTACACTCCAGTCCAACACCAGCGTCTCCAAATCTTAAGAACAAGATTTTGCATTAACTACTTTCTACAGAACTAGAAACATACTAATGTGGAAATTCTTCCTGAACACCCTCGAGGAATTCTTGAGGCTCCGTGTCCTTTGCTATACCACTTTCCCAATCTATTTTCAAATCATTAAAGTCCCCATTATATCCATTCTGTGCTTTGTCCACCTCTCTGTGAATTACATCTCCATTTGTTCGACTACATCTCTCCCACTAGTTTGTGACTACACCGAACAATATGATTATATCCTTTTTGATCTCTACCTCTAGCTTTGATCCATTTGGGATATGTCGCTCTCCACCATTTACGATAGTCTCCTCCTCCCCCTTTCCTTTCCTGTCCATCACTAAGTGTACCCATTTCCATCTCCATAACATTATCCATCTCAGAGCTGTCTCAGCTCACATTCTGCTAAAACTCTCACAATATCTTTGTTGCCTTTAAATGTGACGATTTAAGAAAAATCCTAGATGACCTCTCACATTTTACCCTGATAAGTTTGAGATCACCCAATACTCTGCTACCATATCATAATTTGCACCAAGTCTTTTTGATCACCATCCTGGGTTTTGCTTCAATCTGATCTGTAGAAATGGGTACTTTTGTATAGTGTGAGTAAGACCTGATTATTTACCAACCTGTTAAAAACTAATCGTAAGCAAATACAAATTGACAAGGAGAAAGGAGCTTTCTTGGTTACTATGTATTGCACAGATTAAGCGAGAGATTGCCAAATAGATATTTGTTGTCCTGTGCAGATAATACTTCAGTAACAGAAAAATCTAGCCAGCTATAATGCTTGACTAAATATGATGAGCTGTAATAAAACAACGTCTGAGTGATCTAGGCTACACAAATGATTAAGTGCACAGGAAATTCCTTGGTTACAAAGTGACAAACATTTCAGGGTATTTACAATGGACCATAATGTTTAATTTGAAGAACTGTTAAATGGAGTTAAAAATCTGATTCTTACAATTCCTCCGTCAGCAAATTTCCTCAACTGTCACTTTTACAATATCCCTAATATGTGTAAAAGCCCATTTATGATCTAATTGTTTTGCATCTCAAATTCAATCTTTATACCATGTGCATGCAAAACGTCCATCCCTATGAGTGCTACGAATTCATATATGCAACTTTACCATTCTAGCTGTGCATTTTAGTGGTCTCTCTCTCTCTCTCTCGAGGCCAGCAAAAACACATTTACATTTCTGGGTAAGACTCAATAAGATGTTCTGCTAATGCTTTGTAGCAATGAAAAAAAGTCAACCCATACCCATCATTCTTAGTATCAGTGTTTACTGAGGTAAGACGAAATGCCACTGCTGAGATGCTCATTTGACATCAAGTAAGAATCATAACTGATTTGGATTGGCCATGTCACCAGAATGTTTGACACTTGCTTAACAAAGTAAGTCAAAATAAACACCCTGTGTGGAGGGTTGGTAAGGTAAGGAAGTTTTTTCCAATTATTCAATCTCTCTTGGCAATTTGGAGCAGAGGGGATGGAGGCTAGGACAGCTGCATGCTCCTTTTGCAGGATTAGATTAGATTAGATTCCCTACAGTGTGGAAACAGGCCCTTCAGCCCAACCAGTCCACACTGACCCTCCGAAGAGTAACCCACCCAGACCCATTTCCCTCTGACTAATGCACCTAACACTACGGGCAATTTAGCATGGTCAATTCCCCTGGCCTGCACATCTCTGGATTGTGAGAGGAAACCGGAGCACCCGGAGGAAACCTACGCAGACACGGGGAGAATGTGCAAACTCCACCCAGACAGTCGCCTGAGGCAGAATCAAACCTGGACCCTGGTGCTGTGAGGCAGCAGTGCTGCTGTGGGAGGGAAGGGTCACCACAAATATCCCTGCTGATTTCACCTGCGAGAAGTGCGCCCAACTCCAGCTCCTCGGAAACACCGTTAGGAAACTGGAGCTGGAGCTGGATGCATTTCAGCTCGTTCAGGAGGGTGAGGAGGTGATAGAAGGAGTTATAGGGAGGCAGTCACACCTAAGTTACAGGATAAAGGTGACCGTCAGGAGAGGGGATGGGAATAGGCAGACAGTGCAGGGACCCCTTGTGGCCATCGCCCTTAACAATAAGTATACCATTTTGAATACTGTTGGGGGGACAACCTACTCAGGGAAAGCCACAGCAGCCAGGTCTCTGACACTGAGCCTGGGTCTGTGGCTTAGAAGGGATGGGGGGAGAATAGGAGAGTGATAGCGATACGTGATTCAGTCGTGAGAGGGACTGCCAGGAGATTCTGTGGTTGCAAATGAGACTCCCGGATGGCGTGTTGCCTCCCAGGTGCCAGGGTCAGGGATCTCTCAGATTGAGTCTCCAGGATTCTTAAGAGGTATGGAAAGCAGCCAGCAGTCGTGGTATACATCGGTACCAATGACATAACTAGGAAAAGGGATGACCACCTGAAAAGTGAATATAGGGAGTTCGGTTGGAAGCTAGAAGGCAGTATGACCAGAGTGGTAATCTCAGGATTGCTACCGGTGCCACATGCTAGTGAGGCTAGGAATAGAGAGTGAGTACAGCTGTGGCTGCAGGGCTGGTGTAGGAGGTAGGGCTTCACATATTTGGATCGTTGGGATACCATCTGGGGAAGGTGGGACCTGCACAAGTAGGACAGGTTTCACATGAACTGGAGGGGCACCAGTAACCTGGATGGGAGGTTTGCTAGAGCTCTTCAGGACGGTTTAAACTAGATTGGCAGGGGTTTGGGAACTGGAGCTACATATCTCAGAATGGAATAGCTAGTGAACAGCCAGATACAGTATACATAGAGGCTGTGAGGAGGGATAGACAGTTGTTAGGGCAAAGGTGAAGTCAGTGTGATGGTCGAAGTGTGCCTATTTTAATGCAAGAAGTATCAGGAATAAGGGTGATGAAGTTAGAGCATGAATCAGTACTTGGAACTATGATGTTGTGGCCATTATGAAGATTTGGCTATTATTGGGGTGAAATGTTGCTGGATGTTCCAGGGTTTAGATGGAATGGGGGTGGGACGTAAAAGGTTGGTGAGTGGTATTGCTAATCAGGGATAGTATCACAGCTGCAGAAAGAGAAGTCATCGAGGAGGGTTGTCTACAGAGTCAGTATGGGTGGAAATCAGAAACAGGAAAGGATCTGTCACTTTATTCAGAGTTTTCGACACACCTCCCAATAGCAACAGAGACACAGAGGAGCTGATTGTGAGGCAAGTTTTGGAAAGGTGCAGAAGTAACAGGATTGTTGTCATGGGTGACTTCAACTAATATTGATTAGAGCCTCCTTCAAGTAGTTTGGATGGAGCAGTTTTTATAAGGTGTGTCCAGGAAGGATTCCTGACTCAATAATATAGATAGGTCGACCAGAGGAGAGGCCATATTGGATTTGGTGCTTGGCAACAAACCAGGTCAGGTGTGAGATCTCTCCGTGGGAGAGCATTTCGGTGATAGTGATCACAACTCCATTTACTATTATCATGGAGAGGGATAGGAGCAGATAGTATGGGAAAGTATTTAATTGGGGGAGGGGGAATTACAACGCTATTAGGCAGGAACTGGGGCACCTAAATTGGGAACAGATGTTCTCAGGAAAATGCATGACAGAAATGTGGAGGGTTGTTTAAGTTGCTGATGTTGCTAGACAGTTTTGTCCCACTGAGGCAAGGAAGGGATGGTAGGGTGAAAGAACTTGGCTGTAAAGGGATGTGGAACATCTAGTCAAGAGGAAGAAGGTTGAGGAAGCAAGGATCAGACATGGCTCTAGAGGGTTAAAAGTTAGCCAGGAAGGGAACCGAAGAATGGACTTAGGAGAGCTAGAGTAGGGCATGGAAAGCTTTAGCGGGTAGGATTAAGGAAAGCCCTAAAGCATTCTACACTTATATAAGGAACAAGAGGATGGCCAGCGTGAGGGTAGGGCTGAACCAGGGTAGTGGAGGAAACTTGCGCCTGGAGTCGGAAGAGGTAGGGAAGGTCCTTAATGAATACTTTTCTTCTGTATTCACTACTGAGAGGGATCTTGCCATTTGTGAGGACAGCATAAACCACATTGATATGCTTGAACAGGCAGATGTTAAGAAGGAGGATGTGCTCAAAATTTTGAAAAATGTATGGATAAATAAGTCCCCTGTACCAGACATGATATACCCCAGATTACTATGGGAAGCAAGGGAAGAGATTGCTGCACCTTTGGTGATGATCATTGCATCCTTACTGTCAACTGGAGTAGTGCCAGAAGGTAACAAATGTAATTCCCTTATTCAAGAAAGGGAATAGGGATAATCCTGGGAATTACAGACCAGTCAAACTTACGTCAATGGCGAGCAAATTATTGGAGAGGATTCTGAGAGACAGGATTTATGACTACTTGGGAAACCTTAGTTTGAATTAGAGGTAGTCAGCATGGCTTTGTGAGAGTCAAGTCATGCCTCACATGATAAATGAATTCTTTGAAGATGTGGCAAAACACATTGATAAAGATAGAGCATTGGATGTGGTGTACATGGATTTTAGCAAGGCATTTGATAAGGCTCCCCAGGCTCATTCAAAGTTAAGGAGGCATGGGATACAGGGAAATCTTGCTGTCTGGATACAAATTGGCTGGCCAATAGAAGACAGAGAGTGGTAGTAGATGGAAAGTATTCAGTTTGGAGCTCGGTGATCATTGGTTACATCAGGGGTCTCTTCTGGAACCTCTGCTCTTTGTGATTTTTATAAATGACTTGTATGAGGAAGTGGAAGAATGGGTTAGTAAGTTTGCCTATAACACAATGGTTGGCGGAGTGCTGGATAGTGTGGAGGGCTGTTGTAGGTTGCAATGGGACATCGACAGGATACAGATCTGGGCTGATAAGTGGGAGATGGAGTCCAACCTGGAAAAGTGTGAAATGATTTCTTTTGGAAAGCTGAATTTGAATGCAGAATACAAGATTAAAAGCAGAATTGTTGGCAATGTGGGGGAACAGGAACAGATCTTGGGGTCCATCTCCCTAGATCCCTCAAAGTTGCCACCCAGTTGATAGGGTTGTTAAGAAGGCGTGTGGCATGTCGGCTTTCATTAGCAGCAGGATTGAGCTTAAGAGCCATGAGGTTATGCTCTGGTATAGAGCTCTTGTTATACCACACTTGAAATATTGTGTTCAGTTCTGGTCACCTCATTATAGGAAGGATGTGGAAGCTTCAGAGAGGGTGCAAAGATTTACCAGCATGTTGCCTGGATTAGATGGCATGTCTTATGAAGAAAGGTTGAGGGAACCAGGGCTTTTCTCATTGGAGGGAAAAGAGTGAGAGACAGCAAGTTTTAAGAAGATTTGTAGCACAGGTTGAGGTTCTGGATGTAGGTTTGCTCGCTGAGCTGGGAGGTTCATATTCAGGTGTTCTGTCACCATACTCGGTAATATCTTCAGTGAGCCTCCAGACGAAGCCCTGCTGATGATTCCTGCTTTCTATTTACATGTTTGGGTCAGTGATGTCATTTCCTATGGTGATGTCATTTCCTGTTCTTTTTCTCAGGGTGTGGTAAATGGGGATCCAAGTCAATGTGTTTGTTGACAGATTTCCGGTTGGGATGCCATGCACCTAGGAATTCTTGTGCATATTTGGCTTGTCCGAGGATAGATGTGTTGTCCCAGTCGAAGTGGCATCCTTCCTTATCTGTATGTAAGATACAAGTGAGAAAAGGTCACATCATTTTGCGGCTAGTTGATGTTCATGTATCCTGGTGGCTAGTTTTCTGCCTATTTGTCCAAGAACTATAACAAACACTACATTGGACAAACAGGCAGAAAACTAGCCACCAGGAAACATGAACCAACTAACCACAAAACGACATGACCCTCTCTCACTAGTATCCTTACATACAGATAAGGAAGGACACCACTTCAACTGTAACAACGCATCCATCCTTGGACAAGCCATCAGAGACACACACGAGAATTCCTAGAAGCATGGCATTCTCGCCGAACTCTATCAACAAACACATTAATGTGAACCCCATTTATCAAGCCCTGAGAAAAAGAACAGGAAATGACATCACCACAGGAAATGACATCTCCAACCAAAAGAAACCCAAACATATAAATAGAAAGCAGGAATCCTCAGCATTGCTTTGTCCGGAGGCTCACTGAAGATATTACCGAGTATGGTGACAAAATATCTGAAAATGAACCTTCCAGCTCAGTGAGCAAACCTACATCCAGAGTGAGAGACAACTTTGTAGATGTGTACAGATGTTAAGAGGCATAGATAGAGTAGATAGCCAGAGACCTTTTCCCAGATTGTAATTGGCTGTCAAAAGGGGACATAATTTTAAGGTGATTGGAGGAAGGTTTAGGGGAGAGATCAGAAGTCGGTTCTTTACACAGAGAGTGGTGGGTGTGTGGAATGCACTGCTCGTGGTAGTAGTAGAGTCAGATACACTAGGGACATTTAAGTGAATCTTCAATAGGCACATGGGTGATAGTAAAATCAAGGATATGTAGGTTATTCTGATCTTAGAAGGATAAAAGGTCAGCACGACATCAAGAGCCAAAGGATCTGCACTGTGCTGCACTGTTCTATGTTTGGTGTTCTGTGGATGACTTAAGTTCGGGATGCTCTGTAAGGGCAATCCAAATAGCCACAACAGTATAACAGTAATACTAACACAGAGTTGATCTTAATACCTTAATTGAAGTTCAAGGGTGCAGAGTCAGGAAAATTCTCAACCCCCGACTAGGGAGAACATTCCACTAATGGTCGGATTTCTGTGGTGACGCACTTTTTTGAAACCTCAACCATGTAAACTCATGCTGCCTCATACCCTCACCTACCCACCACCATGTAGCCCACAACCTCCATGCCAATCTTTAGTGCTCCACACATCTCCAAGAGCTCCCACACTTTCCATGCAACCCTTGGCAAAACCCCACCACTTTGTGAAAATGCATATCAACCCATGAAGCCCCTCATATCCCTGAAGTCCTCAGAGGCCCTTTGCTGTCATAACTAATCATAACTATTACTCACCCTAAATGGCAACTTCAGTCAGTATCCATCATGAACAGATCTCAGGAGATGTGATGCAATAAATAAAGCTCTAAGTATTTACTACAGATTTCTCTATATATAAAAGACATTCATTGATAAAAGCTCAATCAATATTCTTTTAAACACTTAACTAGTTAAAAAAGACATTTCCTTCAAGCATTTGTCCCACAAAATTAATAGGGCCACATCAGAATGTAAAGATTAAAAATGAGCAATAGAACTTAAAAACCAAAATGAAACAGTCAGATTGCTGCCGCCTCCCCGAAGAGTTGAATGAAATAGAAGAGCAGATATGGAGGAAAATGTCAGGCAAGTGTGAAGATAATAATAGGGAATTTCAAAGTTAGCAACAATAACTGACAGAGTCATCGTGTGAAAGGTTTGGAAGGAACAGAATTCTTAAAGTGCATCCAAAACAGCTTTTTTAAGCCAAAATGTAGAAGGCGTCACAAGAGAGGGAATGGTCCTGGATTTAATGTTAGGTAATGAAGCTTGACGAGTGGTTGCAGTATCAACAGGGGAACATTATTCAGAGAGCAATTATAGCTACACGAGATTCAAGATTGTAATAGAAAAGGACAAGGATGAACCTGAAATCAAAGTTCTCAGTGAGAGGGTGGATTTGGCCTGGGAGGAGATACTTTCAGGTATATCTGTTTTGGAACAGCGTTTAAGTAGAAAATATGGAGAACACAGTGCCAACATATTCCAATAAAGAAAAAGCATGGAACCATTAATTCTGTGAACCCTGGATATCAAGAGATATCCAACACTGGATCAAGAGAAAAAAGGAGGTTTAGGGCAGTTTCCATGGGCTGAAAACTGTAGAAGCCCGAGAGGAGTATTGAATGTGCAAGAAGGAACTTAAAAGCAAGATTAGGAGAGCTAAAGGGAGATCCGAAATGTTATTGGCATATAAAATAAATGAAAAGCTTAAGCTATTTTACAATTATAGTAAAAATAAAAGGATAATGAGGGAAAAAGTAGGGCGCAAAAAGGACCACTTAGAGCCAAAATGTAGGTAGTGTCCCAGAACGAAGAACAAAGAAAATTACATCACAGGAACAGGCCCTTCGACCCTTCAAGCCTGCACTGATCTAGATCCTCTATCTAAACCTGTCACCTATTTTCTAAGGGTCTGTATCCCTCTGTTCTCTGCCCATTCATGTATCTGAAAACATGCGATCGTGCCCACCTCTACCACCTCCATTGGCAATGCGTTCCAGGCACTCATCACCCTCTGCGTAAAGAACTTTCCATGCATATCTCCCTTCAACATTTCCCCTCTCACTTTGAACTCGTGACCCCTAGTAATTGAGTCCCCCACTCTGGAAAAAAGCTTATCTCTATCCACCCAGTCTATATCTCTCATTATTTTGTAAACCTCAATCAGGTCCCCCCTCAATCTCCACCTTTCTAATGAAAATAATTCTAATCTACTCAACCTTATTCAATTAATTAGCAGAGAAGTACGAGAAATCATTTAACTCAAATTTGTATATAGTAATTAACTGGTAGAGATGGCTGGGCAGGTGATGTGCTGTAGCTGTATGATGTGGGAGCTGGCTGATCCCATTGTGAACGGCAGTGACCACATCTGCAGCAAGTGTTGGTTGCTGGAAGAACTCCGGATCAGAACTGATGATCTGGAGTCTGAGCTTCAAACGCTGCGGCACATCTGGAAGCGGGAGGCAGTCACACCCAGTAGATTAAGTAATTCCAATTCAGTTAGTGATTAGGGACAACAGGGTGTGTCTGTAAATGAGACAGGTAGGGGGACCCTGAGTTCAGGATTGGTGGACACTCAGCTTTTGACCTTATCCAACAGGTAAGAAATACTGGCTCCCTATGTGGATGAGGAAAAGGGCTGTGGGGAGGATGAGCAAACTGACTATGTCACCATGGTGCAGAAGGCCATTCAAGAGGGGGGAGCAAACAGACAAGTTGTAGTTATAGGGGATTCTATAATTAGGGAGATAGTATCATTCGCAAGCTGGATTGAGAATCCTGTATGGTATATTGCTTGCCCGGTGCCAAGGTGCAGGACATCTCCGACCGGCTTGAAAGGATATTGGAGTGGGAGGGGGAGGATCCAGTTGTTGTGGTCCACATTGGGACTAACAACATAGGCAAAGCTAGGATGCAGGACCTGTATGGGATTATTGAGCACTAGGAACAAAATTAAGGAACAGGTCCTCAAGGGTCATAATCTCGGGGTTACTGCCTGATCCACATGCAGATTGGCTTAGGGACAAGAAAATTAGGGAAGTAAACATGTGGCTAAGGGAATAGTGTGGGAAAGAGAGATTCCATCTCATGGGACATTGGCATCAGTTTTGAACCTGGGTGGGGAGATCTGTATCGATGGGACAATCTCCATCTGAACCGATCTGGAACCAGTGTTCTAGCGAAAAGGATAATTAGGCTGGTCACTGGGACTTTAAACTTGTGAGTTGGGGGGGAAGGGAAAGGGAAAGCCATCACTGAGACATGGTTGCAGAATGGTCATGACAGGGATACAGGGGTACCTGTCAGAAGGACAGACAGGAACGCAAGGGAGGTGGGGTAGCTCTGCTATTCAAGGACAACATCAGGGCAGTGCTGCGAGATGATGGAGATTCTATGGAGCATGAGGTCGAAACCATTTGGGTGGAAATTAGGAATTACAAGAAGAAAATGTAACTGATAGGCATAGTTGATAGGCCACCAAATAATAACATCACATCGGGGTGGGCAGTAAACAAGGAAATAACTAATGCCTGCAGAAATAGTATGGCTATTGTCATTGGGCATTGTAATCTGCATGTAGATTGGTCGAACCAGCTCAGTCAGGGTAGCCTTGAGGAGGATTTCATTGAGTGTATCTGTGATAGATTTTTTGAAGAGTATGTAATGGTTCCAATGAGGAAGCAAGCTATCCTCAATCTGGTCCTGTAATCAGGCAGGAGTAATTAATGACCTCATAATTATGGATTCTCTTGGAAGGAGTGATCACAGTATGGTTGAATTTAAAATACAGTTGGATCATGTGAAGATGAAATCCAATAGCAGGAAGTATGGTGATAAATGAAAAGGTAAGCAGTGGATTATTATCTGTGCAGGAGCGTTTAAGTTCAAGGCGGACTAAGAAGCAAAAATTAAGGATAACTCAGGAGATATTAGAGATGTTGTGAATCATGACAGTAAGAAAGCTAGCATAAGGCACTTTATCTGAATGCTTGTAGCATTTGTAACAAGGCTGATGAGTTAATGGCACAAATCATCGGGAATGAGTATGACTTAGTAGCCATCACGGAGACATGATAGAATAAGGGGTCTATGATAGAATGAGGGAGGACCTGGCTAAAGTAGATTGGAAACAGAGACTTTATGATGCGACAGTTGACGAGCAGTGGAGGACCTTTCGAGAAATTTTTCAAAGTGCTTAGCTTTCTTACCCTTATGATTCACAAGATTCTCTAATATCTCCTGAGTTATCTTTCATTTTTGCTTCTTTCATAGGCTGCCGTGAACTTATTCTGATAAGAAGGAAGGGCTGTAAGAGGAGGGGTAATCTGCCATGGCTGTTTAAGGAAATAAGACAGGCTATCAAAGTGAAAGAGAAGGCATACAAAGTGGCCAAAAACAGCAGAAATCTAGAAGATTGAGAAAACTTTAAAGGTCAACAGAAAGTCACAAAAAGAACTATAACGAAAAGTAAAATAAAGTATGAGAAAAAAAAACTAGCACAGAATATAAAGACAGATCACAAAAGTTTTTATAAATATAAAAAACAAAGAAGAGTGGCTAAAGTTGGTCCTTTAGAGGATGAGAACAGGCAGTTAATTATGGAATATTATGAAATGGCTGAGGCATTTTAACAGGTAATTTGCATCAGTCTTTACAGTGGAGGACACTAATAGTATGCCAGTAAGTGACGAAGAGACAAAGATAGGTGACGACCTGGAAACAATTGTTATTATGGAAGTATTAGTGCTGGGTAAGATAATGGAGCTAAGGACAGATAAATCTCCTGGGAATACATCCCAGGGTAATAAAAGAGATGGTGGCAGAAATAGCAGGTGGACTGGCGATCATTTTCCAAAATTCAATGGAATCTGGGGGCAGTCCCAGAAGATTGGAAAATAGCAAATGTGGCACCACTGTTTAAAAAGGGAAGTAGACAAATAATGGGAAATTATAGACCAGTTAGCTTAACCTCTGTAGTGGGGAAGATGCTTGAGTCTATTATCAAGGAAGAAATAGCAGCACATCTCAAAAGAAGTTGTCCCATTGTACAGACACAGGATGGATTCACGAAGGGCAGATCATGTTTCACAAATCTTTTGGAATTCTATGAAGACATTTCAGGCAAGGTGGACAATGGGGACCCAATGGATGTGGTGTACCTAGATATCAAAGGCCTTTGACAAGGTGCCGCACATGAGGCTGCTGCATAAGATAAGGATGCATGGTGTTAGGGGTAGAGTGTAAGTGTGGATAGAAGACTGACAGGAAGCAAAGAGTGGGGATAAATGAGTGCCATTCTGGCTGGTAATCAGTGACTAGTGGTGTGCCTCAGGGACCGATGTTGGGACCACAATTGTTCACTATTTATACAGGTGATTTGGAGTTGGGGACCATGTGTACAGTGTCAAAATTTGCTGACGACATTAAGATGAGTGGCAAAGAAAAAGTACTGTGAAATTTTACAGAGGAATGTAGATTCATTGAGTGAATGGGCAGATGGAATACAATGTTAGTAAATGTGAAGTCATTCATTTTGGTAGGAGTAACAACAAAATAGATTATTACTTGCATGGTAAAAAGTTGCGGCATGCTGATTTGCAGAAGGACCTTGGTGTCCTTGTGCATGAATCACAGAAGGTTGGTCTGCAGGTACAACAAGTAATTAGGAAGACAAATGGAATTGTTAATCTATGGAATTTCTTGCCTCGGGAAGTAATTGATGTTACTTCAGTAATCACTTTTAAAGCTAAGGTAGATACTTTTTTGAAAAATAAAGGAACTATGTGATATGGTGAAAACGCGGGTAAGTGGAACTGAGTCCATGAAAAGATTGGCCATGATCTTATTGAGTGGCGGAACAGGCTCGAAAGGCTGAACGGCCTATTCCTGCTCCTAGTTCTTATGTTCTATGATCTCTCCACATAGCTAGCACCCTCCAGATTAAGCCACATCCTTGGCATACTCTCCAAAGCATCCACACCCTTCTGTCATGTGGTGACCAGAACTGTACGCTGTATTCCAAATGTGGCCGAACCAGAGTCCTAAACAACTGTAACATGACCTGCCAACTCTTGTACTCAATATCCCATCTGATGAAGGAAAGCATGTTGTATGCCTTCTTGACCAGTCTATTGACCTGTGTTGCCACCTTCAGGAACCAATGGACCCAAACACCCAGATCTCTCTACATCATTTTCCCCAGGACTTTTCCAGTTCTAGTATAGTTCACTCTTGAAATGGATCTTCCAAAAAGTATCACTTCACATTTGCCCAGATTGAACTCCATCAGCCATTTCTCTGCCCAACTGTCCAATCTATCAATGTTCTGCTGTATTCTCTGACAGTCCCTTTCACTATCTGCTGCTCCACCAGTTTTAGTGTATTCTGCAAACTTGCTAATCAGACCACCTATATCTTCTTCCAAATCATTTATACATAACACAGACAACAGTGGTCCCAGCACAGATTCCTGTGGAACACCACTGGGCGCAGTTCTCCATTTTGAGAAACTCCCTTCCACTACTATTCTCTGTCTCCTGTTGCGCAACCAGTTCTCTATCCATCTAGCTAATACACCCTGGACCCCATGTGAGTTCACCTTCTCCATCAGCCTACCATGGAGAACCTTATCAAATGCCTTACTAAGACCATGTATATGACATCTACAGCATTTTCCTCATCAACCAATTTTGTTACTTGCCCAAAGAATTCTATTAGGTTTACAAAGTTAAAAATCACACAACACTAGGTTACAGTCCAACAGGTTTAATTGGAAGCGCGCCAGCTTTCTGAGCTCCACTCCTTCCTCCACTATCACCTGATGAAGGAGCGGCACTCTAAAAACTAGTGTGCTTCCAATTAAACCTGTTGGACTATAACCTGGTGTTGTGTGATTTTTAACTTTGTACACCCCAGTCCAATACCGGCATCTCCAAATCATGTCTATTAGGTTTGTAAGATATGATCTTCCCTGTACAAAACCACGTTGCCTATCACCGATAAGCCCATTTTCTTCCAAATGGAAATACATCATATCCTTCAGTATGTTCTCTAGCAGCTTCCCAGCCACTAACATCAGGCTCACCGGTCTGTAATTACCTGGACTATTCCTGCTACCCTTCTTAAACAAGGAGACAATATTAGCAATTTTCCAGTCCTCCGCAACCTTTCCCATAGTCAAGGATACTGCAATGATATCTGTTAAGGCCCCAGCTATTTCCTCTCTCGCTTCCCTCAATAACCTGGGATAGATCCCATCTGGATCTGGGGACTCGTCCACCTTAATGTGTTTTAGAATACCCAATACTTCCCCCCTCCTTATACTGACTTGACCCAGAGTAATCAAACATCTATCCCTAACCTCAACATCCATCATGTCCCTCGCCCTGTGAATAGCAATGCAAAGTACTCATTAAGAATCTTACCTATTTTCTCTGACTCAATGCATAACTTCTCTCCTTTGTCCTTGAGTGGGCCAAACCCTCGTGCTCCTTGTATACAAATAAAAGGCTTTGGGATTTTCCTTAACTCTGTTTGCTAAAGATATCTCATGACCCTTTTAGCCCTTTTAATTCCTCATTTCAGATTTTGTCCTACATTCCTGATATTTTTCCAAAGCTTTGTCTGTTTTCAGTCACTGAGACCTTATGTATGTTTCCTTTTTCCTCTCAGCTAGTCTCACAATTTCACCTGCCATCAATGGTTCCCATGTCTTGCCATTTCTAACCCTCATTTTCACAGTAACATATCTCTCCTGAACTCTAATCAACCTCTCTTTAAAAGCCTCCCACATGTCAAATGTGAATTTACCTTCAAACAGCCCAATCTAAATTCCCCAGCTCCTGCCAAATTTTGGTATAGTTTGCCTTCCCCCAATTTAGCACTCATCCTTTAGGACCATTCTAGTCTTTGTCCATGAGTATTCTAAAACATACGGAATTGTGATCACTATTCCCAAAGTAATCCCTTGCTGAAACTTCAACCACCTGGCCGGGATCAGTCCCCAACACTAGGTCCAGTAAGGCCCCTTCTCAAGTTAGACTATTTACATACTGCTCTAGAAAACCCTCCTGGATGGTCCTTAGAAATTCTACTCCATATAGACCTCTAACACGAAGTGAATCCCAGTCAATGTTGGGAAAATTAAAATCCCCTATCACCACCACCCTGCTGCTCCTCCATCTTTCCATAATCTGTCTATATATTTGTACCTCTATCTCACGCTCACTGTCGGGAGGCCTGCAGTACGGCCCCAACATTATTACTACACCTTTCCTACTTCTCAGCTCTGCCTATATTGCCTCACTGCTTGAGTCCTCCATCGTGGCCTCTGTCAGCACAGCTGTGATATCCTCTCTGACCAGTAATGCAACTCCTCCACCCCTTTTACCTCCCTCTCTATCCTAATCATGCCCTTCCCTCAACCAAGTCTCAGTAATAGCAGTAACATCATACTCCCAGGTGCTAATCCAAGCCCTAAATTCATCTGCCTTACCTCCTACATTTCTCGCATTAAAACAATGCACCTCAGACCACCAGTCCCTTTGTGTTCATCATTTGCTCCTTACCTACTGTTCCCCTTAGTCACACTGACTTCATTATCTAGTTCCTTACAGGCTTTAATTACTACCTCCTTACTATGAGAAAGTGAGAATCGCAGATGCTGGAAATCAGAGTCGTGACTGTGGTGCTGGAAATGACAGCAGGTCAGGCAGCATCTGAGGAGCAGGAGAGCCGATGTTTTGGGCAGAAGGCCTTCTTCATTCCTGATGTAGGGCTCGTGCCCAAAACATCGATTCTTCTGCCCCTCAGATGCTGCCTGACATGCTATGCTTTTCCAGCACCACAGTTTCGACACTACCTCCTTCCTGTCCACTAACCACCTCATTTGGTTCTTATCCCCCTGCCACATTAGTTTAAACCCTCCTCAACAGCGTTAGCAAAAGCACCCCCAAGGACATTGGTTCCAGACCAGCCCTGGTGTAACTGTCCAATTTGTAATAATCCCACCTCCCCCAGAACAGGTCCCAATTTCCCAAAAGTCTGAACTCCTCCTTTCTGCACCATCACTCAAGCCACGCATACATCCTGCCTAACCTTTCATTTCTGCTCTGACTAAATGAATATTTTGGGTCAGTGTTCACTTGTTAAGAGCAGCAATATGAATAAAGAGATCAAAGAGAGTGTCTGTGAAACAATTAAAGAAATTAGCATCGAGAGAGAAAGAGAGGAATCTTGGAATGGTCAGGCAGGCTTGAAAGTAGATAAACTTCCAGGGCCGGATGAAACATATCCCACGCTGTTGAGTAGGTAACAGTGGAAATAGCAGGGGTGTTTACAAAATGATTTATTTCCTGTCTGTGCAATGGAGAGGTGCTGGAGGTTTAGAAGGCAGCTGATGAGTACCATTATTCAGGAAGGGAGCAAGAGATCAACCAAAAAAAACTACAGGCCAGTCAGTTTAACATTGGTGTTGGTATTGGAAGCAATTCTAAGAAATAGAATAAGAGGATTGGAGAGGATAGGATTAATCAAGAGCAGTGAGCATGGTTTTGTTAAGGGGGAGTCAGGTCAGACTAACTTCATTGAACTTTTCAAGATGTGACCAAGTATGTAAATTAGGGCATGCTTTTGATGTAGTCTACTTGGGCTTCAGCAAGGCTTTTGATAAAGTCCCACATGGGAGATTGATCGCGAATACAAGAGCCCATAGGATCCACAATTGGCTGATTAGCAGGATACAGAGGGTAATAGTTGAGAGGTGTTTTTCAAACTGGAAGTCTATGTCCAGTGGGATTCTACAGGGGTCACTATTGGGACATTACTGGTTTGTGGTTTATATTAGTTTAAACTAATGTGGCAGGGGATAAGAACCAAATGAGGAGGTTAGTGGACAGTCAGGAGGTAGTCTCGAGGCTGTAGTGCTGGAAAAGCATAGCATGTCAGGCAGCATCTGAGGGGCAGAAGAATCAATATTTTATGTTTGTGGTTTATATAAGTGATTTAGACTTGAATGTGGAAGAATGATCAGTGAGTTTGCAGAAGGTACACAAGTTGTTCGGGTGATAAATAGTATGGGGGATAGCCTTAGATTACAGGAGGCTATAAACAGATTGGGTAATCAGTGGCAAATTGAATTCAATCACATAAATGTGAGGTACTGCACTTGGGTAGGACAACCAAGGTAAGGGAATGCACAGTAGTAACCTGACTGAGGATCAGAAGGATCTTGGGATGCAGAGACCCTTAAAATATAAGAATAGTTGGATGAAGTGGTTTAGAAGGCATATGGTGTACTTGACTTTATTAGTCGAGGCATAGAGTTTAAGAGCAGGGAGGTTATGCAGGGAACTGTATAAAATGTTGATGTGTATAATACTGGAATCCACATTCCAAGAGGATGTGATGGCAGAGGAGATTTGCCAGGTTGTTGCTTGGGTGGCTGAGTTTCAGTTATAAAGAAAGTTTGCACAGACTATGGTTGTTTTCTGTAGAGCAGAAGATATTCAGAGGGGACGTGATTAAGATGTATAAAATTTTAAGGGGTCGAGATGGAACCTTAATAAATGACTGGGGGACATAGTTTTAAGAGGAGATATGAGGATAATCATTTTCACCTCAAGGATGGTGGTAACTTAGAATTCTCAGCCTATAAGAAACAGAGTTAAAAAATCACAGAACACCAAGTTATAGTCCAATAGGTTTATTTGGAAGCACTCGCTTTCGGAGCGCTGCTCCTTCATCAGATGAACAACCACCTGATGAAGGAGCAGAGCTCTGAAAGCTAGTGCTTTCAAATAAACCTGTTGGACTATAAACAGGTGTTGTCTGATTTTTAATTTTGTCCACCCCAGTCCAACACCGGCTCCTCCAAATTATAATAAACAGAAACTTGTGTAACTTTTAAAAAGTATTTCAAAATGTCCTAATGATGCCGAGGCATACAAGGCGATGGATCAAGTGCTGGAAAATGTGATTAGAATAGTTTGATCATTTTTGAATAGCCAGATGTGATGGGCTAAAGGGCCTTTGTCTGTGCTATAGATCTCTGTGACTCGATGAAAGATTGCTGACCTCTTTATGACCACCTTGAGCTGTCAATCAAACAATAAATTCACTGGAGGTGCACTGTAAATCATATGGAAGTTGTGAAAGCAGTCAAGCAGCACTAATCTTGTAATGAGAGCCCTCAGGCCTTGTTATTAACCATTTATTAAAATTATAAGCTGGCGTTTCTTTCAACATTAGGCTCGTGTTCCTAAAGTTTAAAGAGCATGAGATTGAAATGACTTGGCAACTCCACAGATTGTATCTACTTCACATACAAATTTATTTATAATCTTAATTTCAATAGTCTATCTGTATCTCTCTGAAATGCTACCTGACGTCTTTCAAAAGGCTAACATGATATCTCCAAAAGGGTACATTACCTCTCCAAGTTAATCCAGGAAGTCTAGACATTTTACTGAAATACCCACAAATCGTGCTTCTGAAACCACTGTAATGAAAATTATTTCCTCATCAAGGCACTTTTGAATATACGTCTGCCACTATGAATTGCAGTCGTGTGAATCACCTCCAACTTTGTTGTTCATCCCCAGCCTCTTACTCACTGTCGATGGTGCTGAGTGGGACTTCCAGATGCTGGGCTCTGGCATAGCATCAGGGCTGATTCCTGATGAAGGGTTCCTCCCGAAACGTTGATTTTCCTGCTCCTCAATGCTGCCTGACCCACTGTGCATTTCCAGCACCACTGTAATCTTGATTACAATAGTAGTTGCCAGTGCAGGTTGAGATATAGCATTGAAGTGCAGAGGCATCCTATGAGTGGATCAGTGATGTGCCATAGCATTAATAGGTGGCCAATGTATTGCATTTGGTTGGTGACCATGGAGTGTGTGTTGAGATGTCAATGCCTGCTATTATATGGAAGCTGTTTAGAGTAAGTGGTAACATGAATATGCCAGGTATGACGATGCTAGTGTTTTAAGCAGTTATTTTGCCTTTTTTTAAAAAGAGAGGTCTTAAGACACATGTGAAGAGTTGTCTACTTGGCAAGCCAGTAAAACAAACAGCTTGTGAGATCTTGGGTTTTTTTAAAAAGTTGGAATAATATAAGTAGCTTGGATGGGTGTCGCCAGCTCTCATCATCCAGGATTTCTGGTATATTTTTGAGTTTTTAGGTACAGCTTTCAGCAGTTCCTTTTGGAGTCTCAACAGGACAGAAGCTGCTGGAGTTTTGAAGTAAAAGCTATCCTTTCCCTCTCTCGGTTACAGCTAGAAGCTGGACTTTCTCTCTGTTGCTGGGTCACCTGTGAAACAAATCTATTTGACAGAATTTGCCTTTTTGCCAAGGAGTTTGTTTATAAGATGTTCTTATAGTGGGACAGTTAATTAGTAATAGTTAGTGTATCTATTATTTGGTTACATTTTCCAATAGAGCTCTTCTTTTGTGTGTTGTATTTTAACTATATCTATTTAAATAAATTGTGTTTTGTTTAATGTGGAATAGTTTGACCAGTTACATTGCTTCTGGAACATAACACTTTACATTTGCCTTTAAAATAAGTAGTTGTTTGGATCCAGGTTACCTTCTTAAAATATTTTGAGGGGGTCTGGTCTGGCTCATAACGCCAGCTAATTACTCCGGTGTCCATATCGGGTTTTCTCAATGTCTAGCCTGTTAGGTCAATTTGGCAAGATCAAAAGCTAGCAAGGCAGTTTGTGGCATTAATAATGCATTAAACAGGCTCCAATCCCCATGACCTGACTGCTGTCAAGTGAGAAACTCATCATGTTGCTTGTGAGAAGCATTAAAGATGGAGCAAGATTCTCCTGATGCTGAGATCAGCTTTGCTCAGCCTTTTGCCCAATTCTGTCGCAATCCTTGCCATAACCCATTTTAGATTCCACCCAGCATTTACCATAGAAGAGGATGCTTATATGGTATTAATAGTAGAAATGATGTTAAGGATAATGAATGGGGTAAAAAGTGAAAGTTGGAAATGTTGGTTTAGCTTAGACGGTACAAATTGCCTTTTGCAGATGACTTATATCTTAGGTATCTAAAATAGTTGCATGGTCAGGAAATAGCAAAACAGCTTTCCATATTCTTCCAAAATTTGCTAGTTATGGGGAAAGGGGTAGCACGGTGGCTCAGTGGTTAGCACTGCTGCCTCACAGCACCAGAGTCCCAGGTTCAATTCCAGCCTTGGGTGACCGTCTGTGTGGAATTTACACATTCTCCCCGTGTCTGCGTGGGTTTCCTCCGAGTACTCCGGTTTCCTCCCACAGTCCAAAGATGTGCAGGTCAGGTGGATTGGCCATGCTAAATTGCCCGTAGTGTTAGGTGCATTAGTCAGAGGGGAATGGGTCTGGGTGGGTTACTCTATGGAGGGTCAGTGTGGACTGGTTGAGCCGAAGGGCCTGTTTCCACTCTCTGGGGAATCTAATTTAAAAGCACTCGAGGAATTGGAAATTGGCAAATATGACATCCCCTTATTTAAAATAAGTTGTAATTTAAAATAAGCTGATAAATTTAAAACCATTGGTGGTAATTGGAAAGAATAACCTGGGAAAAATATTTAATAGGTTCTTGGAGATGTGTGAGTTAATTAAGGACAGTTAGTGTACACTTTTAAAAGCAGCTTTTCTTTCACTAACCTAATTGAGTTGTTTGATGACATATTGTAGAACACTCATGAAAGAAATATACTGGATGATATCTGTCTAGATTTAAAGCATTAATTACCACAGAAAAGGCTGGTTAGCAAAAGTGAGACTGATGTCAATGTGGGATAAATAAGTCCAAAAAATGGTGGGTCATGGTAAATTAACGTTTAAGATGGACAGCTCTATTCTTCAAGGGCCAGTTCTTAGCTATAGTATACTTTGATCTATATAAAGGATTTTTTTTTAATGTGAGGACAAACACATGAACAAGGAACAAGAATAGGCATTTGGTCCTTCAAACCTACTCTGCTGTTCAATAAAATCATGGTTACTCCGATCTTGACCTTAACTCAAAGTTCTTGCATTTACCTGATGATCTTTCATCTCTTGATAAGCAAGAATATATTTACCTCTGCCTTAAAAATATTTAAAGATTCTCCATTCATTGCCTTCAGTTTTAATTGGGTATCTCTTTATTTTTAAACTATATCCCCCAGTTCTAACCTCTCCCACAAGAGGAAACATGCTTTCAATCTATCAAGCCCTTCTGGAAAAACTCAGCATCTGTGAAGAGAAAGCAGAAGGAACGTTTTAAGTCCAATGATCCTTATTCAGGATATTCTATGTGTCAATTAAATCACTTCCAACTCTTTTAAACACCAGAGGATACAGGCCTAACCTGTCTCACCTTTCTTCCTGAGGAAATCCACTCAGTTCAGGTATTAATCTAATCAACCTTTTCTGAATTGTTTCAATACATAAACATCTTTCTATAAGTACAGTGACCAATTCTGTACAAATTACTCCAAATGTGGTCTCACCTATGTCTTTTATATTTCACAAATAATCTCCTTACTTTTGCATTCAATTCCCTTCACAATAAACCATGATATTCTAGCTTTTCTAATTACTTGCTGTCCCTGCATACTAACCTTGTTATTCATGCATGAGAACACCCATAGTTTGCTGTATCTCAGAGCTCTGCAGTCTTGTATCATTTGGATAAAATGATTCTTTCTTTTATTATCTTGCCAAAATAAACAAACTTTTATGTATATTGTGTGTATTGTTAATACACAAATTAATGTTTTTCCACATTGTTCATTATTTATCAAATCTTTGACCACTCACTTAACATATTTATATCTCTTTGCAGGCTCTTTGTGTCCTCTTCACAACACATGTTTCTTTGTGTCATCAGCAAATTTAGCTAACATTCCTTCAATTCTTTCATTCAAATCATTTGGATAAATTGTAAAAGAATTGAGGCCTCAGTGCCAACCCTATTGGTACACTTCTTGCTAGCCTGGAAAAGTTTATTCCTACTCTATTCTTCCTGTTAGCAAGCCAATCTTCTATCCATGCCAGTATGTTCCTCTCTATATCACAAGCTTTTATTGTCAATAACCTTTGATATAGCACCTTATCAAATGTTTTCTAGAAATCTAAATCAATACATCCCCCTTATCTACAGCATAATTTGCTTCTTTAAGGAAGTCTGTTAAATTAAATCAAAATTTCCTTTTGACAAAACCATGTTGGCTCTGCCTGATTACCTTGTACTTATCCAAGTGCCCTGTTATAATGTCTTTAATAGTAGCTTCTAACATTTTTCCTGACAGATGTTAAGCTGACTGGTCTATAATTTCCTGCTTTCTGCTTCCCTCACTTTTTGAATAAAGGAATTAGATTAACTTTTTTTCAATCTAAAGGAATCTCCCCTGAAGGACAAGTGTTAGGTAACAACTATCAATTTAACTCCCACAGGTGAGATAACACAATCCAATCTCAATCTGACAAAGTGACCAAGAGCAAGTATCCAGGCCTTCACACTGGCAATCCAAATCACCAGAAACTACCAGCAAATCAGAGACTGGCAGACAGTAAGACCTGAAGTCTACTAGTTCTAAATCTATTCCTCAGGGGATCTGATGAAGGGATGGTAATTCTTTTTTGTTCTTGTCACAGGATGGGTGTCATGGAGAGAGGGCCATCAGAGGCAACAAGATGGCTGTCAGAGCCACCACTTTGATTCCTATCCAGCGCTCCTATTTCCTCAAGATGTAAGAAATTGGTAGACCCTCCATATCCTAGCGGGTAGGTCATGATGGTTTTGCAATCAGGAGATTAGCCATCTTTATGCCTGCCATATCCATTTATTGGCCACCAAAGGACCTTATTTGCTGACAAGTCAAGATGGCTGCCCTCTACTTTCTCGTCTGACACTTAATTGCTGAAGTGCTGGTGTGGGGAGGTAGGTGGTGAATATTTCTTTTTGGCCAGCTCTCCCCATTATTTCCCTTCTTGCCATCACTCTCACTGCCTTCAAATAGGGGAAAACTACGGTCACAGTAAAATTTGGAAATTTGCTGGTGATACCAATTTTGAGGAGGGCAAACAGAGAAGAGCCTACAACTCGAGCAGACAAATGGCAGATGAAAGTTCATCCAGAAAAGTGAATGATGGTGAAAATGGACAGATATAGTAGTGGGAGTCAACAATCCCAAAGAGTGTGAGGGGCAAAAGGACCTGAAGTTGCAAGTATATAGATCTTCAGGATATTTTGGGAGAAAAGTTAGCAAAGCATATGAAATATAAGGCATCACAGTAGAAATATTGTGTACAAAACAGGGATTTTATGCTGAACATTTATAAAGTTTTGGTTAGGATTCAAGTTGAGCATTATGTTCAGTTTTTGTCACCACATTTTAAGAAAAATGTGAGGAGTCTTATGAGGGTGTAGAAGCGATTGCAGGAAACTTGATAGGACTTTGATAGATTATGACCCAGATTTTAATAATGTGGACAAAGAAAAGCTATTCATATTTGCTGATGTTACAAGGAGCAGGGAGCATGGATCAAAGTTTTAATCAAAGTTGTTGGGGTTAAGAAGCAGAAATTTATTGTGCACTGACTGTGCGGAAATAATCAGTGATTTCATCAGGTGGATAGGCCCGAGAAGGAAATTAATTTGCATGGCTATGGTGATAGAGGGATTAACTGGTTTTCTAAAGAATACATAGACTGAGGGATTTCAGGGAGTGAGCTGATGAAGGGATATAGCAGGTGAGGAATGAGATGGGAGCAGGATGAGGGGTGAGGAAGTAATTAGATTCATAGATTCATACAGCACAGAAAAAGCCCTTTGGCACATTGAGTCTGCACCGACATAACTACCACTAAAAGTGTGTTAATCCCAGTTTCCTGCATTGTTCCAAATCCATGAATGTTCTGATATTTGAAGTTAAAAATCGCACAACACCAGGTTATAGTCCAACAGGTTTAATTGGAAGCACTAGCTTTTGGAGCGACGCTCCTTCATCAGGTGACAGTGGAGGGCTCGATCATAACACAGAATTTATAGCAAAAATTTGTAGTGTGATGTAACTGAAATTATATATCACAGCCTGATATTTGAAGTACTCATTCAAATATTTTTTGAAGACTGTAAGGTTTCCAGCCTCCACTACTTTCCCAGGCAGTGAATTCTAGATTTTTATCACCTGATGAGTGAAAAGGATTTTTTCCCCAAATCCCCACTGAGTCTCCTGCCCCTTATCCTAATACTATGTCCTCTTGTGATTAACCCCACAATCAAGGGAAACAACTATTCTCTGGTTACCCTGTCCGTACCCCTCATAAACTTATATGCTTCAATCATGTCCACCCCACCCCCCAACTCCCAGTCTTTTCTGCTCGAAAGAAAACAATCAAAGCCTACCTTGTCTCCTTACACCTCAATTTCTAAATTGCAGGCAACATCCTTGTAAAACTTCTCTGTGCCACATCCCCCTTCTATCAGATCCTTCCTGTAATGCGGTGGCCAGAACTGCACCTGGTACTCTAGTTGTGGCCTGACCAATGCTCTGTGCAACATTACCTCCTTACTGTTATACTCTATGCCACAACTGATGAAAGCAAGTATCTCATATGCCTTCTTAACTGTCCTATTCACGCACTCTGCCAACTTCAGGGATCTATGGACAAGCACTCTAAGCTCCCTCCATTCTTCAAAGCTACCTAGTGACCTGCCATTCATTAAGTACTCCTTCATCTTGTTTCCTCCAAAATGCATCACCTCACACTTATCAGGTTTAAATGCCATCTGCCACTGTTCTGCCCATCTGACCAACCCATCTATATCTCGCTATAACCTACAAACATCTTCCTCATTGTTAACCATTCAACCAATCTTGGTGTCTTCAGCAGATTTGCTGAACAGTCTCCCCATATTTTCACCATATCATGCATGTGCACAACAAACAATGAGAATCCTCAGTACTGACCTTTGTGATACAGTTTGACACAAGCCAGTTTTCCCATCCATCTTAATAAGTTTCCCTCCATTCCATGTGCTTTAACCTTCTCAATCAGTCTTCCATTTGGGATCTGGACAAAAAACTTTGCTAAAATCTATACAAATTACATCAACTAACTAACTAGAATCAATTCATTTCTTCAGAATTCTCTCCAATAGTTTCCTTAACGCTGACATGAGAAGCACCGGCCTGTAATTTCACGGTTCATTTCTTGGAATCTGCGTCCAGTTCTGGTCACCCTATTATAAGAAAGATGTGGATGCTTTGGAGCGGATTCAGAGGAGGTTTACCAGGATGCTGCCTGGACTGGAGGGCTTATCTTATGAGGAGAGGTTGACTGAGCTTGGACTTTTTTCATTGGAGAAAAGGAGGAGAAGAGGGGACCTAATTGAGGTATACAAGATAATGAGAGGCATAGATAGAGTCGATAGCCAGAGACTATTTCCCAGGGCAGAAATGACTAGCACGAGGGGTCATAGTTTTAAGCTGGTTGGAGGAAAGTATAGAGGGGATGTCAGAGGCGGGTTCTTTACACAGAGAGTTGTGAGAGCATGGAATGTGTTGCCAGCAGCAGTTGTGGAGGCAGGGTCATTGGGGACATTTAAGAGACTCCTCGACATACATATGGTCACAGAAATTTGAGGGTGCATACATGAGGATCAGTGGTCAGCACAACATCGTAGGCTGAAGGGCCTGTTCTGTGCTGTACTGTTCTATGTTCTATGTTCTATGTCCCTCCCCCACCCCTTAAAAGGTAGATGCATATTAGCTATCTTTCAGTAGTGTTGGGGGCAGATGGGGAGCGGGCAGGGGGAGGTTTTGGATGGGGCTTGGGATGGGCAGGGGGGTAGTGTTTGACTGAGTTTGGGGGGTGGTGTTGGACTGGGTTGGGGGTCGACGGCGGGGGGGTGCGGTGTTGGATGGGGTTTGGGGTGGGCGGGGGCGGTGTTGGACGGAGTTTGGGGTTGGGGGTCAGCAGGGGAGGGTGGTATTGGACAGGGGTTTGGGGGCCAGCAGGGGAGGGTGGTGTTGGTTGGGGTTTGGGGTGGCGGTGAAGGGTGGCGTTGGATGGGGTTTGGGGGTGGGCGGGGAGGGCAGTGTTGGATGAGGTTTGGGGTGTGGGTGGGGGAGGGCGGTGTTGGATGGGGTTTGGGGTGGGCAGGTGAGGGCGATGTTGGATGGGGTTTGGGGGTGGGTGGGGGAGGGCAGTGTTGGATGGGGTTTGGCGTGTGGGTCGGGGAGGGCAGTGTTGGACGGGGTTTGGGGTGGCAGAGAGGGCGGTGTTGAACGGGGTTTGGGGGTGGCGGGGAAGGAGGTGTTAGATGGCGTTTGGGGGTGGCGGGGAGGGCAATGTTGGATGGGGTTTGGGGAGTGGGCTGGGAGGGCGGTCTTGGATGGGGTTTGGGGGGTTGGGGGGGGTCGTGTTGGACAGAGTTCGGGGTGTGGGTGGGGGAGGGAGGTGTTGGATGGGGTTTGGGGGGTGGGTGGGGGAGGGCAGTGTTGGATGGAGTTTGGGGTATGGGTGGGGGAGGGCAGTGTTGGATGGGGTTTGGGAGGTGGGTGGGAGAGGGAGGTGTTGGATGGGGTTTGGGGAGTGACGGGGAGGACGGTGTTGGATGGGGTTTGGGGAGTGGCGGGGAGGGCAGTGCTGGACGGGGTTTGGGGGGTGGGCAGTGGAGGGTGGGGTTGGATGGCATTTGGGGGTGGCGGGGAGGGCGGTGTTTGATGGGGTTTGGGGAGTGGGCGGGGGCAGGCTGTGTTGGATGGGGTTTGGGGAGTGGCGGGGAGGGTGGTGTTGAACGTGGTTTGGGGGTGGGTGGGGAGGGCGGTGTTTGATGGGGTTTGGGGGTGGGTGGGGGCAGGCGGTGATGGATGGGGTTTGGGGAGTGGCGGGGAGGGTGGCGTTGGATGGGGTTTGCGGGGTGAGCAGGGGAGGGCGGTTTTGGATGGGGTTTGGGGGGTGGGTGGGTGAGGGCAGTGTTGGATGGGGTTTGGGGTGTGGGTGGGGGAGGGCAGTGTTGGACGGGGTTTGGGGGTGGCAGAGAGGGCAGTGTTGGACAGGGTTTGGGGGTGGGCATGGGTGGGCGGTGTTGGATAGGGTTTGGGGGTGGTGGGGAGGGTGGAGTTGGACGGGGTTTAGGGGTGGCGGGGGAGGGCAGTGTTGGACGGGGTTTGGGGGGTGGGTAGGGGAGGGCAGTGTTGGATGCGTTTTGGGGTGTGGGTGGGGCAAGGCGGTGTCGGACGGGGTTTGAGGATGGCAGGGAGGGCGGTGTTGGCCGGGGTTTGGGGTTGGCGGGGGAGGGCGGTGTTGGATGGGGTTTGGGGTGTGGGTGTGGGCGGGTGGTGTTGGATGGGGTTTGGGGGGTGGCGGGGAGGGCGGAGTTGGACGGGGTTTGGGGGGTGGGTGGGGGATGGTGGTGTTGGACGGGGTTTGGGGGGTGGGCAGGGGATGGCGGCATTGGATGGGGCTTGGGGGTGGGCGGGGGAGGGCAGTGTTGGATGGGGTTTGGCATGTGGGTCGGGGAGGGCGGTCTTTGACGGGGTTTGGGGTGGCAGGGAGGGCAGTGTTGGACAGGGTTTGGGGTGGCGGGGGAGGGAGGTGTTAGACGGGGTTTGGGGGTGGCGGGGAGGGCAGTGTTGGATGGGGTTTGGGGGGTGGTTGGGGGAGCGCCGTGTTGGACAGAGTTAGTGGTGTGGGTGGGGGAGGGAGGTGTTGGATGGGGTTTGGGTGGTGGGTGGGGGAGGGCAGTGTTGGATGGAGTTTGGGGTATGGATGGGGGAGGGCGGTGTTGGATGGGGTTTGGGGTGTGGCGGTGAGGGCAGTGTTGGATGGGGTTTGGGGGGTGGGCAGGGGAGGGCGGTGTTGGACGGGGTTTGGGGGGTGGGTGGTGGAGGGCAGTGTTTGACGGGGTTTGGGGGGTGGGCGGGGGCAGGTGGTGTTGGATGAGGTTTCGGGAATGGCGGGGAGAGCGGTGTTTGACGGGGTTTGGGGGGTGGGCAGGGGAGGGCGGTTTTGGGTGGGGTTTGGGGTGTGGGTGGCGGAGGGCAGTGTTGGACGGGGTTTGGGGGTGGCGGGGAGGGTGGTGTTGGATGGGGTTTGGGGGTGGGCATGGGTGGGCAGTGTTGGATGGGGTTTGGGGGGTGGTGGGGGAGGGCGGAGTTGGACGGGGTTTGGGGGAGGTGGGGGAGGGCGGTGTTGGATGGGGTTTGGGGGGTGAGTAAGGGAGAGCAGTGTTGGATGTGGTTTGGGGTGTGGGCGGGGAAGGGCTGTGTTGGATGGGGTTTGGGGGTGGGCGGGGAGGGCAGTGTTGGATGGGGTTTGGGGTATGGGCGGGGTAGGGCTGTGTTGGACGGGGTTTGGGGGTGGGCCGGGAAGGGCGGTGTTGGATGGGGTTTGGGGTATGGGCGGGGAAGGGCTGTGTTGGATGGGGTTTGGGGGTGGGCCGGGAAGGGCGGTGTTGGATGGGGTTTGGGGGTGGGTGGGGGAGGGAGGTGTTGGATGGGGTTTGGCGTGTGGGTCGGGGAGGGCGGTGCTGGATGGGGTTTGGGGTATGGGCGGGGAAGGGCTGTGTTGGATGGGGTTTGGGGGTGGGCCGGGAAGGGCGGTGTTGGATGGGGTTTGGGGGTGGGCGGGGAGGGCAGAGTTGGATGGGGTTTGGGGTATGGGCGGGGAAGGGCTGTGTTGGATGGGGTTTGGGGGTGGGCGGGGAGGGCAGAGTTGGATGGGGTTTGGGTGTATGGGCGGGGAAGGGCTGTGTTGGATGGGGTTTGGGGGTGGGCCGGGAAGGGCGGTGTTGGATGGGGTTTGGGGGTGGGTGGGGGAGGGAGGTGTTGGATGGGGTTTGGCGTGTGGGTCGGGGAGGGCGGTGCTGGATGGGGTTTGGGGGTGGCAGGGAGGGTGGTGTTGGACGGGGGTTTGGGGGTGGCGGGGGAGGGAGGTGTTGGATGGTGTTTGGGGGTGGGCGGGGAGGGCAGTGTTGGATGTGGTTTGGGGTGTGGGTGGGGGAGAGCAGTGTTGGACGGGGTTTGGGGGTGGCGGGGGAGGGAGGTGTTGGATGGTGTTTGGGGTGGTGGGGGAGGGAGGTGTTGGATGGGGTTTGGGGGTGGGCGGGGAGGACAGTGTTGGATGGGGTTTGGGGTGTGGGTGGGGGAGAGCGGTGTTGGACGCGGTTTGGGGGTGGGCAGGAGAGGGCTGTGTTGGATGGGGTTTGGGGGTGGGTGGGGGAGGGCAGTGTTGGATGGGGTTTGGGGGTGGCAGGGAGGGCGGTGTTTGATGGGTTTGGCAGTGGCGGGGAGGGAGGTGTTAGAAGGGGTTTGGGGGTGGCGGGGAGGGCAATGTTGGATGGGGTTTGCGGGTGGCGGGGATGGTGGTGTTGGACGGGGTTTGGGGAGTGGATAGGGGAGGGCGGTCTTGTATGGGGTTTGGGGGGCGGGTGGGGGAGGGCCATGTTGGACAGAGTTAGGGGTGTGGGTGGGGGAGGGAGGTGTTGAATGGGGTTTGGGGGGTGGGTGCGGGAGGGCAGTGTTGGATGGAGTTTGGGGTATGGGTGGGGGAGGGCGGTGTTGGATGGGGTTTGAGGGTGGGCGGGGGCGGGAGGTATTGGATGGGGTTTGGGGAGTGGCGGGGAGGGTTGTGTTGGACGGGGTTTGGGGGGTGGCAGGGAGGGTGGTGTTTGACGGGGTTTGGTGGGTGGGTGGGGGAGGGCGGTGTTGGACGGGGTTTGGTGGGTGGGTGGGGGAGGGCAGTATTGGTTTGGGTTTGCGGGGTGAGCAGGGGAGGGCGGTGTTGGACGGGGTTTAGGGGGTGGCTGGGGGAGGGCCTTGTTGGATGGGGTTTGGGGGTGGCAGGGGAGGGCAGTGTTGGATGGGGTTTGGGGGATGGGTGGGGGAGGGCGGTGTTCGATGGGGTTTGCGGAGTGGGTGGGGGAGGGCGTTGTTGGATGGGGTTTGGGAGCGTGGTGTTGGATGGGGTTTGTGGGGTGGGTGGGGAAGGGCGCTGTTGGAGGGGGTTTGGGGGTTCGATTGGTGCAGTGTTGGATGGAGTTGGGGATTGGCGGGTGAGGCCGGTGTTGGATGGAGTTTGGGGTGTGGGCGGGGAGGGCGGTGTTGGATGAGGTTTGGGGGGCGGCGGTGTTGGATGAGGTTTGGGGAGTGGGCGGGGGAGGGCGGTCTTGGATGGGGTTTGGGGGATGGGTGGGAGAGGGTGGTGTTGGACAGGGTTAGGGGTGTGGGTGGGGGAGGGAGGTGTTGAATTGTGTTTGGGGTGGGTGGGGGAGGGCTGTGTTGGACAGGGTTTGGGGAGTGGACGGGGGAAGGCGGTGTTGGATGGGGTTTGGGGGTGGGTGGGGGAGAGCGTTGTTGGACGGGGTTTGGGGGTGGCGGGGGAGGGAGGTGTTGGATGGCGTTTGGGGTGGCGGGGGAGGGAGGTGTTGGATGGGGTTTGGGGTGTGGGTGGGGGAGAGCGGTGTTGGATGGGGTTTGGGGGTGGGTGGGGGAGGGCAGTGTTGGATGGGGTTTGGCATGTGGGTCGGGGAGGGCGGTGTTGGACGGGGTTTGGGGTGGGGAGGAGGGAGGTGTTAGAAGGGGTTTGGGGGTGGTGGGGTGGGCAGTGTTGGACGGGGTTTGGGGGTGGGCAGGAGAGGGCGGTGTTGGACGGGGTTTGGGGAGTGGATAGGGGAGGGCGGTCTTGTATGGGGTTTGGGGGGTGGGTGGGGGAGGGCTGTGTTGGACAGAGTTAGGGGTGTGGGTGGGGGAGGGAGGTGTTGAATGGGGTTTGGGGGGTGGGTGGGGGAGGGCAGTGTTGGATGGAGTTTGGGGTATGGGTCGGGGAGGGCGGTGTTGGATGGGGTTTGGGGAGTGGTGGGGAGGGTGGTGTTGGACGGGGTTTGGGGGGTGGGCAGGGGAGGGCGGTGTTGGACTGGGTTTGGGGGGGGTGGGGGAGGGCGGTGTGGGACAGGGTTTGGGGGGTGGCGGGGAGGGTGGTGTTTGACGGGGTTTGGTGGGTGGGTGGGGGAGGGCGGTGTTGGACAGGGTTTGGGGTGTGGGTGGGAGAGGGCAGTATTGGTTTGGGTTTGCGGGGTGAGCAGGGGAGGGCGGTGTTGGACGGGGTTTGGGGGGTGGCTGGGGGAGGGCCTTGTTGGATGGGGTTTGAGGGTGGCAGGGGAGGGCAGTGTTGGATGGGGTTTGGGGGATGGGTGGCGGAGGGCGGTGTTCGATGGGGTTTGCGGAGTGGGTGGGGGAGGGCGGTGTTGGATGGGGTTTGGGGTGGTGGGGGAGCGTGGTGTTGGATGGGGTTTGTGGGGTGGGTGGGGAAGGGCGCTGTTGGAGGGGGTTTGGGGGTTCGATTGGGGCAATGTTGGATGGAGTTGGGGGGTGGCGGGTGAGGCCGGTGTTGGATGGAGTTTGGGGTGTGGGTGTGGGAGAGTGGTGTTGGATGGGGTTTGGGGGGTGGGTGGAGGGCGGTGTTGGATGGGGTTTGGGGTGTGGGCGGGGAAGGTTGTGTTGGATGGGGTTTGGGGTTGGGGGAGCGCGGTGTTGGACAGCGTTTGTGGCTGGGTGGGGAAGTGTGCTGTTGGACGGGGTTTGGGTGGTGGATGGGGGCAGTGTTGGATGGGGTTTGGGGGATGGCGAGTGAGGCCGTTGTTGGAAGGAGTTTGGGGTGTGGGTGTGGGAGGGCGGTGTTGGATGGGGTTTGGGGGGGTGGGTGGAGGGCGGTGTTGGATGGGGTTTGGGGTGTGGGCGGGGAAGGTGGTGTTGGATGGGGTTTGGGGGGTGGGTGTGGGCGGGCGGTGTTGGACGGGGTTAGGGGTGTGGGTGGGGGAGGGAGGTGTTGGATGGGGTTTGGGGGTGGGTGGGGGAGGATGGTGATGGACGGGGTTTGGGGTGTGGGTGGGTGAGGGCGGTGTTGGATTAGGTTTGGGGGGTGGCGGGGGTAGGGCCGTGTTGGACAGAGTTAGGGGTGTTGGTGGGGGAGGGAGGTGTTGGATGGGGTTTGGGGAGTGGCGGGAAGGGCGGTGTTGATGGGGTTTGGGGAGTGGCGGTGTGGGCGGTGATGGATGGGATTTGGGGAGTGTGCGGTGACGGCAGTGTTGGATGGGGTTTGGGGGGTGGGCAGGGGAGGGCGGTGTTGGACGGGATTTGGGGAGTGGCAGGAGAGGGCGGTGTTGGATGGCATTTGGGGGGTGGCGGGGAGGGCGGCGTTTGATGGGGTTTGGGGGGTGGTTGGGGGAGGGTAGTGTTGGACAGGGTTTGGGGGGTGGCGGGGAGGGTGGTGTTTGACGGGGTTTGGTGGGTGGGTGGGGGAGGGCGGTGTTGGATGGGGTTTGGGGTGTAGGTGGGAGAGGGCAGTATTGGTTTGGGTTTGCGGGGTGAGCAGGGGAGGGCGGTGTTGGACGGGGTTTGGGGGGTGGCTGGGGGAGGGCCTTGTTGGATGGGGTTTGGGGGTGGCAGGGGAGGGCAGTGTTGGATGGGGTTTGAGGGTGGCAGGGGAGGGCAGTGTTGCATGGGGTTTGGGGTGGTGGGGGAGCGTGGTGTTGGATGGGGTTTGTGGGGTGGGTGGGGAAGGGCGCTGTTGGAGGGGGTTTGTGGGTTCGATTGGGGCAGTGTTGGATGGAGTTGGGGGGGTGGCAGGTGAGGCCGGTGTTGGATGGAGTTTGGGGTGTGGGTGTGGGAGGGTGGTGTTGGACAGGGTTTGGGGTGTGGGTGGGAGAGGGCAGTATTGGTTTGGGTTTGCGGGGTGAGCAGGGGAGGGCGGTGTTGGACAGGGTTTGGGGGGTGGCTGGGGGAGGGCCTTGTTGGATGGGGTTTGAGGGTGGCAGGGGAGGGCAGTGTTGGATGGGGTTTGGGGGATGGGTGGCGGAGGGCGGTGTTCGATGGGGTTTGCGGAGTGGGTGGGGGAGGGCGGTGTTGGATGGGGTTTGGGGTGGTGGGGGAGCGTGGTGTTGGATGGGGTTTGTGGGGTGGGTGGGGAAGGGCGCTGTTGGAGGGGGTTTGGGGGTTCGATTGGGGCAATGTTGGATGGAGTTGGGGGGTGGCGGGTGAGGCCGGTGTTGGATGGAGTTTGGGGTGTGGGTGTGGGAGGGTGGTGTTGGATGGGGTTTGGGGGGTGGGTGGAGTGCGGTGTTGGATGGGGTTTGGGGTGTGGGCGGGGAAGGTTGTGTTGGATGGGGTTTGGGGTTGGGGGAGCGCGGTGTTGGACAGCATTTGTGGCTGGGTGGGGAAGTGCGCTGTTGGACGGGGTTTGGGTGGTGGATGGGGGCAGTGTTGGATGGGGTTTGGGGGATGGCGAGTGAGGCCGTTGTTGGATGGAGTTTGGGGTGTGGGTGTGGGAGGGCGGTGTTGGATGGGGTTTGGGGGGGTGGGTGGAGGGCGGTGTTGGATGGGGTTTGGGGTGTGGGCGGGCAAGGTGGTGTTGGATGGGGTTTGGGGGGTGGGTGTGGGCGGGCGGTGTTGGACGGGGTTAGGGGTGTGGGTGGGGGAGGGAGGTGTTGGATGGGGTTTGGGGGTGGGTGGGGGAGGATGGTGATGGACGGGGTTTGGGGTGTGGGTGGGTGAGGGCGGTGTTGGATTAGGTTTGGGGGGTGGCGGGGGTAGGGCCGTGTTGGACAGAGTTAGGGGTGTTGGTGGGGGAGGGAGGTGTTGGATGGGGTTTGGGGAGTGGCGGGAAGGGCGGTGTTGATGGGGTTTGGGGAGTGGCGGTGTGGGCGGTGATGGATGGGATTTGGGGAGTGTGCGGTGACGGCAGTGTTGGATGGGGTTTGGGGGGTGGGCAGGGGAGGGCGGTGTTGGACGGGATTTGGGGGGTGGCAGGAGAGGGCGGTGTTGGATGGCATTTGGGGGGTGGCGGGGAGGGCGGCGTTTGACGGGGTTTGGGGGGTGGTTGGGGGAGGGTGGTGTTGGACAGGGTTTGGGGGGTGGCGGGGAGGGTGGTGTTTGACGGGGTTTGGTGGGTGGGTGGGGGAGGGCGGTGTTGGATGGGGTTTGGGGTGTGGGTGGGAGAGGGCAGTATTGGTTTGGGTTTGCGGGGTGAGCAGGGGAGGGCGGTGTTGGACGGGGTTTGGGGGGTGGATGGGGGAGGGCCTTGTTGGATGGGGTTTGGGGGTGGCAGGGGAGGGCAGTGTTGGATGGGGTTTGGGGGGTGGGTGTGGGTGGGCGCTGTTGGAGGGGGTTTGGGGTGTGGGTGGGGGAGGGAGGTGTTGGATGGGGTTTGGGGGTGGGTGGGGGAGGGCAGTGTTGGATGGAGTTTGGGGTATGGGTGGGGGAGGATGGTGATGGACGGGGTTTGGGTATGGGTGGGTGAGGGCGGTCTTGGATGGGGTTTGGGGGATGGGTGGGGGAGGGTGGTGTTGGATGGGGTTAGGGGTGTGGGTGAGGGAGGGAGGTGTTGGATGGGGTTTGGGGGTGGGTGGGGGAGGGCAGTGTTGATGGGGTTTGGGGAGTGGGTGGGGGAGGGAGGTGTTGGATGGGGTTTGGGGGTGGGTGGGGGAGGGCAGTGTTGGATGGAGTTTGGGGTATGGGTGGGGGAGGATGGTGATGGACGGGGTTTGGGGTGTGGGTGGGTGAGGGCGGTGTTGGATTAGGTTTGGGGGTGGCGGGGGTAGGGCCGTGTTGGACAGAGTTAGGGGTGTTGGTTGGGGAGGGAGGTGTTGATGGGGTTTGGGGAGTGGCGGTGAGGGCGGTGTTGGATGGGGTTTGGGGTGTGGGTGGGGAAGGTGGTGTTGGATGGGGTCTGGGGGGTGGGTGTGGGCAGGCGGTGTTGGATGAGGTTTGGGGGGTGGCGGTGTTGGATGGGGTTTGGGGAGTGGGCGGGGGAGGGCGGTCTTGGATGGGGTTTGGGGGATGGGAGGGGAGGGCGGTGTTGGACGGGGTTAGGGGTGTGGGTGGGGGAGGGAGGTGTTGGATGGGGTTTGGGGGTGGTTGGGGGAGGGCAGTGTTGGATGGAGTTTGGGGTATGGGTGGGGGAGGATGGTGATGGACGGGGTTTGGGGTGTGGGTGGGTGAGGGCGGTGTTGGATTAGGTTTGGGGGGTGGCGGGGGATGGCAGTGTTGGATGGCGTTTGTGGGGTGGGTGGGGAGGGAGCTGTTGGACGGGGTTTAAGGAGTGGGTTGGAGGGCAGTGTTTGATGAGGTTTGGGGTGGCGGGTAAGGGTGGCGGGTAAGGGCGGTGTTGGATGGGGTTTGGGGGTGTGGGCGTGGAGGGTGGTGTTGGATGGGGTTTGGGGGTGTGGGCGGGGAGGGTGGTGTTGGATGGGGTTTGGTGGGTGGGTGGGGGAGGGTGGTGTTGGATGGGGTTTGGGGGATGTGTGGGGGCGGTGTTGGATGTGGTTTGGGGGGTGTGTGGGGGTGGTGTTGGATGGGGTTTGGGGGTGTGGGCGGGGAGGGTGGTGTTGGATGGGGTTTGGGGTATGGGTGGGGGAGGGTGGTGTTGGATGGGGTTTGGTGGGTGGGTGGGGGAGGGTGGTGTTGTATGGGGTTTGGGGGGTGGATGGAGGGCGGTGTTGGATGGGGTTTGGGGGGTGGTTGGAAGGCGGTGTTGGATGGGGTTTGGGGGGTAGGTGGAGGGCGGTGTTGGATGGGTTTTGGGGTGTGGTTGGGGGACGGTGTTGAGGGCGGCTGAGGGCTCGCACACGCCGTGCTTGTAGCCTCCTGAACAGGGAGCAAACTTAATAGAAAACTCTGAGCCCCAGAGGAAAGGCATTGAATCGATTAACTGCGTAATCAATTATCTGAATGAAATAATGCCTGCCCACCTCGTTCAGATAATCAAGGTTCCTCAGTAATTGAGATGATTATAATATTTTTTTGATACAGATTCAAAAGATAACTATTATCAGTGTACATCACCCGAGAGTCCATGTATGTACCCTTTTACAATTTTCAAGCTTTGATGTGGACATCTAGCTGAAAGCTTTACCTATTTGCATTGTCATTTTTAATCTAATTACAAAAAGGCAACATTACTCACCTGATATACTGTTTGCTTTTCTGAAATTTTTTACTCAGAAACTTCAATCCCTTGAGACTTGGAAAAGTTGAGTAAGACACAACAGTAGAGTATTTGATCTCTTCACATGGAACTGGACAGTTGAAACTGTGTGCACCTGCTTTGCAAAGTCCCTTTTTTTCAATATAATCTTGAATATAAAAGAGATATGGCAAAATGTTTATTTTTAATGAGTTGCTGATATTCATAACACAAAATTCAAATTGCTTCAAATTTGTTCAAAAACGTTTTTAAGCTGTGTTCAACTTTTTAAAAATATGCTATTATATGAAAGATGAAATCTCAAATCTCAATTTGCCAAAGCTAAATATTTGAACTTAGTCACAAAAGAAAATTTAGCCCAGGTTTATTCTGAAGGTTTATGCTGAAACTGTCCTTGGAGCAGCTCTCACTGCACCACTGCACTTGCTACAGAAAGCATATTAACTGGAAAAAAAAACATGCTCAGTGTTAAAAGACTGAGGCTAGACAATCACATAGTTCGTCCCAAGTCTCATTTCATTATTTGGGACTTCAAAAGGCAACTTCCTATTGCAAGCCATCAAATCTTGGTCAAGTATTGAATAGGCTTCCTTAATCCCTATTACTTTGCTGATTCAAAGTATTGCTTTTCTTCAAAAATTCAATTTTAGTTCCATTTGAGAAGAAAGTGCATAGCATCTCTTTGATCAAAATGGTCAAGTATTGGATAATAAATCCCTGATACTTTCATTAAAACTTAAATAAATTAGAAAAGTACTGATTTGGAAATGCCGGTGTTGGACTGGGGTGTACTAAGTTAAAAATCACCTGATGAAGGAGCGTCGCTCCGAAAGCTAGTGTGCTTCCAATTAAACCTGTTGGTCTATAACCTGATGTTGTGTGATTTTTAACTTAGAAAAGTACATTTGCTTACTCATTAGGATATTTACTTAACAAGATTCTCCAAACAACAAAATATTAGAAGAGTGATCTTTAATTTTGAGCACAAGTCATTTTCCTCCTTTTATGAATATTTATTCATGTATGGATGTAATTAACTTTACCATTATCGCATCTTCCCCAAATCTCTGACTTCACAAATTTAGGCTGCTTAGAGGTTTCTCTCCCTTTGAATTTGCAATATCAAAGGTAACAATGTTGAAGGCTGTTAACTTAGATTTTGTTCCTGACACTGTGAAGTCTGAAATTTCATTTAAACAGGAAGACATTTAATTGCTTGGATTTCCTTTGTGCAGGATGTATTTCCTTTATGTAACATCTGAAATAATTTTAATTTTATGAATTTTCTTCATAGAGAATGACTGGGATACTGAAATAGGCACTTTATTTTTGTGGTTTCCTGGATCTCTGAACCAGGCAATTTCATCTTGGCCATCTCCTCTTAGCAGTAGCTTCCACAGAGTTGTATGGATCACATCTTCTATCTGCTTTAGCAGAATATTGTTTTCAATCTGCTGGTAAATCTGTGCTGAAACTGCAGAGAATCTTTTCTTCAACTTGCTGCTTAATTTGAAGTCAAGATTAGAGTAGCGCTGGAAAAGCACAGCAGGTCAGGCAGCATCCGAGGAGCAGGAAAATCAATGTTTCAGGCAAAAGTGAAGGGTTTTTGCCTGAAACATTGATTTTTCTGCTCCTCAGATGCTGACTTTTCCAGCACTACTCTAATCTTGACTCTAATCTTCAACATCTGCAGTACCCACTATCAGCTGCATAACTTGGATGCTTTAACATTGGGTCTTCGGATTTTTCTTGGGAAGAAAGAATTTCATTTCCTTGTTTGTGAACGTATGTCTTCCAAATCACTTTTGAATCTGATATTGCTGTTCAGTAGTAATATTAGATAATAGTTGTATTCATTAATACTTGTTCAACAAGCTGTGTTGCATCAGTTCAAAATTTATCCACGAGCTCACATAGGGTATAGTGCTACCTGACCATTTGGTTGCTTATGTTCTCTCACAGACCTTGCTTATTCTTGCAGTTCTGGTAACCATGTACAGTTGCAGGTTTCCATCTTGCTTACAGTAGGACAGAAGTTTCTTATGCCAATCTAGCTAAGTTCAGTGGCCTGTGTTCTTTTTGCTTTCTACCATGAATATCGGGATCCCTTTACAAACTTTGCCAGTTGCCCTTTGACCAATTGTTTCTTGTTTGGCTGTTCAGTAACTAAACTTCTTTGACCTGGTATTTCCTGAGTGATTCTGCACTGACCATTTATTCACTTTAACTTGTTTGACTCTATGACTCTTTCTGCCGTTGGAAGATGATTAAGGTCAAAATACATATTGATACTCAAAAACGAGAAGCCTTGATTGTGAAAGTATTCTCTATTTGATGCCCCTTGTGTTAAAGAGTTGCTGATTGCAAACTTTTGACCTTAAATGTTAGATCTCCTGAACCATGTAGTTGCACTGCTGTTGGCTGCAGACATTGTTTCTTCAACCACGATGCATCACCTGACAATATGTTGACACCTCCGTCTCCCCACCTCCCACTTTATCAAGCTTAAAATTAGTGAGCCATTTATTGACATAAATGTCTTTTTTTCCAAAGACATTTGACTTTTGGATCACTTATTTGACTTGAAATATCTTGTCTTTTCATTTATTGTAGCCTGATCTACTTTATGAACTCCTTTGTGTGAGTCATAATTTGTCATTTTTCAAATCTGTGACTGTTTTCTTTTGGTACATTTTCTAAAAATGACTTGTGTTTGACAGATTATTGGTATTACTAAGACTAGGTAGGCCTTTACTGTGCCTGTGCGATTTCTTGTTTGATATTCCTGATGAAGAGTTTATGCCCAAAACATAAACTCTCCCTGCTGTGCTTTTCCAGCACCACTCTTTTTGACTCTTCTTCTTCCAAACCATTGATAATGTCTCCTATTATTTGGTGTCTGCCAAGCTGCTTGTATTTAGTGTCTGCCATACTTGCCAGACTGGTTTCGCTTGTACTTATTTTGTGATTTTATACCAGAAGAATTGAAAGAACTCTGATGTCCTACAATCAAGTTGACCGTGTCCTCTTAGAATAGCTCCATATTGCTTTAGAATTCAGTTTCACTTATGACTGGAATGGTTTTCACTCAAGTCAAATCTTCATTTTACTATAAATCTGACAAGGGCTCATCAGCAACTTCACCAATAATTGTCATTTGCAAATTTTTCCAGTAATCAGTTGAGATCTATGGTTGCTAAATTCCTCTGTTAAATTTGCTCTGTAAAATATTTAAAATATTCTGAGACTGAAGTAATTGTCAAAGGATTTCAGTTCTTCTTGAATCATAAAAAATGACCAAGTATACCGTGCCCCCAATTGCCCCCAATTGTTTGTTGTAACTTGCTCAGCTTCTGATTTCATATCTGATTTGGAAGCTATGTTGTACCTTAAGAAATGTGACTCCAAGATATCCACCTCTGTGCTCAAATTGGCCGACACTGCAATCAAATCTATTTGATAATATTATTGTTGATGCCATGTCTTCCTAATGTGATTATTTATTTTCCTTGTTTTAATTTCAGGCTTTTAGGTTTGCAGTTTAGTCAATGTGACTGCTGGATACTGCTGTATTGGAAAGTTCTTATAGTCTTCTTCAAGTAAAATGGAAGCCTTCCATGAGGAAAATGGAGGATTTGCATATTTTCTTTGATTTCTCTGGATGAATCCTGCTGATCATGGCCTTAATAAATTATTTGCAGTTCCTAAATGACTTCATTGATTGACTTCTGTGGCTGCATACCCAGATAAATGTCATGGTATTTCCGATGATTCTCTTTCCCTGCAGTTCATCTAAATGTTTCCTACCTTTATTGTCATTGAAATAATGGATCTTCCACTTTATCTACAACCTCAATACTCTCCTAATTTTCTTCTTCTGTTTACACTTTGTCTACTTAGTCTCTAAAATGCCCCTTTATTGTTTTAATTTTGGCCTTGTGATTTTTCCAGGTCTATGACTGCACTTTAAATTGTTTTTATAGCGTTGATTTCCCTCTCAGTAGCTGTTGTTCTTGGCGCCTGCCCACTATGGGAGCAAAGGTCAATAAAACTTATAAGTACATCCCTTACTTTTAATTTTCTCAGTCTGTAAATTATTTTAACGTTTCCCCTTGTCTAACAGGGATGTAACTTTACTCCCTGGTTCTGTGCTCTCTGGACGAACGCTGACTCAAGGCTCTTTTCACTGATTATTGGTAACCAATGCAATCTGTAACTGCCTTGGATTAACAATTAATCTAGCTCCAAGGAAGTCTAAACTGTCCTGATGCTGCGCATCTCTTATTAAATCTAAAATGCTTTTCTATTGACTGTGGATATTGCCTTTTGAATCTTGCCATAAAGTTGTTTTCTGTAGGGTTTGTCAGCTGCTGACTGTCTCCACAAGCAACCTTCTGAAATCAGTGCCTGAAGAAATCTTCAGACTTCTATCACTACCAGTGTTGGAGAAGGTAGCTAAAGAGAATCAACACCGCTTACTATTGTATTGTAAGACCACTCCATGTTATAGGAGCTCTTTGTACTATTGTGCACTCTTAGGTAGATTTTCATCCACCATCCTCTTTCCTGGCAGTAATCTCCAGGACCTGCTTAGTTTATTGTGGTAGAGGAAAACCACTTGATAGTCGAACATGACCAGCTTTTGTGTTTAATAAGATGTGGTGTATTCCAGGGTAGCAATTACATACAAGTTATATTAATATGATCCATATTATTACAGAGCCTGGGGATGATCCAGATGGGAGCCCTCATGATTTAAGAGTCCTAAGCTGTTTTCCCACGAAACCCGTATGACATCAAAGTCATGATCATACATCAGCAATTAAATTTATCATCTTGCCACATGTTTAAATTTCACTTGCTACAATCGCTGTGACAGTAAACTCTATATAAGCAGTCTGATAGTTTTATTTTTAAATGTCTCCAAAAACATTAAGGAGATATGGTTAGTATATGCAATTGTCTCAGATACAATTGGGGCGGCACGGTGGCTCAGTGGTTAGCACTGCTGCCTCACAGCACCAGAGACCTGGGTTCAATTCCCGACTCAGGCGACTGACTGTGTGGAGTTTGCACATTCTCCCCGTGTCTGCGTGGGTTTCCTCCGGGTGCTCCGGTTTCCTCCCACACTCCAAAGATGTGCAGGTCAAGTGAATTGGCCATGCTAAATTGCCTGTAGTGTTAGGTTAGGGGTATGGGTGGGTTACGCTTCAGCGGGTCGGTGTGGACTTGTTGGGCCGAAGGGCCTGTTTCCACACTGTAAGTAAACTAACTAAGTAAACTAACTAAACATTACTGGCAACATAAATGCGGAAATGTCGCAACGCCAATAGAAAACTCAAGGTCTTCTTCTCAACAGAATATTTCCGTTGATGAATATTCAACTTTCTGAAAAAATACTTGATAGTTCTTTCTACCTTCTCATCATCTTCTTGCAAGTGTACAGCACCTACACGCACATCACTTGCATCGATAGCCATTTTGAAATAGGTGTGGCTATCACTGGTGCTGTGGTTAACACAGATTTCAGGCAGTCAAATGCCTTTTGACATTCCTCTATACCTGGAAATTACCTGTACTTCTTCAATGAATGAGTCATTGGAACAAATGCGTAGCTAAAATTTGGTACAAAGTTTCGATTAAAAAGTACTCAGTCCCAGGAATTGCTGTGCTTCCCTCTTTATTGAGGATATAGGAAGCTCCCCAACAAGTTTTGTTTTCACATCTCATGGGGCAATCTGTCCATGTCCAATGACATGGCCCAGGAAAGTGACTTGGGCTTTCGTGAGCTCACCCTTCACTAGGTTTATCACCAAATCAGTCAAACTATTCCAGTAGATGTGTAACTAAAAATTGCCAGATCATCTATATACACCACACAAATGGACAATCTCGAAATGACTTTGTTCATTAGTCTTTGAAATGTACTATTGCATTTTTTATCGCATAACTTTAAACTGATAAAACTCATTCAGTGTTATGAAAGCAGAAATGTCCTTGGTGGTCTGGGATAAAGGTGCCTTTGAATATCCCTTGAGTAAGTCCAGCTTCAAAATGTAAGTTGTTTGTCTCACCTTCTCAATACAGTCTTCCAGCCATGGAATAGGATAAAAATCAGAATTTGTAACAAATTAAATTTATCCCTTCTACCTGACTGTAAGGTATAGGGTTAAAATTGTGCAGAATAAGGTGTTGCTTGTGCAAAAGCTTACATTATAAAATTAGGCTGCGCATGCAAATACTAAACAGTGTGAAGCGAAAACAGGTAGACTTATCTCTGACTAATAAGGCAGAGCAATCGTGGAGCAGGATGTACAAGGCAAAGGAGAATAGGAGAAGCGAAAACAGGTAGAATTATCTATGACTAATAGGGCAGAGCAACCGTGGAGCGGAATGTACCAGTAACAGGAGAATAGTGTGCCAGTCGCAGGAGGGATTTTAGTTTGGCAGGATGATCGCACAAAGACAGCAAACTATGCCAGGATAGTCACCTATAAGGAATGAGATAACTAAGAATAAGGGGCGACAGGCTTAGAGTAATGGGAGAAGTAAACAGAGGCAGAGAGAAGCTAGATAAAGGCGGGGTGAAGCTAGAGCTTGTGATAGGCGACGCGCTACAGCAAAAGTAACCAATGGGGTGAAAGGGGAGGACCGAGAGACGCAGATGAACTGCATAAATCAGAATGTAACCCTCAGATCGAGATGCCTACTCATTAGACACCTGTTCTTGCAAGAATGTATCAATAAAATTCGCTGCTTCAGAATTTGACTCGGACTGACATTTATTGATATGTGAGTTTTGTTTCTCACATGACCTTAGTCTGTATCCCTCTGTTCTTTACATATTCATATGTTTATCTAAAAATCCCTTAAATTCCCCTATCATGTATGCATTCCAGACTCCTACCACTCTCTGTGTAAAAAAACTTGCCCTTCAGGTCTCTTTTGAACTTTCATCCTCTAACCTTAAATGCATGTCCCCTAGAATTAGACCTTTCAACTCTAGGAAAAAGATTCTGACCGTCAACCCTATCTATACATCTCATAATTTTATAAACTTTTATCAAGTCTCCCCTCAGCCTCTGCACCTCAAGAGAACTTCAAAATCTTTCTGTATGTCAATGCTGCTCAGCATCCTGTCATTAACCGTATGACTTTCTTTGGCATCTGATCTCCCAACATGCAGCACCTCAGACTTACTTGGATTAAACTCTGACATTTCTCCACCCATATCTGCAACTGATCTATATCCCATGGTATCATTTGATGAGCAAGCCAATTCTAAATCTAAGTGGTCACATTATTGTGGATCTCATGCAAGTTAATCTTCTGGATGAGCCTACAATGAGAAATTTTGTTGAAAACCTTACTAAAATCCATGTAAATAACATTCACTGCTCTGCACTCATCAATCACCTTTGTCACATCCTTGAAAAATTCAGTCAAGTTAGGAAGACATGACCTGCCCTGCACAAATCCATGCTGTTCCTAATTAGGCCATGTTATTGCAAATGTGCATAAATCCTCTCCCTCAGAAACCTCTCCAGTAACTTCCCAACCACCAATGTGAGACTTTTTTCTGGAGATTTCTGGCACCATTTCACTAAGGTGGCATTTTTTTCACCGCATCATACTCCCTAGATATCTTCTCTGACAATACAAATACTTTATTAGCTCTACCTACCAAACTTTCTCAAATGAAGTGAAGAAAGGCATCTTCGTCCTTCTCATCAAATGTTGGTGAAGCTTGGATTTATTTAAACCAATCCCCACCAGCCTTTTGGTTATGATGGGTGTGATCTTCATCACTGCCCTCACCACGATTTATCTTTTCCATTTTAAATTGACTTTCCCTTTGAAATTATTAACCTCTGAAGTTCAAAACTCTCAGTTTCTCCCTCTCTTCTCTCTCTTTGTACCTTTCTGCAGCTAGGGCTATTCTTTTTCCCTTGCCAACACCTCTAATTCAAGCTGCTTCATTTTCACAATTTCAAGTAGTTCTGGATTGCATATGTAGAGCTTTTGCTGTGTCACAACATGGGGTAAACCGCTCTGCAAATTAAACCCCACACACAGCGAAGCTCACTTCGCAGCATAATCTGTTAAATTTTGAGAGGCAAAGAACTATCCCAGAGGTCATTATTAAAAGTAAAAACTAACAATTGTATTCTTTAAGTCCAAAAGAGAACATTAGACAGCTATTCACAACTCTTTCCTCTTAAACCTATCTTTTACATCCCACTCTACAATTCTGGTCTGATTAAAAAGAGCCCCAATTAAGGTTTACAAAAAAAAAGTCACATTTCAAAACCAATCAGCTTTGTCTATTCTAAGTTTGTGAGAAGATTTGTAGCTCGGGTGCTCGTTGTTGTGGTTCTGTTCGCCGAGCTAGGAATTTGTGTTGCAGACATTTCGTCCCCTGTCTAGGTGACATCCTCAGTGCTTGGGAGCCTCCTGTGAAGCGCTTCTGTGATCTTTCCACCGGCATTTATAGTGGTTTGAATCTGCCGCTTCCAGTTGTCGGTTCGAGCTGTCCGCTGCAGTGGTTGGTATATTGGGTCCAGGTCGATGTGATTATTGATTGAATCTGTGGATGAGTGCCATGCCTTTAGGAATTCCCTGGCTTTTCTCTGTTTGGCTTGTCCTATAATAGTAGTGTTGTCCCAGTCAAACTCATGTTGCTTGTCATCTGCATGTGTGGCTACTAAGGATAACTGGTCGTGTCGTTTCGTGGCTAGTTGGTGTTCATATGGATGCGGATCGTTAGCTGTCTTCCTGTTTGTCCTATGTAATGTTTTGTGCAGTCCTTGCATGGGATTTTGTACACTACATTGGTTTTGCTCATACTGGGTATCGGGTCCTTCGTTCTGTTGAAGGAAACCGGAGCACCCAGAGGAAACCCACGCAGACACGGGGAGAATGTGAAAACTCCACACAGTTATTTGCCTGAGGCGGGAATTGAACCCGGGTCTCTGGTGCTGTGAGACAGCAGTGCTAACTGCTGTGCCACCATGCTGCCCAGTTTGAACTGTTCAAAATGTCGGTTTTATACCCCAAAACATTGGATCATTTCATTGATTTGATGTCATCAAAATATTAAATTCAAATTCGATTGGATTTTGGTCTGTGGGACACAATTTAAACTGATTGGCTGGATTTGAATTTGTTTTTGTACCATGGCAACACAGCATCAGCTATTTGTGTTAGCCAAGTGTTACATTTTTAAATTGTTCAGCACACTCTGTGCTTTCAGTCCTTGCCAGCTTCCTCTCTCGCAAAGGTACTGTATACACCTACACCTTCATAACATCTGCAATTTTCTCCCTTTTGGTCCAGACACAGGCAACTCTAATGTCAGCTTGCTAGCCAATTCCAAAAGCTTTGCCTTGCCCACTTTCTGTAAAACATCTTGAGTGACTTCTTCCACATGTAGGAAACTCTTAGTGACTGAAAGAGCCATTATTACCCAGGCCACACCCTGTTGAAACCAATCAACACTACACCCCCCAAAAAACCACCAAAATTTATCACTTTAATCCTTTAATCCAATAATCCAAAACCAAACCTGGAATTAGAGATTTTGATCCTGTCAAGATCCCCCAGCAAACTACACTCTGTTTCTACACCCAGTGAAAATACAAACAAAAGAAAGATGAATTTGTGTAGTTTGAGCTCTATTGGAAAACTTAATAGAATAATAGATTATTTAACTACAAAACAGAAATTATTACAATATAGTAACACCCATAAACACACCTTTTGCAAAGGCAAATTTAGTAAAATACATTACCTTACATGTGATGTTTCTCCAGTCCCGGAGAAAGGAACAACAAGGGAAAGTTTAGACAGAGAAAGAGAGAACGCCAACTTTTTGTAGTGGAAGAGAGAGCTATGACAACTTCTACAGCCAACTTCCCATTCATGCTGCTTTTGGTGTTCTAAGTTTTAAAAAAAAAGGAGCCTGACAAGCTGTTTACTTTATTGATTTGGAATAGATGATTTTACATATCTGGCTCAAATCTTCTCATCAAACAACCAGGACAAAATACACATCTAAAAGCCACAATATTGTCCCATTGTACACAAGACGATTGTTACTTTATCCTGATTGTTAGTGAGCTTGCTGTATTTTGGAACTCTACTTATTCAGGCAGGTAGGGACTTTCCCATTAAACTCTTGACTTGTACGTTACAACTGGTGGAAAAGCTTTGGTGTTTCAAAAGATGAGTCACTCCCCTCAGAATATGCAGAGTCTGACCTGCTCTTGTATTTATGTAACCAAAAGAGAAAATGCTGGAAAATCTCAGCAGGTCTGGCAGCATCTGTAAGGAGAGAAAAGAGCTGACGTTTCGAGTCTAACTGACCCTTTGTCTTGTATTTATGTAGTTGGTCTAGTTAACTCTCTGGTCAATGTTGATATCAGGATAAAGATCGATGGGACATTGACAATGGCAAGGGCACTCAGAGATGTGATGAGTCTCTCCCATTGGTCATTGATAGTACATGTGGCATTACCCTTACTTGCCACTTAAAACCTTTATATTCTCCAAGTATTGTTTCTCTGTTGCTAACTATTTCAGTATCTGAGGAGTTGTGGTTAAAATTATTCAAAACGCAATGAGCTAATATTCCCATTTTTGAACTTGTCATGGAGGAATGATTATGTGAAGTGGGTGAAAGTGGTTGGGTGTAGGATCTAACCCTGGAGGACGCTTGCAAATACACTGCAGGGCTAAAGTGATTGGCCACAGTCATCGTCCATTCTGGTGGGTAAGACACCAACCAACAAAGAGATTTCCTCTGATTCTCATTGACATCAATTTCACTACATCCCCTTTAGGCAGATATAAATGCCTAATAGTATAAAGAAATTAGATTAGAACACAAAGGGATCATTCCTTTTCTCTTTTTATTTTTTACATTCAGAAGTATGGAGGTGCTATCACACACAACTGAAAATGATGACATGATCATTCAGTGGTTAGCACAGTTGCCTCAGCGCCAGGCACCTGGGTTCAAATCCAGCCTTGTGAGTGTCTGTGTGGTGTTTTCACATTCTCCCATTGTTTGTGTGAATTACCACTGGGTTCTCTGACAGTCCAAAGATGTGCAGTTCAGGTCCCTGACCTTCACATAGCCAGTCATTTTAACACAGTATCCTGCTCGCATGCCCACATATTCGCAGACTGGATGACCGCTTTGCGGAACACCTCTGGTCTGTGCGCAAGTAGGTTCCTAACCTTCCCATAGCCGGTCATTTTAACACAGCATCCTGCTCATATGCCCATTTGTCTGTCCTTGGCACTCTGCAGTGTTCCAGTGAATCACAGCACAAACTGGAGGAACAACATAGAATGAAAGAGAATCCAAAGTGTTTTTACAATTGCATTAAGGACAAAAGGGTAACTCGGGAGAGAATAGGGCCCCTCAAAGATCAGCAAGGCGGCCTTTGTGTGAAGCTACAGAAAATGGGGCAGATACTAAACAAGTATTTTGCATCGTATTTACTGTGGAAAAGGATATGGAAGAGATAGAATGTAGGGAAATAGATGGTGACACCCAGAAAAATGTCCATATTACAGAGGAGGAAGTGCAGGAAGTCCTGAAATAAATCCCCTGGACCTGATCAGGTGTACCGTAGAACTCTTGTGGGTAGCTAGAGAAGTGATTGCTGGGCCTCTTGCTGAGATATTTGCATCATCGATAGTCACAGGTGAGGTGCCGGAAGACTGGAGGTTGGCAAACGTGGTGCCACTGTTTAAGAAGGGTGGTAAAGACAAGCCAGGGAACTATAGACTGGTGAGCCTGACCTCAGTGGTGGGCAAGTTGTTGGAGGGAATCCTGAGGGACAGGATGTACATGTATTTGGAAAGGCAAGGACTGATTAGGGATAGTCAACATGGCTTTGTGCGTGGGAAATCATGGCTCACAAACTTGACTGAGTTTTTTGAAGAAGTAACAAAGAGGATTGATGAGGGCAGAGCAGTAGATGTGATCTCTATGGACTTCAGTAAGGCGTTCGACAAGGTTCCCCATGGGAGACTGATTAGCAAGGTTAGATCTCATGGAATACAGGGAGAACTAGCCATTTGGATACAGAACTGGCTCAAACATAGAAGACAGAGGGTGGTCGTGGAGGGTAGTTTTTCAGACTGGAGGCCTGTGACCTGTGGAGTGCTACAATGATCGGTACTGGGTCCTCTACTTTTTGTCATTTACATAAATGATTTGGATGAGAGGATAAGAGGTACAGATCATAAGTCTGCAGATGACACCAGATGAGGTGTAGTGGACAGTGAAGAAGGTTACCTCAGGTTACAACAGGATCAGATGGGCCAGTGGGCTGAGAAGTGGCAGATGGATTTTAATTCCGATAAATGCGAGGTGCTGCATTTTGGGAAAGCAAATCTTAGCAGGACTTATACACTTAACGTTCAGATCCTAGGGAGTGTTGCTGAACAAAGAGACTTTGGAGTACAGGTTCATAGCTCCATGAAAGTGGAGTCGCGGGTAGATAGGATAGTGAAGCAGGCGTTTGGTATGCTTTCCTTTATTGGTCAGAGTGTTGAGTACAGGAGCTGGGAGGTCATATTGCAACTGTACAGGTCATTGGTTTGGCCACTGTTGGAATATTGCATGCAGTTCTGGTTTCCTTCCAATCGGAAAAGATGTTGTGAAACTTGAAAGGGTTCAGAAAAGATTTACAAGGCTTAGAGAATTTGAACTATAAGGAGAGGCTAAACAGGCTGGGACTGTTTTCACTTCAGCATCAGAGGCTGAGGGGTGACCTTATAGAGGTTTACAAAATTATGAGGGGCATGGATAAGATAAATAGACAAAGTCTTTTCCCTGGGGTTGGGAAGTCCAGAACTAGAGGGCATAGGTTTAGGGTGAGAGGGGAAAGATATGAAAGAGACCTAAGGGGCAACGTTTTCACACAGAGGGTGGTACATGTATGGAATGAGCTGTCAGAGGACATGGTGAAGGCTGGTACAATTGCAATATTTAAGAGGCATTTGGATGTGTATTTGAATAGGAAGGGTTTAGAAAGATATGGGCCGGGTGCTGTCAGGTGGGACTAGATTAGGTTGGGATATCTGGTTGGCATGGACAGGTTGGACCGAAGGGTCTGTTTCCATGCTGTACATCTCTATAACATCTCAACTTCAGACCAGCCGCTTTACAGCCTCCTGGACTTAATATTGAGATCAACATCTTTAAATAGTGAACCCTTTCTTCACTTTCTTTTCCCTTTTTTTATCATGTAATTTGTCCCCCATCCCAGTTACTGCCCTTTCAAGTCTGACAGGAGACACATCATTGTTCTGCTATTCTCACAATCCGCTCACATAAGCTGAACTATCAATATTTTTTCTCCATCATCACCCTATACTCACTACTCTCACATCTCGCCTACTACACCCACTATTCCCACACATCCGCTCTCCCAAACTGCCACCTCCACACTTCGCTTCAGCACTGATGAAGAGTCATTTAGACTTTAAATGTTATCTTGTTTTCTCTCCATGGATGCTGTCTGACCCACTGTGATCTCCAGCATTTGCTGTTTTTAGTACAGATTCTAGCATCTGTAGTAGTTTGTTCCTGTAGATTAGGTGGATTGGTCATGCTCAATTGACTGTAGTATTTAGAGATTTGTGGGCTAGTTGGATTAGTCATGATGAATTCTGGGGTTACGGGGATAGGGTGGAAAAACTAGGTCTGGGTTGGGTACTCTTCGAAGAGCTAGTGCTGACTCGGTAGGCCAAAGGGCCTCTTTCTGCATTCTGGTGATTCTATGACTCCACAAGCACTTTCCCACCACTAGATCATCAGGGTCTGTTTTACAAAGGACTCAAGTGATGGATTCCACTTGGGTAGGCTTTTGCCTGTTACCAAGGGAATTCATACTCAAAATGCTCCACAAGGAGATGGATTAGTGATTCCTATCGACCAGTAGGAGATATCACAGCCTTTCTCATGTTTTTTTTTCTGAAAATACATCAAATTGTATGTTTGGCTAATTTTAAAACTTCTATTAAAATGACGTGAATGTAAACAAAATAACATCAGTTTTTTTTTCTTTCACGGCCCAATACTTACGCAGAATTGGATATGCACAGTTGTAGTACTTTTCTGGTTCACACTCAGGCCCATTTCCTTAAAAACAAATCCATTTAAAATGTTAAAATTGCTGAATATAATTATATATAAGTCAAACATTTATTTATCAAGTTGCGGGTAAAACTAGATTGTAACATGTTTGTGTCATCAATAAATTACTTCAATATTAAGGTGCAGTTTATGGCTTACACCTAACCCAAAACATAGCAACCCCATTAATGTTAAATGGCCTACCGTTGTTTCTGTGCCCTGATACTGCATCTGACCTACTACCACTGTAGGTTTAGTAATTTAATGATTTCTATAGAATATTGTTTTGTATTGGTAACACTCCTTTGATAATATTATCTCGAGCCTTTGACCCCTGAGTTGTCATTACACCATCAATGCCACTATGTCCACTGTCTCTTGATTTCCTTACTGATTAAAAATCTATCTAACTCAGCCTTAAATATATTTAAAGACCCAGTCTTGACAACCCTCTGTGGTGGAATGCATTCCACACATTTACTACCCTCTGGAGAAGAAATTGCTCTTCATCTCTCTCCCATATGGGCAACACCTTATTCAAAGAATATGCTCTCTGATCCTAAACTCTCCAACAAGGGGAAACAATCTCAGCATGGCTACCCTGTCAAGCCCCCTAAGATTCCTTTCGATTTCAATAAGATCATACCTCATTCTTCTGAACTTCAATAAGATTAGGCACATGCTACTCAACTGCTCCTGAGAAGAAATTCCCTCTATACCTAGGATTAACTTAGTGAACCTTTTTTGGATTGGATCTAATGCCAGTATATCTTTCCTTCAATAGAGGGCTGAGGCTGTTCACAGTATTGTGGTATGGTCTGCTGATGACCTTATATAGTTTTAACAAGACTCCTCTCTTTTTATCCTTCATTCCCTTTGAAATAAAAGCTCACATTCTCCATTACTCAATGAAATTAAGCTCAATTTTATTTCTTCAATGAAGCTACCATAAAATGTGCCATAAGGTAAGTGGAAGTCATTGATGGACACTGTGTTAAAGCCCAGTAGAATAATAAAAACTTTTTGATTATCAACAAATTGAATGGTGTTTAGAATTATTGTTAGACGCAGCATGAATAGTAGTACAATCGATATTGCCTTTCAGACATGACTTTCTAATTCAATTTCGTGTCTGATATTATTTTATAAACCTCTATAAGGTCACCCATTCTTGAGGGGTGACCTTATAGAGGTTTATAAAATAATGAGGAGCATGGATAGGATAAATAGGTAAGGTCTTTTCCCTGGGGTGGGGGAGTCCAAAACTAGAGGGCATAGGTTTAGGGTGAGAGGGGAAATATATAAAAGGGTCCAAAGGGGCAATGTTTTCACACAAAGGGTCGTGCTCTGTGAATGAGCTGCCAGAGGAAGTGATGGAGGCTATATAGTGGGTTGCATTGTGGCACAGTGGTTAGCACTGCTGCCTCACAGTGCTGGAGACCCGGGTTCAATTCCCACCTCAGGTGACTGACTGTGTGGAGTTTGCTGGAAGTTTGGAGCTGGGGTGAGGTGGGGGAAGGGGAAATGAGGAAACTGGTGAAGTCCACATTTCCAAACTTCCAGCTCAGCACTGTCCCCATGACTTGTCCTACCTGCCTATCTTCCTTTCCACCTACCCATTCCACCCTCCTCCCTGACCTATCACCTTCATCCATTCACCCATTGTACTCTTTGCTACCTTCCCCCACCCTCCTCCCTGACCTATCACCTCCATCCCCAACCCATTCACCTATTCTACCTTAGAGGTATATGTGCCAAGTGCTGGCAAATATGACTAGATTAGATTAGGATATCTGGTCAACATGAATGAGTTGGACTGAAGGGTCTGTTTCCATGCTGTACATCTCTATGACTAAGAATTGAAACATACATCCAAATTTCTTAAAGTTCTCAGATTTTCCATTGCTTGATGTTATCTCATAGGTCATGCTAGAACTCAGCTGAATTCAGGAATTTTAAAAGTTGTATTAATATCAACATAACTGACCAAGTGGGAAATCATTAGATGCTATGGAAACTTCCCAAATTAACTAAATTCAGTAGAACCATTAATGGATTTAGATAAAAGAACACCTGAGATGGAACACAATGTCATGTAAAGGAAACAGGTTGTCGTGTTTAATGGGTATTTGATCATTTGTTCTGTTATGGATGGCTCTGAACATACCTCAAAAGGTTAATACTGAGGGAGGCCATAAGTACCACCCACTATGATGATAAATGATGGACTTGAGAACAGAACAGTTTGGGATCTCAAAGAGATAATACCTACCATCTGTCCTCCTCAAAGTCTCCATCACAATGTCTATTATGTTAGTAATTGTTTCCTTGAAATAAACGATATCTTGTTAAACACATGAGACTTTTCTCGTCGATCAGGAAGTGATTTTTCTTTACCAAATAGGCTTTGCAGTTTCCTACAGTTTAGAGAGAATGGTGGCAGCAATCTTCTTCATGAGCAGATCATACAGTGTGTGTTGCCCAAATAAAATGGCAGATGGTTATGCAAATTTTATTTAAATACTTGCACTAAATATTAAGCAGCAGTGTGAGACCTTCAGGCTCAACTATAAATCACATGCTCATGCAATTCTGCCAGCAATGCAAAGCACCAATTATTGAAATGGCTGGCAGAAAACCTTTATGGCAATCCTTAACAAAGAAGGATAATCCAGTGAATGGTTTAAATGCTCTGGACATTTATCACAATTGAAGACCATGGGCACAGAAAAGGAAGTTAAGGTCCAGAAGTGAAACATTAGTCCTAAGTTTCAGACCTGGGAGAGCACAAAGGCAGCAAATAAAGTTGGGCAGATTAAAAGCCTAAGCAGCTCTTATTAAATGGGGAAAGAAAATTTGGGAGACTGTGGGGAAAGTAGGAGATCATTCGTAAGAGCTAGATCATTCAGTGAAACTGTTAGAGGCAGGAATCGGTTAATAGGCTATGACAGCAATAATTATGCCGTGAAGCCAAAGAAAAGGTGGGAATCCTCCACGTTAGTCACAAGATTTCAGTATAGCAGCTAACAAGAGCAGGCCTGCTTAAAGAGTGAAACAAAATATGTTAAAATAGCAAAATGTATTAATACATAAGGAAAAAAATTATATTAAAAATAGTACTGCAAGGAAGATAAATGGGGACTTACTTATTACAATTACTTTATTATTCATTTAAATATCCAAAGATTTAAGTGAAAAAAATTACCTTTCGATTCTTCCATTTGCAGAGCCACCAGCTAATACTGGACAGAATGTGTATGGCATAAATAACATCAATTGAACTCTAAAATGTTAAAAGGTCTATGTCAGAGCAAACCAATTACCATATTGCCCAGAACTTTTGCAGTCTCAGGAGGTGAATTTCAGGGGAGGGCTAGGAGCAATCTTTAAGAAATATATCCTACAGCAATGGTCCAAAGTGTTTGTGGAGGCAGGTCAGCACCAGGAGAGGATATCCACCTGGTGGTTGTGAGTAGTCAACTTACTGTTACACTTCCTGTTAAATGCTGATTTGTGAGCTTTTTAAGGTCACTGGCAGGATCTTCAAAATGGAAGAATTGGTGATTGTATTTTAGCTAATGGCCAGGAAGCAGTGAGTGGGAATAAGGGGTTCTTTCTCAGGTTGGCAACTTGTAACCAGTGGGCTTCCAGAGTGATCAGTGCTGGGTCCACAACTGTTTACAATACATGTTAATAAGCTGGAGGAAGGAAGTGAATGCACCATAGCCAAATTTGCAGTCAATGCAAAAAACAGGTGGAAAGACAAGTTGAGAGAGGGATATAAATGGTTTGCAGAGAGATATTGATAGAATGAGTAAGTAGGCAAAGAGTTGGAAAATTTGATGTTGTCAATTTGAAAAGGAGATGAAAAGAACAATATTATTTAAATGGAGAAAACTGCAAAAAGCTACAAGACAAAGGGACTTAGGGGGACTTGTGCATGAAACACAGAAAGCTATAATCAGGAAGGCTAATGGAATGTTAATCCTTATGCCAAGAGGTCTGGAGTATAAGAGTAGGGAAGTCTTACTTTATCTGAGTAAGATGCTGGCATAACCACATAGAGCGATAGTCATGGAGGTCTACAGCATGGAAAGGCCCAATTTTCCCATGCTGCCCAGTTTTCACAATAAACTAGTCCATTTGGTCCTTATCCCTCGATATCTATCCCCTTCAGATACCTGTCTAAATGCTTCTTTAATGACAAAATTGAATTCGCTTCCACCATTACATCTGGCAGCCCGTTCCAGATGTTCATCACTCTCTGTGAGGAAAAGATTGTCCCCAGAATCTTTTTTGATCTCTCTTCACACCTTAAGCCTTTGCCCTCTAGTTTTAGACTTCCTTGCCATGGGGATAATCTATCTATTCTATCCAGTTTATCTGTGCTTCTGATAATTTTATAGTCCTCTATACGGTCTCCTATGCTCCAGGGAAATAAGTCCCAGCTTATCCAACCTCTCCTTATAGCTCAAACCTTCCAATCCAGGTAGCATCCTAATAAATCCTTTCTGTACTTTTCCGAGTTTAATAATATTTTTTCTATAGTAGGGTGACCAGAACTGCACACAGTACCTCAAATGCAGCCTCACCAATGTATTGTACAACTGCGACAAGACATCTGAATTCCTCTATTCAGTGCTCTGACCGATGAAACAAGCATGCTGAAAGCCACCTTCACCCCCCTTTCTACCTGTGACTGTACTTTCAAGGAACTATGAACCTGTAATCCTAGATCTCCTCATTCTGTAACACTCCCAAAGGCCCTACCATTGCCTGAGTAAGTCTGGTCCTGGTTTGACCCAATAAAATGCAAAACTTTGTATTTATCTAAATTAAATTCCATCTGCCATTCCTCAGTCTACTGGATCAGTTATAAAGTCTTAGAGTCCTGCAGCATAGAGACAGGCCCTTTGGCCCAAACTGGCCCATGCCAACCAAAATGTCCGTCCACACTAACCCCATTTCCATGCACTTGACCCATATCCTTCTAAACCTTTCCTATCCATGTATTTGTGCAAATGCCTTTTGAATGTTGTTAATGTACCTGCCTCAACCAATTCCACTGGCAGCTCATTCTGAATGTGTACCACTCTCTGTCTAAAAATGTTACCCCTCAGCTTCCCGTTTATTCTTTCTCCTCTAATCTTAAATTGATGCTCTCTAGTCCTCCATTCCCCACCCTATCCATGCCTCCCATGATCTTATACCCCCTCAAGATCCCCCCTTAGTCTCCTACGCTTGAAAGAAGAAAGTCCCACCTTATCCAACCTTTCTCTATAGCTCACACCCTTGAGTCCTGACAACATCCTTGCAAATTTCTTCTGAATTCTTCTCAGTTTAAAAACATCCTTCCTCTAGCAAGGTGATCAATGCTGAACACAATACTCCAAGTATGGCCTCACCAACATCCTGTACAACTGCAACATCATTTCTCAACTTCTATACTCAGTGCCCTGACTGATGAAGTCCAATGTGTTAAAAGCCTTCTTCACTGCCCTGTGATTCCATTTTCAGAGAACCCTGCACTTGAATCCCAAGGTCCTTCTGTTCAGCTGCACTCCTTAAGGCCCTACAATTTACCATGAAACTCCTACCTTGATGTGACTTTCCAAAATGCAAGACCTCATACTTATCTGTATTAACTTCCATTTGCCATCTCTCAGCCCATTTCCCCAGTTGATCAAGATCTCACTTCTTTTCCAGATAACCACCTTCACTGTCCACGATACCACTCAATCTTGATATCCTCCAAAAGCTTACTAACCATAACTCTTAAATTCTTATCCACATCGTTGATATAAATGATGAATAACAGTGGATCCAGCACTGATCCTTGTGTCACACTGCTAGTCACAAGCTTCCAGTCTGAAAAGCAACTCCCTACCACCACCCTCTGTCTTCTATCGTTAAGCCAATTTTGTGACCAATTGGTATCTCTCCCTGGATCTTATGAGATTTCATCTTACCCAACAACCTACCATGCGGTACCTTGTCAAAGGCCTGAAATACTGTGAGCAGTTTTGATCCCCCTATTATTTCATTGGAGGCAGTTCGGAGAAGATTCACTAGGTTAATCCTCTGAGTGGAAGGACTGCCTGAATAAGCACAGGCTAAATAGATTGGCATTTATGAGAAGGAGAGATGTTCTCACTGAAAGATATAGGATTCTTAAGTAAACACTGAGAGGATGTTTCCCCTCATGGCAGACTCCCATCAGAACACAGCCTCAGAATTAAGGGTTACTAGTTTCATACTGGAGCAATTTCTTCTCTGAGGGTTGTGAGTATTTGAGACTCCATGCTACAGACAGCTGTTGGGGCAGAGTGCTTGTGTATGTTTAAGGCTGAGATGAATAGATTCTTGATCTGTAGGAGAATGAGGCATTATGGGGAAGGGTAGGAAATGGGACATAAGTAATATTGAATGGCAGAGCAAGCTTATGGGGGCTGAATAGCCTACTCTTGTTCCTATTTCCTATAATTTTTTACTCTTATTGAAAGAAGCTCATCCTTGAGGATTAAGTCTGGAAGATTGCTAGAGATAACTTGCCGACATGTCGTGGAAGCAACATTAATCAAGGCATTCTTGCTTTCTATCTGGAGGGCTTAGCTGACCCTATGTAGGAGAGTTTAGATAAACTGTGAACTCTGCATGATTTAAGGTCGCTAGTTCTCTAAAAATAAACAATTGTTTTTTTGGGAAGTTTTACAGTGTGCAGGACACCTACTTCATCAGTATGTACAATGAGTCCTTTAACAGAATATCACAAAATGACATGATGGGCATGCTCTCCAAAAGGATATTTGAGGTGGGAATCAACTGCCCTACACAAATGTCAGTAACACAAATTCAGTTAATTGTTGGAAAACACAAAACTTTCTAATCAAATATGAGTTGAACAGGTCTTCCTTCTTTCTTCTGTTCTGATCTGTTCCATAGAACTATTTGTTGAGTCCATTGAGAAAGATGTAAGTATTAAAAGGGTGATTATTCAAACAATCAAGGCATTATTGAATCTATTTGGTTCAGTAATGTTGTCTAGGGAAGGGCATCTGCCACAACAATATCGTTGATTCTTCATTGCCTTTTGGGTAATAAATGCTTCCCTAAATATCCTCGTTCCATGAATAAATTTTTAAAAATGCTCAAGTTGATGCCTCTTTTGTATTGTGGCATTGTTGCATGTTTGGATTAATTGTCAGTTTGCAGATTGGTCAGCATCCACAAGGCTCTGTAGGAGTCATGGTATAGCAATAAGAATGGGGCCACTTTCTTCTCTCTAATCTGGCTCGACCAATCTTTTGTCCCTTTTATTGTCAGTTCAGATTACCTGGGTACTTGCTTTGGAGGGATCAGAACGTGACCTAAAATCTGAAAGGAGTGTATAGTAAAGTAAGTAAAGTGTATAGTCAAGTAAAAATCTATCACAAGGACCAATGCTCCTTCTCCAATGTAGTTCAGAACAGGATTCTCAAATGTAAAGTGTCACAGATTTGGCCCATTCTTCACTCTTACACTGTAGTGATCACTTGAGCCTTCCACTTGATCTAGTGATCAAAAATAGACTACATCCACAGGGACACAATTTACAAACATTTAGATACATTTAGTCTATAACTAACATTGCTGTCATCCTTTTTGGCTATCTCTGTGTGTAGCTATATCAAGCAGTGCATGGAACCCCAGTCTGTGCTGAGCTTCTACCTGACTACTGTGTTTTGAAGGAGGAGTCGAGCCACATTGTTGTAGCTGCTTCAAGTATTTAAACCTTGTCATACTATCTGTCCATTGTGAAGATTTTAATGCAGACAAACATCTTTAACCACAGTCCATCAGCACGTAACATTCTCAAAGTCCTGTGGGAAAATGAGATAAAAGATCCTGTCGAATGGTTCCCTGTGCAGACTGCCAAAAGTCAATTCAGTGAATGTGTCATGGCCAGAACTTAAAACAAGTACAAGTTCTGAAGAAGAGTGATATTGGACTCAAAACATTCACTTTGTTTCCCTCTCCACCAATGTTGCCAGACCTGCTGAGTTGCTTCAGCATGCTTTGTTTTTTTTATTCACCAAGACGTAGCTTGGCTGCTAATGAGAAAGCATGGTTGCTCAGTGATTAGCAGTGCTGCCTTACAGCTTCAGGGACCTGAGTTCGATTTCACCCTCTGGCAACTGTCTGTGTGGAGTTTGCACATTCTTCCCGTGTCTGCGTGGGTTTCCTCTGGGTGCTCCAGTTTCCTTCCACAGCCCAAAGCTATGTAGGTTTGGTGGATTGGCCATGCTAAATTGTCCACAGTGTCCAGGGATGTACAGGATAGTTGGATTAGCCATGGGAAATGCAGGGTTACAAGGATAGGCTAGAGGAATGGGTTTGTTTGGAATGCTCTTCGGAGGGTTGGTGTGGACTCAATGGAACAAATGGCCTGCTTCCACATTATGGGGATCCTGTGAGAAAGGCCTTTCCCATCCGATCCTTCCTGGAGTCTCACCACTTCTGCATGTTGTCCTTCAGATGGCTGTGGTGGTGAAGAGACTGTTCCGTAGAGGGTTTGGTGAGAGGTGGAGTGGTTTCTGTCAATGTTCTTACAAAAATGCTTTGTGAAGCAGGACTTTTTACTCTATGCACTATTCCCAAGGATACATAGCAAGACAAACATCAACTATTTCTTGAAGGTCATCAATTGAGAAAGACACTCTTCAGTCTGATCAAAACTTCCTGCTGTTCCAGTGCGTGAAATTTTCTTCAATAAATGTTGCAGACAGGCACATTGTAAGATCCAGCAAAGGGACAAATTAAAGATTGGGGCAGATGCTGCAGATGCATAATGGGGAAAAGTCATTATCTAAGGCTATTCAACCATTGTGTACTGAAGAGCTGGAAGCTTGCAGAACCCCTCAGGCTTTGCATCTTACAAAGAATGTACATTATAAATTAAGAATATTGAAAGTGTATTTAGGCACATCAGATAGCATGGTGCATTGAGGAAAATATTACATGTTTACACTTATTCTGATTTCTAATTTGAGTTGTTTTTACCTTCAGGCTGTATAATATGGAATGCATTTTGTAAGTATTAAGTGTATTATAAATAGTTTGAATAAAATATGGTTAATGGAGACAGGTTGTGTGTTATTGTACATTTTGTAAGATTCAAAGTGAAATGTTTTTGTGATATTTCCCAAAAATATTATAACCAAGGCACATTTTTGAAAAAAAGAATCAGGACTACAGGGAAAAGGTTTCTCGATGAGTTATCTTGCGGACATGGCCTTATTCTGTATTGCAACAATTCTATAATTCTGTAAATCTTAAAGGATTACAGTATCAGATTGTCTTTTAGCCCATATTAAGTACACTTTAAAAAATCATACCAACCTGGGAGGAGGAAAGGTATGCAACCACAATGTTCTTTTATATGCTTTGATTTACATTCTTGTAAACAGCCATAAGTTGTATAAGTGTCATGATGTTCCAGTTTTATGTTAGGATTACATTCTCCCCAAGGATACTCCTGGTTTATAGTCTGTAAATTACAGTAAAACTGATTTTTTTTTTGATCATCCATACTGACCCACGATAAACATATTCAATTGCAACTTCAATGACACAGGCCATTATGGGAACAGATCATTATTAACTGTAAGTGAAAATTGTATTTAACACTTGATATTTATGAACATAACATAATAATCTTCTTTACAAAGAACTACAAATCTTCTCAAAATACTGATAACATAATAGTTTAAAATTACCAAATACTTTAAGTAAACTAATTAAATGATTTTAGACCAATTAAACCATGAAAAAAGAGTTCAGTAGTACTAGCCTTGTGTAGCAGGAGATAGGATTCCCAGGCTTTCAGTACTATCTCTTCAGCCCATATGAAGAAAGAGAAGAAGGACTAGGGAATAACTTTAGCACTGCAGATATCGCAATAGGCTCACCTACTTGGAAATATTGTAGTACCAAAACAGGGAGAGACCTTAACTCTCCAGACAGGTAATAATTTAGCCTTGTAGCCTTCCCACTGATAACTTGGGCCCTCGATCTATTCTGTTGCTGGAAAAGCGCAGCAGGTCAGGCAGCATCCAAGGAACAGGAGAATCGACGTTTCGGGCATAAGCCCTTCTTCAGGAATGAGGAAAGTGTGTCCAACAGGCTCAGATAAAAGGTAGGGAGGGGCGTTGGAAATGCGATAGGTGGAAGGAGGTCAAGGTGAGGGTGATAGACCGGAGTGGGGTGGAGGCGGAGAGGTCAGGAAGAAGATTGCAGGTTAGGAAGGCGGTGCTGAGTTCGAGGGATTGGACTGAGACAAGGTGGAGGGAGGGGAAATGAGGAAACTGGAGAAATCTGAGTTTATCCCTTGTGGTTGGAGGGTTCCTAGGCGGAAGATGAGGCGCTCTTCCTCCAACCGTCGTGTTGCTATAGTCTGGCGATGGAGGAGTCCAAGGACCTGCATGTCCTTGGTGGAGTGTGAGGGGGAGTTGAAGTGTTGAGCTACAGGGTGGTTGGGTTGGTTGGTCCGGGTGTCCCAGAGGTGTTCTCTGAGACGTTCCGCAAGTAGGCGGCCTGTCTCCCCAATATAGAGGAGGCCACATCGGGTGCAGCGGATGCAACAGATGATGTGTGTGGAGGTGCAGGAGAATTTGTGGAGGATATGGAACTATCCCTTGGGGCCTTGGAGGGAAGTAAGGGGGGAGGTGTGGGCGCAAGTTTTGCATTCTTTGCAAATTTTGCAAGTTTTGCAAGTTTTGCATGGTAAGTTGCCCATACACCACCAAACCATCATCTCCCAGACCATCCATAACCTCATCACCTCAGGGGATCTCCTATCCAGCGCCTCCAACCTCATAGTCCCACAACCCCACACCGCCCGTTTCTACCTCCTGCCCGAAATCCACAAACCTGACTCATTGTCTCAGCCTGCTCCTGCCTCACCGAACTCATCTCTGCATACCTCGACAGGGTCCTGTCCCCCTTAGTCCAAGAACTCCCCACCTACGTTCGGGACACCACCCACGCCCTCCACCTCCTCCATGATTTTCGCGTCCCTGGTCCCCAACGCCTTATCTTCACCATGGACATACAGTCCCTGTACAACTCTATCCCCCATCATGAAGGACTCAAAGCCCTCCGCTTCTTCCTTTCCCACTGTACCAACCAGTCCCCTTCAACTGACACCCTCCTTCGACTGACTGAACTGGTCCTCACCCTGAACAACTTCTCTTTCCGATCCTCCCACTTCCTCCAAACCAAAGGAGTAGCCATGGGCACCCGCATGGGCCCCAGCTATGCCTGCCTCTTCGTAGGATATGTGGAACAGTCCATCTTCTGCAGCTACACTGGCACCACCCCCCACCTTTTCCTCCGCTACATCGATGACTGTATCGGCGCTGCCTCGTGCTCCCACGAGGAGGTTGAACAGTTCATGCACTTTACCAACACCTTCCACCCCAACCTCAAATTTACCTGGACTGTCTCAGACTCCTCCCTCCCCTTTCTAGACCTCTCCATTTCTATCTCTGGCGACTGAATCAACACGGACATTTATTATAAATCGACCGACTCCCAGAGCTACCTAGACTACACCTCCTCCCACCCTGCCCCCTGTAAAAACACCATCCCATATTCCCAATTCCTTCGTCTCCGCCGCATCTGCTCCCAGGAGGACCAGTTCCAAAACCGTACAACCCAGATGGCCTCCTTCTTCAAGGACCGCAATTTCCCCCCAGACGTGGTCGACGATGCCCTCCACCACATCTCTTCCACTTCCTGCTCCTCTGCCCTTGAGCCCTGCCCCTCCAACCGCAACCAGGACAGAACCCCACTGGTCCTCACCTACCACCCCACCAACCTCCATGTACAGCGTATCATCCGCCGTCATTTCCGCCACCTCCAAACGGACCCCACCACCAGGGATATATTTCCCTTCCCTCCCTTATCAGCGTTCCGAAAAGACCACTCCCTCCGTGACTCCCTATCAGGTCCACACCCCCCACGAACCCAACCTCCACTGCCAGCACCTTCCCCTGCAACCGCAAGAAATGCAAAACTTGCGCCCACACCTCCCCCCTTACTTCCCTCTGAGGCCCCAAGGGATACTTCCATATCCTCCACAAATTCCCCTGCACCTCCACACACATCATCTATTGCATCCGCTGCACCCGATGTGGCCTCCTCTATATTGGGGAGACAGGCCGCCTACTTGCGGAACATTTCAGAGAACACATCTGGGACACCCAGACCAACCAACCCAACCACTCCGTGGCCCAACACTTCAACTCCCCCTCCCACTCCACCAAGGACATGCAGGTCCTTGGACTCCTCCATTGCCAGACCATAGAAACACGACGGTTGGAGGAAGAGCGCCTCATCTTCCGCCTAGGAACCCTCCAACCACAAGGGATGAACTCAGATTTCTCCAGTTTCCTCATTTCCCCTCCCTCCACCTTGTCTCAGTCCAATCCCTCGAACTCAGCACCGCCTTCCTAACCTGCAATCTTCTTCCTGACCTCTCCGCCCCCACCCCCTCCCCGGCCTATCACCCTCACCTTGACCTCCTTCCACCTATCGCATTTCCAACGCCCCTCCCCCAAGTCCCTCCTCCCTACCTTTTATCTTAGCCTGCTGGACACACTTTCCTCATTCCTGAAGAAGGGCTTATGCCCGAAATGTCAATTCTCCTGCTCCTTGGATGCTGCCTGACCTGCTGCGCTTTTCCAGCAACACATTTTCAGCTCTGATCTCCAACATCTACAGTCCTCACTTTCTCCCCTAGATCTATTCACCAACTTACCTTGCCTCTTGCACCAAGGGCTACCATGGCAGTCAACTCTGCTGCCTCTTTTTTTTTCCATGGCTTGGCTGCAGAGCTGTGCAGTATCTGATGACCAGATATTGTAAGACTGTATTCATGTTGCTGTCAGCACATTGATGGGGAACAGAAAGAGCCACTACTCATTCTGTGCAACCATCTCTCTCCAAACAAGGGTGCTTATTGCTCAGGATGAGATTCAGAGATCTTGCTTAGTCCTGAGTGCTGTCCAATATGCTGCAGCCAGGTTTTCAAGATGGTTTAGTGTTTGCAGACTGCATAACTTGATGCAGAAGAAGATGTAGTATTTGATCAGGTAGAAAGTAAGAAAGACCCATTTCCTGGCAAGAAGATTAAGCTGGAGAAGAAGGTTCTGGGAAGCTTGAAGTCAAAGAGGTCGGAATGCTTGATTGAGGATGGAAACTCTTATGTATTTAAGTTATTTATTTATTCATTTTATGTGTGTTTATGTATTTATTGTCTCATATATTGAGAAAATATAATGAAATTTGTTTTGTCGCAACAATACAGCCATTTTGAGTTACAAAAAGAATAAAAAAGAATTACTCAAATTGATTTCATCTTCTGAACATGTCCACAAACACAGCTCCAGGGCATGTGCGAGGTATCTGCCTGGCTCTCAAGGAGTCCACATTTAAGGCTTATTGCAGCCAAGAGTTCTCGCTTCAGACATTGCCACAGCCAAAGACCCACCGAGTCTACGCTGCATGCCTACCACAGCTAGGAGTCCATCAGAGCTGAAGACCCAACAAGTCCTCAAATGCAGGCTCCAGACCTGTCGCAGCCGGTGGTGCTTGCTCCAGGCACCAACATCGCTGCAACCAACACCCTGTCAACTCCATTTCAGCTGCCCCATGATGTCAGAAGATGAAGAATAAAATAAAAAGAAAAAGACTAGAAAGGAGAGAGAGAGAGAGAGAGAGAGAAAATTGAGCACATGGGCTCAGAGCCCAAACAACAGGGTGTATCCTGCCCCTTTAAGATGTGGCTGAGGTGACCAGAATCAGGAGAAGGGGAAGCAGTCCAAAAACTAACTGTGAGGTTAAGAGGATCCACAATGAAGTCAGAGAGTCATAGAGATAAACCCTTCAGTCCAACGGAAATAAACCCTTCAGTCCAACTCATCCATGCCAACAAGATATCCAAAATTAATCTAGTCCCATTTGCCTGCATTTGACCAATGTCTCTCTGAACCTTTCCTATTCATATACACATCCAGATGCCTTTTAATTGTTGGAATTGTATCAGACTCCACCATTTCCTCTGCCAGTTTATTCCCTACTCGCACCATCCTCTGTGTGAAAACATTGCCCCTTAGGTCCCTTTTAAATCTTTCCCCTCTCACCTTAGACCTATGCCCTTTAGTTTTAGACTCCCCTACCCTGAGGAAAATACCTTGACTATCCACCCTATCCATGCCCTTCATTATTTTATTAAACTTTTATAAGATAACTTCTCAGCCTCCGAGAAGACAGTCTATTCAGCCTCTCCCTATAGTTCAAACCCTCCAACAATGCCAACATCCTTGTAAATCTTTTCTGAACGTTTTCAAGATTCACAACAAACTTCCTATAACAGGGATGCAGTATTCTAAAAATTGCATAACCAGTCTCCTGTACAGCTGCAACATAACTTCCCAACTTCTACATTCAATGCACTGACCAAAAAAGCAAGCATACAAATGCCTTCTTCATTATCCCATCTACCTCTGACTCCACTTTCAAGGAGCTATGAACCTGGACCGTAAGGTCCCTTTGTTCAGCAACATGCCCCAGGACCTTATAATTAACTGCATAGGTTCTGCTCTGATTTGCTTTTCCAAAATGCAGCACCTAACATTTATCAATTAAACTCCATCTGCCACTCCTTAGCCCATCAGCTCATCTGATTGAGGTCCCGTTGAACTCTGAGGTAACCTTCTTCACTCTCTAACACCAATTTTAGTGTCATCTGTAAATTTACGAACTGTAACTCCTATATTTACATTCAGATCGTTTGCATAAGTGACAAAAACCAGGGAACCCAGCACCGACTCCTGCGGCACACCACGAGTCAAAGGCCTACCTGGAATTAAAAATCTACTGATAACCATGAAACTCACCAGTGTTATTCAGGGAAAGAAATCTGCTTTGGATTTGAAATTGGAGGTGCAGTGGACAGTGAAGAAAGTTACCTTAGAGAACAACAGGATCCTGATCAGATGGGCCAATGGGGTGGAGTTCATTTAAATGTAGGGCACTACATTTTGGAAAGGCAAATCAAGACAGGACTTATACACTTAATGGCAAGGTCCTGAGGAATGTTGCTGAACAAAGAGACCTTGGAGTGTAGGTTCATATTTCCTCGAATATGGAGTCTCAGGTAGATAGGATAGTGAAGAAGGTGTTTAGTATGCTTTTCTTTATTGGTGAGAGCTATGAGTATAAGAATCATGTTGCAGTTGTATAGGGCATTGGTTAGGCCACTTTTGGAATATTGTGTGCAATTCTGGCCTCCCTCCTGTAGGAAGGATGTTATGACACTTGAAAGGATTCAGAAAAGATTGACAAGGATTTTGTCAGCGTTGGAGAGTTTAAGCTATAGAGAGAGGCTGAATAGGCTGGGACTCTTTTCCCTGGAGCATTGGCATCTGAGGGGTGATCTTGTCGAGATTTATAAAATCATGAAGGGCATGAATAGGGAAATATACCTGGTCTCTTCCCTGGGTTGGGGGGAGTCCAGAACTCAAGGGCATAGGTTTAGGGTGAGAAGGGAAAGATTTAAAAGGGGCAACTTTTTCACACAGAGAATCATGCATGTATGGAATAAGCTGCCAGAGGAAGTGGTTCAGGCTGATACAATTACAACATTTAAAAGACATCTGGATGGGTATATGAATAAGAAGGGTTTAGAGGGATATGGGCCAAGTGCTGCCAAATGGGACTAAATTAATTTCGGATATCTGGTCAGCATGGACAAGTTGGACCAAGCTGTACACCTCTGACTCCATGTCACCCTTGCCTGATTTGGCCCATGTTTGACTTCAGAGCTATAGCACAGAGCACCACCAAGGTGATGTTTCTTCCCTGGGTATTGTTATGTTCTTCTTTTATGAACAGCCACCAATCACACACAAGACTCAGTGAAAGAATAACATGAGTATTTGTTTGAAGGTAGATAATGTTTACTGGGAGAGTATTTATTGTCCATCTGTTCTGAATTTCTGCTGCTTCATCCTACTAGACAAGTCCTGAGATGAATGCATTACATCCTGTTCAGGTGATTCATAACTGACTGTAATTTAAAGAGGAATGTTGCTGAACAAAGAGACCTTGAAGACCTTTACATAAGTGACAAAAACCAGGGAACCCAGCATCGACTCCTGCGGCACACCACTAGTCAAAGGCTCAACCTGAGTATGGGAATGGTCAGTGTGTTGCTTCACTGAGTTGGCAGTCAGTGGAGATTTGTGAGGGAAGAGTATTTGAAATCTGAGTGAGGGGTGCACCAGCTCAAACTTCATAGCATTATATAGGGGAAATTTCATTGGGCCAGGGACAAGATCCACCTCTCTCCATGCCTGATAGTTCCCAGTCCAATAAGTACATCTGCATAGAATCATAAGGCAATGGTCACAACACCAATCTGTCCCTGACTTTCAACTCTTAGAGGTGCAAGCTCATCATAGCACTACAGGGGAGGAAGCAGGCTACTGAAGTTTGTGAGAGGAATGTAAGTGACTCATAGGATACATTCTGAGATCCTATCAATTTTCAGTGTCTGTTTTCCACACCCCACCTAATACATTGCCTGCTGTCTGTCTCAGCTTCTCTGGCATCTTTCATCTATTCGAAACCCTCAATCCCACTATAAAAAGTGCTGTTCAACAGGATCATCCACTAAGCCATTCTTCACAATGTTATTCTGAAAACAGTAACTTGCAGGCACTGTGCACCTGAAAGGGGACATTTTACATTATCCATAAGATCACTTGGGGACATTCAGGGTATCAGAATGATCCTCTCTTCCATAGATTGAATATCTCACAGTACCAGGGTCACACCCTTAGTTTTGTCCAACTCTTGGCTATTGTATGTCAAGGACAAGAGAGAAAAGCTAATGAGGTGTCCTTGTGTTGTAGTCAAATGGGAGTCCTTTTCATCTGGTTCTTAATATTATTTCCTATTTGGTATTTACAATCGTTGCTGCATTTAACCTTCCAAGGTTTTGTTTAGCGTATATGCTGTGTCTGCCAATACCTGGTATTTTGCATGCAATAAGCCACTTTTGGCAGCAATCAGCAAGTTACTGAAGCATTTCTCACACTTGATCCAACTTGATGCTTGCACGAACCCCTCACTACCTTGGTAATCTGCTGCCATGCCCTCCTGACATGTAGTCCTCAGGTATCCACAATGTGTCCAGATCACGATCCAAGAGTCTTGCTCAAATATGTCACTAGTATCCTGGCTGCTTCCATATCAGCCATCTATGCATAGAAGTTGAAAAGGTACGTGGGTCACTATTGATGTTGTCAGTGTATACACATATGTATGTGTGTTATCGATAGCTTTGTGATGCTGGTGGGAAATTTCAGTGCCATATTCACTGTGCACAAACTTAATGTCCACAGCTTCACTGAGCAGCTGGCAAGGTGGCAGGACTAACACTAGGCAGTAATGTTGTAAAAGGCAAGAGGTCCTTGAAGAGAACACAAGCTGCAGTATAAAGTAAGGCTCAACCTGAGTATGGGAATGGTCAGTGTGTTGCTTCACTGAGTTGGCAGTCACTGGAGATTTGTGAGGGAAGAGTATTTGAAATCTGAGTGAGGGGTGCACCAGCTCAAACTTCATAGCATTATATTGGGGAAATTTCATTGGGCCAGGGACAAGATCCACCTCTCTCCATGCCTGATAGTTCCCAGTCCCATAAGTACATCTGTATAGAATCATAAGGCAATGGTCACAACACCAATCTGTCCCTGACTTTCAATAAACTGTTACTAACTATTTAGGAGATTAAAATGATACACCTATAAACTATTCTTACCATTAATACCAATAACGTAATTATGACAGACTCGGCTAGTACACTGTAAATCAAATCCCATTGTTCCTAAAATTGCTACTGATGTGAAAACATGACTAAGTCCAGTTCTACCTAACTGCCTGACTCAGATATTTTCATTAATAAGAAAATACCTATTTGTTGTAACAGAATTCTTTTAACCAATGCTAAACAAGAAAAATGAATTGCTAACTTATAGATCTTTAATTTATATTTTACTCCTTCCTGAAATATCCATACATATACTGCTATGAAGTTGAAAGCATATATGTTTGTTTTAAAATTGTAAGTGTTTTCTGAATTTTGAAGTAAATTTAAAAGTGCATGCTCAGCTGACCAAATGGAAAGGCTGGGAGATGAACTCTTCTAAAATAGATACATGTAGGAAATAGCTGTTAAATGGATATCTGAGTTTTGGTTGCAGTTTTGATAACAATTCAAATACAACCAATCCGTTTGAATTATGTCCAGGATACTAAAACCCAATTGAATTTGAGTTCATTGTTTTGACATCCAGAAGCAATCAAATTATATGAATTTAATGTGTCATTGGGGTTATAAAACGCGCGAGCATTTTGAAATTGGTCACAAAGCACCTGCCATCGATCTGCCAAGTAACTGCCGTAGAACTGGAGAGCTAACTGCCAAACTAAAGTTAAAAATCACACAACACCAGGTTAAAGTCCAACAGGTTTAATTGGAAGCACTAGCTTTCGGAGCTCTGCTCCTTCATCAGGTGGTTGGAGCAGTCCAACGCCGGCATCTCCAAATCATGCTAATCGAAAATCTTGCTCTCAAAGAAATTAGAAAACACTCTTTATCAAAGGTACCTTTTCATGTAAAACCTACTTGCAATAAAATAAGTTGACCCAGGGAGATCAGTAGCTGGAAGATTGAAGATAGCGAAGAAGAAAGAGACTGTGAGGCCTTGAGATTAAGTTAATGGAATGTTTAATAAGTCTTTTTATTGGAACAGTATATTTTTATAGTATTGGGGTCAGACAGTAAGTAGTTAAAAAATGGGCGGCTTGGATTTATGAATAGTATTCACTATTAGAGTTAAGGAAATAAATGGTTATTTTTTCTTTAAACAATGGAATTTAGGAGTTTTCAGTCATTCATATTTTAACAGATTACGAGGCGAGGCAAGATGACCTTTTCTGGATGTTTGGTTTAATTAACAGAGGGGTTCAACCTCCACATTGTAACAAATACACACATAAGGAGACAAGGATAAAAAAAAGTGGTTAATATAAAATATTGAAAGTAACAATTTGCTGGATCTAATCTGAACCACAGGAATTAATGCATGACCTTCTTTTGATTCATTCCACTTTGTTTTAATTTTTTGCTGAAAAGAGGAAGTTGTTTGTATTGTTTGCACATGTGCCATTCGTCGTCTCTGAAGGTGGTCTCCCCTTTTAACAGGCAATTTACAGAGGGAGCAGTTTACAGGTGAGTGAGAAAGGCTGCTTGGATATTTTATGTTACTTCTCCACTCAAGGGAGAGAGCAATTCAGTTATTTTCTCTTTGCAAATGAGATGGTTTTATTCGATTAAGAGAAAGTGAGGATTGCAGATGCTGGAGATCAGAGCTGAAAATGTGTTGCTGGAAAAGCGCAGCAGGTCAGGCAGCATCCAAGGAGCAAGAGAATCGACGTTTCCTGAAGAAGGGCTCATACCCAAAATGTCGATTCTCTTGCTCCTTGGATGCTGCCTGACCTGCTGCGCTTTTCCAGCAACACATTTTCAGTGGTTTTATTCTACTGTCCACATACGGGGTTGTAGCCTCCTTCAGGATTAAATCAAGTAGTTGTTTTCTGATGAAGGGCTCCTGCCCCAAACATCGATTTTCCAGCTCCTTGGATGCTGCCTGACCTGCTGTGCTTTTCCAACACCACTCTAATCTTGACTCTAATCTCCAGCATTTGCCTCGTTGTTACTATGACAGGCCCTCCTGAGTAAATAACAACTGGCCAACTGAAAAACCAATCAGAGTGCTGCCTATAGACAAAATTGCCTTAAACACACAGATATGGAGCCAGGAGTGGAATCTTATAGGGGTTCGAACAATGTGGGCTTGTAGGATTTGTAGCTGAATTGGATAACAGTTCCAGCAAGCTTCACTTCTATGTTATGCTTCTTAAGTAGTGAGGTTATTTTCTCACGAGGTAGTATTTATAGCTTTTAAATATCTTACTAATACAGTAACTCACCTCATTAATATTTATCGTCCTACATTACAAGTATATTAAACAGTTTGTAAATCAAGAAATGTCAATGTAGAAGCAGGTACTTGTGAGGTCAGTTCACGCCTGTATGTGACCAGTCTCAATTTTGTTTAGTAACAAACAATACCTCAGGACATGAATCATGGCTACCAGCCATATGCAACCCTCATCCATGGACATCGGCATCCAATGGTTACTAAACACATCATGGGACTTCTCCGATCCACATGCAGGATGTTCAGAAAGAATTGATTTACAATGAAGGATGCACCAAAAATGAGCGTTGACAAGCTGTTGCAAAGGAGGTTTATGCACATGGCCAGGCACCTAGCTCACGAGTTGGGCCATGCTGCAACTCAGGGCTGCTCACTTGCTATCTTAATACTTGCTCACTTAGCACTACCTGCATGCTTACAACATCCATGTCATAGCATACTGATTATTGCAGTCACATAAGGCATGTTGCCTTGCTGGTCAGCAGTCCTCAATCAGGGAGCAGACATCTTGTTGTTCCACAAGATGAGTGCTACATCCATCTCATATGCATGCCACGTGTCAACTGTCTCCAGAGTGGATCATAGTCAGTTCTGGGCCTCCATTGCAGCTAGTCTGTGAGGGGTTATTAGGGATAACTTATCTGGGAAGATTTATTGGCAAGAAGTTATTCTTAGGAATTAGGAGCTGCAGTCTGGGACGGGGGTGGAGGGGGGTGGGGGGGGGGTAGGTGGGTGGAATGACAGTTGTGAAGGTGGACAAAGGTATCTATAAGGGTTGATATGATAAAGCATATGATAAAGGGAGTTATGTAGGAGGGCTTTCACCCATAGCTGAGTGTCTTCTGACACCACTCTAGTTCCTTGTGAGGAATGGATTGTCTGGTGTACAAACCAGTTGTCTCATCCAGGACTTGCCATGCATTTGGTCCTGAGGACGAATGGCTGCAACGATGAAGTGCAGGTATGGGTTCCTCTCCAACAGATCCTGAGGGAATTGAATGTGATCCTCCATGACTGCTGCCAACCTATCCATGGAGGAGGTCAGAGGCAATCTTGGACCAGGTCCTCAAGAGCCTGGTGGGGTGGCATCCTCTGCTGGTCCTCAAGGACGAGGACTCTTTCAATTGCACCATTCTCTTCTCCTTCTCAATATGTTCAGATTCATCCTGGAATCAAGCAGAACAGCTTCAGAATGCCAATACTCATGCAAGTACATGATGGCTCTTTAAATATGGTTTGGGTGTCGGGGAGGAGAAATATTTAAAAAGGACATGAGAGGCAACATTTTTACACAAAGAGTGGTTCATGTGTAAAATAAATTGCCAAAGTAAGTGGTGAATGTAGGTACAGCATTTAAAAGATATATGGATACGTTCACGAATGGGAAAGGTTTGGAAGGATATGGGCCAAGCACAGGCAGATGGGACTAGTTTAATTTTGGAACATGATCAGTATGGACTGTTTAGACCAAAGGGTCTGTTTACATGCTATATGACACTGTGGCTTTCAATGAATGCTATCCAATGAATAGCAAATTGTCCCAGGATGGGTGCATGGTAAGATGGAGAGAGAATTTTACTTGAGGGATGCCATTAGGGTGGATGCCATTAATGAGGGACATTTGTTAAAATACTGCAAAACATCTCACTGGGTCTTGCAGCATGAACCTCTCCAAAAAACTCAATACAACATGCACTTAGGTAAAGATTCAGCTGAATGTGTCATCCATCCTCATGTCGTCAACCTACACTGAATAAGGGAACATAGTACATACAACTCACAATGAATTCCAGATCCTCATTTTAAAAGCTGCAACATGTTCTTTCATTGGTTTAAAACAGTACCTTTTCCCTTTTATGGTCCACAGTCCAAAAGATAAAACTGGCCTTTACAACATGAGAAACAAGACTTTGTCTTATTCAATTTTAGTTATTACTTCAAACAAATCTCAAAGCATTCTGAGTAGATGATTTCAGTTCGTTGAGGATATTATTTTTCAACTTACCTTCAACTGCCGTATTGCTGCATAGGCATGCATTCCAACTCCTGCCAAAAGGCCCATTGTCTCAACTTGTGGTGGTTCCTTGGGTGAATGGATAACAAATGAAATTCCAGCATCAACAAAGCCAAGGGAGGGATTATCTGTCATTTCTGGCTACAAATGAATAAAAACATGAACAGCATTTTATTACTAATCATGATGATGTTACAGTCAATATAACTTTTCAAAAGTAATATTTCCTCATGTTTTTAGAAGTTAAATTTCAAACTATCATTCTTCTGAAAATTATTGAAGCTCAATTTAGTTTGAAATGCCTGAATTATCTCCAGTATAATCTATTTTGAGGATAGCTGATAGTATTCCTTCTAACCTACCAATAAATCCTTTTGAGGATTTTTCAAAGGAAATGAAAGGAAGTTTATCCAGTGATTAATTTTTTTATTCACTTGTGAGAGTGGGCAGTAGTCATTGCTGGCTGGACCAGCATTTATTTCTTGTCCCTATTTATCCTTGAGAAGGTGGCAGTGAGCTGCCTTTTTGAACTGCTGTGGTCCAGGTGCTGTAGGTAGAACATTATTAAGGAGGGAATTCCAGGATCTTGACCCAGTGATACTGAAAAAATGATTAAAAGTCACACAACACCAATTTATAGTCCAACAGATTTATTTGGAAACACAAGCTTTCGGAGCTCCACTCCTTCATCAGGTGGTTGTCAGGTGGCAACCACCTGATGAAGGAGCGGCGCTCCAAAAGCTAGTGTTTCCAAATAAACCTGTTGGACGATATCTGATGTTGTGTGATTTTTAACTTTGTCCACCCCAGTCCAACACCGGCATCTCCAAGTCATGGAAAGAATGGTGACATACTTTGAAGGCAGAACAGTGAGTGGCTTGGAGACGAACTTGTACTCTCATGTATCTGCTATTCTCTGCCTTTGTCCCTCTCGTGGGCGGTGATCCTGAATTTAGAAAATGCTGTCTCATGATCTTTAGTGAATTTCTGCAATGCATATCGTAGAAGGTACACACTGCTGCTACTAGATGGAGTGAATCTGATGTCAATCAAGCAGGCTGCTTTGTCGTGGGTGATGCCAGGTTTCTTGAGCATTGTTGGAGCTGCACTCATCCAAGCAAGTGGGAAATATTCCATCACACTGCTGACTTGTGACTTGTAGGTGGCAGAAGGGTTACAGGACTTGAAACATTCACTTTATTTTGTCTCTGCAGATACTGATAGACCGACTGAGCTTTTCCACCAATTTCTGATTTTATTTGTTATAATTTCCTATATGTTTTGCATCTAATTGGTTTATTTCAAAATGACTTTTCAAATCTATCTCTCTTGAGATAGGATAAATCCTCCACCCCTGTAACATCACGGTACATTTAATCAGTTCCCAGTCTAATTTCTTGCATCTTTCCTGGAGTTTGGTGTCCAGACTTCCCCATTGTACACCAACAGAGATCGAACCAATGATTTATGAATTCCAGAATGTTCTCTTTTTTTTTTAAATATGCAATTCCTCTATTTATAAACTCAGGTAATCCATATGCTTTTTTAAAAAAAATCCACTTATCCTATCAACCTTCAGATATTTGTGTATATAACATCAACGTTACTCTCCTCATATATGATTTCAAATTCATATAATGCTGAAAATACTTTCCATAATAATATCAGAAAGTACACATTTCTCCACATTGAACATTATCCATCAGGTTGCTGCCCACTGCTCCTCTCTATATCTATGCAATCTATAGCTATCCTCATTAATACTAAAATTTGCTAAGTTTTGTAAAATCTTTAGAATGTAATTCTTTACACCCAATTCTAGGCAGATTATAAAATTTTGCAGAATAATTGACCCAGATTAGATCTTTGGGCAACACTAATGCAAAAAATCTCCAAGGCTGAGAAAACATTAATTCATTACCGCACTAAACTTCCTGTCACTGAGACAGTTTTCTTTCCATATCGTTATTCTATCTGTGTTTCTACAGACTTAATATTTTCTTCTTAATCCATCTTCTTTTTAAGCTTCCTGACTGTCACTTGGCAAATACCTCACAATATATATGTGTGGACCAACCTCCTCTCAGCAAAGAATTGAACCAAAGTATTCAGGCACATTTTGTCCTTAATAAATCCATGCTGACTCTCCTTGATTAATGTATGTCTTTTCAATCAAAGAATCACAGAGTTGGTACAGCACAGGATGTGGCCATTTGAGTCACCGATTGTCTGAATGAACAGTTTACTCAGTGCAATTCCCATATCTTCCCCAAATTATAATTTAGACTTAATCTGAAAAGGATGATATTGCAATAGCTTTCACATAATGATCCTCTGCTTGCTTCCAAAACAAACCACTACTCCTTTCATTATATTTTTATTATTTATGATTGAAGATTTTGCAGCAATCTTCAGTCAAAAGTGCCAAGTGGATGACCCATCTCGAACTTCTCCAGTGGTCCTCAGAATCACAGAGATCAGTCTTCAGCCAATTTGATTAACTCCACATAATGTCAAGAAATAGTTGCAGGCACTGGATACTGCAAAGGCTACAGGCCATGACACCATTCCAATAACAGTGCTGAAGATTTGTGCTCTGGAACTTGCTGCTCCCCTAGCCAAAGTGTTCCAATACAGTTACAACACTGATATCTACTTGACAAGGTGGAAAATTGCCCAAATATGTCCAGTCCAACACAGTCAATTAGTGCCCCGTCAGTCTACTCTCTATCATCAGTAAAGATGGAAGATGTCATCAACAGGAAGGTGTCTATCAAGCAGCACCTGCTCAGTAATGACCTGCTCAGTGATGCCCAGTTTGGGGTCTGCCAGAGCCACTCAGCCCTTGATCTCATTAATGCCTTGGCTGAAACATGGACAAAAGAGCTGAATTCCAGACATGAGGTAAGAGCGACAGCTCTTGATATCAAGGCTGCATTCGACTGAGTGTGGCATCAAGAAGCCCTAGTGTAACTGGAATCAATTAGTATCGGGAGCAAACTCTCTGGTGGTTGGAGTCATACTTGACATGTAGGAACACAGCCGTGGTTGTTGGAGGGTCAGTCATCTCTGCTCCAGGATATCTCCGCAGGAGTTCCTCAGCGTAGTGTCCTGGGCCCAACCATCTCCAGCTGCTTCATCAATGGTTTTCCTTCCATCATTAAGTCAGAAGTGGGATGTTTGCTGATGATTGCACAATGTTCAGCACCATTCATAACTCCTCAGACACTGATGAGTTCATGTCCAAATGCAGCAAGATCTGGCCAATATCCAGGCTTGGGTTGACAAATGGCAAGTAACGCTCATGCCACATAAATGCCAGACTATGACCATCACCACTAAGAGGCAATGTAACTTGCCCTTTGACAAGTGATGGTGTTACAATCACTGAATTCCCCACTATCAACATGCTGAGAGTTATCATTGGTCAAAAACTCAACTGGACTTATCACATAAATGCAATGGCTACAAGAGTAGATCAGAGACTAAGAATACTGCAGTGGGTAACCCACCTCCTGACTCCTCAGAGTCTGTCCACTATCTAAAAGGCGCAAGTCAGGAGTGTGATGAAATGCTCCATATTTGCCCGAATAAATGCAGCCCCAACAACATGCAAGAAGCTTGACAGCATCCAGGACAAAACAGTCTGCTTGATTGGCACTATATCAACAAATATTCACTCCCTTCACCACCATTGCTCAGTAGCAGTGTGTACTATCTACAAGATGCACTGCAGAAACTCACCAAAGATCCTCAGACAGCAGCTTCCAAACTCATGACTACCTCCATTGAGAAGAACAAGGGCAGCAAAACAACTTTCAAGTTCAAATCCAAGCCACTCACCATCCTGACTTGGAAATATATTGGTGTTTCTTTACTGTCACTTGGTCAAGCTTCTGGAATTCCCTCCTAATGGCATTATGGATCAACCAACAGCAGGTGGACTGCAGTGGTTCAAGAGGCAGTTCGTCACTACCTTCTCAAAGCAACTAGAGACAGGCAATTAATGCTGGCCAGCCAGTGATACCCACATCCCACAAATTGAATAATTAAAAGATTGGATTCACGTTTATGTTGACTGTCTCTTCATGTTCTCTCTTTGAAGAATTTTACTTTAGATTGCTCCTTGACCTTTTCCTTGGCTAGCCGACATCTCATTGTCCCTAAAATTTGGCAATTTATCCACTTGTCCACGCTCATGTCACAGGATCTGATCCAGTAGTGCCCCCTCTCTCCTTAGAGTCATATCTCAACAGCAACAGATTAATTAGAGTGGAGGAAAGTTCCAGACCATATTACAACTTGGTAAAAGCATAGAGAACAGAGCTAAAATTAAGATGTGAATCCAGTCACTGTCTTTGAAATCAAGGCAACATTTGAGTGAATTTGGTAAAAAGGAACCCTATCAAATTGCAGTCAATGGGAACAAAGTGAAGTTTCTTCATTTCTTGTCACCATATCTACAACAAAGGAAGAGTGATCAGATCAGATGGCTATTGGAGTCAATTCTCCAGCCCTGAAGGCTGGCTGGGATGATGGTCCAGCAAGGATCCAAAGTGAGATGACAGCATCCTCAGAGAAATCCTGTAATTCCTTGCTGAAGAGACCAGACACCAGTTCTTAAGTGAATGAAGGACCCCCTTCTTTGGCAACAAGAGGATGAGTGCTCTTCACCGGGAAAGGAACAGTTGTCTGGCTGCAAAACAATCCATCAGGATTTGTGCATTGTAATTCCCTAGGATGTCTCAGAATGTCCTAAAGAACTCTACGGTCAGCCTACTCTGCCTCTCAGACATACCCCTTGATAACTGGTTGAAGGGCACCAGCCGGCTCCTTGTATGTGACAGGAGCATCACGCATCCTGACATCCCCCTGGCTGACCTGTGGCAGGTCATCCCACAAAGCCTGTGACATCATTGCTGGATGGATCCAGAGAGAACAGTGTTTTGTAATAGGCTGAGATCTGTGCCCTGATGCCAGCAAGATCCATCTTGTCAGCTAGCAGCACAAAGAGCTGCTGATGCCCCCTGCCCCCACTCACACAGTGAGTAGAAGAAGGGGGACCAATGGCCATGTCCCTGAGGAATTGGGATTTGATTACTTGCAGGTCCCTCAGCATGCTCGTCCTCTCCTTGTGCACCCCCTATAGGGTTAGCAATGCAAAGCTGACTCCAGGTTGAGTACCTCCTTTTTCAACTCCTTGATCTTAGATGTTTGCCATTTTGCCAATCCTCTCACATGCTCCTGTCAGCAGACACGGACATGAATCTTGCCCACAATCCTCATGGCATACATAACCTTGTCCCAGCCTGGGTGGATTACTCTGTACATCCATCCCTGGGTGTAATTTCTAAGGGCTCAGATGATGAGTTCCAGTTGGACAGGCCATTGCCTATTACCAAAGAAACTCATATTCAATGTTCTCCATGAAGAAATAAATCACTGATTTCCCATAGGCTTTGTCGGGTTTATCACAGTTTGTACTGCAGTCTCTGTTCTTTTGTTTGTATTCCTTTTTTGTGGCTGTGAATAAAATCTCCTGTTTGGAACTGTCCAAGTCGGTTTGGTTGCGATGCTGTTTGGATGGTTGGTGCAGACCTGATGGTCCAATAGCCTCTATTTGCACTGTAGGGATTCTATGATTCTTTGAAGGTTCATTCTGTTCAATCTGATCTCATCGGATAACCCTAAAGTTCCCAAAATCAGTCTCTGAAATTAAATTGCAATCCTCTTCAAGACATTCACACTTTTCTAAGTAAGAAGAACAATATGAGACACAATGTTCCAGGTGCAGCCTCACCATGGTTGTAAACAACTGCAACCAGGCTCTTCTAATCATTTTACTCAATGCTCCTTACACATTTCCAGTTCCTTCCTTAATGCCTGCTGTACCTGCATGTTAGCTTATAGTTTATTTTGAACAGGGACGTCCAGTCTGTTTGGCCATCAGCAATTTTGACCATCTCAAAAACTAGGAAACCCGCTGTCTTTCTGCTGGACTAACCCCATATTCTTCATATTATACACCTGGCCAGACACGTTTCAAATACGTTAATCTTTTAATCCCCTCAAGACTGATTACTAAACTTAGTGATCTTGGACTAAGCCCCACCCTCTGCAACTAGATCCTCAGTTTCCTGACCCACAGGCCACAATCAGTGAAGACTGAGGACAATATTTCATCGTCACTAACACTCAATACTGGAGCCCCCCAAGGATGCGTACTCAGCTCCCTACTGTACTCACTGTATACCTGTGACTGCGTCGCCATATACCAGACTAATGCCACTTACAATGTCGCTGATGACACCACCATAGTCGGTCGGATCTCAGATAGCAATGAAACAGTCTATCAACGGGAGGTGGAAGACCTGGAAAAATGGTGCACTGAGAACAACCTAGCTCTCAATACCAGCAAAATGACAGAACTCATTATTGACTTTTGGCAGGATGTTACTTAAGCCCCACTACATATTAACAGCACAGAGGTGTGTCAAGCTTCTTGGAGTGGTCATCGACAACAAGCTTTCTTGGACTCCTCATGTGGATGCACTGGTTACAAACGCCCAACAACCTCTCTTCGTCCTCATGCAGTTGAGAAAATTTGGCATGATGGCAAATAATCCTTGCCAATTTTTATAGGTGCGCCATCGAGAACATTTTGTCTGGATGTATCACTACCTGGTATGGCAACTGTACCACTCAAGATCGGAGACAGTTACAGAGAGTGGTGAACTCGGCCTGGACAATCACAAAGGCCAAACTCCCATCTATAGAATCCATCTACCAGGCCTGCTGTCAAGGAAAGGCTGCCAGCATTCCCAAAGATTTATCCACCCGACAATGTTTTTCTACAACCTCTTCCACTGGGGATAAGGTACAGAAGCCTAAACACAAGCACCAGCTGGTTTTGAAACAGTTTCTACCCTGCTGTTGTTAGAATACTGAATGGACTCACAAATCCTTAGCATTCGCCTGTGCCTGTGTTATTTGTTTTTGCTGCTGTTTACCTATTATTTTACTTATCTATGCTATTTAACTCTGTGATCTGCCGGTATTCCTCGCAACACAAAGCTTTTCACTGTGCCTTGTTACACATGACAATAAATTTAATTCAATTCTCAATTTAATTCAATTCAATTATCACTGAAGCCTGTTTGGCTTATCTCCATGTATTATAGTTGGACACCAGTATGCAAATAAATTGAACAAAGAACTGAAGATGTTAGAAATCAGAAACAAAACCAACAATGTTTCCAGCAATTTCTGTTTGTCATTTTGTTGCAATGCATTGATTTGGCTGCCCACACTGTACAGAAGTATTTTTATAGGGCATAAAACACAGTCAGCATTTACTGTTCATTTGCCCAAAGCATTCAGTGATGGTCGGCTTAAATGTCCTCATTTTAGGATCAATCACTTTGTGATCACTTTGATGATGGTGAGAGATAATAAATAGTTTTTCAATGAATCAACACATTCAAATCCTTAAATGCAAGGTGACCAACTGGCAGTATAATGAGTCCACAACAAATATATATAATACATTGCCAGTGAACATACATTTACGACTGTGAAAATCTAAAGATTTACTGAGTACTCATTTCACTTATATGCTTCTAAAACATTTTTATCCATCTATCACTGTGTCCAAGTGCGGCTCCTATATTCACAGTTGAGTTAGAGTCATAGAGTCATAGGGATGTACAGCATGGAAACAGATCCTTCGGTCCAACCTGTCCATGCCGACCAGATATCCCAACCCAATCTAGTCCCACCTGCCAGCACCTGGCCCATATCCCTCCAAACCCTTCCTATTCATATCCTCATCCAAATGCCTCTTAAATGTTGCAATTGTACCAGCCTCCACCACATCCTCTGGCAGCTCATTCCATACACATAACACCCTCTGTGTGAAAATGTTGCCCCTTAGGTCTCTTTTATATCTTTCCCCTTCTCACCCTAAACCTATGCCCTCGAGTTCTGGACTGCCCGATCCCAGGGAAAAGACTTTGTCTATTTATCCTATCCATGCCCCTCATAATTTTGTAAAACCTCTATAAGGTCACCCCTCAGCCTCCGACGCCCCAGGGAAAACAGCCCCAGCCTGTTCAGCCTCTCCCTGTAGCTCAAATCCTCCAACCCTGGCAACATCCTTGTAAATCTTTTCTGAACCCTTTCAAGTTTCACAACATCTTTCCGATAGGAAGGAGACCAGAATTGCATGCAATATTCCAACAGTAGCCCAACCAATGTCCTGTACAGCCACAACATGACTCTTGTACTCAATACTCTGACCAATAAAAGAAAGCATACCAAATGCCTTCTTCACTATCCTATCTACCTGTGACTCCACTTTCAAGGAGCTATGAACCTGCACTCCAAGGTCTCTTTGTTCACTCCCTCGGACCTTATCATTAAGTATATAATGCTCAGATTTGCTTTCCCAAAATGCAGCACCTTGCATTTATCTGAATTAAACTCCATCTGTCACTTCTCAGCCCATTGGCCCATCCAGATCCTGTTGTAATCTGAGGTAACCCTCTTCGCTATCCACTACACCTCCAATTTTGTTGTCATCTGCAAACTTACTAACTGTACCTCTTGCGCTCACATCCAAATCATTTATGTAAATGACAAAAAGTAGAGGACCCAGCACCGATCCTTGTGGCACTCCACTGGTCACAGGCCTCCAGTCTGTAAAACAACCCTCGACCACCACCCTTCAAAGGTCTTCTACCTTTGAGCCAGTTCTGTATCCAAATGGCTGGTTCTCCCTGTATTCCATGTGATCTAACCTTGCTAATCAGTCTCCAATGGGGAACCTTGTGGAACGCCTTACAGAAGTCCATATATATCATGTCCACTGCTCTGACCTCATCAATCCTCTTTGTTACTTCTTCAAAAAACTCAATCAAGTTTGTGTGACATGATTTCCCATGCACAAAGCCATGTTGACTATCAGTCAACTAATTAGTCTTGCCTTTCTAAATGCATGTACATCCTGTCCCTCAGGATTCCCTCCAACAACTTGCCCACCACCGACGTCAGGCTCATTGGTCTATGGTTCCCTGGCTTGTCTTTACTGCCCTTCTTAAACAGTGGCACCACGTTTGTCAACCTCCAGTCGTCCGGCACCTCACCTGTGACTATTGATGATGCAAATATCTCAGCTAGAGGCCCAGCAATCACTTCTCTTGCTTCCCACAGTGTTCTCGGGTATACCTGATCAGGTCCTGGGGATTTATCCACCTTTAACTGTTTCAAGACATCCAGCACTTCCTCCTCTGTAATCTGGACATTTTGCAAGATAGAGTCAGTTTATTGTTTTGGTCCTGTGACTGTAGTGACATTTTCTAATCATCTGAGTCCAAGAAGACCTGATAAGTTCTGACCAGCTATTGTTGATAAGTTCACTGGTGGAGGATAGATTCAATGACAGGGTGCCTCAGGGATGCCTCACAAATTAGGAGTAGGAATAGGCTATTCACAACCCCCTTATGCATGTTCCAGCATCTGATGCACAAGTCAAAGTAGACTACTTTGCTGCACCACGTCTTTGCTCCAACCAATGCTATACACAGATATATCGATGATATTTTCTTCCTTTGGACTCATAGCGAGGAATCACTGAAATGATGACACAACAATATCATCAAGTTTCAACCCACCATCAGATTTACCATGGATTACTGTTCAGAATCAGTCTTATTCTTGTACACAAGTATCTCCATCAAGGACAGGCACCTCAGTACCTCACTCTACTGCAAGACTTTGGATAGCCTCACGATGCTGCAATTCTCTAGCTTCTACCCAAAATATGTTAAAGAAGCCACTCCCTACAGACAAGCCCTGTGCATACATAGGACCTGCTCAGACAAGGAGAAACACAACGGACATTTAAAGATGCTGAAAGACGACCTCATCATAAGAATGGGATACGATGCTCAACTCATCGATCGCCAGTTCCGACGTGCCACAGCAAAAAACCGCAACAACATCCTCAGGAGACAACGCAGGATATGACCAGTAATTCCCCGAAACAGAGAAACTACACCATATTGTTTGTAGCTTTCAATATGCCATTGATGATGACCAACATCTTGTCAAGATCTTCCCTTTGCCTCCACTGCCTGCCTTCAAACAACTGCCGAACCTTAAACCATCAAACTACCAGCTTTCAGAACAACATCGACCACAACACCAAGCAACTCTGCCACAGCAACCTCCGCAAGACATGTCAGCTCATCGACATGGATATTACCATCACAGATGGGAACACCACCCACTATATACATGGCAGATACTCATGTGGATCGGCCAGTGTTGTCAATATCGTATGCTGCAGGCAAGGATGCCCTGAGGCCATTCAGACACTACAACAATGGATGAATCAACAGCGTGCAATAATTGCCAGACAGGAATATTCCCTGCCAGTCAGGGACTACCTCAGCAGTGAGGACATTCAGCCTCCGTTCTTTGGGTAAGCATCCTTCAAGGCAGACTTCAAGATACACAACAACACAGAATCATTGAGCAGAAACTGGTGGCCAAGTTCTGTACCCATGAAGATGGCCTTAACCGTGATCTTGGCTACATGCCACACTACATGTAACCCCACCATACTGTTCTGTAAGATCTTCCTTATTGTCCTGTTTTCACACCATCACCTTGATTTCTCTACATTCATTAGTTTGTACAGTTTTGGATTACTTAGTATTTTGGTTAGACCCTCAGCATCTGACTGTTATATCTATCACATAAGGTGACAAAGACCACAGTCTTGCCTTCTCTGAGGATTGAACTCAGGACCTTCAGATTATGAGACTGACGCGCTGCCTACTGCGCTAAGAAGGCCAGCCAACTTTACCTCTGTTATATCTATCATGTTATTCCAGTTATTTGGTTTGTCTCCAACACCATCTTATTTTAACTTTTATGTAATTATCTGTCTGCGATATCTAATTGGTTTGTAGATCACTCATTATTCCCTTACTCACACCATCTGATGCTTTCCTGTAGAAACTCATTGTTCAACACTGCACTCACCCCATTTGTATGGTCTTTTGATCTTTCTGTCCAAGACCTCTGTGTCTAAATTTCTGTATCTGTCCCTCTGTGTGTCTGTGTATCCCTGCATTCTCATTTCACCTGATGAAGGGGCTATACTTGAATGTTTGTAATTTCAAATAAACCTGTTGGACTATAACCTGATGTTGTATGACTTCTGTACTGTTCTATGTTCTTTATCCAAGTGCCATGCAAAACTTCTTTAATAACAGCTTCTAACATTTTCCCAATGACAGATGCTTAACTAACTGACTTTCCTGCTTTGTGTCTCCCTCCATTTTTCTGTAAAGAGAGAGAGAGTGAATTGGTGGTAGTTTAAGCTAAAGTTCACCAAGTGAGGGTCAACTTTGAGAAGCACAGTCCCTTGTGGTAATCTCAGCTGATTTTCTCTATAAGATCATAAATTATCCTGTCACATTGCACAATACCAGCACTAGTTTACCCTGGTCTGCCAAGGCAGCCTTTGTCAATCTTACTTTTTCCTGTCAGTATGTGAATTAAAATCTCTCATAATTATCAATGTGCCTTTCTGACATACTGGATCATCATGTATTGAGGAACTTGTTCATTCACCATCCTAGTGAACCCTTCCCTTGTGAAGCTTTTAAGACTTGCTTTAAGGTTTGAACAAGTATTTCCATCTGGCCTTTTGTCACAGGGTGTTAAGAGCTGATTGCACATGTCTGACTTCACGATTTTCCAGTTACTCATCAAACTCTTGCACCACAAACTGTGGACCATTGTCACCTCACAGCTTAAACCCAGCAAATATTTCATTCAGTCTGTCTATCATTATTTCCGTCAATACTGATTTCATGAGTGCCACCTTGGGCCACTTGGCGTATGCATCAATGAACACCAGAAACATTTGTCCTCTCCAGGTCCCATGAAATCCTTTTGAATCAAATGCCGTGGTGCTTGAGGCCATTCTCTTGGGGGAAGTGGTGACAATGGTGGCACCTTTCTTACAAATCTGTGACCCCCCCAGCTGCCAGCAGCCATGTGACTGATCCATTTTTGAGAATTTCTTTCATCTAGCCAGTCCACTGAACAGTGCCTCAATGAATGGAAGTGGGTATTGATCCACACACAGAGCTGGGTTGACTGTGACCTTAAAGTCACCACAAATCCTCACTCTATGATCCATTTTTATGTCTTAAATGATGAGAATGGCCCATTCACTGATGGTTGCTGGTATCGATGCTCCTGGATTCACCAGCCATTCGAGTTCTGCCTCCACTTTAGGCCCAGATGGTACAGTACGAAACATGTCTTCAGGCATACAGTACATACCTCTGGCTTCAGCTGTAATTTAGTTTTGACTCCATTCATTTCCCCCAAGGTTCCTTCAAAGGTATCTTTGTATTTGTCCAAGATCTCCTGCAAACTCATATTTGAGTCTGCCAGCCTGTTAACCATGCCCCAGTTCAAACTTAAATTTTGTAACCAGTTATGTCTGAATAATTCAGGATATTTGCCTTTCAATGGTAAAGTGGCAGTTCTGCACACTGGTCCCTTAACTTTACTTTCACCAGTACATAGCCCTTCTGTGACACCACTTGTTCCATGTACATCCATGTTATAATCTTGGCAGGCTTCAATGATCCCCCTATAGACTGATTCAGGAATCAGGGACAGGGCTGCACCCATATCTATTCCAATTTTTCTTGTCTTCCTTTCTATTTTGGAAGAACCAGAAAGGATCAGGTTCACTCCGTACTAACAGTATGTTTAATCCGAGCTCTGCTGACTTTGAGCTTTCTGCTTCTTCCATAGACCCATTTGGCTCTCAGTTTTACTCCCTGTTGGTGGCCTGTATGTTATGCCTTCTCCTCCAAGTTGTTCCTTTATGACACCTCTTCTCTTGTTTGGGTTGTACCCAGCAATTTCAGGCAATGTTCAATTTCTTACACCTGTGGCACTGGGCTTTGAATCAAACACGTTGATTCTTTGTGGCCATTCTTGTCATATCAACGGCCTCCAATGGTTGGGACGACACTCTACTGAGTTTTCACAACTTGATGCACTCAGGCATCATCATCCAACTGGGTTGCTTCACTGGTGGTCAACCCCATTGTGGTAGCAATTTCGAAAGCTGCCTTGAAATCCACGTCTCTCATTGTTAGAACATAGAACATAGGAAAGTACAGCACAGAACAGACCCTTTGGACCATGATGTTGTGCTGAGGTTTAATCCTAATGTAAAATATAATAACTTAACCTACACACCCCTCAAACTCACTGCGATCCATGTGCATGTCCAGCAGTCACCTAAATGTCCCCAATGACTCTGCTTCCACCAGCACCACGGGCAACGCATTCCATGCATTCACAACTCTGCGTAAAGAACCTACCTCTGACATCTCTTCTGTCCCTTCCTCATAATATCTTCAAACTATGACCCTTCGTACCAGTCAATCCTGTCCTGGGGAAATGTCTCTGGCTATTGACTCTATCTATTCCTCGCATTATTTTGTACACCTCAATCAGGTCTCCTCTCTTCCTCCTTCTCTCCAGAGAGAAAAGTCCAAGCTTATTCAACCTTTCTTCATAAGCAAAGCCCTCCAGTCCAGGCATAATCCTGGTAAACCTTTGCACCCTCTCCAAAGCTTCTGTATCTTTCCTATAGTAGGGGGACCAGAACAGGACACAATATTCCAAGTGTGGTCTTACCAGGGACTTGTAGAGCTGTAGCAAAACCTCGTGGCTCTTAAACTCAATCCCCCTGCTAATGAAAGCCAAAACACCATATGCTTTCTGAAAAACCCTATCCACTTGGGTGGCAACTATGAGGGATCTATGCACTTGCACACCCAGATCCCTCTGTTCCTCCACACTGCCTTTAATCCTGCCTTTAATCCTATTAGCATTCGGGTTCGACCTTCCAAAATGCATCACTTCGCATTTATCCAGGTTGAACTCCATCTGCCATTTCTCAGCCCAGCTCTGCGTCCTGTCTATGTCACGCTGCAGCCTGCAATAGCCCTCGATACTAACAACGGCACCTCCAATTTATATTTGTCATCTGCAAATATACTAATCCACCCCTCAACTTCCTCATCCAAGTCATTTATTAAAACTACAAAGAGCAGAGGCCCAAGAACAGAGCCCTGCGGGACCCCACTCAACACTGACCTCCAGGCAGAATATTTTCCATCTACAACCATTCTCTGCCTTCTGTCAGTCAGCCAATTCTGAATCCAGATAGCCAAATCTCCCTGTATCCCATACTTCCTGACTTTATGAATGAATCTACCATGGGGAACCTTATCAAATGCCTTACTGAAGTCCATATACACCACATCCACTGCTTGACCTTCGTTGACCTGTCTTGACACCTCCTTAAAGAATTCAATAAGATTTGTGAGGCATGACCTGCCCCTCACAAAGCCATGTTGACTGCCTTTAATCATGCTATGCGTTGCCAAATAGTCAAAAATCCTATCCTTCAGAATTCTTTCCAAAACTTTGCTGACCACAGACATAAGACTGTCTAGTCTGTAATTGCCAGGAATTTCCCTATTCCCCTTCTTGAAAAGTGGAAGAACATTCACCTCCTTCCAATCCTCTGGTCCGACTCCCGTGGAGAGTGAGGAGGCAAAGATCTTCGTCAGTGGCTTAGTAACCTCCTTTCTCACTTCCCGGAGCAGCCTAGATAAATCTGGTCTAGCCCTGGGGACTTATCAATCTTAATATTTTCCAAAATTTCCAGTACATCAACTTCATCAATCTTGATCTGGTCAAGCCTGTATAATTCAAAGTTCTCATTCACAATAAGGTCCCTTTCCTTAGAGAAAACTGAAGCAAAAAACTCATTTACGGCTTCCCCTATCTGCTCAGACTCCACGTACAAGTTCCCTCCGCTATCCCTGATCGGCCCTACCTTCTCCCTGATCATTCTCTTAGTCCTCTCGTCTGAGTAAAATGCCTTAGGGTTCTCCCTTATCCTTCTTGCCAAGCCTTTATCGTGCCCCCTCCTGGCTCTCCTCGGTCCATTTCTGAGCTCCATTCTAGCAAGTCTGTAATCCTCTAAAGCTGTGCTAGATCCTTGCTTCCTCCAGCTTACATAAGCTCCCTTCTTCCTTTTGATGAGCAGCTCCTCTGTTCTCATCATCCAAGGATCCTTAATCTTACCCCTTTTTACCTGTCTCCAAGGATCAAGTTTGTGCATCACTCACAACTACTGCTCCTTAAATAGTCTCCACATGTCTGCTGTGCCCTTTCTGTGGAACAATTGCTCCCAGTCTGTATTTCCCAACTCCTGTCTGATAGTGTCATAATTCCCTTTTCCCCAATTAAATATCTTCCCTCAGTAACTGCTCCTTTCCCACTCCAAATCTATGCTAAATGTGAGGCAGTTGTGATCACTGTCACCAAAGTGTTCTCCCACCACAAGATCTGACACCTGTCCTGTATCGTTGCCGAGCACCAAATCCAAAATGGCCTCTCCCCTCGTTGGCCTGTCTATATACTGAGTAAGGAAACCCTTCTGAACACACCTGACAAAAACGGCTCCATCCAAACCGTCTGCACTTAGGAGGTTCCAGTTGATATTGGGAAAGTTGAAATCACCCATAACAACAATCCTGCTACGTCTGCATTTTTCCAAAATCTGCCCGCCTAGGAGTTCTTCAATCTCTCTACTGCTGTAAGGTGATCTGTAGAAAACCCTCAATGAGATGGCTGTTCCTTTGCTGTTCTTAACCCATATTAACTCAGTAGACAAACCTTCCTCAACACCTTAGTTTCTGTAGCTGTGATGCATTCCTTGACGTCCTGACTTTATGAATGAACCTACCATGGGGAACCTTATCAAATGCCTTGCTGAAGTCCATATACACCACATCCACTGCTGACCTTCGTCGACCTGTCTTGACACCTTCTCAAAGAATTCAATAAGATTTGTGAGGCATGACCTGCCATGTTGACTGCCTTTAATCATGCTATGCGTTGCCAAATAATCAAAAATCCTATCCTTCAGAATTCTTTCCAAAACTTTGCTGACCACAGACATAAGACTGTCTGGTCTGTAATTGCCAGGAATTTCCCTATTCCCCTTCTTGAAAAGTGGAAGAACATGCTACGCCGCTTCCTCTTTTTCCACCCTCCCTTTTCTTTTTAAATGTTCTAAACCCTGGAAGATCTAGCAACCATTCCTGCCCCTGTGAAACCCATGTCTCCGTTATGGCCACAACATCGTAGCCCCAAATACTGATCCATGCTCTAAGTTTGTCACTCTTATTTCTGACACTCCTTGCGTTAAAGCAGACACACTTTAACCGATCCCTTTGTTTCACTACATCCTGATAGATTCACTACATCCTGTCACTGCCCCAGCTGCAATTGTCCCCTCTCAGATGTGTGGCTCTGATTGTTAGTAGCTTCCGTTGGATGACTTCATATCAAAGCCCACAAGCCAGACAGTCCCACAAGGCATCTTGCAGGAGCTCTCCAAATTCATAATGTTCCACTAATTCAGCAATAGACTCTCCTTAATGCTGTACCCATTAAAAAAAAAGGAAATGTTATGTAAGCACCAGAAGCTTAGGTGCAAAATTAATGTTTTACACTTTGCATGGCTCTTGGAATGTCTTCTCTGTGGATTCCTCTGGTTACACCAGACTCCTCCCAATTAAGAACACCAGTACCATGATGTATGAAGCCGCTTGGTTCACAATCTATGCATAAAATCCAATTTTCTGACTGTTCATCAAATGGTCCCATCTCCTCAAATTGACCTGCCATTTTGTTTTCCTACCAGTGACAATTTTTCTTGCCGCTCAAGTCTAGTAGTCACTTGGAACCCAAGTCCCTTTGAATGCTGTCTACATCGGCCACTCCCTCAGCAGCTGTGCTACGATACCTTTCCTGCCTCACATCGCCCGAGGCCCCTGATGACGGCTCTCTGTGACAATTTCAGCAGCTCCTGTGTGCGCGCTTTCTTCTTAGCCAACTGCCCAAGTCCTCTCCCAACTTCCTGGCTCTTGGCCCACTCCCTGATGTGTGCCTTCTTTCCTGGTGTAAACCCTGGCACAAGTACCCTCACAACTGCTTCCCTCGGCATTACCTCCTTAATTTTGTGCCATTTCCAAATTCCAAGCAATGACGTTGGACAGAAAAAAGGTGTTTGCACACATGGGCCGAATCCCACTCTCGTCAACAATTGTTATCTTGGTGCTTCCTTCCTTTCAAACCAGGAATTATACACAAATAGTTGAATGGTAAATCTGAACAGGAACACTTTATTGATGTTGCTCACACCTCCTCTGCTGGTTCTGGACTGACCAGCTCACCTGACCAGCACTCTAACTGCATTCAAAACAGTACAGATCCTACTTTCCCCAGTCCTGATGCCGAGCACTCGCTAAACAATTTCCTACTTCCCAACTATTTTCAGTCTCCCAGTACTGTTACCTGTGTCTTTACCTGACCCCATTATACTTCTAAGTGTCGTCGTGTACCACTGTGCCATGGTCAGTTAATTCCTGATGAAGGGTTTATGCCTGAAACGTTGATTCTCCTGCTCCTCGGATACTGCCTGACCGGCTGTGCTTTCCCAGCACTACACTCTTTGACTCTGAACTCCAGCTGTCCTCACTTTATCCTAATTCTTCCATCCTGCAATTCTCATTCTCATCCCAGCAAGCTGAAAGAACCTCAAACCTGTTGGACAATTTCAAAGGCTGTGGCTTCTGTCCTCCTGCCCTTTGTTTCCACTTACCTACCTCACACGAAATTACACTCTCCTGTGCCTGAACACTGAATAAATCCTAAGATCCAATCCTATGAGTTGGGACTGCCTCTTGGTACAAGGAATCCAGTTGGCTTACCCCTACTCTGATACATTCCAGAGTCTGTATTTCAGCCTCCAGCCAAATCTGAGCTGAAAATACTCAAACCTCATACACCCTGACCTCAGGAACTCCAGTGCTCGTGATCCATTTAGATTAAACTAGGGCAGTGGTTCTGCTAAGGGAGCATGGACAGATAGGAGATAAATTAAAAAGCAGAACCAAAAAGCTAATAATCTCTGGATTACTACCTGAGCCACGAGCTAATTGGCAAAGGGTTAATAAGATTAAGCAGGTAAATACGTGGCTCGAAGCTTGTTGTGGGAGACGTGGGTTTGAATTCATGGGACATTGACACCAGTACTGGGGAAGAAGGAACCTGTTCTGATGGGACAATCTTCATTTGAACTGTGCTAAGACCAGAATCCTAGCAAATCACACAACAAAAGCTGCAGACAAGGCTTTAGACTGAATTAGAGGTGGGGGCTAGTGTGGAAGGGGGAATGGCTGAGTTATAGGGGAAATTCAGAAAACCTGAATCAAAGTAGGAGGTAAGAGTGCAAACTCAGGAGAGGTTATTAAAGTCTCCAGCACAGGCACACATAGGACAGAGTGTGTAGGAGTGTTAACAATCAAACGTCAAGCACATTGGGCAAACAAATGACAATTAGAAGAGGGACGGTTAATACAGGACTGAAGGTGTTATATCTGAATGCATGCAGTATAAGGAATAAGGTAAATGAGTTTGTGGTGCAGATGGAAATTGGCAGGTATGACGTGGTGGGCATCACGGAGACATAGCTGCAGGGGGAGTCAGGATTGGCAGCTGAATATTCAAGGATATACATCCTATCGAAAAGATTGGGAGGTGGGCAGAGGGAGTGAGGTTGCCTTATTAGTAAGAAATTAATTTAAATCAATAGTAAGCAATGAAGTAGGATCAGATGGTGTACAATCTGTGTGTATAGAATTGAGAAGGCCTTTAACAAGGTTCCGTACAGGAGGCTACTGAGTAAGATAAGGGCCCATGATATTAGACACAAGTTGTGAGCATGGAAATAAGTTTGGCTGTCTGGCAGAATGCATAGAATGGGGATAAAAGGGTCCTTCTCAGGATGGCAACCAGTGACAAAGGTGTTCTGCAAGGTTCAGTATTGGGACCACCATTTTTTACTTCGTACATTAACGATCTAGGTGAAGGATGAAGGCATTCTAGTTGAGTTTGCAGATAATGCAAAGATTGGTAGAGGGACAGGTAGCACTGAGGAGTCAGGGAGGCTGTTGAAGGATTAAGACAGATTAGGAGAATGGGAAGAAGTGGCAGATGGAGTACAATATGGAAAAATGCGAGGTCATGTGCTTTAGTAGGAAGTGTAGGGACATGGACTGTTTTCTAAATGGGGAGAAAATTCAGAAGTCTGAAGACTTGGGAGTTCTAGTCCAGGACTCTCTCAAGGTAAACTTGCAGGTTGGGTCAGTAGTTAGGAAGGCAAATGAAATTATTTTGAAAGGACTAGAATATAAAAGCAGGGATGTACTTCTGAGCTTGATCCCTATGATATTTACCTATCTCAGTCTTAAATATACTCAATGACCAGGCCTCCACAGCCTTCTGTGGCAATGAATTCCATACATTCACCACTCTCTGGCTGAAAAAGTTCATGGTAGACTGATTAGCAAGGTTAGATCTTGCAGAATACAGGGACAACTAGCCATTTGGATAAAAAACTGACTTGAAGGTAGAAAACAGAGGATGGTAGTGGAGGGTTGTTTTTCAGACTGGAGGCCTGTGACCAGTGGTGTGCGACAAGGATCTGTGCTGGGTCCACTACCTTTCATCATCGATATAAATGAGTCAGATGTGAACATAGGAGGTATAGTTAGTAAGTTTGCAGATGACACCAAAATTGGAGGTGTAGTGGACAGTGATGAAGGTTACCTCAGAGTACAATGGGATCTTAATCAGATGGGTTAATGGGCTGAGGAGTGGCAGATGGAGTTTAGTTTAGATAAATGCCAGGTGCTGCATTTTGGGAAAGCAAATCAGAGCAGGATGTGTACACTTAATGGTAAGGTCCTGGGGAATGTTGCTGAATCATAGACTCATAGTTCCTTGAAAGTGGAGTCACAGGTAGATAGGATAGTGAAGAAGGTGCTTGGTATGCTTTCTTTTATTGATCAGAGTATTGAGTACAGGAGTTGGGAGGTCATGTTGCAGCTGTACAGGACATTGGTTAGGCTACTTTTGAAATATTGTGTGCAATTCTGGTCTCCTTCCTATTGGAAGGATGTTGTGAAACTTGAAAGGGTTCAGAAAAGATTTACAAGGATGTTGCCAGGGTTGGAGGATTTGAGCTATAGGGAGAGGATGAACAGGCTGGGGCTGTTTTCCCTGGAGCATCGGAGGCTGAGGGGTAATGTTATAGAGTTGTATCAATTCATGAGGGGTAAGGATAAGGTAAATAGACAAGGTCCTTTGGATGCAGGAGTCCAGAAGGTTTAGGGTGAGAGGGGAAAAATATAAAAGGGACCTAGAAGGGTTTAGAGGGATATGGGCCAAGTTCTGGCAAATGAGACAAGATTAGGTTCGGATCTCTGGTCAGCATGGCCGAGTTGGACCAAAGTGTCTGTTTCCGTGCTGTACATCTCTATGACTCTATGACACGCAACATATACTCAGCTACTTCTCCTGCAACAGGATAAAAATCAATTTCTGAGGCTAAAAAGTTTAGAAAAGACAAAAAAGCACCAGAATGCCTCTCCTCATTCCTGTCCTAACTAACTCCTTTAATTACTTAGCTTCAGCATTCTCTGGCATTTTGCTGTGCGGTGCATCCATGGCTACAGTTAATATTAGTTATCTGTTTTATAGTTCCTGGACCTTGATTCCCCAAAGAGGTAGCCATTTATCCCACAGAGGATCCAAGTGCTCACATGCCATAGCCATGATAATCAGACAGAACATGAATGGCCTTTGCCATCTTTCATGTGCACATGGCCTCTGGTACCTTCGCTTTATGTACCTTTGCTATACTCTTTATCTCCAACAAATGAACCTGAATCCATTGCTACTAACAAATCAATAAGAATGACATCTCCATCTCCTATTGCTGAATCCAGAATTACATAATCTGTATTGGGTCAGTCAGTGCCTGGATCTAGCAGTCCACCTAGGCCAAGCACCTCACTGATTCCTTCTTTTGCTCGCTTGAACTCACCTGATTGTGACCTTGAAGGTGGAAGTTACTGGTGAATGTTGTGATGGTTTTTGTTTTGACCCTCCGAAGTGGTGTTGGTTATACTGGAGCTTGAGGAAAAGCTGGAGGTGGGGTAAGGTTGCCTGCTTTGCTTTTATCTGGACTGTCTGCTGGTAATTGGAGTGGCAAAGAAAAATAATGAACCCAAGGATATGCATAGTGTTTCACTCTGTCAGCACTTCTGATAACAGCAGACTAGAGGCATCCTGACTTGCATCCTGAGAGTCGTATTTTCCGGTTGGCACAGGCATAGATCACAGTTTGGTGCCCTCCTTGGGGCAGCGTGGTGGCACAACGGTTAGCATTCATGCTTTGACAACAGTGGTTCAATTCCAGCCTCGGGTGACTGTCTATGTGGAGTTTGCACATTCTCCTGGGGGGTTTTTGGGTTTCCTCCAGGTGCTCTGGTTTCCTCCCATGGTCCAAAGGTCAGGTGATTTGGTCATGCTAAATTGCCCATAGTGTTCAGGGGTGTTTAGGTTAGGTGCAATACTCAGGGGTAAATGTAGGGTGGGATACTTTTCGGAGGGTCGGTATGGACTTGTTGGGCCGAAGGGCCTGTCTCCACACTGTAGGGATTCTAATCTGAAATTTGAAAAAAATTGAAGAGGGTGGAGATCCAAACATCCAATAATTTGGGATTGCTTCCTGAGTGATTTACTCTGTAGAGAGGTGGGAGGGTCAGTCATCATTCTAAGAGTTTCATGAACATACATGAACACTTGGTGCAAGTGCTTAGCAATTGCACAATCCTACCAACATGAAGTAGCTGTCATATGTTCAGTCTGTATATAATGTCTTATGCTGAGGCTTGCATGTGTTAGTTCTCTGTGATAGTCCTATGCACTCGCACTTATAATGTCTGATGCCCCTTATGAGTGTGACTTTGCAGTTACTGGACAGTGTTCATTACTCTGAAGGAAAACAGCATCGTTTTGTGGCATTGGAGTCAGATTCATTTGGTGGACCGATGTGTTGTCAGCATTGTGCAGACCACTTTATTGGCACAAGTACCTCTTGTTGTCATCACTGCAAAACAAGACCATTCAGCTTTCCTCAACAGCCTGGAAGAGAACCTGCAATAAGCTGTGGGATCAATAAGCTGTGGGATCAATAAGCTGTGGGAGCTATAGTTTCTGTCCTACTGGTATCTTTACTGGGAGTAAGATGTGACATGAAGTTGGGGTGGGAGCTCAATGGGGAATGAGGTTGCTGGGGCTGACCAACATAGGGAGAAAGTGAGGACTGCAGATGCTGGAGATCAGAGTTGAAATGTGTGGCATTGGAAAAGCACAGCAGGTCAAGCAGCAGCCGAGGAGCAGGAGAATCTACATTTCGGGCATAAGCTCTTCATCAGGAATCATTAAACATGGCATCTGGATGTTTTGATTCTGCAAAATACTGACAGAGTACCTGTGATCCTCAAGATTTGCTACACTACTCATGCAATTATGTGTAAAGAGGTGGGAACTGCATAACCACACAAGACAACACACCCCTGAGTGGAAATGGCACTCAAATTCATGCACAACCCACGATATAGACAAAGGATTCTGTCTCTCCTTTCTACCACAGAAAGAATTCACTTCGATTACTTTACTCACATATTTGACTGAATTTTTATCTTCTTTTGCTGTATAAAAAACACACACTGTAAAAACTTTTATGGATAATGTTCACTTAAGTTTAATTACTTCTCAATGATCAAATTTCCCATTATTTACCAAAATAAACAGTTTATTCTAATGCTAAGTATCATGCAAGGTAAACCTGTTTAATATCCAGCATCACGGTTAATCCTCTTCCTGAAATGTTTGCACTCTTTTTAGCAGTATCATCGTGGTTGAAAGTGTAACAGCTGCCATATTCAGTAAAAACGTGTTTAAAATCCTAGAAATCAAATGTAAAAGTTAGCCAAATGATAACTGTTGTTTTTCTCTGTTTTATAGGCTGTTAAATATACATTAGTACACACATGAATAGTGATGAATAAAAAGGAAATGGCAGAAACCAGCCATGATGATCAATACCATTAGCTTGAAGAGCATCCACTTATAAAAATTAAAATAAAACCAAGAACTGCAAAAGCTGGAAATTTGAAACACAAACAGAAATTGTTAACAAAACTCTAGCAGCACCTTTAGAGAGAAAGCAGAGATAACATTTTGGGTCCAGTGACTCTTCTTCAAGCCTCATATTATCTATGAAAAGATGGTATATGTGCTGATGACAGAAGTTGATGTGGGAGAAAGTGTAAAGGAGATAAAACTCGGAGGGAGACAAAAACAGTCAGGTACACAAAGGGATGGATAATAGTAAGCCACGGAGTAAGAAAGGTCTTTTACTTACATTTGACCAATTCATTGAGAACTGTTGATGTGGCATCAATCATCTTAATTTCTTTGCCTTCTCCCCATTTGAACTTATCTGCCTCTGAACTGACCGCACTCCATGCTCTCAGATACAACCTGAACTTTGTAATCAAGCCTGCCAACAAGGGTGGTGTTGTTGTGGTCTGGCCTACTGATCTCTAGATTGAAGAGGTTATGTGCCAGCTCTCATAAACTTCCTCCTGTCTCTCATTGGCTATGACCTTACCGTCAAACATCAGGCTAATATTAGATTGACATTTTTCTTCTTTTGCTGTATAAAAAGTACTCACAGTAAAAACTTCAATGGATAATGTTCACTTAACTTTAATATTTTAATTATTTCTTAATGTTCAAATTTCCCATTGTTCAAACACCATCCATGGCGGTCAATAATCTCACCTTATCTGGGGATCTGCCCGACACCACACTCCAACCCCTGCAACAGCCTCCAAGCTCATCGACCCCTCCCACCCCCCACACCCACCTCATTAAGCCCATAAAACCTTTTTCCCAAAATCCACAAATAGGACAACCCAGGCAGACCCAGAACAGTACCTGTTCCTGCTCCATGGAACTTATATTTTCCCACTTACATCCGCAATGCTTTTGACACTTTATATCAGTTTCAGAATTTCTAATTTGTGTGTATCAGCCCACTCATTTTCACCATTGATGTGCAATCCTGTTAAACATCAGGATGGTCTTAGGGCTCTCTGCTTCTTCCTAGAAAAAAGGTCTGAATTGTCCCCAACCACCACCACTCTCCTCAGCCTGGCTGACCTTTGTTCTCTCTTGGAATAACTTTTGCTTTAATTCTTCTCACTTTCTTCAGATCAGAAGTGTGGCTATGGGAACCCATATGGGTTCCAGTTATTCCTGAGTCTTTGCGAGGTGTGTGAGACATTCTGGTTTGAATCCTAGACCCCCCAGAATGCAGGACATTGGTACATCAATGATATCACTGCCTCTTCTGTCTCCTGTCCGTAATTGGAAACAATTGATCTTTATGACTTCTAATTTCCACTTTTCTCTCATCTTCACCTTATCCATCTCTGACTCCTCCATTCCCTTCTTGATACCTGTTTTAATTTCTGACCACTGATACCCACTACAAACTCACTGTCTCCCACATTGGCTGGATTATCCATCCTCACAATGTAATTCTTGTGAAGAATTCCATTCTCCCAATTTACCATCTCCATTGCATCTGTTCTAATTACAGAGGAACCGTGATTATCCAAAGGACACGGGCGGGGAATATTTCATTTGGATAATTGAATGCTGGATAATCAAATGCCGGATAACACAGTTTAGCCAAGCATCGGAACCTTGCAATCTTGTTCGGATAATCCAAAGTTCAGATAATCGAATGCCGGATAATTGAGGTTACTCTGGATACTACTCTCCACAGGAGGGCCTCAGAATACCCACCATTTTCCTCAACCAAGAATTCCTCACTGCCATGCTTGATAGAGCCCTTACCTATATCTGAGCAATCTCCCACACTTTCAAGCCTTATCCCTTCTCTTCCCTCCCACAACACCGATTGGATACAACTGATATTAACTTCTCATGCCATTAGCATTCACAAGCAAAGGATCTATACCCATTTCTGCCATTTCCAGTGGGATGCCACTCATTGTCCCTCCCCTTGTCAGCTTTCCACTGGGACTGTTCCCTCCTGGACACACTGATCCATTCCTCCTCCACTCCCAATATCTCCCACACCCCTGAGCGTTTTCCCATGTAATCTCAGAAGGTGCATCACCTACCCATTTGCAGCCTCTATCCTTACTGCCTAAGGCTCAGGACATACCTTCCAGGTGAAGTAATTCCCTCAATCCCGTTTCCATATTTGCTATACAGTGACAAAGCATAGAGTGAGTGATTGCTTTGCAGAACACCCACATTCTGTGCTCAAAGATGTCCCAGAGCTTCAACACACACTGTGTCCACTGGCTAACATTTCTAACTCAGACCCAGTGTCGTGCTTCAGCGAGGCTCAGTATAAGCTGGAAAAACCCTTTCATTTCCCAGTTGAGGATCCTGCAGCCTTCAAGATTCTATATCGAGTGCAATAACTTGAGGACATGAAGTCTATTTCTGTCTCCTTACCTGCACATGTACTCCACGGTCTGCCTTGGCATTGGCAGCTATCAGCATTGAAAATGCATTTTCTTTCCCTGAGTCTCCCAGTCTGTGTCCATCACTTTATCTATCTAACTGTCTTTATCTCCCTCTGGGCTCTGTCTCCACCTGTTGCTTAATCTTTTATCTCCCCAGGGTCACTTCATTTTAAGACCATAAGACATAGAAGCAGAAATTAGGCCATTCCACCTATTGGGTCTGCTGCACCATTCAATCGTAGCTGATAAATTTCTCAATTCTAATCTCCCTTTTTCTCCCTGTAACCCTTGATTCCCTTGATACTCAAGAATCTATCTACCTCAGTCTTAAATATACTCAATGACCTGGCCTCCACAGACTTCTGTGGCAATGAATTCCATAGATTCACCACTCTGTGGCTAAGAAGTTTCTCCTTATCGCTGTTTGAAAATATCTTCCCTTTACTTGAAGGTTATGCCCTCAGTTCCTGGTCTCTCCTACCAATGGAAACATCTTCCCAATATTTACTCTGTCCAGGCCATCAATATTCTGTACGTTTCAATTAGATCCCCCCTCATCCTTCTAAACACCACCAAATATAAACCCAGGGTCCTCAAATGTTCCTCAAGTGTTAAGCTTTTCATTCCTCGGACCACTCTCATGAACCTCCTCTGACCATGCTCCAGGGCCAGTACATCCTTTCTGAGGTATGGGTCCCAATACTGCACACAATACTCTAAATGTGGTCTGACCAGAGAGTTATAGAGCCTCAGAAGTCCAGCCCTGCTTTTATATTCAAGTCCTCTTAAAATAAATGCCATCATTGCATTTGCCTTCCTAACTACTGACTCCACCTGCAAGTTGACCTTGAGAGAATCTGGACTAGAACTCCCAAGTCTTTTTGCATTTCAGACTTCTGAATTTTCTCCCCATTTAGAAAATAGCCCATGCCTCTATTCTTCCTTCACAGTGTATGAGCTCGCATTTTCCCATATTGTATTCCATCTGCCACTTCTTTGCCCACTCTCCTAACCTGTCCAAATCCTTCTGCAGCCTTCCCACCTCCTCAATTCTACCTGTCCCTCTCCCTATATTTGTACTGTCTGCAAACTTAGCCAGAATGCCCTCAGTTCCTGCATCTGTATCATTAATTTATAAAGTGATAAGTGGTGGTCCCAACACTGAACCTTGAAGAACACTACTTTGTCACCAGCTGCCATCCTTAGAAGGACTTTTTTATTCCCACTGGCTGCTTTCTGCCAAACAGCCAAGCTTCTATCCATGTTAGGACCTTGCCTCTTACACCACGGGCCAGTATCTTACTCATTAGTCTCTTGTGTGGCACCTTGTCAAAGGCCTTCTTAAAGTCCAGGTAGATAACATCTATTGATTATCCTTGGCCTAACCTGCTCATTACTTCCTCAAAGAAATCTAGCAGATCTGTCAGGCGTGACTTCTCTTCAATTAAACCGGACTGACTTTGCCATATTTTACCATGCATTTCCAGATATTCAGAAATCTCATCCTTCACAGTGGATTCCAGGACCGAGGTTAGGCTAATCAGTCTGTAATTTTCCATCTTTTGCCTTACTCCCTTTTTAAACAGGGATATAACGTGAATGATTTTGCACTTCTCTGGGACCCTCCCTGATTCTAGTGGTTACTGTAAGATCACTGCTAAAGCTATCTCTTCAGCCATCTCCCTTAGAACTCAAGGTGTAATCCACCTGGTCCAGGTGACTTATCCACCTTCAGGCCATTCAGTTTTTCTAGCACCTTCTCCATGGAGATGGCCACTATACTGACCTCTTGAACTTTTGGACCATTACTCGTGTCTTCCACTGTGAAGGCTGACGTGAAGTAATTATTCAATTCCTCAGCTAATTCCTTGTTCCCCACCACTATCTCTCCAGTGTAATTTTCCAGTGGCTCAATGTCCACGTTTGCCTCTCTTTTGTCCTCATATATCTAAAAACGCTCTTACAGTCATCCTTTACGTGACTGGTTAGCTTACCCTCATACTTAATCTTCTGCCTCCTTATTTCTTTTTTGTTACCCTCTGTTGATCTTTGTAAGCTTCCCAATCCTCTAGTTTCCCACTGCCCTTCACCACATTGTATGATTTTCTCTTTTGCTTTTATGCTTTCCCTGAATTCCCTGTCGGCCATGGTTGCCTCATCCTCCTTGTACCATGCTTCTTTTTCCTTGGGATGAATCCTTGCTGTGTCTCCAAAGTACTCCCAGAAACTCCTGCCATCGTTGTTCCACTGTCCTTCCTGCTAGGCTCCTCTCCCAGTGAATTCTACCCAGCTCCTCTTTCATGCTTCTGTAGTTGCCTTTATTTAGTTATAAGACCTTACCTCTGATTCTATCTTCTCCCTCTCAAATTGCAGAGTAAATTCAATCACCTTAAGCTCCCTTATACCATCCTTTCCTAGCTGCCATCAGTTCTGAAGAAAGTTCACTGGAAATGTTAATTCTGCCTTCTCTCCACGGATACTGGCAGACCTGCTGAGTTTCTCCAGCAATTTCTGATTTTGTTTCACTTAAAAAGGTTATTTTACACATCATTCCTTTCATCTTTGACAGACTCATTTACTTTATCTTATATACATCTTCTGAATATTGGACTGCATAACTTTGAACATCTGGAACTGTTGATTCATTGGTTGGATCACAAAAGTTTAACCAGCTAATTGGTGTATTTAAAGTGACAATTCTTTTAGAAGACTTATGCTTTGTAAAGAGATTCACATAATACACTACAATTGCGCTGTGTAAAAGAACATAGGAATGTTTAGGCAAAAAAGAACAAGGTCCATTTCATTCATCATCTGCCTTGCCAGTATTAATATGATTTAACTGATCATTGATTTGATCTCTATGGATAGTTCTCGTACAAAACATGTTTTGGCAGCATGATTTGGCTATAATGTCACTGAAGAATTAGGAAACGGTATTTTCGAGAACACTTATCTCTGTTCGCAGTAGCACAATCGCAGCAGTAATTGTCTCGCATGCTTTGTTCTCGCATGCACCAATATCAGCTGCCATCAGAGTATGTGAGAGGGTACAGTACTGTACATTGAGCAGCTTCATCTCCAAAATTAAACGAATGAGCATTCATTGATCTCCCTCTGAGTCAAGAATATTCTTGCATAATTCTTGCATAATTCTTAAGCCCTGTATAATTCTTGCAGGACTGCATTACTCTTATACATACAATTTGCCTTTCTAATTTGTTCTCGTACATGCATATCACACAATCTAAACCAACCCACAAGAAATAGTCAGAAGACAATCAACCACAGCCACCCACTTCTGCACCACAACCGCGACTGAAGGTGGGAATGATGGTCACCCTTTGTCCCCGCATCAGCAATAATTGTTCAATGTAAGGTGTTAACTTTATTTTTCTTTTGTTAATAAATATGATGTAAATCTTTTTTCACAATGTGCTGTAGTTTGTGTTAGGCTTTTAGGTGATTTTTGAGTGATTGTGAATGTTATTTTATCATGGTCTGCCATAACCCCACTTTTCTCGAAGGCCCCATTATATCTTGGTGTCTGCTAGCAATCTAATCTTCCTTATCCACCTGCATATTGAAGTCCTCCATGATTATTGTAATAGTGCCTTTCTCACATGTATTTTCTGCACCATGTTCTGACTACTACTAGGAGGTCTGTACATAATTCCTATTAGATCTTCTAGGATACTGGGTCTTCAGTCAAGACAGGGAAGTTGGGTAAAAGAGGAGGAGGCATCACAATTTTGATCAAGGAACCTGAGACAACAATAAGGAGGAATTACAGATGATACAAAAATTAGTGGAGTGGCAAATAGTACCTTAGAACAAGAGTCCTGATGAAGGGCTTTTGCCCGAAAGGTCGATTTTCCTACTCCTTGGATGCTGCCTGGCCTGCTGTGCTTTTTCAGCACCACTCTAATCCCAATAGATGAATTGGTCAGATGGGCTGATCAGTGGCAAATAAAATTTGATTCAGATAAATGATTAGATTAGATTACTTACAGTGTGGAAACAGGTCCTTCGGCCCAACAAGTTCATACCAACCTGCCGAAGCGCAACCCACCCATACCCCTACATTTGCCCCTTACCTAACACTACGGGCAATTTAGCATGGCCAATTCACCTGACTTGCACATCTTTGGACTGTGGGAGGAAACCGGAGCACCTGGAGGAAACCCACGCAGACACGGGGAGAACGTGCAAACTCCACACAGTCAGTCGCCTGAGGTGGGAATTGAACCCGGGTCTCTTGCGCTATGAGGCAGCAGTGCCAACCACTGTACCACCGTGCCGCCCACAAAGGTGAGGTGATGCACTTGCGAAGGAGTAACAAGGCAAAGGAATACCCGAGAAACAGTGGGACCCTGGGAAGCTTCAGAGAGATCTTGGACTGCATGTAAACCAGCACCTTCAGGTATCAGGATAGATGGATAATGTCTTTTGATTGTATTTATTCACCAAGATAAAGAGTTTAAGGGCAGAAAGGTTATGATGGAACTGCTATATTTTAGATTAGATTACTTACAGTGTGGAAACAGGCCCTTCATCCCAACAATTCCACACTGACCCACCGAAGCACAACCCACCCAGACCCATTCCCCTACATTTATCTCTTTACCTAACACTGCGGGCAATTTAGCATGGCCAATTCACCTAACCTGCACATTTTTGGACTGTGGGAGGAAACCGTAGCACCCGGAGGAAACCCACACAGACACGGGGAGAATGTGCAAACTCCACATAGTCAGTCGCCTGAGGTAGGAATTGAACCCGGGTCTCTTGCATTGTGAGGCAGCAGTGCTAACCACCGTGCCACCCATGTTCGTTAGACCACAGCTTGAGTATCATGTGCAGTCCTGGAATCCACATTGAGGGAAGGATATGACAGCATTGGAGAGGGTGCAGGGAGGCTTACCAGGATGTTACCTGGGCTAAAAAGAGAGATTGGATAGACTGTACTTGTTTCCCTTGGAGCACAGGATATTGAGAGGTGACATGATTGCGATATATAAAATTTTGAGGCACATAGATTTTCCCTTTGATGGAAGATTTAGTGATGAGGGGGCATAAATTTAAAGTAAGGTGCAGGAGATGTGTTGCAAAATTTCTTCACCCAAGCATGGTGCATATCTAGATATCACTGCCTGTAAGGATGGTAGAGGTAGGAAACTTCATAACATTTAGAAAAGTATTGAGGTATGTACTTGTGATGCCAAGACACACAATGCTATGGGCCAAGTGCTGGAAAATGGGATAACTTTGGGACTTTTTTCACTGGATCGTAGGAGGTTGATGGGTGACCTCATTGACAGCTATAAAATCATGAGAGGTATAATTAAGGTGAATAGCAAAGATCTTTTCCCTAAGATGGTGGAGCTCAAAACATGGGGGCATATTTATAAGGTGAGAGGAGAAAGATTTAAAAATGACATGAAGGGCGGCCTTTTTCCACAGCGGATACTTAGTGTGTGGAATAAACTTCCAGAGGAAGTGGTGGATGTGGCTACAGTTATGTTTAAAAGACATTTGGATAAGTATATGAAGGTTTAGAGGAATATGGGCCAAACACATGCAGGTGAGACTGGTTTAGTTCGGGAACATAATCAGAGTGGACTAGGTGGATCGAAGGGCCTATTGACATACTGTATGACTCTACTCTAAGTAAAAAGACAGGGTATTACACAACAAATTGTAAGACACTAGGAATCACAGAGTAACAGAGTGATTTTGGGATGCTTGTCCACAGAACCCTGATGGTGCAGGACAGGTTAATAGGCTAGTTATGAAGGCATACAGGACACTTGCCTTTATAAATCATTTCATAGAGTGGGGTGGGGGGGGGGGGGGTCTAGTTCTTAGAAAATGGAATTAATGCAGATTTTGTGTATTTTTGGTGATATCAACTTGACGAAATGAAGAGCCTCTCCTGTACTGTTTTCTTCTATGATTCGAAGTCTAGTGAACCTTCATTGTACAAGACATTTGTCTGACCACGGCTGGAGTATTGAGTGTGGTTGTAGGTGCCACATAAGAGAGAAAAAAGTGCATGCATTGGATACAGTGCAGAAGTGATTTACTAGAATGGTTCTAGCTATGAGAAACTTCAGATGTGAGGATAGATTGAAGAAGTAGGAAGTTTTTTTATTATTCATTCATGGGATGTGAGCATATTGATGCTGACCAGCTGACCAGCTGACTGTCCCTTGTTGCCCTTTGGAAGATAATAATGAGTTGCTTTCTTGAACCACTGCAGTCTACCTGTTATGGGTTGAGCCACAGAGCTGTTAGTGAGGGAATTCCAGAATTTTGACTCAGCATCAGAGAAGGAACAGCAATATATTTCCAAGTCAGGACAGTGGGTCACTTGGAGGGGAACTTACAGGTGGTGGTGTTCCAATGTTTTTGAGATGGAAGTGGTCATGGGATTGGAAGGTGCTCCCTGAGGATTTTTGGTGAATTTCTGCAATGCACCTTAGAGTGTACACACTGCAATTACTGAATGTCAGTGGTGGAGGGAGTGAATGCTTGCAGATATGGTGCCAATCAAGTGGGTGCTTTGCCCTGAATGGTGACAAGCTTCTTGAGTGTTGTTGGAGCTGCACCTATCCAGGTAAGTGGGAAGTATTCCATCACACTCCTAACTTGGGCCTTGGAGATAGCGGACAGGTTTTATGGAATCAAGATATCATTTGCTTGCCGCAGTATTCCCAGTCTCTGAACTGCTCTTGTATCCACTATGTTTATGTGGCTGGTCCGGTTGAGCTTCTGGTCAACTTTTGATTGTTTGATGTTGATAATGGGGTATTCAGTGATCACCATTGTTTCTTATTGGTGATGGTCATTGCCTGGCATTTATGTAGCATACATGTTCCTTGACAATTGTCAGCCTTAGCCTGGATATGTCCAGATCATTTTGCATTTGAACTGACTGCTTCAGTATCTGAAGAATTGTAAATAATGCTGGACATAGGTAATCATCAGCAAACATCCACACTTCTTACCTTATGATGGAGGGAAGGTCATTGAAAGAAGCTGAAGATGGCTTAGGACATCAGCCTGCGGAACTCCTGCAAAGATGTCCTGAAGCTGAGGGGACTGACCTCCAACAAACACGACCATTTTCCTATTTGCTAGGTACGATTCCTGCGAGGGCAGAGTTTGCCCTGATAGCCATTGATTCCAGTTTTGTGCAGGCCCTTTGATATCTCACTTGGTCAATTCCAGCCTCCGACCTTCTTCTGAGTACTCCTTTTGATAAAACTGCTTTAGATTTTCATCTATCCATTATAATTCTGCTAATTTCTTTGATCTAAAAATATCCACTTTGCCCTACACCTGTTCTTATTTTCTCTCAGCCATTTGTTCAGAGTCATCGAGATGCAGAGTCATCGAGACAGAAACTCATGGAGATAGAGTCATAGAGACACGGAGTCAGAGACAGAGTCATCGAGACACAGAGTCATTGAGATACAGAGTCATTGAGATGCAGAGTCATCAAGACTCACAGTCATGGAGACACAGAGTCATGGAGACACAGAGTCATCGAGACACAGAGTCATTGAGACATAGTCATCGAGACACAGAGTCATTGAGACACAGAGTCATCGAGACGCAGATGGCATCGAGACACAGAGTCATTGAGACATAGAGTCATCGAGACAGAGTCATCAAGACACAGAGTCATTGAGACACAGAGTCATCGAGACATAGTCATCGAGACACAGAGTCATTGCGACGCAGAGTCATTGAGACGCAGAGTCATTGAGACGCCGAGTCATCGAGACACAGAGTCATCGAGACGCAGATGGCATCGAGACACAGAGTCATTGAGACACAGAGTCATCGAGACAGAGTCATCAAGACACATAGTCCTAGAGACATAGTCCTAGAGACTGAGTCATCAAGACACAGACTCATTGAGACAGAGTCATCGAGACGCAGCATCTTCGAGACATAGTCATCAAGACACAGAGTCATTGCGACGCAGATTCATTGAGACGCCGAGTCATCGAGACACAGAGTCATCGAGACGCAGATGGCATCGAGACACAGAGTCATTGAGACACAGAGTCATCGAGACAGAGTCATCAAGACACAGAGTCATTGAGACAGAGTCCTAGAGACTGAGTCATCAAGACACAGACTCATCGAGACAGAGTCATCGAGACGCAGCATCTTCGAGACATAGTCATCGAGACGCAGAGTCATTGAGACACAGAGTCTTCGAGACAGAGTCATCGAGACAGAGTCATCGAGACATAGAGTCTTCGAGACACAGTCATCGTGATGCAGAGTCATCGAGACACAGAGTCTTCGAGACACAGAGTCATCGAGACAGAATCATCGAGACGCAGAGTCGTTGAGACACAGAGTCTTCGAGACAGAGTCATCGAGACTGAGTCATCGAGACATAGAGTCTTCGAGACACAGAGTCATCGTGACGCAGAGTCATCGAGACACAGAGTCTTCAAGACACAGAGTCATCGAGACAGAATCATCGAGACACAGAGTCATCGAGACACAGACTGATCGAGACACAGAGTCATCGAGACAGAGTCATCGAGACGCAGAGCCATTGAGACACAGAGTCATTGAGGCACAGAGTCATCGAAACACAGCGTCATGGAGACACAGAGTCATCGAGACAGAGTCCTAGAGACCGAGTCATCGAGACACAGAGCCATCGAATCTGAGTCATCGAGACACAGAGTCATCGAGACAGATTCATCGAGACAGAGTCATCAAGACACAGAGTCATTGAGGCACAGAGTCATCAAGACACAGAGTCATTGAGACACAGACTCATCGAGACAGAGTCATCGAGACTCAGCATCTTCGTGACATAGTCATCGAGACACAGAGTCATTGAGACACAGAGTCTTTGAGACAGAGTCATTGAGACAATCAACGAGACAAAGAATGTTCGAGACACAGAGTCATCGAGACGCAGAGTCATCGAGACGCAGAGTCATTGAGACAGAGTCCGAGAGACCGAGTCATTGAGACACAGACTCATCGAGACAGAGTCATCGAGATACAGAGTCTTCGAGACACAGAGTCATTGAGACAGAGTCCTAGAGACCGAGTCATCGAGACACAGAGTCAGCGAGACAGAGTCATCGAGACACAGAGTCATCGAGACAGAGTCACCAAGACACAGAGTCATTGAGACACAGACTCATCGAGACAGAGTCATCGAGACTCAGCATCTTCGTGACATAGTCATCGAGACACAGAGTCATTGAGACACAGACTCTTTGAGACAGAGTCATTGAGACAATCAACGAGACAAAGAATCTTCGAGACACAGAGTCATTGAGACGCAGAGTCATCGAGACGCAGTCATTGAGACAGAGTCCCAGAGACCGAGTCATTGAGACACAGACTCATCAAGACAGAGTCATCGAGACGCAGAGTCATCGAGACACAGAGTCATCGAGACACAGACTCATCGAGACAGAGTCATCGAGACTCAGCATCTTCATGACATAGTCATCGAGACACAGAGTCATTGAGACACAGAGTGTTTGAGACAGAGTCATTGAGACAGTCATCGAGACACAGAATCTTCGAGACACAGAGTCATCGAGACACAGAGTCATCGAGACGCAGAGTCATTGAGACAGAGTCCTAGAGACCGAGTCATTGAGACACAGACTCATCGAGACAGAGTCATCGAGACGCAGAGTCATCGAGACAGAGTCATCGAGATGCAGAGTCATTGAGACAGAGTCATCGAGTCGCAGAGTCATTGAGACGGAGTCCTAGAGACCGAGTCATTGAGACACAGACTCATCGAGATAGAGTCATCGAGACGGAGTCTTCGAGACAGAGTCATCGAGACGCAGAGTCATCGAGACACAGAGTCATCGAGACAGAGTCACCAAGACACAGAGTCATTGAGACACAGACTCATCGAGACAGAGTCATCGAGACTCAGCATCTTCGTGACATAGTCATCGAGACACAGAGTCATTGAGACAGAGTCATTGAGACAGTCATCGAGACACAGAATCTTCGAGACACAGAGTCATCGAGACGCAGAGTCATCGAGATGCAGAGACATTGAGACGGAGTCTGAGAGACCGAGTCATTGAGACACAGACTCATCGAGACAGAGTCATCGAGACGCAGAGTCATCGAGACACAGAGTCATTGAGACAGAGTCCTAGAGACCGAGTCATTGAGACACAGAGTCAGCGAGACAGAGTCATCGAGACGCAGAGTCTTCGAGACACAGAGTCATCGAGACACAGTCTTCGAGACACAGAGTCTTCGAGACACAGAGTCATTGAGACGGAGTCCGAGAGACCGAGTCATTGAGACACAGACTCATCGAGACAGAGTCATCGAGACGCAAAGTCTTCGAGACACAGAGTCATCGAGACACAGAGTCATCGAGACAGAGTCATCGAGACACAGAGTCATCGAGACACAGAGTCATTGAGACAGAGTCCTAGAGACCGAGTCATCGAGACACAGAGTCAGCGAGACAGAGTCATCGAGACACAGAGTCATCGAGACACAGAGTCATTGAGACAGAGTCCTAGAGACCGAGTCATTGAGACACAGACTCATCAAGACAGAGTCATCGAGACGGAGTCTTCGAGACAGAGTCATCGAGACGCAGAGTCATCGAGACACAGAGTCATCGAGACACAGAGTCATTGAGACAGAGTCCTAGAGACCGAGTCATCGAGACACAGAGTCATCGAGACAGAGTCCTGGAGACCGAGTCATCGAGACACAGAGTCATCGAGACAGAGTCCTGGAGACCGAGTCATCGAGACACAGAGCCATCGAATCTGAGTCATCGAGACACAGAGTCATCGAGACAGAGTCATCGAGACAGAGTCATCGAGACACAGAGTTATTGAGGCACAGAGTCATTGAGACACAGAGTCATCGAGACAGAGTCTTAGAGACGGAGTCATCGAGACACAAAGTCATCGAGACACAGAGTCATTGAGACACAGAGTCATTGAGGCACAGATTCATCGAGACAGAGTCATCGAGACACAGAGTCATCGAGACACAAAGTCATCGAGACACAGAGTCATTGAGACACAGAGTCATTGAGACATAGAGTCATCGAGACACAGAGTCATTGAGACACAGAGTCATTGAGACAGAGTCATCGAGACACAGAGTCATTGAGACATCGAGACAGAGTCCTAGAGACCGAGTCATCGAGACGCAGAGTCTTCGAGTCCGAGTCATCGAGACACAGAGTCATCGAGACACAAAGTCTTTGAAACACAGAGTCAGCGAGACACAGAGCCATTGAGACACAGAGTCATCGAAACAGAGTGATCGAGACACAGAGTCATGGAGACACAGAGTCATCAAGATGCAGAGTCATCGAGACACAGAGTCATTGAGACAGAGTCCTAGAGACCGAGACATCAAGACGTGCTCCATAGCCAGTTCATAGCCTGCTCCATGGCCTGCTCCATAGCCTGTTCATAGCCTGTTCGTAACCTGTTCATAGCCTACTCCATAGCCTGCTCATAGTCTGCACATAGCCTGCTCCATAGCCTGTTCATAGCCTGTTCATGGCCTGTTCATAGCTTGCTCCAAAGCCTGATCCATAGCCTTCTTCATAGCCTGTACATAGCCTGCTCTGTGGCCTGTTCATAGCCTGTTGATAGCCTGCTCTATAGCCTGCTGCATAGCCTACTCCATAGCCTGTTAATAGCCTGCTCCATAGCCTGTTCATAGCCTGCTCCAGAGCCTACTCCGTAGCCTGCTCCATAGCCTGTTCATAGCCTGTTCATAGCCTGCTCCATTGCCTGTTCATAGCCTGCTCCATAGCCTGTTCATAGCCTGTTCATAGCCTGCTCCATTGCCTGTTCATAGCCTGCTCCATAGCCTGTTCATAGCCTGTTCATAGCCTGCTCCATTGCCTCCTCCATAGCCTGTTCATAGCCTGTTCATAGCCTTCTCCATACCCTGTTCATAGCCTGCTCCATAGCCTGTTCATGGCCTGTTCATAGCCTACTCCATAGCCTGCTCATAGCCCGCTCCATAGCCTACTCCATAGCCTGTTCATAGCCTGCTCCATAGCCTGTTCATAGCCTGTTCATAGCCTGTTCATAGCCTGCTCCAAAGCCTGCTCCATAGCCTGTTCATAGCCTGTTCATAACCTGTTCATAGCCTGCTCCATAGCCTGCTCCTTAGCCTGAGCCATGGCCTGTTCATAGCCTGTTCATAGCCTGTTCCATAGCCTGCTCCATTGCCTCCTCCATAGCCTGTTCATAGCCCGCTCCATAGCCTGTTCATAGCCTGTTCATAACCTGTTCATAGCCTGCTCCATAGCCTGCTCCTTAGCCTGCTCCTTAGCCTGATCCATGGCCTGTTCATAGCCTGTTCATAGCCTGTTCATAGCCTGCTCCATAGCCTACTCCTTGGCCTGTTCATACCCTACTCCATAACCTGCTCCGTAGCCTGCTCGTCGCCTGCCCAATAGGCTGTTCATAGCCTGTTCATAGCCTGCTCCATAGCCTGCTCCATAGCCTGTTCATAGCCTGCTCCATTCCCTGCCCAATAGCCTGTTCATAGCCTGTTCATAGCCTGTTCCATAGCCTGTGCCATAGCCTGTTCAAAGTGTGTTCATAGCCTGCTCCATAGCCTGCACCAAAGCCTGCTCCATAGCCTGTTCAAAGCCTGTTCATAGCCTGCTCAATAGCCTGCTCCATAGCCTGTTCATGGCCTGTTCATAGCCTGTTAATTGTCTGCTCCATGGCCTGTTCATAGCCTGTTCATAGCCTGCTCCATAGCCTACTCCATAGCCTGTTCATAGCCTAATCCATAGCTTGTTCATAGCCTGCTCATAGCCTGTTCATAGCCTGTTCATAGCCTACTCCATAGCCTGTTCATAGCCTGTTCATAGCCTGCTCATAGCCTGTTCATAGCCTGCTCCATAGCCTGTTCAAAGCTTGTTCATAGCCTGCTCCATAGCCTGCTCCATAGCCTGTTCATAGCCTGCTCCATACCCTGCCCAATAGGCTGTTCATAGCCTGTTCATAGCCTGCTCCATTCCCTGCCCAATAGCCTGTTCATAGCCTGTTCCATAGCCTGCGCCATAGCCTGTTCAAAGCGTGTTCATAGCCTGCTCCATAGCCTGCTCTATAGCCTTCTCATAGCCTGCTCCATTGCCTGTTCATAGCCTGCACATAGCCTGCTCCATTGCCTGTTCATAGTCTGCACATAGCCTACTCCATAGGCTGTTCATAGCCTGTTCATGGCCTGTTCATAGCCTGCTCCAAAGCCGGATCCATAGCCTACTTCATACCCTGTACATAGCCTGCTCTATGGCCTGTTCATAGCCTGTTTATAGCCTGCTCTATAGGCTGCTCCATAGCCTACTCCATAGCCTGTTCATAGACTTTTCATAGCCTACTTCACAGGCTGTTCATAACCTGCTCCATAGCCAACTCCATCGCCTGCTCATAGCCTGGTCCATAGCCTACTCCATAGCCTGTTCCATAGCTTGCTCCATAGCCTCTCATAGCCTGTTCATAGCCTGTTCATAGACTGTTCATAGCCTACTTCACAGGCTGTTCATACTCTGCTCCATAGCCTGCTCCATAGCCTGATCCATGGCCTGTTCATAGCCTGTTTATACCCTGCTCCATTCCCTGATCCATAGCCTGTTCATAGCGTGTTCATAACCTACTCCATAGCCAGTTCATAGCCTGCTGTATAGCCTGCTCCATAGCCTGTTCATAGCCTTTTTATAGCCTGCTCCATCACCTGTTCATAGCCTGCACATAGGCTCCTCCATAGCCTGTTCATTGCCTGCTCCATGGCCTGTTCATAGCCTGTTCATGGCCTGTTCATAGCCTGCTCCAAAGCCTGATCCATAGCCTACTTCATAGCCTGTACATAGCCTGCTCTATGGCCTGTTCATAGACTGTTGATAGCCTGCTCCATAGCCTGCAAATAGCCTGCTCCATAGCCTGCTCATAGTCTGCTCCATAGCCTGTTCATAGCCTGTTCCATACCCTGCTCCATAGCGTGTTCATAGCCTGTTCATAGCCTGCTGTATAGCCTGCTCCATAGCCTGTTCATAGCCTTTTTATAGCCTGCTCCATCGCCTGTTCATAGCCTGCACATAGGCTCCTCCATAGCCTGTTCATTGCCTGCTCCATGGCCTGTACATAGCCTGTTCATGGCCTGTTCATAGCCTGCTCCAAAGCCTGATCCATAGCCTACTTCATAGCCTGTACATAGCCTGCTCTATGGCCTGTTCATAGACTGTTGATAGCCTGCTCCATAGCCTGCAAATAGCCTGCTCCATAGCCTGCTCATAGTCTGCTCCATAGCCTGTTCATAGCCTGTTCCATACCCTGCTCCATAGCGTGTTCATAGCCTGTTCATAGCCTGCTGTATAGCCTGCTCCATAGCCTGTTCATAGCCTTTTTATAGCCTGCTCCAGCGCCTGTTCATAGCCTGCACATAGGCTCCTCCATAGCCTGTTCATGGCCTGCTCATAGTCTGCTCCATAGCCTGTTCATAGCCTGTTCCATACCCTGCTCCATAGCGTGTTCATAGCCTGTTCATAGCCTGCTCCATAGCCTGCTCCATTGCCTGCTCCATAGTTTGTTCATAGCCTGTTCATCGCCTGCTCCATAGCCTGTTCATAGCCTACTCCATAGCCTGTTCATAGCCTGTTCCATACCCTGCTCCATAGCCTGTTCATAGCCTACTCCAGAGCCTGTTCATAGCCTATTCCATAGCCTGCTCCATAGCCTGTTCATAGCCTACTCCATAGCCTGTTCATAGCCTGTTCCATACCCTGCTCCATAGCCTGTTCATAGCCTATTCCATACCCTGCTCCATAGCCTGTTCGTAGCCTGTTCATAGCCTGCTCCATAGCCTGCTCATAGCCTGCTCCATTGCCTGCTCCATAGCCTGTTCGTAGCGTATTCATAGCCTGCTCCATAGCCTGCTCCATAGCCTGTTCATAGCCTGCTCCATACCCTGCCCAATAGGCTGTTCATAGCCTGTTCATAGCCTGCTCCATAGTCTGCTCATAGCCTGCACATTGCCTGCTCCATAGCCTGTTCATAGCCTGCACATAGCCTACTCCATAGGCTATTCATAGCCTGTTCATGGCCTGGTCATAGATTGCTCCAAAGCCTGATCCATAGCCTACTTCATAGCCTGTACATAGCGTGCTCTATGGCCTGTTCATAGCCTGTTCATAACCTGTTCATAGCCGGCTCATAGTCTGCTCCATAGCCTGTTCTTAGCCAACTCCATCGCCTGCTCATAGCCTGCTCCATAACCTACTCCATAGCCTGTTCATAGCCTGTTCATAACCTACTCCATAGCCTGCTCCATAGCCAGTTCATAGCCTGCTCCATAGCCTGTTCATAGCCTGTTCATAACCTGCTCCATAGCCTGTTCATAACCTACTCCATAGCCTGTTCATAGCCTGTTCATAACCTGCTCCATAGCCTGCTCCATAGCCTGTTCATAACCTACTCCATAGCCTGTTCATAGCCTGTTCATAACCTACTCCATAGCCTGTTCATAGCCTGTTCATAGCCTACTCCATAGTCTGTTCATAGCCTGCTCATAGCCTACTCCATTGCCTGCTCCATAGCCAGTTCAAAGCCTGCTCTGAAAGCAACTCCTTAGCCTTTTCATAGCCTGCTCCATAGCCTGCTGTACAGCCTGCTCCATAGCCTGTTCATAGTCTGTTCATAGCCTGTTTATAGCCTGTGCCATGGCCTGATCATAGCCTGCTCCAAAGCCTGCTCCATAGCCTGTTCAAAGCCTGTTCATAGCCTGCTCATAGCCTGCTCCATAGCCTGCTCCATAGCCTGTTCATAGCCTGCTCCATACCCTGCCTAATAGGCTGTTCATAGCCTGTTCGTAGCATGTTCGTAGCCTGCTCCATAGCCTGCTCATAGACTGCTCCATTGCCTGTTCATAGCCTGTTCATAGCCTGCTCCATAGCCTGTTCATAGCCTGCACATAGCCTACTCCATAGGCTATTCACAGCCTGTTCATGGCCTGTTCATAGCCTGCTCTCAAGCCTGATCCCTAGCCTACTTCATAGCCTGTACATAGCCTGCACATTGCCTGCTCCATAGCCTGTTCATAGCCTGCACATAGCCTGCTCCATAACTTGTGCATAGCCTGTTCATGGCCTGTTCATAGATTTCTCCAAAGCCTGATCCATAGCCTACTTTATAGCCTGTTCAGAGCCTGCTCTATGGCCTCTTCATAGCCTGTTGATAGCCTGCTCTATAGGCTGCTGCATAGCCTACTCCATAGCCTGTTAATAGCCTGCTCCACAGCCGGCTCATAGTCTGCTCCATAGCCTGCTCATAGCCTGCTCCATAGCCTGTTCATAGCCAACTCCATCGCCTGCTCATAGTCTGCTCCATAGCCTGTTCATAGCCAACTCCATCGCCTGCTCATAGCCTGTTCCATAGATTGCTCCATAGCCTGCTAATAGCCTGTTCATTGCCTGTCCATAGACTGTTCATAGCCTACTTCACAGGCTGTTCATAACCTGCTCCACAGCCTACTCCATAGCCTGTTCATAGCCTGCTCCATAGCCTGCTCATAGCCTACTCCATAGCCTACTCATAGCCTACTCCATAGCCTACTCATAGCCTGTTTGTAGCCTGTTCAGAACCTACTCATAGCCTGTTCGTAGCCTGTTCATAACCTACTCCGTAGCCTGCTCCGTAGCAAGTTCATAGCCTACTCCATAGCCTGTTCGTAGCTGCTCCATAGCCTGCTCCATAGCCTGTTCATAGCTTGCTCCATTCCCTGCCCAATAGCCTGTTCAAAGCGTGTTCATAGCCTGCTTCATAGGTTGTTCATAGCCTGCTCATAGCCTGCTCCATAACCTACTCCATAGCCTGTTCATAGCCTGTTCATAACCTACTCCATAGCCTGCTCCATAGCCAGTTCATAGCCTGCTCCATAGCCTGTTCATAGCCTGTTCATAACCTGCTCCATAGCCTGTTCATAACCTACTCCATAGCCTGTTCATAGCCTGTTCATAACCTGCTCCATAGCCTGCTCCATAGCCTGTTCATAGCCTACTCCATAGCCTGTTCATAGCCTGTTCATAACCTACTCATAGCCTGTTCATAGCCTGTTCATAACCTACTCCATAGCCTGTTCATAGCCTGTTCATAACCTACTCCATAGCCTGCTCCATAGCCTGTTCATAGCCTACTCATAGCCTGCTCATAGCCTACTCCATAGCCTACTCATAGCCTGTTTGTAGCCTGTTCAGAACCTACTCATAGCCTGTTCGTAGCCTGTTCATAACCTACTCCGTAGCCTGCTCCGTAGCAAGTTCATAGCCTGCTCCATAGCCTGTTCATAGCTTGCTCCATTCCCTGCCCAATAGCCTGTTCAAAGCGTGTTCATAGCCTGCTTCATAGGTTGTTCATAGCCTGCTCCGTTGCCTGTTCATAGCCTGTTCATAGCCTGCACATAGCCTGCTCCGTTGCCTGTGCATAGCCTGTTCATAGCCTGTACATAGCCTGCTCCATAGCCTGTTCATAGCCTGCACATAGCCTGCTCCATAGCCTGCTCCATGGCCTGTTGATAGATTGCTCCAAAGCTGATCCATAGCCTACTTCATAGCCTGTTCAGAGCCTGCTCTATGGCCTCTTCATAGCCTGTTGATAGCCTGCTCTATAGGCTGCTGCATAGTCTACTCCATAGCCTGTTAATAGCCTGCTCCATAGCCGGCTCATGGTCTGCTCCATAGCCTGTTAATAGCCTGCTCCATTGCCTGTTCATAGCCAACTCCATTGCCTGCTCATAGCCTGCTCCATAGCCTACTCCATAGCCTGTTCCATAGATTGCTCCATAGCCTGCTAATAGCCTGTTCATTGCCTGTTCATAGACTGTTCATAGCCTACTTCACAGGCTGTTCATAACCTGCTCCACAGCCTACTCCATAGCCTGTTCATAGCCTGCTCCATAGCCTGCTCATAGCCTACTCCATAGCCTGCTCATAGCCTGTTTGTAGCCTGTTCAGAACCTACTCATAGCCTGTTCGTAGCCTGTTCATAACCTACTCCGTAGCCTGCTCATAGCCTGCTCATAGCCCGCTCCATAGCCTGCTCCATAGCCCGCTCCATAGCCTGCTCATAGCCTGTTCGCAGCCTGCTCCATAGCCTACTCATAGCCTGTTCATAGCCTGTTCATACCCTACTCCATAGCCTGCTCCATAGCCAGTTCAAAGCCTGCTCCGAAAGCTGCTCCTTAGCCTTTTCATAGCCTGTTCATAGCCTGCTGTACAGCCTGCTCCATAGCCTGTTCATAGTCTGTGCATAGCTTGTTTATAGCCTGCTCCATGGCCTGTTCATAGCCTGCACATAGCATCCTCCATAGCCTGTTCATAGCCTGTTCATGGTCTGTTCATAGCCTGCTCCATAGCCTGCTCATAGCCTGCTCCATTGCCTGCTCCATAGCCTGTTCATAGCTTGTTCGTAGCCTGCTCCATAGCCTGCTCCATAGCCTGTTCATAGCCTGCTCCATTCCCTGCCCAATAGCCTGTTCATAGCCTGTTCGTAGCCTGCTCCATAGCCTGCTCCATAGCCTGTTCATAGCCTGCTCCATTCCCTGCCCAATAGCCTGTTCATAGCCTGTTCATAGCCTGCTCCATAGCCTACGCCATAGCCTGTTCATAGCCTGTTCATAGCCTGCTCCATAGCCTGCTCCATAGCCTGTTCATAGCCTGCTCCATTCCCTGCTGAATAGCCTGTTCATAGCCTGTTCATAGCCTACTCCCTAACCTACTCCATGGCCTGTTAATAGCCTGCTCCATAGCCTGCTCAATAGCCTGCTCATAGCCATCTCCATAGCCTGCTTCATAGCCTGTTCGTAGCCTGTTCATAACCTACTCCATAGCCTGCCCTATAGCCTGTTCATAGCCTGCTCCATAGCCTATTCCATAGCCTGCTTCATAGATTGTTCATAGCCTGTTTATAGACTGCTCCATAGCCTGTGCATAGCCAGCACATAGCTAAGATTGCCCGTAGTGTTAGGTAAGGGTAGATGTAGGGGTATGGGTGGGTTGCGCTTCGGCGGGTCGGTGTGGACTTGTTGGGTCGAAGGCCCTGTTTCCACACTGTAAGTAATATAATCTAATCTACTCCATAGGCTATTCATAGCCTGTACATGGCCTGTTCATAGCCTGCTATAAAGCCTGATCCATAGCCTGCTTCATAGCCTGTACATAGCCTGCACATTGCCTGCTCCATAGCCTGTTCATAGCCTGCACATTGCCTGCTCCATGGCTTGTTCATAGCCTGTTCATGGCCTGTTCATAGATTGCTCCAAAGCCTGATCCATAGCCTACTTCATAGCCTGTTCAGAGCCTGCTCTATGGCCTCTTCATAGCCTGTTGATAGCCTGCTCTATAGGCTGCTGTATAGCCTACTCCATAGCCTGTTAATAGCCTGCTCCATAGCCGGCTCATGGTCTGCTCCATCGCCTGTTCATAGCCAACTCCATCGCCTGCTCATAGCATGCTCCATAGCCTACTCCATAGCCTGTTCCATAGATTGCTCCACAGCCTACTCCATAGCCTGTTCATAGCCTGCTCCATAGCCTGTTCATAGCCTGTTCATAACCTACTCCATAGCCTGTTCATAGCCTGTTCATAGCCTACTCCATAGCCTGTTCATAGCCTGTTCATAGCCTACTCCATAGCCTACTCATAGCCTGTTTGTAGCCTGTTCAGAACCTACTCATAGCCTGTTCGTAGCCTGTTCATAACCTACTCCGTAGCCTGCTCCGTAGCAAGTTCATAGCCTACTCCGTAGCCTGCTCCGTAGCAAGTTCATAGCCTGCTCCATAGCCTGTTTATAGCTTGCTCCATTACCTGCCCAATAGCCTGTTCAAAGCGTGTTCATAGCCTGCTTCATAGGTTGTTCATAGCCTGTTCATAGCCTGCTCCGTTGCCTGTTCATAGCCTGTTCATAGCCTGCACATAGCCTGCTCCGTTGCCTGTGCATAGCCTGTTCATAGCCTGCACATAGCCTGCTCCATAGCCTGCTCCATGGCCTGTTGATAGATTGCTCCAAAGCTGATCCATAGCCTACTTCATAGCCTGTTCAGAGCCTGCTCTATGGCCTCTTCATAGCCTGTTGATAGCCTGCTCTATAGGCTGCTGCATAGTCTACTCCATAGCCTGTTAATAGCCTGCTCCATAGCCGGCTCATGGTCTGCTCCATAGCCTGTTAATAGCCTGCTCCATTGCCTGTTCATAGCCAACTCCATTGCCTGCTCATAGCCTGCTCCATAGCCTACTCCATAGCCTGTTCCATAGATTACTCCATAGCCTGCTAATAGCCTGTTCATTGCCTGTTCATAGACTGTTCATAGCCTACTTCACAGGCTGTTCATAACCTGCTCCACAGCCTACTCCATAGCCTGTTCATAGCCTGCTCCATAGCCTGCTCATAGCCTACTCCATAGCCTACTCATAGCCTGTTTGTAGCCTGTTCAGAACCTACTCATAGCCTGTTCGTAGCCTGTTCATAACCTACTCCGTAGCCTGCTCATAGCCTGCTCATAGCCCGCTCCATAGCCTGCTCCATAGCCCGCTCCATAGCCTGCTCATAGCCTGTTCGCAGCCTGCTCCATAGCCTACTCATAGCCTGTTCATAGCCTGTTCATACGCTACTCCATTGCCTGCTCCATAGCCAGTTCAAAGCCTGCTCCGAAAGCTGCTCCTTAGCCTTTTCATAGCCTGTTCATAGCCTGCTGTACAGCCTGCTCCATAGCCTGTTCATAGTCTGTGCATAGCCTGTTTATAGCCTGCTCCATGGCCTGTTCATAGCCTGCACATAGCATCCTCCATAGCCTGTTCATAGCCTGTTCATGGTCTGTTCATAGCCTGCTCCATAGCCTGCTCATAGCCTGCTCCATTGCCTGCTCCATAGCCTGTTCATAGCTTGTTCGTAGCCTGCTCCATAGCCTGCTCCATAGCCTGTTCATAGCCTGCTCCATTCCCTGCCCAATAGCCTGTTCATAGCCTGTTCGTAGCCTGCTCCATAGCCTGCTCCATAGCCTGTTCATAGCCTGCTCCATTCCCTGCCCAATAGCCTGTTCATAGCCTGTTCATAGCCTGCTCCATAGCCTACGCCATAGCCTGTTCATAGCCTGTTCATAGCCTGCTCCATAGCCTGCTCCATAGCCTGTTCATAGCCTGCTCCATTCCCTGCTGAATAGACTGTTCATAGCCTGTTCATAGCCTACTCCCTAACCTACTCCATGGCCTGTTAATAGCCTGCTCCATAGCCTGCTCCATAGCCTGCTCAATAGCCTGCTCATAGCCATCTCCATAGCCTGCTTCATAGCCTGTTCGTAGCCTGTTCATAACCTACTCCATAGCCTGCTCTATAGCCTGTTCATAGCCTGCTCCATAGCCTATTCCATAGCCTGCTTCATAGATTGTTCATAGCCTGTTTATAGACTGCTCCATAGCCTGTGCATAGCCTGCACATAGCTAAGATTGCCCGTAGTGTTAGGTAAGGGGTAGATGTAGGGGTATGGGTGGGTTGCGCTTCGGCGGGTCGGTGTGGACTTGTTGGGTCGAAGGCCCTGTTTCCACACTGTAAGTAATATAATCTAATCTACTCCATAGGCTATTCATAGCCTGTACATGGCCTGTTCATAGCCTGCTATAAAGCCTGATCCATAGCCTGCTTCATAGCCTGTACATAGCCTGCACATTGCCTGCTCCATAGCCTGTTCATAGCCTGCACATTGCCTGCTCCATGGCTTGTTCATAGCCTGTTCATGGCCTGTTCATAGATTGCTCCAAAGCCTGATCCATAGCCTACTTCATAGCCTGTTCAGAGCCTGCTCTATGGCCTCTTCATAGCCTGTTGATAGCCTGCTCTATAGGCTGCTGTATAGCCTACTCCATAGCCTGTTAATAGCCTGCTCCATAGCCGGCTCATGGTCTGCTCCATCGCCTGTTCATAGCCAACTCCATCGCCTGCTCATAGCATGCTCCATAGCCTACTCCATAGCCTGTTCCATAGATTGCTCCATAGCCTGCTAATAGCCTGTTCATTGCCTGTTCATAGACTGTTCATAGCCTACTTCACAGGCTGTTCATAACCTGCTCCACAGCCTACTCCATAGCCTGCTCATAGACTGCTCCATAGCCTGCTCCATAGCCTACTCATAGCCTGTTCGTAGCCTGCTCCATAGCCTGCTCCATAGCCTGTTCATAGCCTGCTCCATAGCCTGCTCCATAGCCTGTTCATAGCCTGCTCCATAGCCTCGTCCATAGCCTGTTCATAGCCTGCTCCATAGCCAGTTCATTGCCTGCTCCATAGCCTGATCCATGGCCTGTTCATAGCCTGTTCATAGCCTGCTCCATTGCCTGCTCCATAGCCTGTTCATAGCCTGTTCATAGCCTACTCCATAGCCTGTTCATAGCCTGCTCCATAGCCTGTTCATAGCCTGTTCATAGCCCACTACATAGCCTGCTCATAGCCTGCTATAGCCCGCTCCATAGCCTACTCCATAGCCTGTTCATAGCCTGTTCATAACCTACTCCATAGCCTGCTCCATAGCCTGTTCATAGCCCACTCCATAGCCTGTTCATAGCCTGTTCATAGCCTGCTCCATTGCCTGCTCCATAGCCTGTTCATAGCCTGTTCATAGCCTGCTCCATAGCCTGCTCCATAGCCAGTTCAAAGCCTTCTTCGAAAGCTGCTCCTTAGCCTTTTCATAGCCTGCTCCATAGCCTGCTGTACAGCCTGCTCCATAGCCTGTTCATAGTCTGTTCATAGCCTGTTTATAGCCTGCTGCATGGCCTGTTCATAGCCTGTGCATGGTCTGTTCATAGCCTGCTCCATAGACTGCTCCATAGCCTGATCCATGGCCTGTTCATAGCCTGCTCCATAGCCTGTTCATAGCCTGCTCCATAGCCTGTTCATAGCCTGTTGATAACCTGCTCCATAGCCTGTTCATAGCCTGTTCATAGCCTGCTCCATAGCCTGCTCCATAGCCTGCTCCTTGGCCTGTTCATAGCCTGTTCATAGCCTGCTCCATAGCCTGCTCCATAGCCTGATCCATGGCCTGTTCATAGCCTGTTCATAGCCTGCTCCATTGCCTGTTCATAGCCTGCTACATAGCCTGTTCATAGCCTGTTCATAACCCACTCTATAGCCTGCTCATAGCCTGCTCCATAGCCTGTTTATAGACTGTTCATAACCCACTCCATAGCCTGCTTATAGCCTGCTCCATAGCCTGTTCATAGCCAGCTCCATTGCCTGTTCATAGCCTGCTCCATAGCCTGTTCATAGCCTGTTCATTGCCTACTCCATAGCCGGCTCCATTGCCTGCTCCATAGCCTGTTCATAGCCTGTTCATAGCCAGCTCCATAGCCTGCTCATAGCCTGCTCCATAGCCTGTTCATAGCCACCTCCATTGCCTGTTCATAGCCTGCTCCATAGCCTGTTCATAGCCTGCTCCATAGCCTGTTCATAGCCTGCTCCATAGCCTGTTCATAGCCCACTCCATAGCCTGTTCATAGCCTGTTCATAGCCTGCTCCATTGCCTGCTCCAAAGCCTGTTCATAGCCTGTTCATAGCCTGCTCCATTGCCTGCTCCATAGCCTGTTCATAACCTACTCCATAGCCTGTTCATAGCCTGTTCATAACCTGCTCCATAGCCTGCTCCATAGCCAGTTCAAAGCCTGCTTCGAAAGCTGCTCCATAGCCTTTTCATAGCCTGCTCCATAGCCTGCTGTACAGCCTGCTCCATAGCCTGTTCATAGTCTGTTCATAGCCTGTTTATAGCCTGCTGCATGGCCTGTTCATAGCCTGTTCATGGTCTGTTCATAGCCTGCTCCATAGACTGCTCCATAGCCTGATCCATGGCCTGTTCATAGCCTGCTCCATAGCCTGCTCCATAGCCTGTTCATAGCCTGCTCCATAGCCTGTTCATAGCCTGTTGATAACCTGCTCCATAGCCTGTTCATAGCCTGCTCCATAGCCTGCTCCATAGCCTGCTCCATAGCCTGCTCCTTGGCCTGTTCATAGCCTGTTCATAGCCTGCTCCATAGCCTGCTCCATAGCCTGATCCATGGCCTGTTCATAGCCTGTTCATAGCCTGCTCCATTGCCTGTTCATAGCCTGCTACATAGCCTGTTCATAGCCTGTTCATAACCCACTCTATAGCCTGCTCATAGCCTGCTCCATAGCCTGTTTATAGACTGTTCATAACCCACTCCATAGCCTGCTTATAGCCTGCTCCATAGCCTGTTCATAGCCAGCTCCATTGCCTGTTCATAGCCTGCTCCATAGCCTGCTCCATAGCCTGTTCATAGCCTGCTCCATAGCCTGTTCATAGCCTGTTGATAACCTGCTCCATAGCCTGTTCATAGCCTGTTCATAGCCTGCTCCATAGCCTGCTCCATAGCCTGCTCCATAGCCTGCTCCTTGGCCTGTTCATAGCCTGTTCATAGCCTGCTCCATAGCCTGCTCCATAGCCTGATCCATGGCCTGTTCATAGCCTGTTCATAGCCTGCTCCATTGCCTGTTCATAGCCTGCTACATAGCCTGTTCATAGCCTGTTCATAACCCACTCTATAGCCTGCTCCATAGCCTGTTTATAGACTGTTCATAACCCACTCCATAGCCTGCTTATAGCCTGCTCCATAGCCTGTTCATAGCCAGCTCCATTGCCTGTTCATAGCCTGCTCCATAGCCTGTTCATAGCCTGTTCATTGCCTACTCCATAGCCGGCTCCATTGCCTGCTCCATAGCCTGTTCATAGCCTGTTCATAGCCAGCTCCATAGCCTGCTCATAGCCTGCTCCATAGCCTGTTCATAGCCACCTCCATTGCCTGTTCATAGCCTGCTCCATAGCCTGTTCATAGCCTGCTCCATAGCCTGTTCATAGCCTGCTCCATAGCCTGTTCATAGCCAGCTCCAGTGCCTGTTCATAGCCAGCTCCATTGCCTGTTCATAGCCTGCTCCATAGCCTGTTCATAGCCTGCTCCATAGCCTGTTCATAGCCTGCTCCATTGCCTGTTCATAGCCTGCTCCATTGCCTGTTCATAGCCTGCTCCATAGCCTTTTCATAGCCTGCTCCATAGCCTGTTCATAGCCTGCTCCATTGCCTGTTCATAGCCTGCTCCATAGCCTGTTCATAGCCAGCTCCATAGCCTGTTCATAGCCAGCTCCATAGCCAGTTCATCGCCTGCTCCATAGCCTGATCCATAGCCTGTTCATAGCCAACTATATAACCCGCTCCATAGCCTGCTCCATAGGCTGTTCATAGCCTGCTCATAACCTACTCCATTGCCTGCTCCATAGCCAGTTCAAAGCCTGCTGTACAGCCTGCTCCATAGCCTGTTCATAATCTGTTCATAGCCTGTTTATAGCCTTCTCCATGGCCTGTTCATAGCCTGCACATAGCCTACTCCATAGCCTGTTCATAGCATGTTCATAGCCTGCTCCATAGCTTGTTCATAGCCTGCTCCATAGCCTGTTCATAGCCTGCTCCATTCCCTGCCCAATAGCCTGTTCAAAGCGTGTTCATAGCCCGCTCATAGCCTGCACATAGCCTACTCCATAGGCTATTCATAGCCTGTTCATGGCCTATTCATAGCCTGCTGCAAAGCCTGATCCATAGCCTACTTCATAGCCTGTACACAGCCTGCTCCATAGCCTGTTCATAGCCTGCACATAGCCTACTCCATAGGCTATTCATAGCCTGTTCATGGCCTATTCATAGCCTGCTGCAAAGCCTGATCCATAGCCTACTTCATAGCCTGTACACAGCCTGCTCCATAGCCTGTTCATGGCCTGTTCATGGCCTGTTCATAGATTGCTCCAAAGCCTGATCCATAGCCTACTTCATAGCATGTACATAGCCTGCTCCATAGCCTGCTCCATAGACTGTTCATAGCCTGTTCGTAGCCTGCTCCATAGCCTGCTCCATAGCTTGTTCATAGCCTGTTGATGGCCTGTTGATAGATTGCTCCAAAGCCTGATCCATAGCCTACTTCATAGCATGTACATAGCCTGCACTATGGCCTGTTCATAGCCTGTTCATAGCCTGTTCGTAGCCTGCTCCATAGCCTGCTCCATAGCCAGTTCAAAGCCTGCTCCGAAAACTGCTCCTTAGCCTTTTCATAGCCTGTTCATAGCCTGCTGTACAGCCTGCTCCATAGCCTGTTCATAGTCTGTTCATAGCCTGTTTATAGCCTGCGCCAGCGCCTGTTCATAGCCTGTTCATGGTCTGTTCATAGCCTGCTCCAAAGCCTGATCATAGCCTGCTCCAAAGCCTGCTCATAGCCTGCTCCATAGCCTGCTCCATAGCCTGTTCATAGCCTGCTCCATACCCTGCCCAATAGGCTGTTCATAGCCTGTTCATAGCTTGTTCGTAGCCTGCTCCATTCCCTGCCCAATAGCCTGTTCATAGCCTATTCCATAGCCTGCGTCATAGCCTGTTCAAAGCGTGTTCATAGCCTGCTCCGTTGCCTGTTCATAGCCTGTTCATTGCCTGCTCCATAGCCTGTTCATAGCCTGCACATAGCCTACTCCATAGGCTATTCATAGCCTGTTAATGGCCTGTTGATAGATTGCTCCAAAGCCTGATCCATAGCCTACTTCATAGCATGTACATAGCCTGCACTATGGCCTGTTCATAGCCTGTTCATAGCCTGTTCGTAGCCTGTTCATGGCCTGTTGATAGATTGCTCCAAAGCCTGATCCATAGCCTACTTCATAGCCTGTTCATAGCCTGCTCTATGGCCTGTTCATAGGTATCAATGTAGACTTCAACAGTTTCCTCATTTCCCCTTCCCCCACCTGACCCTAGTTCTAAACTTGCAGCTCAGTAACTGTCCCCTTGACTTGCCCGAACTTGTCCTACCTGCCTATCTTCTTTTCCACCTATCCACTCCACCCTCTCCTCCTTGACCTATCACCTTCATCCCCTCCCCCACTCACCCATTGTACTCTATGCTGCTTTCTCCCCACCCCCACCCTCCTCTAGCTTATCTCTCCACCCTTCAGGCTCTCTGCCTTTATTCCTGATGAAGGGCTTTTGCCTGAAACGTCGATTTCGAAGCTACTTGGATGCTGCCTGAACTGCTGTGCTCTTGCAGCACCACTAATCCAGAATCTGGTTTCCAGCATCGGCCGTCATTGTTTTTAACTCATAGCCTGTTGATAGCCTGCTCTATGGCCTGTTCATAGCCCGTTGATAGCCTGCTGTATAGGCTGCTGCATAGCCTACTCCATAGCCTGTTAATAGCCTGTTCCATAGCCTGTTCATAGCCAACTCCATTGCCTGCTCATAGCCTGCTCCATAGCCTACTCCATAGCCTGTTCCATGGATTGCTCCATAGCCTGCTAATAGCCTGTTCATTGCCTGTTCATAGCCTGTTCATAGCCTGGTCCATAGCCTGTTCGCAACCTACTCATAGCATTTTCATAGCCTGTTCATAGCCTGCTCATAACCTACACTATAGCCAGTTCAAAGCCTGCTCCGAAAGCTGCTCCTTAGCGTTTTCATAGCCTGTTCATAGCCTGCTGTACAGCCTGCTCCATAGCCTGTTCATAGTCTGTTCATAGCCTGTTTATAGCCTGCGCCAGCGCCTGTTCATGGTCTGTTCATAGCCTGCTCCAAAGCCTGCTCATAACCTGCTCCATAGCCTGCTCCATAGCCTGTTCATAGCCTGCTCCATACCCTGCCCAATAGGCTGTTCATAGCCTGTTCATAGCTTGTTCGTAGCCTGCTCCATTCCCTGCCCAATAGCCTGTTCATAGCCTATTCCATAGCCTGCGCCATAGCCTGTTCAAAGCGTGTTCATAGCCTGCTCCGTTGCCTGTTCATAGCCTGTTCATTGCCTGCTCCATAGCCTGTTCATAGCCTGCACATAGCCTACTCCATAGGTTATTCATAGCCTGTTCATGGCCTGTTCATAGATTGCTCCAAAGCCTGATCCATAGCCTACTTCATAGCATGTACATAACCTGCTCTATGGCCTGTTCATCGCCTGTTGATAGCCTGTTCGTAGCCTGCTCCATAGCCTGCTCCATAGCTTGTTCAAAGCCTGTTGATGGCCTGTTGATAGATTGCTCCAAAGCCTGATCCATAGCCTACTCCATAGCCTGTTCATTGCCTGCTCATAGCTTAATTCATAGCCTACTCCATAGCCAGTTCATAGTGTGCTCATAGCCTGTTCATAGCCTGCTCCATACCCTGCTCCATAGCCTGTTCATAGCCTGTTGATAACCTGCTCCATAGCCTGTTCATAACCTGTTCATAGCCTACTCCATAGCCTGCTCCATAGCCTGTTCATAGCCTACTCCATAGCCTGCTCCATAGCCTGTTCATAGTGTGTTCATAGCCTACTCCATAGCCTGTTCATTGCCTGTTCATAGATTGCTCCAAAGCCTGATCCATAGCCTACTTCATAGCATGTACATAGCCTGCTCTATGGCCTGTTCATAGCCTGTTGATAGACTGTTCGTAGCCTGCTCCATAGCCTGCTCCATAGCTTGTTCATAGCCTGTTGATGGCCTGTTGATAGATTGCTCCAAAGCCTGATCCATAGCCTGCTTCATAGCATGTACATAGCCTGCTCTATGGCCTGTTCATAGGTATCAATGTAGACTTCAACAGTTTCCACATTGCCCCTTCCCCCACCTCACATTAGTTCTAAACTTCCAGCTCAGTAACTGTCCCCTTGACTTGCCCGAACTTGTCCTACCTGCCTATCTTCTTTTCCACCTATCCACTCCACCCTCTCCTCCTTGACCTATCACCTTCATCCCCTCCCCCACTCACCCACTGTACTCTATGCTGCTTTCTCCCCAACCCCACCCTCCTCTAGCTTATCTCTCCACCCTCAGGCTCTCTGCCTTTATTCCTGATGAAGGGCATTTGCCTGAAACGTCGATTTCGAAGCTACTTGGATGCTTCCTGAACTGCTGTGCTCTTGCAGCACCACTAATCCAGAATCTGGTTTCCAGCATCTGACGTCATTGTTTTTACCTCATAGCCTGTTGATAGCCTGCTCTATAGGCTGCTGCATAGCCTACTCCATAGCCTGTTAATAGCCTGCTTCATAGCCGGCTCATAGTCTGCTCCATAGCCTGCTCATAGCCTGCTCCATAGATTGCTCCATAGCCTATTAATAGCCTGTTCATTGCCTGTTCATAGACTGTTCATAGCTTGTTCATAAGCTGCTCATAGCCTACTCCATAGCCTGCTCCATAGCCTGATCATAGCCTACTCCATAGCCTGCTCCATAGCCTGTTCATAGCCTACTCCATAGCCTGCTCCATAGCCTGTTCATAGCCTACTCCATAGCCTGCTCCATAGCCTGTTCATAATGTGTTCATAGCCTACTCCATAGCCTGTTCATTGCCTGCTCATAGCTTAATTCATAGCCTACTCCATAGCCAGTTCATAGTGTGCTCATAGCCTGTTCATAGCCTGCTCCATACCCTGCTCATTGCCTACTCCATAGCTTGCTCCATACCCTGCTCCATAGCCTGTTCATAGCCTGTTGATAACCTGCTCCATAGCCTGTTCATAGCCTGTTCATAGCCTGCTCTATAGCCTGCTCCATAGCCTACTCCATAGCCTGCCCATAGCCTACTCCATAGCCTGCTCATGGCTTACTTCATAGCCTACTCCATAGCCTGTCCATAGTCTGCTCATAGCCTGTTCATAGCCTGCTCCATAGCCTGTTCATAGCCTGCTCCATAACCTGCCCAATAGGCTGTTCATAGCCTGTTCATAGCCTGTTCGTAGCCTGCTCCATACCCTGCTCCATAGCCTGTCATAGCCGGTTCCATAGCCTGCGCCATAGCCTGTTCATAGCCTGTTCATAGCCTGCTCCATAGCCTGCTTCATAGCCTGCACATAGCCTACTCCATAGCCTGCTCCATAGCTTGTTCATAGCCTGTTGATGGCCTGTTGATAGATTGCTCCAAAGCCTGATCCATAGCCTACTTCATAGCATGTACATAGCCTGCACTATGGCCTGTTCATAGCCTGTTGATAGCCTGTTCGTAGCCTGCTCCATAGCCTGCTCCATAGCTTGTTAATTGCCTGTTCATGGCCTGTTGATAGATTGCTCCAAAGCCTGATCCATAGCCTACTTCATAGCCTGTTCATAGCCTGCTCTATGGTCTGTTCATAGGCATCAATGTAGACTTCAACAGTTTCTTCATTTCCCCTTCCCCCACCTCACATTAGTTCTAAACTTGCAGCTCAGTAACTGTCCCCTTGACTTGCCCGGACTTGTCCTACCTGCCTATCTCCTATTCCACCTATCCACTCCTTGACCTATCACCTTCATCCCCTCCCCCACTCACCCATTGTACTCTATGCTGCTTTCTCCCCACCCCCACCCTCCTCTAGCTTATCTCTCCACCCTTCAGGCTCTCTGCCTTTATTCCTGATGAAGGGCTTTTGCCCGAAACGTCGATTTCGAAGCTACTTGGATGCTGCCTGAACTGCTGTGCTCTTCCAGCACCACTAATCCAGAATCTGGTTTCCAGCATCTGCAGTCATTGTTTTTACCTCATAGCCTGTTGATAGCCTGCTCTATGGCCTGTTCATAGCCTGTTGATAGCCTGCTGTATAGGCTGCTGCATAGCCTACTCCATTGCCTGTTAATAGCCTGCTCCATAGCCTGTTCATAGCCAACTCCATTGCCTGCTCATAGCCTACTCCATAGCCTGTTCCATAGATTGCTCCATAGCCTGCTAATAGCCTGTTCATTGCCTGTTCATAGCCTGTTCATAGCCTGGTCCATAGCCTGTTCGCAACCTACTCATAGCGTTTTCATAGCCTGTTCATAACCTGCTCATAACCTACACCATAGCCAGTTCAAAGCCTGCTCCGAAAGCTGCTCCTTAGCCTTTTCATAGCCTGTTCATAGCCTGCTGTACAGCCTGCTCCATAGCCTGTTCATAGTCTGTTCATAGCCTGTTTATAGCCTGCGCCAGCGCCTGTTCATAGCCTGTTCATGGTCTGTTCATAGCCTGCTCCAAAGCCTGCTCATAGCCTGCCCAATAGGCTGTTCATAGCCTGTTCATAGCTTGTTCGTAGCCTGCTCCATTCCCTGCCCAATAGCCTGTTCATAGCCTATTCCATAGCCTGCGCCATAGCCTGTTCAAAGCGTGTTCATAGCCTGCTCCGTTGCCTGTTCATAGCCTGTTCATTGCCTGCTCCATAGCATGTTCATAGCCTGCACATAGCCTACTCCATAGGCTATTCATAGCCTGTTCATGGCCTGTTGATAGATTGCTCCAAAGCCTGATCCATAGCCTACTTCATAGCCTGTTCATAGCCTGCTCTGTGGCCTGTTCATAGGTATCAATGTAGACTTCAACAGTTTCCTCATTTCCCCTTCCCCCACCTCACCCTAGTTCTAAACTTGCAGCTCAGTAACTGTCCCCTTGACTTGCCCGGACTTGTCCTACCTGCCTATTTCCTTTTCCACCTATCCACTCCACCCTCTCCTCCTTGACCTATCACCTTCATCCCCTCCCCCACTCACCCATTGTACTCTATGCTGCTTTCTCCCCACCCCAACCCTCCTCTAGCTTATCTCTCCACCCTTCAGGCTCTCTGCCTTTATTCCTGATGAAGGGCTTTCACCCGAAACGTCGATTTCGAAGCTATTTGGATGCTGCCTGAACTGCTGTGCTCTTCCAGCACCACTAATCCAGAATCTGGTTTCCAGCATCTGCCGTCATTGTTTTTACCTCATAGCCTGTTGATAGCCTGCTCTATAGGCTGCTGCATAGCCTACTCCATAGCCTGTTAATAGCCTGCTCCATAGCCTGTTAATAGCCTGTCCATTGCCTGTTCATAGCTTGTTCATAAGCTGCTCATAGCCTACTCCATAGCCTACTCCATAGCCTGTTCATTGCCTGCTCATAGCTTAATTCATAGCCTACTCCATAGCCAGTTCATAGTGTGCTCATAGCCTGTTCATTGCCTACTCCATAGCTTGCTCCATACCCTGCTCCATAGCCTGTTCATAGCCTGTTCATAGCCTGTTCATAGCCTGCTCCATAGCCTGCTCCATAGCCTACTCCATAGCCTGCCCATAGCCTACTCCATAGCCTGTTCATTGCCTACTCCATAGCCTGCTCCATATCCTGCTCCATAGCCTACTCCATAGCCTGTTCATAGCCTGTTCATAGCCTACTCCATATCCTGTTCATAGCCTTCTCCATAGTCTGTGCATAGCCTTATCCATAGCCTGTGCATAGCCTTATCCATAGCCTACTCTATAGCCTGTTGATAGCGTGTTCATAGCCTGCTCCATAGTTTATTGATAGCCTGGTAATTTGAGAATGATCCCTTTATTTTTCTTTTCTGCCAGTTAACCAATTTTCAATCTATGTTAGCATCTTCGCCCAAACCTCATGCATTTTAATTTTTGCTAACACTCTGTGTCAAAATTTTATCAAAGCCTTTTGAAAATCCATGTTTGTCCCTTATAGACAGGCTATGGAGCAGGCTATGAACAGGCTATGAATGTTCTCAAAAAACCTGATAAGGTTTCTAAAACATTTTCCCAGATCCATGTCTATGTGCCACCAACAATTTGTTTTTTATTATCCAGTAATCACATCCAGTAATCACATCCTTTATAATAGAATCTTAGTATTTTCTCTGTTACTAATATCGGATGCCTATTTTCTCTCTCTCTTGTTTATTTATCAACATCTTTCCAATCTTCAGAAACAGTTTCAGAGTTCATGGCATTTTGTAAGATGATCACTATCTCTGTAGCTATTTCTTTGAACTCTCCAGAGTGAAGGTCAAGTGGTCCTGGGAATTCCTCAGCTTGCAGGCAATTAATTTTTCGGATACTACTTGGTTATTAATACAAATTGCTTTCAGTTCCCCTGTTTCACCAGACTCTTGGAGCTTAACTATTCACAGGCACTTTCAGACTGACACCTATCCAGAACTTGAAAAAGTGTTTTCGCTATTTTTAAGGGAGACTACAAAGTTGGACATGACAAGAAGGAGAGGTCTGAAAAAACAATGCGTTATTTCATACATATAAATATTTGTCAAGGCAGGAAATAATTCCAGAGGACAGACAGACAGTTCCTTTTTTTAAAAAGGTCAAAAGCAAGTTTAGGGAACAAAAGAAAGGTTAGCTTTAAATTGGTAATTGGCTGTATTTTGCAGCCACAATGAAGAAGCATTTAGAGTAACTGACAGCTGCATGCAGCTTACTGCCATTGCATGACTGATCCAGCAGAGCACCAGGGGTCAGTGGCTTATGTGAGCAGGATAACAACCACTCCTCAACCAGTTAGCAGCATCTGCTCATGGTGAGACAGCATTCAAACATGTACAGAAACCTGACATTTTTGTTGTGTATCATGTTGTGACCTTTTAAGCCAACTTCTTCCAAGCTTCCTGATTCAGTGGGGAAGCAAGTATAATAGCACTCAGATCTATTTATTTCAATGCAACTGTATAATGAGGCCCTATGAGAATCAGAGTTGTTGCATTGAAAAGGTCTTTAAACAAAGTAAGGAACTGGAGCTGAAGGCAACATCATGGGTGGAATATTACAGAGGTCTGAGTGACATGAACAAGACAAGAAATCTGGGAAAAACTACTTCTGATGTCAGGAGAGTCATGCTACATCTATTAGACTTTTCACAAGCACTGTGGTACTTGGCAGCAACAAGTTGCCAATTAAAGGGGGTTATTGTATGTCAAACATCTTACTGATGGCCCAACCTTAATATTAAGCTTTCTATGTTACTTGCCAAACAAGCAAGGAGATACGAAAGTCAGTGGAGTTTTTGACAGTGAGGAAGGATGTGTCAGGTTACAGCAGGATATAGATATGCTGCAGAGCTGGGCAGAAAGGTGGCAAATGGAGTTCAATGTGGGTAAGTGTGAGGTGATTCACTTTGGTATGAGTAACAAAAAGATGGGGTACTGGGCTAATGGTCGGATACTTGGTAGTGTGGATGAGCAGAGGGATCTTGGTGTCCATGTACACAGATCTCTGAAAGTTGACACCCAGGTAAATAGTGCGGTGAAGAAGGCATATGGCGTACTGGCTCTTATTGGTAGAGGAATTGAGTTCCGGAGTCCTGAGGTCGTGTTGCAGTTGTATAAGACTCTGGTGTGGCCGCATCTGGAGTATTGTGTGCAGTTTTGGTCGCCATACTATAGGAAGGATGTGGAGGCACTGGAATGGGTGCAGAGGAGGTTTGCCAGGATGTTGCCTGGTATGGTAGGAAGATCGTATGAGGAAAGGCTGTTTTCATTGGAGAAAAGAAGGTTTGGGGTGACTTGATAGAGGTGTACAAGATGATTAGGGGTTTAGATAGGGTTGACCATGAGAACCTTTATCCACGTATGGAGTCAGCTATTACGAGGGGGCATAGCTTTAAATTAAGGGGTGGTAGGTATAGGACAGATGTTAGGGGTAGATTCTTTACTCAGCGAGTCGTAAGTTCATGGAATGCCCTGCCAGTAGCAGTGGTGGACTCTCCCTCTTTATGGGCATTTAAACGGGCATTGGTTAGGCATATGGAGGATAGTGGACTAGTGTAGGTTAGGTGGGCTTGGATTGGCGCAACATCGAGGGCTGAAGGGCCTGTACTGCACTGTATTTTTTTTGTCTATGTTTCTATGAGACTGAAGCAGGACTTGGCAAATACACTAAACAAAAGAAAACAAAGAACTGTGGATGCTGGAAGGGTTTTGAAGAACAGTTATTGGGTCTGAACTGTTAACACTGCTTTCTCTCCACAGCTGCTGTCAGACCTACTGAGATTTTACAGTAATTTCTCTTTTAGTTCCTGGCAAATACACTTTCCAACTTGTTCTGAATGACATCTATGTTGGATACCAAACACCGAAATATCAGGGCACTATGGTCACCACACACACACCCCATGTCCATGGATATTTGCATTCAGTATCTGCCAATCTCTAAGAACCCTTGTGGTACTCTCATAGCACATCTCTGATGCAATTAGGGCACCTCTGAACCTCAATGCTGCAGCAGGAACTATCATAGTAATACTGCAAAGATACTTGATACTCAGAGACACAGCCCTAGCTCATGGACTAGAGCATGCTGCATCTCAAGCTTTTTGTCCATTGTCATAGTGCACATTTATTCTGAGTATACCTGGATGCTCGCTTTGTATTGCCTTTTTGTGCCCTGCACCCTCAAACAGAGATATGAGACTCAGATGACTTTTGTTTTGTTGTGCTATTTAGCGCAGACACGAGGAAGCTTGTTGTGGCTGCTGGCATAACTGAGCCAAGTCAAGAGGGGCCCAGCAAAATAAGTCAAGGCCAGTCTACCAGCCCAGTGGATTAGGAACGGTCAGTCAGTCAATTGTGGCTTTTGAAATGTGGGATGAAAAGCTGAATTTTGCACAATGCACCACCCATCTTGGACTTACAGCCCTATGTGGCATTGCTTTCCAGCTGGAATGAGAGAGAAAAACAGTTCTTAAAGAAGATGTAAGTGGATGGCATAACTGCTACTTTTGGTGCAGGTAAGGAGGTACCCTGAATAAATGACAAAAGCATTAAAGAGGGCAATGCAGGGTTACTTCTGTTGGGGGTTGGGATGGATAAGTGAGGGATGACACTGCAAGCATTAGTGAGAATGGTAGAGCATAACCATTGTGCAAGGTGGCTGCAGATAGAGTGAGTCTGAGGTATTGAAGTGAAGATGTTGGCACATCCATAAGTGGCATCATTGACTTTCTTTCTTTGGAACTGTCTGAGAGTGTTTTAACCCCAGACCAGGCTGGCATCATTTGGTGTTGTGGCCTCCTTTGCTAATTCCTAGGAGAAGAGGAAGTCATGCATCTGCATCAGCCCATTCAGCAATCCTCCAAGTTTCCCTTGACTACCACATCCAGAGAAATGTCAGGAACTGTGTAGTGCAGCTCCAGACAGGTAATGTTTTCCAGCTTTGAAAGATGGCAGGGTGCAAGGAATGCCAATGAATTGTGGGATGTTTGTTGAGTGGTGAGTTTTTCTAGGAACAACAGATGGTAAGATGGATCAGGAATTGAATTTATGAAATTCAATGTAAGAACAGGATCTGAAGTTAATGAATTGAGTTTGGTAAGGTACAGTGTGTAAACTCATTAGGCTTTGTAGCAGAAATCCCTCCAAAAAGCTTGTGTAACTTGGACTTAGCTAAAAAATGTAAATTTCAGCCACGTTTCAATGCTTCCTCTCTCAGCTGAAATAGCCCAAAAGGAGATTTTATTTCCTGTGCAAGGGAGGAAGAAGTTTATTTTGTGGCTGGAAAACCATTCAGGAAGACAGCAGGACTCTTTGCTTTCTTCCTCCACCCTCTTCTCTGACCTATCACCTTCATCCCCACACCCATCCATCTATTGTACTGTTTGGGCTACCTTCTCCCCCGCCCCACTTCCCTCATTGAAGATGGACATATGGGTGTCTCCCAGCAATACAATTGATCCTACACAGCATATAACACTTCTTCATGTTGACCTGATGACAGCAGCCACTGATGGATGATTACATGTACAATCATAACTTAGCACCTTTTTAACTTGACAATTATGATTTATATATTTCTTGTCCCCCAGGTTATTCAAGTGTCTCACAATATATGTGCAGGAGCAAGGTAAAACCTCTTCAGAGGAGATAAATTGTTACGAGACTCATAAACACCATATAGCAGTTCAGATTTATGTGCCTTGGTGGACTGCTAAGATAGTTTTGTTGTCATACAGTGACACAGATATCACAATTGAGCAGGAGCGATTTGACACAACTGTGCAGAATCTTTCATTTTCCATTCAGTTGAACAGAGATTGCGATGCACAAGGACCATTCACAAAATAGGCTACTCTGCAGAAGTATATGTCTTTTCTGTCAGTCTTTATAGCTACACTGAGCCCAATTGGAGAAATCTACACTTGGCATGTCTTCCATGGTATCTCAGATCGTCTTGACATGTTTATGATATTGGAAAGAATAGATGCATGAAATATTTGACACAAGTCTAACTCTATCTCTCACTAATCACTAGCATACTTAGAACACCACCTTACAGACAATTGGAGAAAAGTCAGTGCCTCTCACTGATGTGCAGCAGAGTACTCTCCAGCTATTGTCTAGCAAAGGAGTGCAAGTAAATCCTGCAGGCAAAGGTGAAGAAAGATAGAAAGGAAATGGAACTCTGTTCAAAGAGCTCCTGATTCCCTTTGCGATTAAAGCTTGCATTCTGTCTCTTTTCATGATGGCAAAACCTGTCTGAAATCAAAACAGTCATTGGCAAGGTCCTAACAGACTTCAAAATGGAGAGATATTGGTCAAGAGCATTTTTGCAGTCAGAGCATGCATATGAGCAGTGTGTCATAGAATCATACAGTGCAGAAAAGGCCATTCAGCCCATCAGTCTGCACTGACTATAACTACCACTATGCTAATCCCAACTTCCTGAACAAGTCCCATATTCTTGGATGTTGCGATATTTCAAGTGCTCATCCAAGTAACTTTTAAAGAAATTTTCAGGTTTAGTACTGTGTAGTGCTATCACATCCCTCCTGTTGTGAGGTGACCAGAACTATACACAGCACTCCAACTGTGACCTAACTCGCACTCTGTACAATTCCAACATTACCTCCTTGCTCTTATACTCCCCCTCCCACTCTGGTAAGGACATGCAGGTCCTGGGCCTCTTAATGAAAGCAGATGTCTTCTTAACTATCCTATTCATTTGCTCTGAGTTTCCTAACAATATCAGTGGGGATGGTGGTGGGGGGAGATGTGTGGTGTGGAATTTGCTAATACTCTTTGGCTGGATTTAAACTAATTCAGCTGGGGGATGGGAACCTAAATTATACTTCAAGTGTACAGGAGGTTACGAGTAGTGAGGCCAGAAATAAGGTTTCAAGGTCGCAAGAGGGCACTGGCAAACAAGATGTTAGTTTAAAGTGTGTCGACTTCAACGCCAGGAGCATTCAGAATAAGGTGGGTGAACTTGCAGCATGGATCGGTACCTGGGATTTCAATGCTTTGGGAGAAAGTGAGGACTGCAGATGCTGGAGATCAGAGCTGAAAATGTGTTGCTGGAAAAGTGCAGCAGGTCAGGCAGCATCCAAGGAACAGGAGAATCGACGTTTCGGGCAGGTGCCCTTCTTCTGAAGAAGGGCTCATGCCCGAAACATCGATTTTCCATTTCAATGCTGTGGCCATTTTGGAGACATGGGTAGAGCAGGAACAGGAATGGTTGTTGCAGATTTTGGGATTTAGATGTTTCAGTAAGAACAGGGAAGATGGTAAAAGGGGGGCAGGGTGAGCTGGTGTGGCACGGTTAGTCAAAGACAGTATTACAGTTGCAGAAAAGATGTTTGAGAACTCATCTACTGATGTAGTATGGGCTGAGGTTAGAAACAGGAAAGGAGAGGTCACCCTATTGGGAGTTTTCTATATGACTCCAAATAGTTCCAGAGATGTAGGGGATACGATAGCAAAGGTGATTCTGGAGAGGAGTGATAGCAACACAGTAGTTGTTATGGGGGCTTTAACTTACCAAATATTGACTGGGAATACTTTCGTTCGATTACTTTAGTTTTGTCCAATGTGTACAGGAGGGTTTCCTGACACAGTATGCAGACAGGCCAACAAGGGGTGAGGTCTCACTAGATTTGATACTGGGTAATGAACCCGGCCAGGTGTTAAATTTAGAGTTAGGTGAACACTTTGGTGATAGTGATCACAGTTCAGTTATGTTTACTTTAGCGATGGAAAGGGATAGGTATATTAGATTAGATTACTTACAGTGTGGGAACAGGCTCTTCGGGCCAACAAGTCCACACCGACCCTCTGAAGAGCAACCCACCCAGACCCATTCCCCTACATTTACCCCTTTACCTAACACTATGGGCAATTTAGCATAGCCAATGCACCTGACCTGCACATGTTTGGACTGTGGGAGGAAACCGGAGCACCCGGAGCAAACCCCCACAGACATGGGGAGAATGTGCAAACTCCACACAGACAGATGCCTGAGGTGAGAATTGAATCCAGGTCTCTGGCGCTGTGAGGCAGCAACGCCACCGGACCGCAGGGCAAGAGAAAAGCAGCTATGATGTGATTAGACAAGATTTTGGACGCATAGGATAGGGAAGGAAACTGAAGGGAATGGGGACAACTGAAATATGGAGCTTATTGAAGGAATAGCGACTGTCCTTGATAAGTATGTACCTGTCAGACAAGGAGGAAGTTGTCGAGTGAGGGAGCCATGGTTTACTAAGGAAGTTGAATCTCTTGTCAAGAGGAAGAAGAAGGCGTATGATTGGATGAGATGTAAAGGCTCAGTTAGGGCGTTTGAGAGTTACAAGTTAGTCAGGAAAGACCTAAACAGAGAGCTAAGAAGAGCCAGGAGGGGACATGAGAAGTCATTGGCGGATAGGATCAAGGAAAACCCAAAGGCTTTTTATAGGTATATCAGGAATAAAGAATGACTCGAGTAAGATTAGGGTCAATCAAGGATAGTAGTGGGAAGTTGTGTGTGAGGCATCAGAGGAGATAGATGAAGCGCTAAATGAATATTTTTCATCAGTATTCACACTAGAAAACGACAACATGTTCGAGGAGAATACTGAGATAGAGGCTACGAGACTAGATGAGATTGAGGTTCACAAAGAGGAGCAATTCTGGAAAGTGTGAAAATAGATAAGTCCCCTGGGCCAGATGGGAATTACACTAACATTCTCTGGGAAGCCAAGGAGAAGATTGCCGAGCCTTTGGCTTTAATCTTTTTGTCGTTATCGTCTACAGGAGTAGTCTCAGAAGACTGGAGGATAGCAAATGTTGTTCCCTTGTTCAAGAAGGGGAGTAGAGACAATCCTGGTAATTATAGACCTGTGAGCCTTACTTCAGTTGTGGGTAAAGTGTTGGAAAAGGTTACAAGAGATAGGATTTATAATCATCTAGAAAGGAATACGTTGATTAGGGATAGTCAACACGGTTTTGTGAAGGGTAAGTCGTGCCTCAAAAACCTTATTAAGTTGTTTGAGAAGGTGGATGAGGGTAAAGCAGTTGGTGTGGTGTATATGGATTGCAGAAAGGCATTTGATAAGGTTCCCCATGGTAGGCTATTGCACAAAATACGGAGGCATGTGATTGAAGTTGATTTGGTGGTTTGGATCAGGAATTGGCTAAATGAAAGAAGACAGAGAGTGGTGGTTGATGGGAAATGTTCATCCTGAAGTGGTGTACTGCAAGGATCTGTTTTGGGTCCACTGCTGTTTGTCATTTTTATAAGTGACTTGGATAAGGGCGAAGAAGGATGGGTTAGTAAATTTGTGGTTGACACTAAGGTCAGTAGAGTTGTGGATAGTTCCAAAGGATATTGTAGGTTACAGAGGGATGTGGATAAGCTGCAAAGCTGTGCTGAGAGGTGACAAATGGAGTTTAATGAGGAAAAGTGTGAGATGATTCACTTTGGAAGGAGTAACAGAAATAAAGAGTACTGGGCTAATGGTAAGATTCTTGGTATTGTAGATGAGCAGTGATATCTTAGTGTCATTGTACATAGATCCCTGAAAGTTGCCACCCAGGTTGATAGAGTTGTTAAGAAGGCATGCAGTATGTTAGCTTTTATTAGTAGAGGGATTGAGTTTCAGAACCATGAGGTCATACTGCAGCTGGACAAAACTCTGGTGAGGCCACACTTCGAGTATTGCATACAGTTCTGGGCACCATGCTATCAGAAGGATGTGGAAGATTTGAAAAGGGTTCAGAGAAGATTTCCTGGGATGTTACCTGGTACGGAGGAAAGGTTTTATGAGGAAAGGCTGAGGGACTTGAGGCTGTTTTCATGAGAGAGATGAAAATTGAGAGGTGACTTAATTAAGACATATAAGATAATCAGGAGGTTAGATAGAGTGGACAGTGAGAGCCTTTTTTCTAAGATAGTGATGGCTCACATGAGGGAACATAGCTTTAAACTGAGGGGTGATAGTTATAGGACAGATGTCAGAGATAGTTTCTTGACTCAAAGAGTAGTAGGGGTGTGGAATGCACTGCCTGCAACAGTAGTAGACTCAGGAACTTTAAAGACATTTAAATGGTCATCGGATAGACATGTGGATGAAAATGGAATAGATGGGCTTTGGATTGGTTTTATAGGTCAGTACAACATCGAGGCCCGAAAGGCCTGTACTGCACTGTAATGTTCTATGTTCTATATAATAATGTAATAAGAACAAAGAACAAAGAAAATTTACAGTCCAGGAACAAGCCCTTTGGCCCTCTAAACCTGAGCCGATCCAAATGTACCGTCTAAACCTGTCAGTCAATTCCTAAGCATCTGTGTCCCTCTGCTCCCCACCTACTCATGCATCTCCCCAGACGCATCTTAAATTAATCTACCATGCCTGCCTCTACCACCTCTGCTTGCAACGCGTTCTAAATGCCCATCACCCTCTGTGTGAAGTACTTATTGCGTGTATCCCCCTTAAACTTTCCACCTCTCACTTTGAAAGTATGACCTCTCGTTGTTGAATCCTTCACCCTGGGAAAAAGCTTGTCTCTATCCACTCTGTCTATACCCTTCATGATTTTGTAAACCTCAATCAGGTCCCCCCCTCAATCTCCTTTTTTCTAGTGAAAATAAACTTAACCTACTCAACCTCTCTTCATAGCTGGCACCTTCCATACCAGGCAACATTCTCATAAACCTTCTCTGCACCCTCTCCAAAGCGTCCACATCCTTTTGGTAATGTGGCACCCAGAACTGTACACAGTATTCTAAATGCGGCTGAACCAATGTCTTGTACAATTTTAACATGACCTGCCAGCTCTTATACTCAATACCCCGTCCGACGAAGGCAAGCATACCATATGCCTTCTTGACCACTCTATCCACCTGTGCAGCAAACTTCAGGGTACAATGGACCTGCACTCCCAAATCTCTCTGCCCATCAACTGTTCCCAAGGCTCTTCCATTCATTGTATAATTCGCTCTAGAATTAGTCTTGCCTAAATGCATCACTTCACATTTGTCTGGATTGAAAGCCATCTGCCACTTTTCGGCCCAACTCTCCAGTCTATCTATATCCTCCTGTATTCTCTGACAGTCCCTTATGCTTTCTGCCACTCCACAAATCTTTGTGTCATCTGCAAACTTGCTGATCATACCATCAATGCCCTCCTCCAGATCATTTATGTATATTACAAACAACAGTGGCCCCAATACTGACCCCTGTGGAACACCTCTGATCACCTTTCTCCATTTTGAGAAACTCCCTTCAACTACTGTCCCCTGTTGCTCAACCAGTTCTTTATCCACCAAGCGAGAACACCCTGCACACCATGTGACTTCACTTCCTCCATTAGTCTACAATGGGGAACCTTATCAAATGCCTTACTAAAGTCCATGTATAACATCAACAGTCCTTCCTTCATCCAACAACTTGGTCACTTCCTCGAAGAACTCTATTAAGTTGGTAAGGCACGATCTCCCCCGTACAAAACCATGTTGCCTATCACTGATAAGTCCATTATTTTCTAAATATAAATAGATCCTATCGCTCAGTACCCTCTCCAGCAACTTCCCCACCACCGACATCAGGCTGACTGGTCAGTAGTAACCCGGAATATCCCTATTACTCTTCTTGTACAGGGGGACAACATAAGCAACCTTCCAGTCCTCCGGCACCTCACCTGTATTTAAGGATGCCACAAAGATATCTGTTAGAGCCCCAGCTATTTCCTCTCTCACCTCCCTCACTAACCTGGGATAGATCCCATCCGGTCCTGGGGATTTGTCCACCTTAATAACCTCGAGCATACCCAACACAGCTTCCCTACTTATGCCAACGTGATCCAGACTAATCAAACTTCTATCTCTAATCTCAAGATTCATCATGTTCCTCTCCTCAGTGAACACTGATGCAACGTAATCATTCAGAATCTCACCCATTCTCTCAGGTTCAGCACACAGCCTTCCTTCATTATCTTTTAGTGGACCAATCCTTTCTCTAGTTTTCCACTTGCTTCTTATATAGGAATAAAATGCTTTAGGATTTTCATTAATTCTGCTAACTTAAGCTGTTTCATGACTCTTTTTACCCCTGTTCTCTATGTCCTGTATAATAAACAATAAGAGTCCCAGTACTGAACCTTGTGATACACCACTGGACACTAGCCTCCAATCATTTAAATAGTCTTCTGCTGCTACCCTTCGTGTCCTATGACTAAGCCAGTTTCTGATTAATTTGCCAATTTTCCAGAATGCCATGTGCTTTAATCTTCTCAATCAATCTCCCATGAGTTAACAACCAAAGGAACCACAGATGCTGTAAATCAGAAACAATAACAGAAGTTTCTGTTAAGCTCAGCAGGTCTGGCATCATCTGTGAAGAGAAATTGGAGTTAACCTTTTGGGTGGAGTGACTCTTCATGACCTGAATGTTGAGTCACATGTTCTGAGAAAGGGTCACTTTACCTGATGCTGCCATACCTGCCAAGTTTTTCCAGCAATTTCTGTTTTTGTTTCCCATGTGGTACCATATCAAAAGCTTTGCTAAAATCAATATTGTCTTTCCTTTACCTCTGCTGCAAGGTATAATATGTAAGTGTTGTTGAAAAAGATAAAATAATGAATTATAATTGCCCAACAGAATACAATATAATGCTACATTTTAATTTTCTACACAATATTTCCATCCAATAAAATTATTTCAAAATATTTTTCATAGTGTCCATTGTGGGCGGCACAGTGGCACAGTGGTTAGCACTGCTGCCTCACAGCGCCAGAGACCCGGGTTCAATTCCCACCTCAGGCGACTGACTGTGTGGAGTTTGCACATTCTCCCCGTGTCTGCGTGGGTTTCCTCCGGGTGCTCTGGTTTCCTCCCACAGTCCAAAAATGTGCAGGTCAGGTGAATTGGCCATGCTAAATTGTCCGTAGTGTTAGGTTAGGGGTAAATGTAGGGGAATGGGTCTGGGTGGGTTGCGCTTCGGCGGGTCAGTGTGGACCTGTTGGGGCCGAAGGGCCTGTTTCCACACTGTAAGTAATCTAATCTAACCTAAAGTATGCTGCCTGCCAAGTGACCTTCTGCCTTGTGAAGAATGCCATTATTGTCAAAGTAATGCTTGTGTACTTTCTATAGGGTAGACCAAATGTGCGTCTCCTGTTTGAGTCTAAGTCTAAGTATTTATCGTAGCTGTTGGTCCTTCACCACTGGTCATTTCTGCTCTACTGAGAGGCACAGTGCTCAACACCTTCCACACTTTGGATTCCCAGTGGACGACTATCATTTTTGGATCTGCTAACACATACTAACAGGCGCCAGCCACTAAATATTACAAAGCCTCTTCAGCATCTCAATTGCTAACTTTTTGAAAGTCCTGTTTGCTGTGATGTTTCTATTGCATCTTTCCTGGGCATTGTTTTCTGATCTCTTCAAGTGTGTCCTTGGCTTTTTCCCCAATGACTTTAAGGATCCCTTCACTAACTTAGTGGCAAGTTCTGAAGACGTCAGGGAGGCTTGATTGACAGTGACTGAAACCATCCCAGAAAATCTTGAGCAAACGTGCATACTGATTTTTTTACGTTGCAAATGAACAATGATTTAGTGACAGCTTTCTTGGTTTATTGCCTCATCTGTCCTTGGATATGTGGGAAACCAGTCAGTGAAGAAATCGTTAAACCTGGCAAATATGGCACTAGTCAAAGTGAGATGTGCCTGTGACAGGTTAGGGGCACTCTGTGATTATCACCTGCAGATGTATGGATTGAGTCAGAAACAAAGATAATAAGGGCTGTTGTGACGAACAGCTACTGGCGATGTGACCTTTAATTTAATTTGTTTGTTGGTGCTATATGATCAGTCCCTCACATTCCATTGCTCTCTCACTGCAGATTTCCTGTTGAGTTCCACATGGCTAAGACACTCATGTATACACTGAGAAATGCATAATTCCTAGATGAAGCAATGACTGAGTACTTAATATAAATAGTGAGCACTTAATGTTTCACATTGCTAATCAGGCTTCTGCATTGGAATTTCCCACGCATTGCTGAGGATTAAAGGTCAGTTGGGTTTCTGCCATACTGGAGATTTCACTTTTTTAAAAACTTTGTCTAGCTAAATGTTTCCCTGCAGAATCTAAATCAGGATAATGCTAGTTGGATTTAACTCATGCCAGGAAAGCAATAAAAGGAAGTTATTAAGAAGGAGATAGAAAGAGACATACATTTCTTTAAAAAAAAAGTAATTTTAATTCTGTTTTAAATTTCCAACTCCAAACAAATTCTGAGGGAATGATCCGGCATACAAGTACACTTAAAATGACATGGATAGATAATTTACTATTCAGTAATTTTGACTTATTTCACTTTTAGGAATCACTTACATGTGCCTGGCACAAAAAAATCATCGAATTGTTACAGTGGAGAAGGGTATCATTCAACCCATTATGTTAACACCAGTCTTCTCAGCATCTTGACTTAATGGAAATCTCTTCACTTTTCCTTGTAATCCTGTGCATTGTTGCTGTTTAAATAATCATCAAATATCTTTTTGAATGCCTCATTTGCATTTCCTGAACATCCAGATAGTGCATTCTAGAACTCATTGTGTGAAAAAGTGTTCTTTTCTTCTCACCTTCTATTTGCTTCTTTTGTAAAGCACTTCAAGTCCGTGCCCTCTGGTTCTCAATCTTCTTACAAACAGAAACATTTCCTCTCCAAGTACTCGGTCCAGATCCATCACAATTTTAAAGTTTCCATCAGATCTCCAGACTGTCTTCTCCTCTCCAAAGAAAACAGTTCAAAATTCTCAAATCTATTCCCAAAATGGAAATTTTTCTTCCCTTGGACCATTCTCGTAATCCTCTTCTGTACTGTCTCCAATCCAGTCACATCCTTGCTAAGGTATGGTATTCAGAACTATATGCTATACTACACCTAAGGTCTAACTAATGCTTATATAAGCTTAGCATAAGCTGCCTCCTCCTGTGCTCCATGCTCCTATTAATGAAGTCTGGAAAATTGTATGCCTGACAGTTTCCTCTATCTTTCCTGTCACCTTTAAAACCTTATTCCCATATATATCCAGGTCTCTTTGCTGCTGCACACCATTAGATTAATATGTAACCTAAGTTAGGTAAGTTTCCTACTTAAAAGGGATTTACCTCGAGCGTCAGGTCTCCATTTTTTTGGGAGGAGTAGGGGAGAGAGAGAGAGAGAGATAGAGACAGAGAGAGGACCCGGGGCTGCCGAAAAGGTAAATTTCCCACTTAGAGGACTCACCTCGAGCATCAGGCCTCCATTTGCAGCAGTGATGAGAGTGAGGAGCTGAATGAGAGCAGTCGAAATACTCTGGGAAGTTGAGTGAACCAATAAATTTGAGTAGTGGCTGAATGTGAGACACTACACATGCAGTGGCTCTCACTTGTCTACCTCCTCTAACCAACAAAAAGGATAAGTTGATAAGGTAAGGTTTACTTTTTTTTAATTGTGTGATAACTTACATTTTCTTTCCTTGCTTTAAGCTTAAGATTAGATATGGCAGGAGATCCCAGACCCATGTTATGCTCCTGTTGCTCAGTGTGGGAGCTCAGGGACACAGCTGATGTCCCTGACTCCTTCACGTACAGGACGTGTGTCCAGCTGCAGCTCTTGTTAGACCTTATGATGGCTCTGGAGTTGTGGATGGACTCACTCTGGAGCAAACGCGATGCTGAGGAGGTCCAGGATAGCACGTTTAGTGAATTGGTCTCACCGCAGATTAGGATTACTGAGGGAGAAAGGGAATGGGTGACCAAAAGGCAGAGAAAGAACAGGAAGGCAGTGCAGGTGTCCCCTGCAGTCATCTCCTTTCAAAACAGGTATTACTGATTTGGATACTGTTGGGGGAGATGGCTCACCAGAGGAAGGCAGTAGTTGCCAGGTTCATGGCACTGTCACTGGCTCTGCTGTAAAGAAGGGTGGGAAAAAGAGTGGAAGGCCTACAGTCAAAGGGGATTCAATTGTAAGAGGAATAGATAGGCGGTTCTGTGGTCAGAAACGAGACTCACGAATGGTATGTTGCCTCCCAGGTGCACGGGTCAGGGATGTCTCAGATCGGCTTCAGAAAATTCTGAAGGGGGACGGTGAACAGCCGGTTGTCGTGGTGCATGTAGGCATCAATGATATAGGTTAAAACGAAAGGCTGAGATCCTACAAGCAGAATTTAGGGAGTTAGGAGCCAAGATAAAACGTAGAACCTCAGAAGTAGTAATCTCAGTGCCATGCGCTAGTCAGAGTAGAAATTAATTAGTAGACAGGATGAATGCAGGATGGTGCAGGACAGAGTGGTTCAGATTTTTGGGACACTGGGACTAGTTCTGGGGGAGGTGGGACTATTACAAATTGGATGGTCTACACCTAGGCCAGACAAGAATCAGTGTCCAAGGAGGTGCTATTGCTAACGCTGTTGGGAGGGTTTAAACTAATGTGGCAGGGGGATAGTAACCAAATGAAGATGTTAGTGGACAGTAAGGAGGTAGTAACTAAAGCTTGTAAGGAACTAGATAATGAAGTCAGCGTGACTAAGGGGAAGAGTAAGCAGGGAACAGATGATGAACGCAAAGGGACGTTCTGAGGTGCATTTGTTTAGTAAGGCTTATGGTGAACTTAGGGCTTCGATTAGTACCCGGGAGTACGATGTTATTGCTATTATCGAGACTTGGTTGAGGGAAGGGCATGATTGGTAACTAAATGTCCCAGGATATTGATGCTTCAGGCGAGATAGAGAGGAAGGTAAAAGGGGTGGAGGAGTTGCCTTACTAGTCAAAGAAGATATCACACCTGTGTTGAAGGAAGGTATTGTGGAGGACTTTGCAGTTAGGCAATATGAGCAGAGTTCAGAGATAGGGAGGGTTCGGTAATAATGTTGGGGGTGTACTATAGGCCTCCCATCAGCGAGCGTGAGAGAGAGGTACAAATATGTAAACAGATTATGGAAAGATGTAGGAGCAACACAGTGGTGGTGATAGGGGATTTTACTTTTCTCAACATTGACTGGGATTCAGTCAGTGTTAGAGGTCTAGATGGATCCGAATTTGTAAGGAGCCTCCAGGAGGGTTTTGTTAGAGCAGTATATAAATTGTTCAACTTCGGAAGGGGCCACACTGGACCTGGTGTTGGGAAATGAGCCCGGCCAGGTGGTTGAATTGGGAATAGTGATCACAATTCTGGAAGTTTTAGAATACTTATGGACAAAGACGAGTGGGGTCCAGGATGTACTAGCTAGATGGATAGAGAACTGGCTGGGCAACAGGAGACAGAGAGTAGTAATGGAAAGGAGTTTCTCAAAATGGAGACCTGTGACCTGTGACCAGTGGTGTTCCACAAGGATCCGTGCTAGGACCATTGTTGTTTGTGATATATATAAATGATTTGGAGGAAAGTATAGGTGGTCTGAATAACAAGTTTGCAGATCACAGTAAGAGTAGCAGGTAGAGTAGCAGGTAGTGAAGGGTACTCTCAGAGAATACAGCAGAATATAGGTAGGTTGGAGAGTTAGAGAAATGGCAGATGGAGTTCAAGCCAGACAAATGCAAGGTGATGCATTTTAGAAGAATCAATTCAAGAGTGAACTATACTGTAAATGAAAAAGTCCTGGAGAAAATTAATGCACAGAGATCTGGGTGTTCACATCCAGTGTTCCCTGAAGGTGGCAACGCCAGTCAATTGAGTGGTCAAGAAAGCATATGGACAGGGCATTGACTACACAGGTTGGCAGGTCACGTTGCAGTTGTGTTAGACAGTGAGGATAGCAGATGCTGGAGATCAGAGTCAAGAGTGTAGCACTGGAAAAGCACAGCATGCCTAAATCGTCAGTTCTCCTGCTCCTTGGATGCTGCCTGGCCTGCCGTGCTTTTCCAGCATTACACTCTTGACAGTTGTATAGGAGTTTGGTTCTGACATATTTGGAATACTGCGTACAGTTCTGGTCACCACACTACCAAACATTTGTGAATGCTTTGGAGAGGATGCAGAGGAGGTTCACCAGGATGTTGCCTGGAGTGGAGGGTACTAGCTATGAGGAGAAGTTGAGTAGATTAAGACTATTTTCATTTGAAAGACAGAGGCTGGGGGGGATCTGATTAAGGTCTACAAAAATCATGGGAAGTGTAGATAGGGTGGATAGCAAGAAGCCTTTTCCCTGAGTGCAGAACTCAAGTACTAGAGGTCATGAGTTCAAAGTGAGAGGGGAAAAGTTCAGGGGAGATATGTGTGGAAAGTTCTTTACGCAGAGGACGGTAGGTACCTCTGCATTGTCTGCAGAGGTGGTAGAAGCAGACATGATAGTGTCATTTAGTATGTATCTCGACAGGCACGTAAATGGGCAGGGAGCAGAAGGATACGGACCCTTCGAAAATAGGCGACAAGTTTGATAGAAGATCTGGATTGGTGCAGGATTGGAGGGCTGAAGGGTCTGTTCCTGTGCTGTAATTTTCTTTGCTCTTTGTTCTAAGTGACTTTTTAAAACCATATTTAGAACATAGATCATTACAGTGCATGACAGGCCCTTCGTCCCTCAATATTGCACTGACCTGCAAAACCAATCTGATGACTATCGACCTACACTATTCCATTTTCATCCATACGTTTATCCAAAGACCGTTTAAAAGCCCTTAAAGTTGGCGGGTCCACTACTGTTACAAGCACGGCGTTCCATGCCCCTACTACTCTCTGAGCAAAGAAACTATCCCTGATATCTGTCCTATATCTATCACCCCTCAATTTAAAGCTAGGTCCCCTCGTGCTAACCATCACCATCCAAAGAAAAAGGTTTTCACTGTCCACCTTATCCAACCCTCTAATTATATCATATGTTTCAATTAAGTCATTTCTCAACCTACATCTCTCTCATGAAAATATCCTCAAGTCCCTCAGCTTTTCCTCACGAGACTTTCCCTCCACACCAGGCACCATCCTAGTAAATCTCCTCTGAACCCATTCCAAAGCTTCCACATCCTTGCTAAATTGTGGTGACCAGAACTGTATGCAATACTCCAAGTGCAGCCACACTAGAGTTTTGTACAATTACAGAATGACCTCATGGCTCCGAAACTCAATCCCTCTACCAATGAAAGCCAATACATCATATGCCTTCTTAACAACCCTATCAAACTGGGTGGTGACTTTGAGGGATCTATGTATATGGACACCAAGATCTCTGCTCATCTTACCATTAGCCCAGTATTTACATTCCTGTTGCTCCTTCCAAAGTGAATCACCTCACACGTTGCCTCATTAAACTCCATTTGCCACCTCAGCACAACCCAACAGCTTATCTATGTCCCACAGTAACCTGCAACATTCTTCGGCACTATCCACAACGCCACTGACCTTAGTGTCATCTGTAAATTTATTAATCCATCCTTCTGCGCCCTCATTCCTGTCATTTATAAAAATGACAAACAGCAGTAGCCCCAAAACAGATCTTTGTGGTACACCACTAGTAACTGAACTCCAGGATGAACATCTCCCATGAATCACCACCCTGTTTTCTTTCAGCTAGCCAACTTCAGATCTAAACCACCAAATACCCTCAATCCCATGCCTTTGTATATTGTGCAATGGCCTATTGTGGGGAACCTTTTCAAATGCTTTCCTGAAATCCATATACACCACGTCAATCACTCTACCCTCATCTACCTGTTTGGTCACCATCTCAAAGAACTCAATAAGGTTTGTGAGGCACGACCTACCCTTCATTAAACCGTGATGACTATCCCTAATCAATGTATTCCTTTATAGATGATTATAAATCCTATCTCTTGTAATCTTTTCCAAGTAAGACTCACTGGTCTATTATTACCAGGGTTGTCTTTGCTCCCCTTCTTGAACAAGAAAATAACATTTGCTATCCTTCAGTCTTCTGGCACCACTTCTGTATACAAGGACAACACAAAGATCAAAGCCAAAGGCTCGGCAATCTTCTCCCTGGCTTCCCAGAGAATCCTAGTATAAATCCCATCTGACCCAAGGGACTTATCTATTTTCACACTGTCCAGAACTGCTAACACCTCCTCTATGAACTTCAACCCCTATTTAATGGTAACCATTGTGGAAGTTCAGCAACTTTGCACTTGCTGAGAGGAGTCCACCAGCTTAATAATTCATAGGTTTCTGCGTGTGTGCAGATTAAGAAATCATTGTCTAATTTACTCTATAACTTTAGTAAGTACTATTAGTCTTACCTTAATTCTCTCTGCAAAATTCAGGTCATGGAAAGATTTAAACATTTTCAAAGTTACTGTTCTAATATGATAAATGTGACAGACATTTTTAACAAACAGCAATGTGATAATGACAGATAATTTAGATTAGATTCCCTACAGTATGGAAACAGACCCTTCAGTCCAACAAGTCCACACTGACCCTCCAAAGAGCAACACACCCAGACCCATTCCCCTGTGGCATATTTACCCCTGAGGAATGCAACTAACACTATGGGCAATTTAGCACAGCCAATTCACCTGACCTCTACATCTTTAGATTGTGGGAATAAACCAGAGCAACTGGAGAAAACCCATGCAGCCTCAGGGAGAATGTACAAAAGCCACATAGACAATCGCCTGTGGGAGGAAGTGAACCCAAGTCCCTGGTACTGTAAGGCAGGAGTGCTAACCACTGAGCCACCTTGCCACCCCTACTTATTTTAGTATAATTAATTAAATACTAGCCAGAATAGTTTGATCTCCATGTTACAAAGAAAATAAAATGGATACACTTGAGAAGATGTAAAACTGCTGACAGGATTGGTACCAGATCTGAGTGTTCATATATATTATGAGGGATGGAATAGATTGTGGCTTTTTTCTCTAGGAGAGGAAAGGCTGGGGAGTGGTGTTATCGATGGCTTTAAAATAATTTAACAGTTTGATAGAATAGACATACAGAAGATGCTTCCACTTGTGGGGAGTCCATAATTAGTGACGACACATACAAAATAATCATAAATAGATCTTTAATAATCATTAATTATTAACAATAAATCATTAATAAGTCTAATAAAGACTTCTGAATAAACTATTTTACCTGGAATCTGGAGCACAAAGCTGAGAGTATTGTGGACAGCATATAAAGAGAGATGATCACACCATCGTCTAAGATTCCACAGGTAGAAAGGGTGACCACCAGGCAATGTAAAAGGACAAGGCAGGAAGAGCAGGAACCCCCAGGGATATTCTTTCACAAAACAGACATACCACTTTAGATCCTGTAAGCATAAATGGCCTTTCAGGGGAAACCAGTAACAACCAAATTCTTTGAGGCATGGTTGACTCTGTTGTCTGGGCGAGGTGGAGAAAATGTGAGAATGCAACTGTTTTCGGGGATTCAATTGTAAGGCAGTTCTGTGAGACTCAAGAATGGAATGAAGCTTCTCAGGTGCTATAATCAAGGATATCTCTAGTATGTTTACCAATGACATAGGTTAAAAAAAAGAGTTCTGAAGTCTGCATATAGGGAAATTAGAAATAAATTGAAAAGTCGGACTTCAAAGCTAGTGATCTCAGGATTACTAACAGTGCCACATGCTAATTAGAATATAAATAGCAGATCTATCAGTTAAATGTCTGGCTGGAAAGCTGGTGCTCATGGAGGATTTCAGATTCCTGGAACACTGGGGGTTTTGGGCCCAATATAAACTGTGTAGACTACTGGTTCGGACCAGGACTGATATCTAAGGTGAGTATTTGCTAGTGTTGTGTTTATACAAAAATGGCAAGGATGTGGTAACCTAATCAGGTGGCAACAGAATGAGAAACAATGATGAAAAGAAAACAAAGCACAGTAAAATGGAAAAACAATAGATAGGGTAAATCAAGAATGAGAGACAAATGGGGCCATAGTCCAAACAAAAGTTCAGATGATTAAACATAGCAAATGGCAAGGTTTTGTATATTAGTGCAAGAAGCATTTAGAAGAAGATGGATGAATTGACAGCACAGATTGGGGAAAATGGATATGACCTCATAGCAATTATGGAGACATGGTTACAAGAAGATTAGAACTGGGAACTTGACATTCAGGAATATTAGACCTTGCAGAAAGACAGGAGGGAAGAAAAAGTTGGTAGCACTAGTAATAAGAGATGAAACGAAGACAGTTGTGAGAGGTGACCGAGGCCGAGATGATGTAAAATCTTTTGGGTGGAGATAAAAAACAGGAAGTGAAAGAAGACTTTGGTAGGAGTATTGTATCAACCCCAAATATTAGCCACACTGTAGGAATGGGTATAAATGAACAAATAATAGGCGCATGTCAAAAGAGTATAAAAATAATTCTCGGTGACTTTAATTTAGATTACTTTTAGATTAGATTAGATTACTTACAGTGTGGAAACAGGCCCTTTGGCCCAACAAGTCCACACCGCCCCGCTGAAGCGTAACCCACCCATACCCCTACATCTACATCTACCCCTTACCTAACACTACGGGCAATTTAGCATGGCCAATTCACCTGACCTGCACATTTTTTGGACTGTGGGAGGAAACCGGAGCACCCGGAGGAAACCCACGCAGACACGGGGAGAACGTGCAAACTCCACACAGTCAGTCGCCTGAGGCGGGAATTGAACCCGGGTCTCCGGCGCTGTGAGGCAACAGTGCTAACCATTGTGCCACCGTGCCGCCCACAATGTTCATGTCCATTGAATCAATCAAGTTGGAAAGAGTAGCTATGAACACAAATTCATAGAGTGTATTTCCTGGAGCAACATATTGTGGAGGTGAGAGTGAGGACTGCAGAGGTGGAGATTAGAGTCGAAATTGTGGTGCTGAAAAAACACAGCAGGTCAGGCAACATCCGAGGAGCAGGAGGATCGACGTTTTGGCCATAAGCCCTTCTTCAGGAGGGCGTTTGTGTGAAATAGATATCATGGTGCTTACCAGTAAACAAGTTGTACTGGATCTGGTCATGGTAATGAGGCAGTTTAATGAATGACCTCACTGTAAAAGATTCTCCAGGAAGTAGCGATCATGAATGATAGAATTTAATATTCAGTTTGAGCGTGTAAACTTGTGTCAAAAACAACCATGTTAACTTAAATAAAGGGAATTAAGATGAGATGAGGATAAAGTTAGCTCAGGTAGACTGAGCAGATACATCAGCAAGAAAGAAATTAAGCAAGACATTCAAGGAAACAATTCATAATTCTCACTAAAAAAAATCCCAATAAGGAGACAAGATTCTAAGGGAGGGATAAACAAACCATGGCCATCTGAGGCAGTTAAGGAGAGTACAATGTTCAAAGAAAAAGTCGGAAGAGTTAATGATGACTCTGGGAGGCACGGTGGCTCAGTGGTTAGCACTGCTGCCTCACAGCGCCAGAGACCTGGGTTCAATTCCTGCCTCAGGCAACTGACTGTGTGGAGTTTGCACATTCTCCCCGTGTCTGCGTGGGTTTCCTCCGGGTGCTCCGGTTTCCTCCCACAGTCCAAAAACGTGCAGGTTAGGTGAATTGGCCATGCTAAATTGCCTGTAGTGTTAGGTGAAGGGGTAAATGTAGGAATGGGTCTGGGTGAGTTGCGCTTCGGCAGGTCGGTGTGGACTTGTTGGGGCCGAAGGGCCTGTTTCCACACTGTAAGTAATCTAATCTAGTAAAATGACCATAAAACTGATATCGATTGTCAGAAAACCCATCTGGTTCATTAATATCTTTGAGGGAAGGGAACTGCTGTCCTTATCTGCTGTGACCTCCATGAGATTTCAGAGTCACAGCCATGTGGTTGACTTCTAACTGTCCTGTGGGCAATAGCCAGCATGTGAATTTTTAAAAATGTAGATAAGGAGACAAAAGGCAGGGTAGCCCAGAAAACTGGGATAAATTTAGAATCTAGCAAAGGGGAACTAAAAAGATAACAGTGAGAGAAAGTAAACTGTTGAGGGCAAACTAGCAAGGAATATAAAAACTGACAATAGGAGTTCCTCTAAATATATAGAAAAGAAGTGAGGTCAAAGTGAATATAGGTCCCTTAGAAAATGAATCTGGGGAGATTGTTATGGGACCAAGGAAATGGCAGAGGAGTTAAAAAGATATTTTGCATCCATCTTTTTGATGGAAGATATTTTGAACATCCCATTATAACCAAGGAATACTGGGAAGGATTAAATAACTACATAAGTAGTATTAGACAACTAAGGGGGCTAAAGATACATAAGTTCTTTGGTCCTGACAGCTTGCTTTCTAAATCCTGAAAGAAATAGCTCCAGAGATAATGGATGCATTCATTGTAATTTTGGCAAAACTCATTGGATTCGAGAGAAGTGCAAGAGGATTGAAAAACTGCCAATGTGACTCCTCTATTCAGAAAGGGACAGGGTCAAAACATGGATAACACTAAGCCAATTGGCCTGAATGTATTGTTGAAATCAATTATGAAGGAAGTAGTAGGTACACATTTGAAAAATCATAATCTAATCAAGCAGAGTCAACATGGTTTCATAAAAGGGAAATTGCGTCCTACAAAGTGGTTAGCACTGCTGCCTCACAGCGCCAGAGACCTGGGTTCAATTCCCGCCTCAGGCGACTGACTGCGTGGAGTTTGCACGTTCTCCCCGTGTCTGCGTGGGTTTCCTCCGGGTGCTCCGGTTTCCTCCCACAGTCCAAAGATGTGCAGGTAAGGTGAATTGGCCATGCTAAATTGCCCGTAGTGTTAGGTAAGGGGTAAATGTAGGGGTATGGGTGGGTTACGCTTCAGCGGGTCGGTGTGGACTTGTTGGGCTGAAGGGCCTGCTTCCACACTGTAATGTAATCTAATCTAAATTATTAGAGATTCTTGAAGAAATGGATAGAGGGGGACCAGTGGATATGTAGTATTTGGACTTCTCAAAGGCATTTAGCAGATGTTTCGTAAGATAAAAGTGCACGGTGTTGGAGGTAGCATGCAGGAGTGGGTAGATAAACGGCTAATGGGAAGGTAACAGTGAATGGGGTTAAGAGGTTTTTTCTTCAAGTTGGTGACCTGTAACCAGTGGAGTTCCACAGGGATCAGTACTGGATCTGCAATTCTTTACAATATAGATTAATGACTTGGAGGAAGGAAACAAAAGTACTGTGGCCTTATTTGCAGATCACACAAAAATAAGTGGAAAGGCAAGTTGTAAGAAGTATGCAAATAACTTATAGAGGGATACTGATCTGAGACGGGTACAGCTGAGAACAGAAGTGAGTCAAGCAGTCAGGGCAGGCAGGGACAAGGTAGGACTAATAAATTAAACTGCATTTATTTCAATGCAAGGGGCCTAACAGGGAAGGCAGATGAACTCAGGGCATGGTTAGGAACATGGGACTGGGATATCATAGCAATTACAGAAACATGACTCAGGTATGGGCAGGACTGGCAGCTTAATGTTCCAAGATACAAATGCTAGAGGAAGGATAGAAAGGTGGGCGAGAGAGGAGGGGGCATTCCATTTTTGATAAGGGATAGCATTACAGCTGTGCTGAGGGAGGATATTCCCGAAAATACATCCAGGGAGGTTATTTGGGTGGAATTGAGAAATAAGAAAGGGATGATCACCTTATTGGGATTGTATTATAGATCCCCCAATATTCAGAGGCAAATTGAGAAACAAACTTGTAAGAGATCTCAGCTATCTGTAAGAATAATAGGGTAGTTATCGTAGGGGATTTTAACTTTCCAAACATCGACTGGGACTGCATAGTGTTAAAGGTTTTGTTGGAGAGGAATTTCTAAAGTGTGTACAAGACAATTTTCTGATTCAGTATGTGGATGTACCTACTAGAGAAGGTGCAAAAGTTGACCTATTCTTGGGAAATAAGGCAGGGCAGGTGACTGAGATGTCAGTGGGGGAGCACTTTGGGGCCAGCGACCATAATTCTATTTGTTTTAAAATAGTGATGGAAAAGGATAGACAAGATCTAAAAGTTGAAGTCCTAAATTGGAGAAAGGTGAATTTTGACTACATTAGGCAAGAACTTTCGAAAGCTGATTGGAGGCAGACATTTGCAGGTAAAGGGATGGCTGGAAAATGGGAAGCCTTCAGAAATGAGATAACAAGAATCCAGAGAAAGTATATCCAGGAGGCAAGGACTGATTCAGGATAGTCAACATGGCTTTGTACATGGGAAATCATGTCTCACAAACTTGAATGAGTTTTTTGAAGAAGTAACAAAGAAGATTGATGAAGGCAGAGCAGTAGATGTGATCTATATGGACTTCAGTAAGGCGTTCGACAAGGTTCCATATGGGAGATTGATTAGCAAGTTTAGATCTCATGGAATACAGGGAGAACTAGCCATTTGGATAGAGAACTGGCTCAAAGGTAGAAGACAGAGGGTCGTGGTGGAGGGTTGTTTTTCAGACTGGAGGCTTGTGACCAGTGGAGTGCCACAAGGATCGGTGCTGGGCCCTCTACTTTTTGTCATTTACATAAATTATTTGGATGCGAGCATAAGAGGTACAGTTAGTGAGTTTGCAGATGACACCAAAATTGGAGGTGTATTGGACAGCGATGAGGGTTACCTCAGATTACAACAGGATCTGGATCAATGGACTGAGAAGTGGCAGGTGGAGTTTAATTCAGATAAATGCGAGGTGCTGCATTTTGGGAAAGCAAATCTTAGCAGGGCTTATACACTTAATGGTAAGGTCCTAGGGAGTGTTGCTGAACAAAGAGACCTTGGAGTGCAGATTCATAGGTCCTTGAAAGTGGAGTCACAGGTAGATAGGATAGTGAAGAAGGCGTTTGGTATGCTTTCCTTTATTGGTCAGAGTATTAAGTACAGGAGTTGGGAGGTCATGTTGCGGCTGTACAGGACATTGGTTAGGTCACTGTTGGAATATTGTGTGCAATTCTGGTCTCCTTCCTATCGGAAAGATGTTGTGAAACTTGAAAGGGTTCAGAAAAGATTTACAAGGATGTTGCCAGGATTGGAGGATCTGAGCTATAGAGAGAGGCTGAACAGGCTGGGGCTGTTTTTCCTGGAGCGTCGAAGGCTGAGGGGTGACCTTATAGAGGTTTACAAAATTATGAGGGGCATAGATAGGATAAATAGAGAAAGTATTTTCCCTGGGGTTGGGGAGTCCAGAACTAGAGGGCATAGGTTTAGGGTGAGAGGGGAAAGATATAAAAGAGGCCTAAGGGGCAACTTTTTCACACACAGTGGTACGTGTATGGAATGAGCTGCCAAAGGATGTGGTGGAGGCTGGTACAATTGCAACATTTAAGAGGTATTTGGATGTGTATATGAATAGGAAGGGTTTGGAGGGATATGGGCCGGGTGCTGGCAGGTGGGAGTAGATTGGGTTGGGATATCTGGTTGGCATGGACAGGTTGGACCGAAGGATCTGTTTCCATGCTGTACATCTCTATGACTCTATGAATCTATGGGTTTTGCAAGTGGTCAACATGTTTGCAAATGGAGTATAAGTGGAATAATGTAGAAAATTGGGAAATTATTCATTCTGGAAGGGAGAACGAAAGAACAGGGAAAACTGTAGAAAGCTTCAATACAAAAGAACCTGGACGTACATCTGAAATGCAGATATAAGCACATAGGTGCAGTGGATAATCAGGAAGGCTACTTGAATGTGACTCTTAAGTTGAGAGTGTTGGAACATAAGAGCAGGGAAATCTTGATTCAACTATACAAGTTGCTGGTGAGACCAAACCTGGAGTACTATGAGCAGTTTTGGTCCCCTTATTTAAGAAAACATATTATTTCAGTGCAGGCAGTTCAGAGGAAGTTCACTGGGATGATCCCTGATATACAGGGATGCATAAAGATTAAACAGGTTGGGACTCTATTCATTGGAGTTTAGACAAATGGAAAGTGTTCTAATTGAAATATATTGGATTCTTAAGGTACCTGATAGGAAATTCAGGACCAGAGGGCATAGTCTCATAATAAAGGATATCAATTTAAGATTGTGATGAGGAGAAATGTCTTTTCTCAGAAGGTTGTGCATCTTTGGAACTCTTTGCCACAGACAGCTGTGGTGGAAGAGTCCTGCATATTTAAGGCTGAGATAGATTCTTGATCAGAAAGGGAATCATAGGTTACACAGAAAGCACAGGAACGTTGGATTCAGCATGATCCCGTTAAATGGTGAAGAAGGCTCGAGAGACACAGGAACGTATTTCTTATGATCCTCTGGTCTTGTGGAATAATTTAGACTGAATGGTCTATTTCTGTGTGGGATAGTTAATATAATTCTAAGATACCTGTTTTTTAATTCTAAGTCTGTATATCCATGAACCTCCGGTGACTGTCTGTGTGGAGTTTGCACATTCTCCCTGTGTCTGCGTGGGTTTCCTTCGGTTGCTCTGGTATCCTCCCTTAATCCAAAGATTTGCAGTTTAGGTGAATTGGTCATGTCAAATTACCCATAACATTCAGAGATTTGTAGGTTAGGTGCATGAGTCATGGGTAAATATAGGATTAAAGGTAGAGTGTGGGTGGATTGCTCTTCAGAGGATCGGTGTGGACATGTTGGGCCAAATGGCCTGTTCACACGCTGTAGGGATTCTTTAAAAAGAGGATTTTTAAGTCTAGTCTTCCAGCTGTGGGAGACCACCACCTGTATCTCACTATCACCCAGTTGTTCTTTAAAAGCCCATACCAAATAGCCTTGCTTACACCTTACAGGTCACAAATATATTGGTACAAATCTATCTATGTAACAAAGCTGGTTTTCAATAAAACCCAAATTGTCTCCAAATATTTAATCTTTTGTCTCCCTTATTAGATTATATTCAAGATTATCAGCAGGCATCAAATCGTACTGTCATGATGCCATCTCTTTCAGGTTCCATCCCATGTCTGTTCTGTGGCCCATATTTTATTGTTTGATCTATTTAGGTTTTGGTTCCTGCTTGTACTTTACGTCTTTTGGAACTACTACTGTGAGATATCCCTGTCTCACATTCTCTAGTGCAGGATAATTTTCTGAAGAGTCACTTCTGGACCTACACAGTACTTGTGCTAAACTTTCTTATTCTCCACTCTTCCACCACACTCGGCCAGTTTATGGACTTCACTTCTTAGCCATAATCTTAAGCATTTAATCATATTCAAACTAATTAGGCACCTTATCTTCACCATCACAATTATCGCATTCATCCATTCATCCCCCTGGAATATATGTCACCAAAGTATCCAGTATTATTGAGTAATTGTTTGTAAGTTTAACAGATCTATGATAGATGTTCTCTGCACCATGGTCATATATATATTACCACTATTCAATATTGACCTATAATAATCTATTCATCGGATCTTCATGACAAAACACATGAGCATTCGAGATACAAATGCTTCACATCTTTCTGTCAGTTGCTGAGTGACCAAAATACAGATAGTGGGTGTATCCTGATGAAGAGCTTATCCTCGAAAAATTGATTCTCCTGCTCCTCGGATGCTGTCTGACCAGCTGTGCTTTTCCAGCACTGCACATTTTGACTATTAACCCAGAGACCTAAGTAATGTTCTGGGGACTGAGGATCAAATCTTACCATGGCGGATGGTGGAATTTGAGTTTAATAAAATTCTGGAAAAGAGTCTAATGATGATCATTAATGTATTATCAATTGTTGCAAAAACACATTTGCTTCACTAATGTCCTTTCAGGAAGGAAATGTCATCCTTACCTTGTCTGGCCTACATGTGACTCTCGATCTCCAACAACGTGGTTGACTCTTAGCTGCCTTATGGCTAAGAAATGCTGGTCTAGCCAGCAATGCTGTCATCCATGAATGAATTAAATTTTAAAAAGCCTACCAGATCAGATTTCATTCTGGGATCTGACTTATCTTGGAATAATATCAGGTGGGATCATTTAAAGTAAACACGATCATTTAAATATGCATCATAGATTGTGAAAAAAATGATAAAGTTAACAAACATGTTGCTGAAATGTGATAGTGACAATAAAAGCAGTAATTTATCCAAAGCCTATATTTGGAGAATCAGGCAAAAAGATGGAATTTCAGATATGTATGAATTGAAGAGAGGAATATAATAAGGCTGTGTACTCAATATTTATACAGAGCAAATAGCAAAAATGATGAGATGTACTTCTCGTGGTAAAAATTGCAGGCACAAATATAACAAATGTGTAGTATGCTGTACACACAATTCTACTTGTGGAATCAGAAAAGGTCCATTGTAATATCAAAGGTGACGTATAGTTTAGAAGTTGAGTTTGGATATGGTAAGAATATTGAGAACACAAACAAACGGAGTTAGAAGGAATGCATTAGAAGAAACTAGAGTGAAGATTGAAGTGTGTGTTGTCACACAAACAAGTAGACAGATTTGTCTTTTCAGGGCAAATGTCATCAGAAGATGGTGTAATTGAATCTAGAGTCATAAAGTCAATAGCATGGAGACAGACCCTTCAGCCTAAGTAGTTCCATGCTGACCAAAATATCCATCCATGGTAAGCCCCATTTCCCTGCATTTGACCTATATCCTTCTAAACATTTTCTATCCACATATTGGCAAATGCCTTTTCAATGTTGTTAATGTACCCACCTCAACTTCCACTGGTAGCTCATTCCATATGCACATCTCTTTGTAAATGCACTCAGGTCCCCGTTTATTCTGTCCCCTCTCACCTTAATCTGATGCTCTCTAGTCCTCGATTCCCCAACCCTGGGAAAAGACTGAGTGCATTCACCCTATCCATGACTCTCATGATCACTTCTATAAGATCCCCCCTTAGTCTCCTATGCTGTAAAGAAAAAAGTCCTAGACTTGTCCAACCTCTCCCTATAACTCAAACCCTTGAGTCCTGGCAACATTCTTGTAAATTTCTTCTGCACTCTTTCCAGTGTAATAACATTCTTCCTACAGAAAGGTGACCAAAACTGAACATAATATTCCAACTGCAGTCTTGCCAACATCCTGTACAACTGCAAGATAACTTGCCAACTTCTATACTCAATGCCCTGACTAATGAAGACCAGCATGCCAAAAGCCTTCTTCACTGCCCTGTCGACCTATGTGTCCACTTTCAGAAACCATTCACCTGAACTCCAAGATCCCTGTGTCCCACTGAGGCCCTATCATTCACTCCTTAAGGCCCTTTCACTCCTACCTTGATTTGCCTTTGCAAAATACAACACCTCAGACTTATCTATATTAAACTCCATTTGCCATTTCTTGGCTGCCTTCCCCAGCTGATCAAGGTCCTGCTGCAATTTCTGATAACTTGCTAACTTCACGATACCGTCTATTTTAGTGTCATCCGCAAACTTATGAATCATGTCTTGGATATTCTCATCCAAATCTGTGATATAGATAACAAACAATAATGAGCCTAGCATCGACCTCTGAGTAACTTCATTAGTCAAGGGCCTCCAGACGGACAAGTGATCTTCCACTATTACCCTCCGCTTCCTACCATCAAGCCAATTGTGTATCCAATTTATCAGCTCTCCCTGGATTCCATGTGATCAACCTTCCAGAACAGCCTAACAGCCTTTCATTTTGGAAGGTCGAATTTAAAAGCTGATTAAGGATAGGATTCTTGGCATTGTGGAGGAACAGAGGGATCTTGGTGTGCAGGTACATAGATCCCTTACAATGGCCACCCAAGTGGACAGGGTTGTTAAGAAAACATATGGTGTTTTGGCTTTCGTTAACAGGGGGATTGAGTTTAAGAGTTGTGAGATCTTGTTGCAGCTCTCTAAAACTTTGGTTAGACCACACTTGGAATACTGCGTCCAGTTCTGGTCGCTCTATTATAAGAAAGATGTGGATGCTTTGGAGAGGGTTCAGAGGAGGTTTACCAGGATGTTGCCTGGACTGGAGGGCTTATCTTATGAGGAGAGGTTGACTGAGCTCGGACTTTTTTCATTGGAGAAAAGGAGGAGAAGAGGGGACCTAATTGAGGTATACAAGATAATGAGAGGCATAGATAGAGTCAATAGCCAGAGACTATTTCCCAGGGCAGAAATGACTAACATGAGGGGTCATAGTTTTAAGCTGGTTGGAGGAAAGTATAGAGGGAATGTCAGAGGTGGGTTCTTTACACAGAGAGTTGTGAGAGCATGGAATGTGTTGCCAGCAGCAGTTGTGGAAGCGAGGTCACTGGGGACATTTAAGAGACTGCTGGACATGCATATGGTCACAGAAATTTGAGGGTGCATACATGAGGATCAGTGGTCAGCACAACATCGTGGGCTGAAGGGCCTGTTCTGTGCTGTACTGTTCTATGTTCTATGTTCTATCCATGTGGAACCTTATCAAAGTCCTTACTGAAATCCACATAGCCCCTGTCTACTGCCCTGCCCCTCATCAACCTTCCTGGTCACTTCATCAAAGAACTCTAACAAATTTGTGAGGTATGATCTCCAACGCACAAAGCCATACTGGCTATTCCTAATCAAACCCTGTTTTTCCAAATGCATGTATATCTTATCTCTCAGAATATTCTCAGATGTTAGGCTTACTGGTCTACAGTTCCCACATTTTTCTTTGCAGCCCTCCATGCATAAGGGCACAACATTTGTCATCCTCCAGTCTTCCGGGACCTCACCTGTGACCTAATAATGATACAAAAATATCAGCCAGGGCCCCCTAGCATCTTGCAGTGTTCTTGGATATATCTGGTCAGGACCAGGAGATTTATCCACCTTCATACATTCTACTACATCCAACATCTCCTCTACTGTGATATGGATTGTCCCTAAGATATGACCACTAGCTTCCCCAAGTTCCAAAGTCTTCATGTCTTTCTCCACAGTAAACACAAAGGAGAAATATTCATTGAGGACCTCACCCATCTCCTCTGGTTCTACTTTGGTCCTTCAGAGGTTCTAATTTTTCTCTAGTTATTCCTTTTCCTTTAATATACTTAAAGAACCTCTTTGGATTTACCCTAATCTTCTCAGCCAAGGCTTCCTTCTGCCCCCTTTTCTCCCTCCTGATTTCCTTCTTCAGTAAACTCTCATATGCCCTCTATCCCTCCAGGGAATCCCTTGACCCCAGTTGCCCATACCTGAACCTTACTTTCTTCTTTTGTATAGCCAAAGCCTCGATATCACTTGTCATCCAGGGTTCCCTATTCCTGTCAATCTTGCCCTTCACTCTCACATGAACATATAGACCTTGAACTCTAGCTATCTCACTCACAAATGTCTCCCACTCATCGAGGTCCCTTTGCCTTCAAACAAATTATTCTAATCAACCCCTGCAAGTTCCTATCTAATACCATCAAAATTTGCCATGTTCCAATTTAGAACTTGAACCTATGGACCAATTATGTCCCTCTCCATAACTATTTTAAAATTAGTAGAACTATGGTCCCTGGTGCCAAAGTGCTTCACCACGATCACCTCAGTCACATGTCCTGCCCTATTTCCAAAGAGTAGGTTGAGTTTTGCCTCTTCCTGAGTAGGATCCTCTATATATTGCATGAGGAAACTTTCCTGAATACATTTTCCTGAACCATGGTGGCAAACTTTTATCAAATAATGTAGATTTTGGGTTTCAATCAGGTCATCCATGATCTTAATCAAAGATTGATTGAGTTATTGATGTCACATACACCGAGATACAATGAAAGGTGTTGTTTTGTGTCTATACAGACCGATCATATCGAACTAAGTACATTAGGGTAGCAGAACAGACTGCAGGATACAATGTTTTAGCCACAGAGAAAGTGCAGAGAGAGAGAGAGGTCAGAATTAACATTTGAGAGGTCCATTCGAAAGTCTGATAACAGAGGGGAAGGTGTTGTTGAATCTACATATATTGTACGAATATTCAAGCTTTCATATCTTCTGCCCAGTGGAAGAGGGTGGAAGAAAGTACCACTGGGGTGGGAGGGATCTTTGATTGTGATGGTTGATTTCCTGAGGCAGTGGGGAGATAGATGGAACCAATGGCAGGAAGCTGGCTTGCACAATGAATTGGGCTATGTTCATAACTCTCTGTAGTTTCTTGTGGTCTTGGGAAGAGCAGTTATCTTACCAAGCAGTGATGCAACTAGATAAGGTGATTTCTTTGGTGCACCTATGAAAACTGGTACGATTCCTTGCGGACATGCTGAATTTCCTTAGCCTTCTTCAGAAGAAACGTCGGTGTTGTGCTTTCTTGACTCTTGGGGCAACGTGGGTGGACCAGGACAGATTGTTGGTGATCATCGTTCCAAGAAAGTTGGTGCTGTCAACCATCTTTCTTCAGTGCCATTGATACAGACAGGGGTTTGCCCTTTACTCTGCTCCCTGAAGTCAATGACCAACTCTTCCATTTTGCTGAAGTTGTGGGAGAGATTGTTGTCTTTATACCATGCTGCTCAGCACCTAACTCTTTTCAGTATTCTGTCTCATCATTGTTTGAGATCCGACTTACAACAATGGTGTCGTCAACCATACGTTCTGAGTTCAGGTGTCATTCCAGAAACTGATGGTCAAGGAAGGTGAGTTTACAATGCAGCCAGTTAAGTTGAATATTAAATTACAAATCTTTCCAATAGGTAGGTAGATTCCTGGTCAGCAAATAAAAGAAATTGGAACCTCTAATGTCACTCTCTATAGCTTCAGGTTACACAATATATGCAAAAATATATGTTGCCATAGAAATGCAGAGTCATACAGTACAGAAGAGGCACTTCAGTCCATTGATCTAGAGGCATAGTAATAAGATCATTGAGCGAGAATTATAGGTTAATGTTATTGCTAAGATAAATTGAGAAGTATTACTGGAAAGTATGACAGTGGATAGCCTTGTGGCGACGACGGCTAGTAATACTATCACTGGCCTGTTAATCCAGAGACCCAGGTAATTAGAACTCAGGAATTAAGAGTTTAATGATATCCATGAATTCATTGTCGATTGTCGGAAAAACTCACCTGCTTCACTATGCCCTTTAGGGAAGGAAACTGTCATCCTTACCTGGTCTGGCCTACATGTGACTCCAGACCCACAGCACTGTGGTTGACTCTTAAATGTCCTCTGGGCAATTAGGGATTGGCAAGTCAGTGATGCCCTCATCCCATGAATTAATAAAGATGAAAATAAAGAGATAATAGCCAATATTTAAAGAGTGCATGGTGGAATTGCAATAATTGTTCATTTCTGTCCGGCACAAAAATAAAATGGGAAAGGTAGCCTGGTCTTGGCTTTCAAGGGAAATTAATAGCATTAGATCCAAGGTGGCCAAAAAGAGCAGCAGACCTGAGGTTTGGGGGTAGTATAGATTTCATCAAAGGGGGGCAAAGGTATTGATTAAAAAGGAAAAGAACGAGAGGTAACCTGCAGGGAACATAAAAACTGATTGTAAAACTTTCAATAGAGATGTAAAGGAAGAAAGGATTAGTGAAGACAAATGTAGGCCCTTAAAACCAGAAACTGGGGATGTTATAATGGGGAACAAAGTGTTGGCAGACCAATTAAGTACAAAGCAGGACATAAATACCATCTCAAAAATGTTAGGAAATACCTGGTCTAATAAGAGAAAGGAACTGTATTCATAGGGAAATGGCATTGATGAAACTGAAGGGATTAAACGCTAACACAGCTTCAAGCCTAATAATCTACATCCCAGAAGGACCTAGGGACTAGAAATAACGGATGCATTGGTGTCATCTTTCAAGATTCTATACAGTTTTGAACAGTTCCTATGGATTGGAAGTAGATAAAGTAACCCTGCTATTCAAAAAAATGAGGTTGAGAGGAAACAAGGAATTCTAGACCAGTTAGCCTGACATCAGTAATAGGGAAAATGCTCGAGTCCATTATAAAATACTTAAATTAGCAAAGCATTAGAAATCAGTGACAGTATTAGGCAGAGTCAGCATGGTTTTATGAGTGGGGAATCATGCTTGGTAAAACTACTGGAATTTTTGAAGGGTGAGGCTAGTAGAGTTGATGAGGGGGAACTGGTAGATGTGCTTTATTTGGACTTTTGGAAAGAGTTCAATAAGGTCCCACATAAGGCATTAACATGTAAAAGTAAAGCACATGAGAGTGGGGTTAGTATACTCACATAGATAGCAAATTGACTGGTATGCAGGAAACAAACAGTAATAAATAATGGGTCATCCTCTGAGTGGGGCTTTGTAGGAATCAGTGTTTAGACCCCAGCTATCCATAATAATTATTATTAATTTAGATGTCAGAACAAAATGTAATATCTCCAAGTTTGAAGATGACACAAAGGGAGGGTGAATTGTGAGGAAGATGCAGAGGTGCTTCAGTGTTGGACAAGTTGAGTAAATAGACAACTGAAATATGATGTGGATAATATGGAGTTAACCACTTTGACAACAAAAACAGCAAGGCCGATTATTATCTGAATGGCAACAAATTGGGAAAAGAGGGATGTAAGCATGCAAGTGGAGCAGATAGCGAAAAAAGCAATATCTGGGCCTTCACAGCAAGATGCTTTAAACTCAGAGCAAGGTAAACCAAAAAGGATATTCTCAATGATTTGGGGAGACTGAAACAGGAGTCACAATATAGGATACAGGGTAAGCCATTTAGGGCTGAGATAAAGGAGACATTTTTTCACCCAGAGAATGGTGAGCCTGTTGAGTTTTCTGGCACAGAAAGTAGTAGAGGCCAAAACATTGAAAGTTTTCAAGAAGGAGTTAGGCATTGTCCTTAGGGATAAAGGGTATCAAACGGTACGGGGTGAAAACAGAAATAGGGCAATTGAATTGCTCTATTCCTGATGAAGGGCTTTTGCCTGAAACGTCGATTTTCCTGCTCCTCGGATGCTGCCTGGCCTGCTGTGCTTTTCCAGCACCACTCTGATCTAAACTCCAGCATCTGCAGTCCTCATTTTTGCCTAATTGAGTTAAATAATCAACTATGATCACATTGAATGGCAGAGATGGCTTGAAAGAGTTAATGGCCTATAACACTTGCTATTTTCTATGTTTCATTGAAATTCCTTTCCAAGCCATGCTCTATTGGATTCCTCCCTTACATATATTGGCCCTTCAGTCCATGGAGACAAACAAAAAAACTACTCCAAATCATAACTCTAAATCTAGGCATGCTGAAGAAGGGTCACTGGACTCAAAACTTTGACTCTGCATAGATCCTGTGGATCAGAGTTTCGCCAGCAATTTCTGTTTTGGTTCTAAGTCGACATTGAACTCACCTTCCAGCACTTGGCCAACAGCCTTGAATGTTATCACATTTCGGATGCTTATCCACACACCTTTTAACGGTTGTGAGGTTTCCAACTTCCCAGTCAGTGCATTCCAGCTTCCCACCACTATCTGAGTGAAAACAATTCTCTGCAACCCTCCTGCCTGTCACTTCAAACTTATATCTCCTCACTGTTGGCCCTTCAACTAAGGGGACAGCTGCTTCCTATTCCAATCTATACCCCTTAAAATCATATATCACCCCTCAACCTTGGCTGCACTAAAGAAAACAACCCAAGCATATCTAGCCTCTCTTCATAGTTAAATGCTCCAATTCAGGCAACATCCCTCTGTATCTCCTCTGCAGCCTGTCCAGTGCAATCACATCTTATCTACGTGTGGCAACCAGAACGAAACACTGTAATCCCACTGTGGCCTAACCAAAGTTTTGTACACTCCAGCATAACCTCTCTACTCTTACACTCTATGCCACAACTGATAAAGAGTATCAAACGGTACAGGGTGAGAGCAGAAAAGCCTTCTTAATCACGCTATTAATCCGTGCTACCATCTTCAGGGATCTATGGACCAGCATTCCAAGATCCCTCTGTTTGTCTGGGCTTCCCAGTATTCTGTTACTTATTGTGTCCCTTGTCTTTTTACTACTTCCATACAGCATCACATCACACTTTTAAGGGTTAAATTCACCTGCTACTGATCTACCCATCTGACCTATCTGGGTCTGTCTCCCCTTAACATAACCCCTTCAACCTAACTATTAACCACCTGGCCAATCTTCGTGTCATCTGCAAAACTTCTTATCACCTCTCCCCCCACGTTCTTTTTTATCTTGTTTATCTACTGCCTGCAGCTGACAGACAGCTGATGTCATATGCCGCTTATACAAGTGTGCGGGCTGATTTTTTGCATTATGGACAATCACTCAGTTGGTGAATAACTAGGAGTCAACTTTTGGTTTGTTGTGATGATGCAATACTGTATATACTACAAGTGAATGGGTAATTACATGAGCGTGGAGAAACTCTAGCAGTGGCTGTGGAGACAAAGCAGATTTAAAGTTTTGAATCCATTGATCCCTCTTCCGGACTGATAGTAGGTAAGAAAAAATGGTGTATGGGTTGAAGACAAGAAGTTGGGTGGGAAAAGGAGTGGCCAGGTTGATGGCGATGGAGACTGGCGAGAAAGAATGACAGGCAGACAAAGAAATTAATAATAGTTTGTCGGGGAGTAAGAAAAGCTGGTAATAGGGACCATAAGTGGTCGTAAATGGGTTGACTGTGTTGAAAGCAGCATATGTCATGACAGGCCTAAAATGTGGGGTGGGTAAAAGGAGATGTTTAGATTCTAAAATGATTGAATTCAACATTGAGGCTTGAAGGCTGCATGGTCCCCAAGTGGAAGATTGAGATGCTGTTCTACCACCTTGCACTGACCTTCACTGAAGCATTGTATCAGGCCTGAGACTGAAATATTGACCAGGGAAAACACTGGTGTGTTGAAGTGGCGGGAAACTGAAAACTCAGTATAACTTTTGTAGACAGAAAATAGGTATACTGCAAAGTGATTGCCCATCCTACATTCATCCGCTCAGTCTAGAGGACACCAAATTGTGAGCGATGAATGCAGTAGAGTAAACTGAGTGAAGTTCAAGTAATAAATTACTGCTTTGCCTGGAAGGTATTTCTGGGGCTGTGGATAGTGAGGAGGGAGGAAGTAAACAGGTAAGTGATACACCTTCTGCAATTGCATGGAAAGTGCCCTGGGGGTGGGGGAAATTGTTGGGAATGGTGGAGGAGTGGACTAGGGTATCCAGAGGGAGCAGTTCCTGCAAAGTCCTGTCAAGGAAGGGGAGGGGAATAGAGGCAAATATGTCTGCTGATGGCATTCTGATGGAGGTGTTGAAAATTCCAATTTAATATGCTTTGGATGCGGATGCTGCAAGGATCAGAAGTGAGGTCCTGAGGACTCTATTGGTGTTGTAGGAGGGAAGAGAAAGGGTGAGGGCAGAAGAGCAGGAGTGGGATTGAACACGGCTATGACCCCTGTCAACCACCGTGCCAGGGGGTTCTCCGTTGAGAAAAGGATGGACATTTCTGAGGCCCCCATTTAGCAGGTTGCATCATTAGATGCGACGGAGATGGGGGATCTGGGAGAAAGGAATAGGGTCTTTACAGGAAGTAGTGTGCGAGGATATATAATCCAAATTAACTGTGGGAGTCAGTAGATATTGGTAGCCATACTATCCCCAGAAATGGAAACAGAGATGACAAGGAAGGAAAGGGAAGTGTTAGAGATGGACAAGGTGAAGCTGACAGCAAATAGGAAATTGAAAGCAAAATTGATAACATTCTCAGTTCCTGATGAGAGAGGAAAGCAGCACCAATGATCTAATTGATCACTGAGAGGAGAAAGAGTTATGGGGAGACTCCCAAATAGGATTGTAGCAAGCAATGTTCCATATATCCCATAAAGAGACAGGCATAACTGGCCCATTCAAGGACAGAATAGGGACTGCAGATGCTGGAGATCAAAGTTGAGAGTTGGTGTTGGAAAAACACAGCAGGTCAGGCAGCATCTGAGGAGCAGGAGAATCAACGTTTCAGGCATAAGCCCTTCATCTGGAAGGGCCTATGCCCATCAATTCATGAAAGCTTGACAAAGCTTCTGGAATTTTTTGAGGAGGTGACCAGTAGAGTAGACAAGGATGAATCAGTGCATGTTATGTATCTGGACTTTTAGAAGGCCTTTGACCAGGTTCCACACAAGAGATTAGTAAGGAAAATTAAAGCTCATGTTAATGGAGGTAATGCATTGATATGGATAGAGAACTGGAAAGAACAGACATTCCCACTGGGAGGGGTGGTACGGGGGGGAGGTAGGAGGGGAAAGAGGATAATAGAGAATGTAACAAGCAAAACTGAAAGAAAGGGAAGGAATGAGTTCACAATTTGATAGTGTTGAACTCAATATTGAACCCAGAAAATTGTAAACTGTTTAGTTTGAAGCTGAGATGTTGCTCCTCCAGTTTGCACTGTGATTCGCTGGAACATTGCAGAATGTTGAGGACAGACAAGTGGGCATGCAGGCAGGACACTGTGCTGAAATGACCAGCTAGGGAAGGCCTGGGTTATGCTTGCGTATAGACTGGAGGTGTTCTGCAAAGTGGTCACCCAGTCTGCATTTGGTTTTTCCAATGTAGAGTAGGCCACACTGAGTGTTGCGAATGCAATACACAAGATTGGAGAAGGTACAGGTGAAATGCTGCCTCACCTAGAAAGACAGTTTAGGTCTTTGAATAGTGTGTAGGGAGGAGGCAAAGGGGCAGGTGTTAATAGCCATATTAATGCACTCACAGCTGTATATGGGTCTGAAAGGATTATTGCTGATTGAGTTCCACCGGTGCCATCTGGAATGTTACAACCGCTTAGGATTTTGAAGGAGTTATACCTAATAACAGGTCCACCTGCCAGCCTGTATTTTACTGTAACTCATAAATAGTTCTGAAATGCAACAAACTAGATCTTACCAACTATAACAGGGTCTTCTAGTTTGACCCAGGTGTGTCTTGTGAGGAGAGAGTGATTTGACTGAGTCTGTAATCACAACAGGGAATCTAATTGTAATGTATCACACTATAACAGGACTGGACAGACTAGAAGCAGGGAGGGTGTTTCAGGAGTCTAGACCCAGGGGTCACAGTCCCAGAATATGGAGCCACTCATTAAGGATTGAGATGAGGAAACATTTCTTCTGTCTGTGAGTGGTCAACCTGTGAATTCTGTAGCAGAGAAGGTTGTGAAGGCTGGGATACTGAGTACATGCGAAAGAGACGAATACATTTTTAAATATTAAAGACATAATTAAAGGATGGACAGAAAATGGTAATATGAGATAGTGAATAAGCCATGAACATTGTGAGTGGAAGAGAGGGAGAGCTGAAGAACCCATTCCTGCTCCAAGTATCTACGTTTGTATGATCAGACTATCTCACAGAGTGGCACACGATCCTAGACAAACACAAAGAAGAGTGGCAGCAACCAGGGCAGTGCAGATGAGGTGCATAGGATCATAGAGTAGGGAAATGGGTCTGGATGGGTTACTCTTGGAAGGTTGGTGTTGACTTGTTGGGCTCAAGGGCTTGTTTCCACATTGTAGAGGTTCTATTCAAAAAACCTTCAAACTTGATAGTAGTGGTGAACTTTAACTTATGACATGGTGATCAGCAATGAATATTTGAAGAACAAATCAAACCTAGAGAAGAAAATCTTGTGGAAATATAACATTGTAGAATGTTCCAAAGATATTAAACAGCACTTTAGACGATAAGATGCCAGAGAAGAAGTAGGCCATTTGAGCCATCATGTCTGCTACACCACTCAGTGAACCCGTGGCTGATCTGATAATCCATACTGCCACTTTCCTGCCTTTTCCCCATTACTTTTGAGCCCCTAAGTGATTAAAAATTCAGTCTTTCTAAGCCTTGGATACACTTAATAACACAACTTGATAGCCCTCTGGAGTAAGAAATTCCACAGATTCATCTCTCTGTCTTTGTCTTAAATGGGTGACTCCTTACTCTCAGGTTATGCCAACTGGTTCTAGAACTTCCTACAAGAGAAGACAATCTCTCAACATCCACCCTGTTAAGGGATGTGCTCAAATATGAAAATTTGCAACTCCAGGATAGAGGTGCAATCAGCATCGTAAGATGACATATTGGAATGGTCCCAAATCCTGGTTCAACTGATGAGCAATAACGTGTCAGAAAGTGCCTGAGTAAAAGTGAAAAGTTTCCAATAGGCAAGGGGAAACTTTAAACACTGCAGTAATCCAAGTTTCAACAGTATGACTTTAAAAAACAGCTTACAGATCTGGCATTGCCACCACAATGCATAGAGAGTATGAGGCTATAGGAAACAGAAGGATGAAAGAGAACTTGTTTTTGTTCATTCAGATTTGGATATCACTGACTAGGCCAGCATTTACTGTCCATCTCCAACTGCATTGAAAAAGATGGCACTGAGCTGCCATCTTGGACCGTTGTAGTCCTTGAGATATATAAAATTATGCGGGTCATGGATTGGGTGAATACTCAAGGTATTTTTCCCAGGACAGGGGAGTCTAAAACTAGAGGCAATAGATGTAAGGAGGATGGGGAAAAGTTTTAAAGGAATCTGAGGGGCAACCTTTTCACACAGAGTGTATAGAATGAGCTGCCAAAGGAGGTAGTGGAGGCAGTTACAATTGCAACATTTAAAAGGCACCTGGATAGGGACATGAAGAGAAAGAATTTGAAGTGCTGTTGGCCAAATGCTGGCAAACGAGACTAGGTCAGTTTAGGGTATCTGGCCAGCACGGAAGAGTTGAACTAAAGGGTCTGTTTCTGTGCTGTATAACTCAATGACTGTGACTGTATGTGTGGGTACTCCTACACTGCTACTAGGAAGGGAGTTCCAAGAATTTTATAATAAGTAATATATATTTTATACTGGTCAATGAAATGGGAACATGTGACTACACTGGTTTGATTGAAATGCTTTCCATTATTCTTCACACTGAAAACTATTCAGTATCCAAGAATCAGCAAGATTTATGAGAAAATATAATGAAAAGCCAGACAACACCTGAAGCTGGCAAATCTCAAACTGAAGTAAATCAGATTGCAACATGCCTTATTGAACAAATAGTAATGATAGATGCAAGACTGACACCAGATATTGTGGTACCTCAGAGGAACCAGGTTGATGCAGAAAATCTGGCCTCATTAGCTTCTAAACAAGAATTCCCAACAGCAATAATGAGAATACATAGAGTCATGGATAGAGACATAGAGTCCAACAGCTTGTAGGCTACCCTTCAGTCCAAACTGGTCCATGCCAACCAAGATGTCTATCCATTCTAACCCCATTTGCATTGGCTCAAATCCTTCTGAACCTTTCCTATCGATGTTTTTGCCCAAATGTCATTTAAATGTTGTTAATGTTGTTAACCATTTCCATTGACAGCTCATTCCATATGCATATCGCTCTCTGTGTAAAAAAGTTGCCCCTTTTATTCTTTCCCCTCTAAACTTAATCTGCACATGCGCATAGGGTGGATGCTAGGAAATTGTTTCTATTAGGCAAGGAGATTAGGACCCGTGGACACAGCCTTAGAATTAGAGGGGGTAAATTCATAACAGAAATGCGGAGACATTTCTTCAGCCAGAGAGTGGTGGGCCTGTGAAATTCGTTGCCGCAGAGTGCAGTGGAGGCTGGGATGCTAAATGTCTTCAAGGCAGAGATTAATAAATTCTTGATGTCGCAAGGAATTAAGGGCTACAGGGAGAATGCGGGTAAGTGGAGTTGAAATGCCCATCAGCCATGATTGAATGGCGGAGTGGATTCGATGGGCCAAATGGCCTTACTTCCGCTCCTATGTCATATGGTCTTATGGTTTTAATCTGATGCCCTGTAGTTCTCGATTCCCCAACTCTTGGGGAAACAAGACTGAGTGCATTCACCCTAACCATGCCTCTCATGATCTGATACACTTCTATAATGTCCCCCCCAAGTTACCTACAGTCTTAAGAAAACAGTCCGAGCTTGTCCAACGTCTCCCTATAACTCAGAGCCTTGAGTTCTGGCAACATCCTTGTAAATTTCTTCTGCACTCTTTCCAATTTACTAAGATCCTTCCTATAGCAAGGTGACCAAAATTAAATACAATACTCCCAGTGACATTCTGCACAACTGCAACAATACTTCATAACTTCAACACTAGTGCTATGACTGATGAAGGCCAGTGTGCCAAAAGCCTTCTTCACTGCCCTGTCTACCTGTGGCTCCACTTTCAAAGAACCATGCACCTGATCTCCAAAGTCCCTCTATTTCACTCCACTCCCTAAGTCCCTACTATGAATCTCCTACCTTGATTTGACTTTCCAAAATGCAACATCCGACCAATCTACATTAAACTCCATTCGCCATTTCTCATTCCACTACCTCAGCTGATCAAGATTCTGCTGTAATTTCTGATAACCTTTCTCACTGTCCATGACATCACCTATTTTAGTGTCACCTGAAAATTTACTCAGCATGCCTTATACAATCTCATCCAAATAAGTGATATCAGTAACAAACAGCATTGACCCCATCTTCAAACAGAGAATGGAGAAAGTGAAAACATGAGTTTCCCTGGTAAATTAGTTGCTGAGGACAAAGGAGAGATTTCAAACTGCTCAACATGTTAAAGAAACATTTTATAGAAGGCATGAATACGAAAGGCTAACCAATGCCAAACAATTCAGGATATTGCAAAGAAAAACATTTTTGCTTCAGTAGCGATATGTCCTCCACACAATAAATCCAAGAGTTTAAAATGTTTCCAGATCAAAGACAAGCACAGATCTAGACCATCAGGAAGGGAATCAACTACCTTCAATCCAATAACTATCTTCTTCCAAGTCTAAAGAGTAAACATTTGGGGAGAGTAGTGCAACAATCAGATCAACTGAATTTATAAAGTCAAAAATGTTGGGGGGGGGGGAAAAGGGATGTGGTAGCAATAATTGTAATTATGTATGCAAATGAATAATGAGAACCAAGTTTGGATGAAAGAGAAATGTTATATATGGGTCTGAAAGAGTTAAAACTGATTGCACGTCACAAGCAAAGCTTAGTGCATTGAAAAAAGTTTGGAGCTGTGGGTAGAGTAACTTGGGAATTTGAAAGCATTCCAATGAACATCAGGTCCAGTTAGCAGTCTCTGTAAGAATGTATACCATGCCTTTTTAACCTGTAAATAGTTGCTGAATGCTGTTTCATACATCTTGTTACCTACAAGAGACTCTTCTGGTTAGACCAGAAAATAGCTTTTCTCTAACACGTCAGACCGCACAGGATCTGTACGTTTAGAAGATGATGGAGGCAGCAACTTTCAATATAAAAGCAGCTACAATGCTCATTAATATAGCTTCTGATGTGGGCTATGTTGGACACAATTACATGTTATGCAGTTCCCATTTTATATTATTTTTAAAATTCACTCATGGGACACAGATGTTGCTGGCTGACCAGCATTTATTGCCATTCCAAGCTGTCCTGGACAAGACAGTGATATGCTCCATCTGAAAGTTGGCCCACAAGGCCCTTAGAGAGAGAAATGAAAGATTTTGACCCACATACAGTGAAGAAATAGTGATATATTTCCAAATCAGGATGGTGACTCATCTTCGTGTCATCCGCAAAATTTAACACATTACCTATGGTCCCCAACTCCAAATCATCTATGTAAATTGTGAATAACTGTGGTTCTAAAACTGATCCCTGAGGCACACCACTAGTGACTGACTGCTAACCAGAAAAACATTCATTTAACCCCATTCTTTGCTTCCTGTTAGTTAACCAATCCTCTATCCATGCTAATACATTGCACATAATGCCTTGAATATTTCTCTTATGCAGCAGCCTTTTGTATGGCACCTTGTCAAATACCTTTTGGAAATCTAGTTACACCATATCGACTTGGTCCCCATTGTTTATCTTGCTCATAATGTCTTCCTAGAATTCTACTAGATTAGTTAAGCATGAGTTTCCTCTCAGGAATCCATGCTGCATTTGCCCAATGGGACATCTCTATCTAGATGCCTTACTACTTCTTTGTTGATCATCAACTTGAGCATTTCCCCCACTACAGAAGTTAAGCTATAATTCCCATCTTTTGTCTACCTCCTTTTTTTCAAACAGTGGCATTGCATTTGCTGTTTTCCAATCTGCTGGAACTGCCTCAGATCCAGTGAATTTTGAAAAATTAGCGTAAGTGCATTTGTTATTTCTCCCACCATCTCTTTTAGTACCTTGGGATGCATTCCATCTGGGACAGGAGACTTGTCTACCCTTAGCTCAATGCTACCATTTTTTGTGATAATGATTTGTTTCCTGGTGCTCACCTACCTTTGTCTCTTTCTCAATTACTGGCCATGGTCTTTGTGTTCTCTGATGTCAAGACCAACGCAAGGTACCGGTTCAATGCCTCGGCCATTTCCTCATATTCTGTTACTAAATCCCCCTTCTCATCCTCTAAAAGGACTAGTGCTTACTTTAGCCTTTCTTGTTTGTTATTTATAGAAACTTTATAGAAACTGTTGCTGTCTCAATATTCTGTGCAAGTTTATTCTCATAGTCTTTATAGCTTTTTTTGTGGCTTTCTGTTGACATTTAAAGTTTTCCCAATCTTCTAGTGTCTGGCTGATCTTGGCCACTTTGTAAGCCTTCTCTTTCACTTTGATAACCTCTTTTATTTCCTTAGACACCCATGGCAGATTACCCCTTTTCCCACAGTCCTTCCTTTTCACTGGTATATACTTTGATGAGCATTGTGAAAAATTGTTTTGGAAGTTCTCCACTATTCGTCAACTGTCCCACAATAAAGTCTTTGCTTCTATTCTACTTTAGCCAACTCTTACCTCATCCTATTGTAGCCTCCTTTGTTTAAGCACAGGATCCTGGTATTGAATTATGCCTTCTCAATTTCCATCTGTATTCTAAATGCAACCATACTGTGATTGCTCCTTCCAAGAGGATCTCGAACTATGGGATCATTAATTATTCCTGTTTCATTACATAGGACCAGATCTAGGACAGCTTGTTCCCTCATCAGTTCTATTACATATTATGCAGGTTATTTGGAAGATCTTCCAAGTAAACCCACCTCCCTGATTCTTCATTGCAGCTCTTCATTCTTCTGGTGTTTATAATGATAGATATCATTCCTTTTGAATGTTACTTTGAATCTGCTTGCTCACATTTTCAGACAGTGTGTTCCAGATTATTAAAACTTGTCAGGTTAAAAAATAAGAAACCATTTCTATCAGGTTTTTTTTGGTCAATTGCACAAATTTAATGACATTACCTGCCTCCACTTTCTCATCAGAATGAGAGGTTTGCTGATTACAAAATTGGTAGAATTCCAGCATCAAGCTACTACTAGAACACAGCACATAGAACAAGAACATTACAGCGCAGTACAGGCCCTTCAGGTCTCAATGTTGCACCGGCCTTTGAGATTAATCTGATGTCCATCTAACCTACACCATTCCATAATTATCCATATGCATGTCCAATGCCCATTTAAATGGCCTTAATGTCGGTGAGTCTACTACTGTTGTAGGCAGACCGTTCCATGCCCCTATGATTCTCTGAGTAAAGAAACTACATCTGTCTTAAATGTATCACCCCTCAATTTAAAGCTATACCCCCTTGTGTTAGCCTTCAAATGTGTAAAAAAAGAGTCTCACTGTCCACCCTATCTAGCCCTCTGATTATCTTATATGTCTTGATTAAGGCACCTCTCAACCTTCTTCTCTCCAATGAAAACAGCCTCAGTTCCGTCAGCCTTTCCTTGTAAGACCCTCCTTCCATAGGCAACATCCGAGGAAATTGCCTCTGAACCCTTTCCAAAGCTTCCACATCCTTCCAATAATGCAGTGATCAGAACTGTACGTCATACTACAGGTGTGACCTTACCAGTGTCTTGTACAGCTGAAGCATGACCTTGTGGCTCCAAAACCCAATCCCCCTACCAATAATCGCTAACACACCATATGCCTTCTTAACAACCCTATCAACCTGGGTGGCAACTTTCAGGGATTTATGCACCTGGGCACCGAGATCTGTCTGTTCATCGACACTGCCAAGAATTTTATCATTAGCCCAGTACTCTGCATTCCTGTCATTTCTTCCAAAGTGAACTATCTCACACTTATCTGCATTAAACTCCATTTGCCACTTCTCAGTTCAGCTCTGCAGCTTATCTACGTCCCTCTGTAGCCCACAACATCCTTCGGCACTATCCACAACTCTGCCAACCTTAGTGTCATCTGAAAATTTACTAATCCATCCTTCTACGTTCACATCCAGATCATTTATAAAAATGGCAAACAGCAGTGGCCCCAAAACAGATCCTTGTGGCACACCACTGGTAACTGAGCTCCAGGATGAACATTTCCATCAACCACCACTCTCTGTCTTCTTTCAGCTAGCCAATTTCTGACCCAAACCACTAAATCACCTTCAATCCCGAAACTCCGTATTTTGTGCAATAGCCTACCATGTGGAACCTTATCAAACCCCTTACTGAAATCTATATACACCATATCAATCAGTTTATCTTCATCCACCTGCTCTGTCACCTTCGCAAATAACTCAATAAGGTTAGGTCGGCATAACAAGGGAACAACATTTGCTCTCCTCCAGCCTTCTGGCATGACTGCTGTTGGCAATGATGACATAAAGATCAAAGCCAAAGGCTCTGCAATCTCCTCCCTGGATTCCCAGAGAATCTGAGGATAAATCCCATCCAGCCCAGGGATCTTATCTAAATCTTATCTATCTTATCTAACCTCCATTCCCACTATTCTAAATTCCCAAATAGATGGCTGAGAAAATGAAACACGAAAGAAAACACTTGTCACCTTACCAACTGACCCACAGAACATTTTTTTTGGTTAGAGGAGGAGGATGGGGGGGGGGGGGAGACACTACCCGAGTAGTGTTTCGGGTAAAGCCACCGTCCAAATATGTAACCTTGTGACCTCTCCAACAGCCTCCAGGAACTGAAACAACGCCCAACCTGAAAGTAAATAATTTAAAGTTTATACTCACGTATCCCGACAGGCTCCGCTGCTCCCCGGTGACCTTGTGACCTCTTTGACTGCCTCCAGCAAATGAAAGCAGAGAAAATGGAGAGAGGAAATTGGAAAAGTCATGGGTGTTGAAGATTTGTGGACGGAGATAAATGAGGAGCCAGATTGGAGATTGACGTCTCGAGGAGTGTTGAGATTGGAGTAAATTGGAGGACAAGTTTGGGGAAGGTCCAATTTAGACAAATCGAATTGGAGACTAGTCAAAGAATTCAGAGATCAGAACACAAAATTGGAAAGGTGAGGGGAAATCCAACCAATCCTGTTACAAGAGAGTAAATGAGTCAATAAACTTTGGTCCAGCAGTCTTCACTTTTCATTAGCTGCTGAATTTCCTGAGATCTGTAAATTCTGCCCACTAGAGCTTTAAATACAAGCCATATATGACCAAAAGTTGTTACTCCTCTGTTCAATATTTGTTAAAACTGGATAAAGATTGATGTCTGAATGCAGGCCTTAATTTCACATTGAATAATAGAACTGGTATTGCATAACATGTTCCTATTTAGAACCAAATAGATCCAAAATATCATTGAGAGCAAACAAAAACTACTCTACTAGAAAACTTTACAATTTTAGCACCTAAACTTTCTGCAAGAGCTGTCTTGTTTCCCTACAGTAACTGCAGTAGAAGATCAACAGATACACTAGAAAAATGTCATAAATAGTTATTTGCATTGCTTCTCCAAACTTCTGCTAATTATCCATTGAATAGACATCAGGAGATAATAAAATCCTGTGGAAATTAACCTTCAGAATTTCAAATTCAAAATAAGGTAAATAAATTTAATTTACCTTTGGATAACAGGGCTCCCCAAAGAAGTCACATTTTAAGAGAGTTGTATTATCAATTTGGTAACCATATTTTTTGGTGAAATTCTTGATGCTGAAAGTTGGGTTCCCTCGAAGAAAGTCTAGGATTTCTTGAGAAGTGCTACTATTTCCATCACTTTGACTAATGCTTAGAGCTGCACACACAATAGACCACAACATATATATGACGTTCATGTTGGCTACTGCTTTGGATTGGTATCTGTAGGAAGCGAAACAAAATGACATCTTCATGTTGATGTGTGAAAACCAATGTTGTGGAAATCTGAAAATCAGCATTGCACATGCAGCTAGCTTATAAAAATATAAAACCAAGTGTTACATCTGAAAACATCCCATGAGGTTTGGAACTTAACAGAAATAGTAATGGTCAGTTCATTGAATTGTATTTAGTATTTCCTACTTAACCAAATAAGTGATCAATCACCACCCAAATTGCAGAATCACTACAGTGTTCAGAAAAGGGTTCAGGGTTCAGAAAAGATTTACAAAGATATTGCCACGGTTGGAGGATTTGAGTTATAGAGAGAGGCTGTACAGGCTGGGGCTTTTCTCCCTCGAGCATCGGAGGCTGAGAGGTGACCTTATAGAGGTTTACAAAATTATGAAGGGCACGGATAGGGTAAATAGGGTAAATAGACAAAGTCCCTAGGGTCGGGGAGTCCAGAACTAGAGGGCATAAGTTTAGGGTGAGAGGGGAAAGATATAAAAGAGACCTATGGGGCAACCTTTTTATACAGAGGGTGGTACCTGTATGGAATGAGCTGCCAGAGGAAATGGAGGAGGCTGGTGCAATTGCAACATTTAAGAGGCATTTGGATGGGTATACGAATAGCAAGGGATTGGAGGGATATGGGCCGGGTGCTGGCAGGTGGGACTTGATTGGGTTGGGATATCTGGTCAGCATGGACAGGTTGGACCGAAGTGTCTGTTTCCGTGCTGCACATCTCTATGACTCTATGACTCTATGTGGAACGGGCCATTCGGTCCATCGAGTCCACACATACTCTCTATAGAGCATCCATCCAGACCCATCCTATCCCTGTAATCCTGCATTCCCATGGCTCATCCACCTAGCCTGTGCATCTCTGGACAATTTAGCATGGCCAATCCACCTAACCAGCACATCTTTGGATTATGGCAGAAAACCAGAGCATCTGGACAAAACCCATACTTACAAAGGGAGAATGTGCAAACTCCCATAGACATTTTCCCAATGTGAGATCAAACCAGTGTCCCTGGCACACTGAGGCAGCAGCACTAACCACTGAGCCACCATGCCACACAAAATGTTCTGCCATTTTTTACGATGACTTTAGTCAATTATTTTCTTCATGAGGAAAGTGCATGACTTAGAAACAGAAGTAACTCGTTTAGCCCCTCAAGGATGTTCTATTATTCAGTGAGATCATAGCTGATGTGTGACCTAACTCCTACATCTTTGCTGTGAATATTAAATTCTTTTGATTAACAAAAATATTAATTTTACAATGTACAAATAGTCTTGTTATCAACATCAATTGATATTTACAGAAGAGAACTGCAAACCTTCACCAACATTAATATGCAAATATACATCTTATTTTCAGTCTTGTAAGGTCTTTCAATTTTAGATTATACCTCTTAGTCCCAGAATCCCTACCTATCAAAAATAGTTCCCTGTATCTGCCCTGTATGTTTTCTGTAATATCTTAAATTTTTGATCAAATCATCCTTTTACTTTTAAGCTCCAAGGAATGAAATCCTCACTCTACAATTTTATAATTTAACGCTCAGTATCCAAGTGTTATTCTGGGATATCCACAGTACATTATCTTCAGGATCTATTATCATCATGACACTTAAATCATCTGAACACTCAAATTAATTTGGATCTCACAAACTTCTAACATTTCACTCTTTAGAAAGTAACCTGTTCCTTCCTTCTCCATAGTTTTGAGTAAGAACTTAATCTATCAAAATCACTTTATGATATTGCATTTCCATCCACACAGCCAGGAACTCAACCTTATCTTGTCAGAAAAATTGCTTATAACTTTTTATTCCATTATCTAAGCTATTAATAAATGCAAATAGGTGAGACCCCAAGACAGATACCTCCAGAGCCTTCCTCATGACCAGCCAATCAGAGTACAGTCCCTTTATCCTGACTACCACACTGCCAATTTGCTAATCAGGTCAATTTTATAAGCTTCAAATTTGGTCAGCAGTCTCTTTTCAATGATACATTTAGGTGCTGTATGGATGTCCTTATAAGTAACATTCATAGGTATTTCCTTGTTGACAACTTTAGGTTACCTCATCAAACATTATAATATAACCTTTCAGGGGTAACCTATTCCCTGAAAATGATAGATTCGGTCACTTTATCTTTAATTGTAGACTTTGGTTATCTGACCCACGATATGGCTGGACTTTTAGTCCAGTTAGTTGGTACTGTGGGTGGAAACAGAATTAAAAGTCTCACCCTATTCCTATCCAATCCCACAGTCTTGAAGCAATTTAGCCTCTGTTGGCTTCTAAGTGTCTTGAGGTGAGAATTTTCCTCCTCACGATGGAAGAGGTTCCACCTCAGGAAGTTGTCAGCCCATCAGTATTTAAGGAAAGATATTATTTCATGAGAGGCATTTCAGAGAAAATTCATTAAGACAATTTAATTTTGATTTGATTTGATTTATTGTAGTCACATGTACCTTGATACAGTGAAAAGCTTTGTTTTTTGAGCAGTACAAGGATGTACAGATCATAGACAGAGTACTTAGACAGAGTGAGGCATACAAGGTTACAGCTGCACAGGAGATGCGCAAAGGAAGATCAACGTTAGCAAGACCAACATTTATGTGAAGTTAGAGAGCCCATTCAGCAGTCTAATAACAGCAGTGAAGAAGCTGTTCTTGAACCTGTTGATGCGTGAGTTCAAGCATCTGTATCTTCTACCTGATGGAAAAGTTTATAAGAGAGCATTGCTGCAGTGGTTGGGGGAGGGGAGGTCTTTGATGATGGTGGCAGCCTTTCTGTGGCAACGAGAAGTGTAAATGGGTGGAAGGTTGGCTTATGTTATGTTCTAGGTCATACACAAAATCTTCTGATCCCCTCTATGGAGGGATTGTCTTTTGAGTGAAGGTTAAACAATTTGAGACTCTACTAATTGGAATTTAAAGGAATGGAACGTGACCTTAATGAAGCAGATCAGATTTTTAAAGGGCTTGATAGGCTACTGCTAAGAGAATCTTCCCCTCATAGGAGTCTATGATCAGAGTCCATGGTCTCAGACTAAAGTGGTGCCAATTAAAATCTGAGATGTGGAGAAATTGCTTATCTCACAGGTTTGTGAGGGTTCTTGCCACAGAGATCTGCGGTGCCAGGGTCCTTGAGCATATTTAAGGCTGAGATAGATAGATTCTTGACCAGTAGGTGAATCAAGGGTTATGGGGAAAGGACAGAAAAGTGTACGTGAGGAATGCTGGATCATGATCCCACTGAACAGTGAGCAGGCTAATTCTATTCTTATGGTCTTACACTTGACTTGTCATTTCTCTAGTCTGAGCAGTGCCGCTTGGAGTGGTGATCACAAATGGGACTGCATCAAGTCACTAATAATGGTTCCCACAGGAGCTGGATGAGTAATCACTGAAACCAACTTCGCAGATCTGTGTGGGGAATGCAGGGGGTATGAGGGAGTGAAGAAAATCAAGGATAATGAGAGGGGAGGGGAAATGCAAATAGATCTTTGGAGCTTAGGGAGTGACCTCTGATGGAAATAGGACCTTCTAAAGGTCACTGTCCTTTCCCACCCAAACCTTGCACTGTGTTTCCTGCATGGTTTCTGACCAGGCCATCATCTACATCTCACAGAAGGCCAGAACTTGTGGATAAATGCCCGTAACTTTGCCCACTAGCATCAAATTCAAGTTTACATCACCATAATCACCTCCCACTTAGTGCCCTGGAGCATGTTAAATTCTGCCCCAGATGTGAAATTAAGTGATTACATAAGTTATTGATTTATTTCTCTCACCTTCCTTGAATAATAAATAACATGCGCAGTTTCTTAATCAAATGACTGTTAATGCATCAACAATATTCTCACTTGCTTGTTTAAAAGGAGTACAATGGAAAACATTAGCACATAGCCATTTATTACTCTTCAGTACCATTATCATCTTCATTAATGCGATTTTATTTACATTAATTTTGGTGATTTCCTCTCTCTGATTCAATATTAATTTCCTGAGAATACCTGACATGTTTATGTCTTTATCATTTGTAAATGCTGATCCAAAGTAATTACTCAGTCTGCCGATTCACTATTTTCTTATTTTCATTGACAACATCATAGGAATAGCAGTAGACCATTTGGCATGGTGGCTCAGTGGTTTGCACTGCTGTCTCACAGTACCAGGGACCTGGGTTTGATTCCAGCCTTAAGCAACTGTCTGTGTGGAGTTTGCACGTTCTCCCTATGTCTGTGTGGATTTCCTCTGGTTTCCTTCCACGGTCCAAAGATGTGCAGGTTAGGTTGGATTGGCCATGTCAAATTGCTCATAGTGTGCAGTTTTAAGTGGATTAGCCACGGAAAATATAGGGTGGAGGTGGTGGGTCAGTGAGGAATGCTCTTTGAAGGGTTGGTGTGGTCATAATGGGCCAAATGACCTGCATCCATGCTATTGGAATTCAATGAATTCAACACTATTCAGCCTGTCTAATTTGCTCTGCCATTGAGAATAATTATGGCTGATCAGCCTTTAATCAAGCCTTTATTCCCATAACCCTTTACACCGTTGATAATCAACAACTTATTAAGCTCAACTTCAAATATATTTAAAGACTGAGCTTGCATAACCTTTTCTGATAGCTTCACTACTCTTTGAGTTAAAAAAAAATTACCTTTATCAATTGTCAAGGGTCCACATTGCTTCAGACTACTATAGGTGTCCTGGTAACCATTTTCCAAGATGAAGCCTAGAGTAGACAAGTTGTTTTAGGAGCCACCCAATACAGTTGATGAACTATAACTGCTGATATGAGACTGAGCATGCTTGCCTGAGGGAAGACGCTGGCATTGGAACATTTATCCAATATTGCAGGATTTTATGGAAGCATCACGGAAGGCAATTCATTTGGGATTTGCTACACAATGTACATGTTCCTGATGCATTCAGAAGGACAGTTACTACTGTTGCCCTGCAGACCTTGAGCTTGGTGCTAAGGTTTGAGGCCTTTGTAGTCAAACATTCTCTTCTTCTGTCAGCCAAAGGCACACTGGAGGCAATGTCTGCCTTCAGTGAAAGGCATGAGAACTGAGCCACATTATCCACTGTGGATACTGATAGTTGAGAGACAATGTTGTGAGCATGAGTAGGTTAGTTGAGGATCTTTCTTTTCCCTATGTTTAAGGCTAAGGCCCATTTTCTCATACTTTCACAAATACGTCAGCAACTGCAGCTGACCTAGCCTTTGAGCAAGGAAACTGATAACTATTGTCTGAGTACTGGAATTTGCTGGCAGAGATTAAGCTGGTCTTTGTTTTGATCTGAAGTGATGCTGATTGAACAGTTTCTTGTGTGTCCTGGAGAAAAGCTGCATTCCAATTGGAATCTTCCTGGATTTAGGGTGGACTGTTGTAGCAAGGAAGATAGAGAAGTGACTGCTTGATCCCAGTTTGCACACCTATGGCAGATCCATTGGTGAGTATTACAGTTTGCATATCTCAGGCTTGTCTTGCTGTGAAGAACAAATCCATCATGCTTCTTGATGGACTGAATTTGCATTGTGACTCTGAAAGGAGATTTTTAGCCTCGGGGAGGAAATAATGGGGGAGGAGTTTTGCAATTACCTTCTCTGTGGTGGACAGTAAAAAGACCCCTCTGTAACTACTATTTTCAGTCTTATTTTCTTCCTTGAAGATTGTCACACTTAAGACATCTTGGAGATCCTCAGTGTGCTCTCTTCCTTTCAGAAGAAGGAAGGAGAGGAGGTCATATCTTTGTACCAAGAGTGTTGTACTGTCATGTTTCAGCATTTTGACATCTACACTTGGGCACTGGTTAATTCTCAATAGTCAAACAGTCTTTTTGATTTAGTATGGTTGTTCTGATGTGAAGGTAACATGCTGCAAGAGATAATTGAGAGTATTCACATCAAGGACATCCTTGAAGTGCTCCTTCCAAGAAGTGTTGATTGTTTTCTTGTTCTTATACAGTCATAAAGTCATAGAAAAGTATAGCACAGAAACAGACCCTTTGGTCCAACTTGTCCAAGCTGACCAGATCTTCTAAAATAATCTAGTCCCATTTGCCAGGACTTGGCCCATATCTCTCTATAACCCTCTAATTTATATACCCATCCAAATGCCTTTTAAATGCTACAATTGCACCACTTCCTCTGGCAGCTCATTCCGTATATGCAACACCCACTGCGTGAAAACATTACCCCTCAGGTCCCTTTTATATCTTGCCCCTCTCACCTTAAACCTATGCACTCTAGTTCTGGACTAACTTACCCCAGGGAAAAGACTTTGGCTATTTATCCTATCCATGCCCCTCGTGATTTTATAAGCCTTTATAAGGTAACCCCATAGCCTCTGACGCTCCAGGGAAAACAGCTCCTGCCTATTCAGCCTCTCCCTATAGCGGCACGGTGGCACAGTGGTTAGCACTGCTGCCTCACAGCGCCAGAGACCCGGATTCAATTCCCGACTCAGGCGACTAACTGTGTGGAATTTGCATGTTCTCCCCGTGTCTGTGTGGGTTTCCTCCGGGTGCTCCAGTTTCCTCCCAAAGTCCAAAGATGTGCAGGTCAGGTGAATTCGCCATGCTAAATTGCCCATAGTGTTAGGTAAGGGGTAAATGTAGGGGTATGGGTGGGTTGCGCTTCGGCGGGTCGGTGTGGACTTGTTGGGCCAAAGGGCCTGTTTCCACACTGTAATGTAATCTAATCTAATCTCAAATCCTCCACCCTGGCAACATCCTTGGAAATCTTCTCTGAACCCTTTCAAGTTTCACAACATCCTAATTACAGAATACCATTGGATCATTGGATGCTTTGGCCATAACTCTTCCAAATTTGCCTCCAAACCACTCACCATTCAAACTTTGAAATATTTTCAATTCCTTCATGTGGCTGAGTCAAAATCTGAAAACTTCTCTAATGGCATTGTGGGTGTACCTGCACCAAATGGACTGCAGCAATTCAAGACAACAGCTCATCTTCTCAAAGGCAATTAGGGGTGCACATTAAATATTGGCCCACCAAGCCATGCATGGGCAATGTCAGTGCATCAGTACAAAAGGTGAGGCTGAAGAATTTGCAACAAATTTCAACCAGAAGTGCTGAGAGGTGGTCTATCTTGAGTTCCCCAGCATCCGAGATAATGTAGGTTCAGCCAATTTGATTCACTCCACATGATATCAAGAAATGGTTGGAGGCACAGGAAGCAACTTTTGTGTTTCTCTTTGTTTTTCAACATCCTCTGTGTTTGGCCAGCCATAGGATTAAGGTCCTCTCCCGACTGACCAATTCAACATTCAACCCTGAGCATAATGCCATCTGGGTGCCAGTTCATCTGTAATGTTCTTAGAGTAGTAATTAACCTGCATTATCCTTCTAGGCCAGTTTACTACAGCAAACATTAGTATTCTGTTCTCTCCTTTTTTCATACAATAAGCTGCTGTTCAAAGTTCAAACTTCAAATCTCAATTACAACTCACAGTTCCAAACCAAAATTGAGAAAAATAAAAGAAAAGTAAAAATAAAAGAAGGTCTCAACAATAGCGTCAGAAGTAGGGATGTTTGCTGATGCTTGTATAATGCCCAGCACCATTTGTGACTCCTCAGCTACTGAAAACGTCCATGTCTAAATGCAGCTTGATATGGAATGAGATCCAGTCTTGGGCTGATAAGTGGCAAGTGACATTTGTACCACACAAGTGCCAGGCAAAAAACATTTTCCACAAAAGAGAATCTCGCCATCAATATTCAATGGCGTTCAAATCACTGAGTCTTGCACTATTTACATTCTGGAGATACCATTGGTTCAGTTCAGTTTTTAATCAATCAGACAAATGAGGCATCGTGAACAGGTCAAAGGCTGGGAATTCTGCCACAAGTAACTCACCCTTTGTCTCCTCAAAGCCAGTTTACTAATTACAAAGCACGATTCAGGAGTGTTCCCCACTTGCCCAAATCAGCGTAATCTCAACAAAACTCAAGAAGCTCAGCTCCAATACAAAGCATCTTGCATAAGTGGAAACACATTTAACACCTTCCACATTTACCGTCTTCATCACCAAAGCAAAGTAACAGATGCAAGATGCACTGCAATAACTCACTGAGACCTTTTCAAATGAGTTCCTTTCCAAACTCCTAACTTCTATCAGCTAGAAGGACAAGGCCAACAAATGCATGAGACAGTCACCACCAGAAAGTTCTCCATCAACTTGGAAATATATTACCATTTTGTTGGGATAAAACCTTGGAACTTGCTATCTAATGGCACTGTGTGTTAATCTGCAAGAGCCCAGCATATCAGTGCAATAAAAAGGCTGAAGTATTCTCAACAATCTTCAGTGAGAAGAGCCCAAGTGCCCTTGGCCTCCTCCCATGGTCTCCAGCATTGTAGAAGCCACTCTTCAGCCAGTACAATCCACTTCATGTGATATCAAGGAACAGTTATTGTAAAGGCCCTAACAACACTCCGGTAATAACACTGAACACTTGACTTCCAGAACTTGCCATATCCTCAGTCAAGCTATTCCAGTACAGCTCCAATACTGACATCTACCTGATAATGTGGAAAATTATCTAACCATGTTCTGTGCACAAAAACAGGACAAATCCAACTCAACCAGTTACCAACCTATCAATCTACTCTTGATCATCAGTAAAGTGATAGAAGTTATGTCATCAACACTGCTATCAAAGCAGCACCTACTCAGCTTACTGACACCCAGTTTGGGTTCCTCCAGGGCCATCTAGCTCCTGACTTCATTACAGTATTACAACATTGGCAAAAGGGCTGAACCTCAGAGATGAGATTGACTGCCCTTGACATCAATGGTGTATTTGACCAAGAATAGCATCAAGGCGTCCCAATAAAACTGGAATTAATGGGATTCAAGGGGAACGCTCTTTGCTGGCTGAATTCATATTTGGCACATAAGAAGTAGTTGTTGGAGGTCAGTCATCTCAGCTTCAGGCCATCTCTTTAGGGTAGTGTCCTTAGCCCAATCATCTTCAGCTGCTTCATCAAATGGCATTCCCTCCTTCTGAAGAGGGGATGTTTCCAATGACAATTGCATAATGTCCAGCACCATTTGCTACCCCTCAGATACTGAAATAATCCATGTTCTAATATAACAGACTTGGACATGATCCAGGCTGAGGCTGAAAAATGGCAAGTAACATTCATGCCATACAAATACCAGGCAATGACCAACACCAATAAGAAATAACCTAACCATGACCCATGGACACTCAATGTTGTCCTCACTGAATCCCCCACTATCAACATCCTGAGAATTACCACTGATCAGAAACTCAACTGATCTCACTATATAAATGCAATGCTACAAGAGCTGGTCAGAGTCTAGGAATAATACAACAAATAATTCATCTCCCCAGAGCCTGGGCACCATATACAAAGTACAAGGCTGGAATGTGATGGAATACTCCCTACTTGCCCTGATGGGTGCAGCTTCAATAACACTGAAGAAGTTTGACACTATCCAGGACAAAGTGGCATACTTGATTGGCACTACATTACATGCCCTCCCCCACTGATGCTCAGTAGCAGCAGTGTGTACTATTTATAATTTGCACTGCAAAACTTCTCCAAAGATCCATGGACAACACTTTTTCAAATTCACAACCACTTCCACCTCGAAGGACAAGGGCAGTAGGTACATGGGAATACCGCCATCTGCAAGTGTTTCCAAGCCTCTTACCATCCTAACTTGGAAATTTATTGTTGTTCCTTCACTATCACAGGCAAGCAGGAGTATTAGGGGACTTGAAGGTCAGAAACATAGGCATTTCTGGGGCTGAAAATGAGATTCCAGGATGGTGTGTTGTCGCCCTGGTGCCAGCGTCATGGATGTCTCTTAGTGGGCACAGGATATTCTGAAGGGGGAGGGTGAGTAGCCAGCGATTGTGATCCTTATTTGTGCAAATGACACAGGCAGAAAGGAAGATGGGGTCATGCAAATGTTCAGGAAGATAGGAAAGAAATTGAAAAGTAGGATCTCCAGGGATATAATCTTGGAATTACTTCCTGTACCAGTGAGGCTAGAACTAAGAGGATGGTATGGCTGAACTTGTGATGAAAAGGCTGGTGCAGAAAGGAGGGCTTCAACTAGGTGGATCATTGGGATGTCTGCTAGGGCAGCTGGGACCAATACAAAAAAGGTGGATTGCACCTAAACTGGTATGGAACCAATATCCTGGTAGGGAGGTTGGCAAGTACTACTCAAGAAGGTTTAAACTAATGTTGCAGGGGCTGGGAACCAGAGCAGTAGGTCAGCAAGTAAAATGACTGAGGAGGAGTCAGAGACTAAGGTCAGTAAGGCTAAGAGAAAGAATAACAGTGAGAGGTTGTCTGAAGTGTAGTTGTTTCAGTGCAAGGAGCATGATAGGTAGGCAAATTGAACTTGGAGTCATGGTGCCATAGCCAGAGATGTACAGCGTGGAAGCAGACTCTTCAGTCCAACTCATCCATGCTGACCAGATATCCTAAATTAATTTATTCTCATTTGCCAGCATTTGGCGCATATCCCTCTAAACCCTTCCTATTTATATACACATCCAGGTGCCTTTTAAATGCTCTGATTGTGCCAACTTCTGTCACTTCCTCTGGCAGTTCATTCCAGACATGCACCATCTTCTGCATGAAAACATCGTCCCTTAGGTCCCTTTTAAATCATTCCCCACTCACCTTAAACCTATACCTTCTAGACTCTTCTACCCTGAGGAAACGACTTTGACTATTCACCCTATCCATGCTTCTCATAATTTTATAAACCACTATAAGGTAACCCCTCAGCCTCTGATGCTTTAGGGAAGATAGCCCCAGCCCATTCAGCCTCTCCCTTTGGTTAAATCCTCCAACATCCTTGCAAATCTTTTCTGAACCCTTTCAAGTTTCACGACAACTTTCTTCTAGCAGGGAGATCAGAATTGAAAACAATCTTCCAAAAGTTGTCTAGCTGCAACATGACCTTCAACTCCTTTACTCAATGCACTGACCAATAAAGGCAAGCATATTGAATGCCTTCTGCTCTACCCTGGCGAAATTGAGGACCCAGATGCTGGAAATTAGAGTGAAGATTAGAGTGATGCTGGAAAAGCACAGTGAGTCAGGCAGCATCTGAGGAGCAGGAAAATTGATGTTTTGAGCAGGAGCCCTTCATTGGGAATCAGATTCCCGATGAAGGGCTCCTGCCTGAAACGTTGATTTTCCTGCTCCTCGGATGCTGCCTGACTCACTGTGCTCTACCCTGTCCACCTGCAACTTCAATTGCAAGGATTGATGAACCTGAACTCCAAGGTCTCTTTGTTTGGCAACACTGCCCAGGACCTTGCCATTAGGTACATAAGTCCTGCCCTGATATGCCCTACAAAAATGTGACACTTCACATTTATCTAGATTAATGCTACCACTCCTCTGCCCATTGGCCCATCTGATCAACATCCTATTGTACTCTGAGGCAGCCTTCTTCACTGTTCACTACATCACCAATTTTGGTGCCATCTGCAAACTGATTAACGATATGTCCTGATATTCTAAGTATGTCAAGAGCAAAAAGAAGGTTATGTGTTGGGCGTGCTGAAAAACATTAAGATAGACAAATCTCCAGCACCTGATGGGATCTACCCAGAATGCCGATAGAGGCAGATGAAAAACTGCTGAAGTTTTATACAAAACCTCTGTATCCTCTTCAGTCAAAGGTGAGGCCCTGAAAGACTGGAGAATAGCCACTATTGTTTGTTTATTTAAGAAGGGCAACCAGGATAGTCTAGGGCATTAATCTTCGGCCCAACAAGTCCACATCGACCCTCCAAAGAGCAACCCACCCAGACCCATTCCGCTACATTTACCCCTTCACGGGCAATTTAGCATGGCCAATTCACCTAACCTGCACATTTTTGGACTGTGGGAGGAAACTGGAGCACCCGGAGGAAACCCACGCAGACATGGGGAGAATGTGCAACCTCCACACAGACAGTTGCCTGAGGTGGGAATTGAACCGAGGTCTCCGGCACTGTGAGGCAGCAGTGCTAACCACTGTGCCACCCAGGGAAGGGCAGGGAAGGTTGTGTCTTACAAAATTAATTGGTTTTTTTTGAAGACGTGACAAAAAATGATTGATGAGGGCTGAGTGGTAGATTTGTCTAAATGAATTTTAACAGGGCTTTTGAGATAATCACCTGACATAAAAGATGAAGTCACAAGGGACTCACTGTGAGCTGCTAAGATGGATACAAAACTGGCTTAGTCATAGAAGACAAGAGTATCAGTGGAAGGGTGCTTTTCAGATTGGAGATCTGTGAATAGTGGTAGCCCACAGGCATCAATGCTGGTACCGCTGTTGTTGAAACATATATATCTCAATGATTTGGAGGAGAATGGAGGTAGCTTGATTACTAAGATTGCAGGTGACACAAAGCTGAAGGGAGCTCAGGACAGTGAGGAGGATTGCCAGACGATAAAACAGAATATAGATAGACTAGAAATTTGGTAGAGAAATGGCAGATGGAGTATAATCTGAACTAATGCAAGGCAACATACTTTAGGGAAGATAGCCCCATCCTTCATTTGATGATTGCTAATGCAGAGTTTATGCTCAAAACATCGATTCCTCTGCTCCCCCGATGCTGCCTGAGCAGCTGTGCTTTTCCAGCCCCAGATTCCACCAGGAACATGCAGACCCTGAATCCTCATAAACTCACTTCTGAAAGCCTCCCACTAACCTTTGCCTGCAAACAGCTTCTGCCAATCAACTTTTGAAAGTTCCTATCTAAGACCATCAAAATTGGCCTTGCAACAATTAAGAACTTTAGTTTGTGATTCAGACCTATCCTTTTCCAATGCCATCTTAAAACAATTGGAATTATAGTACCTGGTCCCAAGAAGTGCTTCCCTACTAACACTCCTGTCACTTGCCCTGTCATATTTCCCAAGACGAGGTCAAGCTTTGCTCTTTCTCTACTAGAGCCACTGACTTACTGCATGAGAAATCCTTCCTGAACACACTTAACAAATTTCTCTGTATCCAAGCCCTAAACATGATAGTAATCCCAGTCAATGCTAAGACTGACATAGCGTTAAGTGCTTGGACGTAGAAAAAGTTGCTGTGTTCAGTCTTGTCTCAGTACTGCCGTGATCTTTTCCAAAATCAAAAACACAACTCCCCCTCCTCTTTTGCGTCATCTTCTCTCCTCCCTATAGCATCTGTACCCAGAAACACTGACTGGCAATCCTGTCCCTCCGTCAGCCATGTTTCTGTAATAGTTACAATATTCCAGTTCGATATACCCAAACATGTTCTGAGTCCATTTGTTTTACCTGTTAGGCATCTTACATCGAAATAAATGCAGTTGAACCAAGGCTTCCATGGCTTTCTGCTGTGGTCTTGTCTGCCATGTCTTGTACTGAGATTACCAACACGTCCTTTAATATTTAACTTGCTCTCATTAACCTCGGTACTGTACTCAACCTTCACTTCTGTCTCCCTACTGCTTTACATCCCAGCCCCCATGGCAGACTGGTTTAAACCCTCCCAAGTGGCACTAGCAAATCTCCGAGTCAGGATATTGGTCCCCCTCCAATTAAGATCAGCTCTGTCCCAATTATCCAAGTATCTCAATCCCTGCCCCTGCACCAGCTCTCAAGCCATACATTCGTCTGTCTAATCTTTCTATTCCTATTCTTGCTAACACATGGCACCGGAAGTAGTCCAGAAATTATTACCCTTGAGTTCCTGTATCTTCACCTAACTCGTTATAATCATTCTTCAGGACCTCATCTCTTTTCCTCCTAATGGCATTGATATAAATATGTATAATGACCTCTGAGGGAGATTGGAAAAACTTTGTTTTCACTTGAATATTAGAGGCTGAGGGGTGACCTGAAAGAAGTTTACAAAATTATGAGAAGCAAGGATGGAATGGATAGTCAGACTCTTTCTCCCAGGATAGTAGTGCCAATTACTAGGTGATATGAGTTTAAAGTAAAAAGGAGTGAGTTTAAAGGAAATATGAGAGCCAGGTTATTTTTTTTACACAGAATGAGGCAAGTGCCTGGAATATGCAGTCATAGAAAGTGTTGTAAACAATGCAACAGGAAGATTTAAAAGGCATCTTGACACATATATAAATAGGCAGGGAATAAATGGATACGGGCCATATAGAGGCGAAAGGTTTTCATTTAGAAAGACTTCATGTTTTGGAGCAGTTTTGGTGGGTTGAAGGGTCTATTCCTGTGCCATACTATTCTTTGTTCTTCTTTGTCATTGGGTTAAAGTCCTGGAAATCTCTCCAGAATGGCATTGTGAGTCTACCTATTGCACATGAACTGCTGAAGTTCAAGAAGGCAGCTCACCACCACTTTCTCAGTAGCAAACATAGATGGCAATAAATGCAGGCCTGGTCACAAGTGAAAATGCAACTCTACTCTCCTTCAGAATGGACACAAACTCTGTCATGTTTACTCCTATAGAGCATCATACTTTGTCATTGAAACTTGTTTACCAGATTTTGTTTTTTTCACATTTCTCCATTAAATTTTATTCAAAAAGAATCAAGGAAACAGGCAAAGAGTACATTAAAAATACTGCAAATCCTACCTGTTCAAGTTGCAGAAAGTAATAGCAGGAAATTCAATGTGCTTGACATATTTTATTGTAACAGATGTAGATGTTGGCCAGCTGAAGTAACGAATAAAACACTGGGTGATTTGCGAAAAGACCATAATTACACAGCCAAGAACGACGGCCATCCAGAAAATCCTACGAATTCCAGGTTTGCCTTGCAGCGCATTTTGTAAACCATGAAAAGACGTTGATGTTGCAAACTCATGATTGAGATGTTGAATGTTCCGCATGGATGGTGACATTCTTTTGAATAAAATAGACCAAATCTTTTTCAATATGCCTAAAATGGTGCAAACAAAAGATAACAGTCATGGTTTCTTTCCAAACTTAAATGAACTCATCAATTCTGTTGATGCAGGTGAAGAGAAGGTTTCTAATTGCTAAAGAAAGTGCGCAGTCAAAGAGTGTGGTGCTGGAAAAGCACAGCCAGTCAGGCAGCATCTGAGGAGAAGGAGAGTTGAAGTTTCAAGCATAAGCCCTTCATCAGGAATGCCCAAAGAGGCTGAGAGATAAATGGGAGGGGTGAGGCTGGGGAAAGGTAGCTGGGAATGTGATAGATAAATGATAGTGGGGGGTGAATGTGATAGGTCAGAGAGGATAGGTGGGAAGGAAGATGGACAGGTAGGACAAGTCAAGAGGGCAGTGCCTAGTTGGAAGCTTTGATCTGCGATAAGGTGGGAGGAGGGGAAATGAGGAAACTGGTGAAATCCACATTGATCCCGTGTGGTTGGAGGGTTCCAAAACGGAAGATGAGGCATTCTTCCTCCAGGTGTCGGGTGGCCAGAGTTTGGCAGTGCAAGAGGCCCAAGACTTGCATGTGCTTGGCAGATTGGGAGGTGGAATTAAAGTGTTCAGCCACAGGGTGGTGGGGCTGTTTAGTTATGCATCACAGAGATATTCTCTGAAACATTCTGCAAGTTGGCATCCTGTCTCCCCAATGTAGAGGAGACCTGATCGGAGACAGTATATGATGTGTGTGGAAGTACAGGTAAATCTCTGTGAAAGGATCCTTTTAGGCCTTGGACGGATTTGAGGAGCAGATTTTGCAGGATTTGCACTTGTTGCAGTGGCAGGGGAAGGTCCTGGGAGTGGAGGGTAGGTTGGTGGGGAGGTTGGACCTAACAAGGGAGTCATGGAGGAATGGTCTCTCTGGACGGCAGATAGAGGTGGGGAGGGAAATATATCCCTGGTGATGGGGTGTGTTTGTAGGTGGTAGAAATGACGAAGGATGATGTATTGCATCTGGAAGTTGGTGGGATGGAAAGTGAGGACCAGGGGCGTTCTGCCCTTGTTGCAATTGTAGAGGTAGAGTTCAAGGGCAGAGGTGCGGGGCCTAGAGGAGATGCGCTGGAGGCCATCGTCAACCACGTGGGAGGGGAAATTGCGATCTTTGAAGAATGAGGCCATCTGCGATGTTCTGTGATGGAATTGGTCCTCCTGGTGTAGGTGCGGCAGAGGTGGAGGAATTGGGACTAAGAGATGGTGTCTTTACAGGAGGCAGGGTGGGAGGAGGTGTAATCCAGGGAGCTGTGGAAGTTTGTGCATTATAATAAATGTCCGCGTTGAGTCGGTCACCAGAAATGGAGATGGAGAGGTCCAGGAAGGGAAGAGAGGTATCTGAGATGCTCCAGGTGAACTTGAGGTCAGAGTGGAAGCTGTTTGTGAAGTTGATGAATTGTTCATGAGGGAGCATGAGGTGGCGCCGATACAGTCATCGATATAGCTGAGGAAAAGGTGGGGAATGGTGCTACCACTTTGGTCTGGAGGAAGTGGGAGGATTTGAAAGAGAAATTGTCGAGGGTGAGAGCCAGTTCAACCAATCAAATGAGTACACATGCACTAAACAACCCCATTGCCCTGTGGCTGAACACTTTAACTCCTCTTTTCATTCCACCAAGTACATGCAAGTTCTGGGCTTCCTCCACTGCCAAACACCCCACCCAACGTCTGGAGGAAGAAAGCTTCATCTTATGCCTTGGAACCCTCCAAACACATGGGATCAATGTGGATTTCACCAGTTTACTCATTTCCCCTCCCCACCTTATTCCAGATCCAAGCTTCCAACTTGGCACTGCCCTCTTGAACTGTCCTACCTGAGCTGTCCATCTTCTTTCCTATTTATCAGCTTCACCCTCCCTCTGTACTATCCCACCTTCATCTACCTATCACATTCCCAGCTACCTTCCCACCTGCACTACACCTCCCCCCCCAACAAAGGGCTTGTGCTTAAAATGTCACTTTCTTTGCTCCTCGGATGCTGCCTGACCGGCTGTGCTTTTCCAGCACCACACTCTTCGACTCTGATCTCCAGCATCTGCAGTCCTCAATTTTCTCCTAATTAAAAAAAGTGCAAGTTGCACAGAGTGACAGTATTACCTTACTTCTTTAGAATCATGGAATTTTACAGTACAGAAGAAGGCCATTGCACCCATCTTGACTGTACTGGCTCCTGAAAGATTTACCCAGCCTTACACATTTTCTAACATTATCTTTGTAGCCCTATAAATTCATCACTTTTAAATATATATCTATCTCTCTATGAAACCACCTACAGAAACCACCTACTCTCAGACAGCATGTTCCAAATCCTCACAACTCTCTGAGTAATGAGGTTTCTCCTCATCCCATTCCTAACTCTTTTGCTGACAATCTTGAAATTGTGATCCTTAATTACTGATATACCGATCCGTGAAAATAGACTATCCGTCTTTATCCTGTCAAAACTGTTCATAAATTTGAACATGTCAATAAGCGCACCTCTTAATTTTCCCTGCTTCAAGGAAAATAAGCCCAATTTTCTTTAATTTTACCTTGTATCTGAAATCCTTCATTCCTGATATCATTCTAGTAAGTCTTCTTTGCACACACTCCATGACTTTAAAATACTCCCTTCAATAAAAGGTGCTTAGAACTGATAATGATATCTATTCCCCTATTTATAAACCTAACAATCATATCAGTTATCTGAACAACTGCTTCAATTTCAGAGAACCCCAGGATCCACCCGCTCCTGTACTCCACTCAGAGTTGTACGATTGAGCCTCTATTGTCCCCATTGTTACTTCTACCAAAATACATTACCTCATATTTCTTTATGTTGACATTCATCTGACATGTGTCTGCCAGTTTGGCCAACTTGTCAAAGTCCCTCTAAAGTTGCTCAGCATCATCCTCACAATTCACTACTCTCCCTCACTTAGTATTATCTGGAAACTTAGAGATTTTTTCCCTCCACATCCATCTTCAAATCATTTATATAAATCAGAAAAAGCAAGAGTCCAATATTGATCCCTGGGGGAACACTATTTTCATCTCATCTGCAACCTGAGAAATAGAACCTCTGTTTCTATCTTTTAGCCAACTTCTAATCCAAGCTGCAAGGACCCAACAATCCCAAACATTTCTAATTTGTCATATGGCACCATATCAAATGCTTTCTGAAAGCCCAAATAAAGACCATCCATAACTACCCTTATTCATTGGCCGTGTCACCTTAAAGAACTCAATTAAATTTGCCAGATATGACCTGCCCTTGATAAATTCATGTTGGATGTCTAGTATTAACTTATTTTCTCTAAATGTATATTGACCTTATCCCATATTGTGGCCTCCATCAGTTTTCCCCCCATCAACATCAAGCTGATAAGTCTATAGTTTCTTGGGTTATCTTTTGCTGCTTTCTTAAACAACGGTGTCACATTTGCAAACCTTCAGTCCCCTGTGACTAATCCTGTTTTCAGAGGCCTGGAAAATTTGCATTAACAGCGTCCTTACCTCCCTCAGCGATCTAAGATGAATTCCATCCAGGCCTGGTGACCTCTCTACCTGGAGTACTGTCAGCCTTTCAGCATCTATCGTGGCATAAGTGATGCACCTGCCTCTAATACTGTAGGCACAAACATTTTGAAGTCGTTATTTTCAGTTTTCCCTATTCAACTTTTTATCTACATCTTCGTCTCAAAGGAAGGGATTGATCTTTGACTTGAACTGGAAATTTGGATTCAGTGATGTACACACCTATTGCCAGCTTTAAGACAATTTCAGGTTCAGGACCTAGTTGATTTATGTCAGAAACTTGTGGGTGTAAAACAAGCTAGAACATTGTAGCAGGTCAAGAAATCAGTTGGCTACTGCTCTAAGTCAGTTAACTGGTTGGTCAAATGTAGAGTAGGAAATGGTCAAAACAGCCAAGATGATGACTTTTGCCAGCTTACAGTAGACCTGAGTATTTTTGTGTATTTCTGCATCTTTTGGTCACATAGAAAGAAGAAAATGATACTTCTTCTATTTTGTTCTGTGGCCTTGATTGACTCTTTCAAAGGCAGATGGCAGAGGTTGACAGAGAAAGTGGGCTCAACACAGATTTTTTAATATAGAATCCCCACAGTGTGGAAACAGGTCATTCAGTCCATCAATTCCACACCAACCCTCCAGAGACCACTCCACCTAGACCCATCCCCTGTGACTAATACACCTAACCTACACACTTCTGAACACTATGGGTAATTTACATTGGCCAATCCATCTAACTATCAAATCTTTGGAATATGGGGGAAAATGGAGCAGGGGATAATCCAAGTAATTATAGACCGGTGATCCTGACATCAGTGGTAGGGAAGCTGCTGGAGAAGATACTGAGGGACAGGATCTGTTTACTTTTGGAATAAAATGGGCTTTTCAGTGATAGGCAACATAGTTTTGTTCAGGGAAGGTCATGTCTTACTAACTTAATAGATTTCTTTGAGGAAGTGACAAAGTTGATTGATGAGGGAAGGGCTGTAGATGTCATAAACATGGACTTCAGTAAGGCGTTTGATAAGGTTCACCATGGTAAGCTGATGGAGAAAGTGAACTCACATGGGGTCCAGGATGTACTAGCTAGATGGATAGAGAACTGACTGGGCAGGAGGAGACAGAGAGTGGTTGTGGAAGGGAGTTACTCAAAATGTAGAACTGTGACCAGTGGTGTTCCACAGGGAGCCATGCTGGGACCACTGTTGTTTGTGAGAAACATAAATGATTTGGAGGAAGGTATAGATGGTCTGATTAGCAAGTTTGCAGATGACACTAAGATTGGCAGAGTAACAGATAGTAAGAGGGACTGTCAGAGAATACAACAGGATATAGATAGATTGGAGAGTTGGACAGAGAAATGGCAGATGGAGTTCAATTCAGGCAAATGCGAGGTGATGCATTCTGGAAGATCCAGTTCAAGAACGAACTATACAGTAAATGGAAAAGTCCTGGAGGAATCAAGGTGTTCAGGTCCATTGTTCCCTGAAGGTGGCAACGCAGGTCAATAAATTGCTCAAGAAGGCATACGGCATGCTTTCCTTCATTGGACCGGGTATTGAGTACAAAGGTTGGGTGCAGGTCATGTTACAGTTGTATTAGAGTTTGGTTCTGTCACATTTGAGGAGAAAGTGAGGACTGCAGATGCTGGAGATCAGAGCTGAAAATGTGTTGCTGGAAAAGCGCAGCAGGACAGGCAGCATCCAAGGAACAGGAGAATCGACATTTCGGGCATCAGCCCTTCTTCAGGAATTCCTGAAGAAGGGCTTATGCCGGAAACGTCGATTCTCCTGTTCCTTGGATGCTGCCTGACCTGCTGCACTTTTCCAGCAACACATTTTCAGCTCTGTCACATTTGGAATACTGTGTACAGTTCTGATAGCCACATTGCCAAAAGGTTGTGGATACTTTATAGAGGGTGCAGAGGAGGTTCACCAGGATATTGCCTGGTATGAAGGGTGCTAACTATGAAGAGAGGTTGAGTAGATTAGGATTATTTTCATTAGAAAGAAGGATAGCAAGTAGCTTTTTTCCCAGAGTGGGGGACTCAATTACTAGGGGTCACGAGTTCAAGGTGAGAGGGGAAAAGTTTAAGGGAGATATGCATGGAAAGTTCTTTATGCAGAGGATGGTGGGTGCCTGGAATGCATTGCCAGTGGATGTGGTAGAGGTGGGCATGATAATGTCATTTAAGATGTATCTAGAAAGATACATGAATGGGCAGGAAGCAGAAGGATACAGATCCTTAGAAAATAGGCAACAGGTTTAGATAGAGGATTCTGGATCAGCTCAGGCTCGGAGGGTCGAAGGGCCTGTTCCTGTGCTGTAAGTTTCTCTGTTCTTTGAACCCAGGTCCCTGGCAGCAGGTGCTAACCACTAAGCCACTGTGCCTCCCGTCGGTGAAAATTGAAATATGGCTCCCACAACAGCATAAGACATGATTTATACACTTGAATTTCCTGTCTCCTAGTTTAGGTTAGCAATTAACACATTAGCTGTAAAACTTGGACAGAGTGACTATTTGGCATAAATGAAGTAGCTGATCAGTGTTTCCAAATTTTCAACTTGCAGGAGTCAGTTGACAATTAAAAATCCTCCTCCTTTTGTGCCTCTGCCTGTGTGTGCCAACATTTCTCTTCAATCAATATTCGACACATATATACATCTTTAGTCAATATTATGTATTATAATTTTAAAATGACTTGCGGTTTATGCAGTTATGTGTAATTTTTTCATAATGTTATGGTAACAGTATACTACATATTAACTATAAAAGCTGTTTATAAATGTGCAGTGATAAATTAGCATAATTTACTCATCTCTCTCCATGACACAAAGTAAAGTTTTTCTTGAAATAAACTACATATATAAAACTGTATATGTGAGTCTGTTCAAAGGAAGTCTAATTTTATAATATGTTTTTCTGTAGATTAGCAACAGCAAACACTTCTACATTCTTATTAATTGAATTATCTTCTGATTATTGTTTCACAGATGGTATCAAGATTTTCAATTTGACTTCAATTAGAAGTTCTGAGAAAATTATAGCGAGCATTTTTGTGACTATCCTTTTCATGAGGTCATTATTTTGCTGTCTAGTCATAATCTGCTGCTATGAATGTTGACCAAACAAAAGATCGAGGCCACAAAGATGAGTTGCATGGCACCTATATGCTTACTGCTACCAGTGAGGTTTGAGTGTAATATGCTGCTAACCTGTTAACCTCAAGTCTCAAATCTGAGAGATATATTTTTGATAATTCCATATTTTAAGGGAAATTAGTCAAAGACAGGTGTATGGAGTTGATGATCTTATTGCATGAATTGCAGGTGTGTAGAACAGAGCAGCACAGTTTGATAGAGCGGTCCACAAGGCATAAGGCATACTTTCCTTCATTGGACGGGGCATTGAGTACAAGAGTTGGCAGGTCATGTTACAGTTGTATACGACTTTGGTTCGGCCATATTTGCCTCCTTATTCTTAGGGAGCTCATTTTGCTTTTGGCATAATAATCAGCAACATCCTTATCATATTTCTTCTTTAGTTTTGTAAAAGTTGCTAATGAACATCTTCTTCTCTTCTTCACTGCATTAATTCCACAGCTTAACACACTCTATAAGTCAGGCACAGCCCTCTTGACCTGTCTTACCTGTCCATCTTCCTACCTACCTATCTGCTCCACCGTCTCCAGCGACCTATCATAATCACCTCTCACCTGCATCCAATTATCGCCTTCCCAGCTACATTCCCATCCCCACCCTCCTATTTATCTCTCAGCCCCCATTACCCCCAGCACAATCCTGATGAAGGGCTTTTGCCCAAAACACCAACTCTCCTGCTTCTTGGATGCTGCCTGACCTGGTGTGTTTTTCCAGCACCTCACTTTTTGACCCCAAGACCCTGTAGGTCCCTTTAAACAACAATCTCAACAGCTATGGTTTCAGAAGCCTGAGTGTGGGTGGCAGCAAGTTGAGTATCCATGAATCACAGAATCATAAAATGGTTACAGCATAGAAGGCTATTAAACCTGTTAAGCCTGACACTTCTTTTCTTTTCAGATAATTATCCAATTTTCTTTTGAAAAAAATCAGTTGTATCAGTCTTCACCACTCTCCCAAACATTCAATTCCAGTTTTGACTATATATAGCATAAAAATGTTTCTTCTCACATTTCCACTACTTCTTTTGCCAATCATTCCAAATCGGGACAAGGTAGGACTAATAAATTAAACTGCATTTATTTCAATGCAAGGGGCCTAACGGGGAAGGCAGATTAAACTCAGGGCATGGTTAGGAACATGAGACTGGGATATCTTAGCAATTACAGAAATATGGCTCAGGGATGGGCAGGACTGGCAGCTTAATGTTCCAGGATACAAATGCTACAGGAAGGATAGAAAGGGAGGCAAGAGAGGACGGGGAGTGACGTTCTTAATAAGGGATAGCATTACAGCTGTGCTGAGGGAGGATTTTCCTGGAAATAAATCCAGGGAGGTGAAACTGAGAAATAAGAACAGGATGATCACCTTATCGGGATTATATTATAGACCTTCTAATAATCAGAGGGAAATTGAGAAACAAACTTTTAAGGTGATCTCAGCTATCTGTAAGAATAATAGGGTAGTTATGGTAGCAGATTTTAACATTCCAAACATAGACTGGGACTGCCATAGTATTAAAGGTTTAGAATTTGTTAAGTGTGTACAAGAAGATTTTCTGATTCAATATGTGGATGTACCTACTAGAGAAAGTGCAAAACTTGACCTACTCTTGGGAAATAAGGCAGGGCAGGTGACTGAGGTGTCACTGGGGGAGCACTTTGGGGCCAGCGATCATAGAACATAGAACATATAGAACATAGAACATTACAGCGCAGTACAGGCCCTTCGGCCCTCGATGTTGCGCCGATCAAAGCACCCCTAACCTACACTAAGCCACTATCCTGCATATACCTATCCAATGCCCGCTTAAATACCCATAAAGAGGGAGAGTCCACTACTGCTACTGGCAGGGCATTCCATGAACTTACGACTCGCTGAGTGAAGAACCTACCCCTAACATCAGTCCTATATCTACCCCCCCTTAATTTAAAGCTATGCCCCCTTGTAATAGCTGACTCCATACGTGGAAAAAGGTTCTCACTGTCAACCCGATCTAACCCCCTAATCATCTTGTACACCTCTATCAAATCACCCCTAAACCTTCTTTTCTCCAATGAAAACAACCCCAAGTGCCTCAGCCTTTCCTCATAGGATTTTCCTACCATACCAGGCAACATCCTGGTAAACTTCCTCTGCACCCGTTCCAGTGCCTCCACATCCTTCCTATAGTATGGCGACCAAAACTGCACACAATATTCCAGATGCGGCCGCACCAGAGTCTTATACAACTGCAGCATGACCTCAGGACTCCGGAACTCAATTCCTCTACCAATAAAAGCCAGTACGCCATATGCCTTCTTCACTGCACTATTTACCTGGGTGGCAACTTTCAGAGATCTGTGTACATGGACACCAAGATCCCTCTGCTCTTCCACACTACCAAGTAGTCTACCATTAGCCCAGTAATCCATCTTTTTATTACTCTTACCAAAGTGAATCACTTCACACTTAGCTACATTGAACTCCATTTGCCACCTTTCTGCCCAGCTCTGCAGCTTCTCTATATCCCGCTGTAACCTGCCATATCCTTCCTCACTGTCTACAACTCCTCCGACTTTCGTATCATCCGCAAACTTGCTCACCCAACCTTCTAACCCTTCTATTAAATTTAAAATAATGATGGAAAAGGATAGACCAGATCTAAAAGCTGAAGTTCTAAATTGGAGAAAGACCAATTTTGACGGTATTAGGCAAGAACTTTTGAAAGCTGATTGGGGGCAGATGTTCGCAGGTAAAGGGACGGCTGGGAAATGGGAAGCCTTCAGAAATGAGATAACGAGAATCCAGAGAAAGTATATTCCTGTCAGGGTGAAAGGGAAGGCTGGTGGGTATAGGGAATGCTGGATGACTAAAGAAATTGAGGGTTTGGTTAAGAAAAAGAAGGAAGCATATGTCAGATATAGACAATATAGATTAGGTGAATCCTTATAAGAGTATAAAGGCAGTAGGAGGATACTTAAGAGGAAATCAGGAGGGCAAAAAGGGGACATGAGGTAGATTTGGTAAATAGAATTAAGGAGAATCCAAAGGGTTTTTACAAATACATTAAGGACAAAAGGGTAACTAGGGAGAGAATAGGGCCTCTCAAAGATCAGCAAGGTGGCCTTTGTGTGGAGCCACAGAAAATGGGGGAGAAACTAAATGAGTATTTTGCATCAGTATTTACTGTGGAGAAGGATATGGAAGATATAGACTGTAGGGAAATAGATGGTGACACATTGCAAAATGTCCAGATTACAGAGGTGGAAGTGCTGGATATCTTGGAACGCATAAAGGTGGATAAATCCCCAGGATAAGAGGCACAGGTAGTAAGTTTGCAGATGTCACCAAAATTGGAGGTGCAGTGGACAGTGAAGAGGGATACCTCAGATTACAACAGGATCTTGACCAGATGGGCCAATGGCAGAAGTGGAAGATGGAGTTGAATTCAGATAAATGCGAGGTCCTGCATTTTGGAAACACAAATCTTAGCAGGACTTATACACTTAATGGTAAGGTCCTAAGGAATGTTGCTGAACAAAGAGACCTTGGAGTGCAGGTTCATAGCTCCTTGAAAGTGGAGTCGCAGGTAGATAGGATAGTGAAGAAGTTGTGAGGTATGCTTTCCTTTATTGGTCAGAGTATTGAGTACAGGAGTTGAGAGGTCATGTTGCAGCTGTGCAGGACATTGCTTAGGCCACTGTTGGAATATTGCATGCAATTCTCATCTCCTTCCTATCGGAAAGATGTTATGAAACTTGAAATGTTTCAGAAAAGATTAACAAGGATGTTGCCAAGGTTAGAGGATTTGAGCTATATGGAGAGGCTGAACAGGCTGGGGCTGTTTTCCCTGGAGCGTCGGAGGCTGAGGGGTGACCTTATAGAGGTTTACAAAATTATGAAGGGCATGGATAGGATAAATAGACAAAGTATTTTCACTAGAGGACATAGGTTTAGTGTGAGACGGGAAAGATATAAAAGAGACCTAAGGGACAACTTTTTCACACAGAGGGTTGTACGTGTATGGAATGAGCTGCCAGAAGAAGTGGTGGAGGCTGATACAATTGCAACATTTAAAAGGCATTTGGATGTGTATATGAATAGGAAGGGTTTGGAGGGATATGGGCCGGGTGCTGGCAGGTGGGACATGATTGGGTTGGGATATCTGGTCGGCATGGACGGGTTGGACCGAAGGGTCTGTTTCCATGCTGTACATCTCTATGACTCTATGATCACTTTGGGGAATGCCTCCAAGCAGTCCCCATGTATGTCCCTGAGCTTTCTGTTGCCTGTTACTTTAATTCTTGATATTTGTCTCACTCTGACCAATCTGTCCATGGCCTGCTGCTATACTCCAATGAAATGCAGAGCAAGCATAAAAAATTGCACCTCCTCTTTCAGTTAAGCACTGTCCAGCTTTCTGCTTTCACTTGAGTTCAGCAATGTTAGATTCTGACCTCTGCCTCCATCCTGTTCAATGTCTTTGCTTTGTTGTTTGAGTTCAGCTGGAGCATCAAAACAAGCATGGAGGTGGACAATGGGAGTGAGACTTCTGGATAAAAGCCTGACGAGTAGCATTGGACTTAGCCTTCACTGAACCTGGAGTCAGAAACTCTTGAGGTGGTATCATGGATCAAAAAGTGATGTAGTGCAAGGATTTAGTGCTTGGGAACCAGCTTTACAAACTGAGTGAGTACCAGCAGGGTAATGTCTTTATTCTTGTGGTTTATATTTTGTTGGGAATAGAGGGAGACAGAGCGAGAAATATGAGTAGGTAAAGTTTAGTAATTGGATCCTTGTTTATTGGTTGTAGTTTATGAGGATCACAATGACAGGAGAACGTGATGGGATACTTCTCCTGCAAAATGTTGGTTATCGGAGACACTTCCTATATCCATGATGACGAAATATGCAGGAAATTCTCCAGAACCCGATCCAGCAATGCACCATCCTTTGTTAGGCCTTGGTGGTCTTCATCTTAAATCTACTACCTAACTCTCTTCTAAGTTCCTGTTGCTGGACCGCTTTCTTTTTTTCAACCCATGACATGTAGCACAACGGCTGGCTGTTCACCCTCTCCCTTCAGAATGCCCTGCAGCTATTCTGTCACATCCCTGACCGTCGCACCGGGGTTGGGGGGCAGGGGGGGCAACATACCATCTGAGCTGCCACAGAACACCCCCCCCGTCAGTTCTCGTACAATCGAGTCCCCAGCCATTGAAGCTCTCCTGTTATTTCTCCTCCCCTGCTGTGTAGCAGATCCAGTTGTGGTGCCACAAACTTGGCTGTTGGTGCTTTCCTCTGAGAAGCCATCCCCACCAACGTTATCCATCACAGTATATCTGTTTGAGAGAAGAACGACCACAGGGGACTGCCTGCCCATACCTACTAATTTTCCTGGAGGGTCACCCAACACTTTTCTGCTCATGTCGCCCTTATTTGTGGCATAACCAGCTCAATAAATGTGCTATGCACAACATCCTTACCCTCTGAAGAGCATTCCATCCAGATTCATCACACACACACACACACACACCCCACATCCCTGTAATCCTGCATTTCCAATTGGCTAATCCACTTAGTCTGCACATTCTTGGACACCATGGGCAATTTAGCATGGCCAATCCACCTAATCTGCACAACAATGGATTGTGGGAGGAAACCTGAGCATTCGGAGGAAACTCACACAGACACGGGGAGAATGTGCAAACTCCACACAGACCAAGGGTGGAATCAAACTTGGGTCCTTAATGCCAGGTGGCAGCAGTGCTAACCACCGAGCCACCAGGTCACCTCAGGTAATGAGAAAGGACTTGTGAATAGGATTAGGGAGGATCCAAAGATATTTAATTAATACATTAAAGGGAAGAGGTTATCCAGGGAAATAGACCAAGGGAGCAATCTGTGTGTGAAATCGCAGGATATTTGAAGGGTGTTAAATGGATACCTCTCTTCGTTCTTCACTCTGGAAAAGGAGACCATTGATGTGGAATTCAGGAAAAAGTACTGTGAGGAATTTGCACCATTTCACATAGGAAATGGGGAACGTATTGGATGCTCTGAGGGGATTAAAAATGGACAAATGCCCTAGCCCAGGTGAATTACATTTTAGGCTGCAGTGGGAGGTGAGGCAGGAAATTGAAGGGGTTCTGGCACAAATTTTTACTTCCTCTTTGGCCATGGGCAAGTGCCAGAGGACTGGAGAATAGCTAATGTGGTTTCAGCTTTCAAGTAAGGTGGTAAAGATGAACTAGGAAATACAGATTGGTGAGCCTCATGTCAGTAAAAGGAAAACTATTGGAGAGAATTAATATCCAGTTGAACAAACTTGGGTTAATTGTGGATAGTCAGCGTAGCTTTGTCAAAGGGAGGCCATGCCTAACAAGTTAGTTAGAATTTTTTGAAAATACATTCATATATGAGTGAGAGAAACTCAATTGATGAAGATTATATGGATTTTAGCAAAGCTTTTGACAAGATATCACGAGGAAGGCTGATTGATAGAGAAGGTGAAAGTAGATGCAATTCAGGGAAGCTCGGTGACTTGAATCAGAAACTGGCTTAGTAATAGGACACAAAGGGTAGCGGTAGAAGGCTATCTGAGTGACTGGAGGCCAGTGTCCAGCGCTGTATCACTAAGGATCGGTATTAGGAGCCTTACTGTTTGTTACACATAGATAGTTCTGGGATAGCACATGTTTCAGCAGTGCAATTTGGCTATAACGTCGCTGAAGAATTTTGGAGAACGCTTACCTCTCTTGGCAATGGCACGATTCCAACAGGGGTTGTTTCATATACTTTTTTCTGTGCATGCAGTGATGTGAGGGTTAGATAGGGTGGACAGGGAGAGCCTTTTTCCAAGTATGGGAACGGCAAACACGAGGGGATACAACTTAAAGGTGAGGGGAGATAAGTATAAGACAGATGTCAGAGGTAGTTTCTTTACTCAGAGAGTAGTAAGGGTATGGAATGCTTTGCCTGCAACGGTAGTAGATTTGCCAAGTTTAAGTGCATTTAAGTTGTCATTGGACAGGCATATGGACATACATGGAATAGTGTAGGTGCGATGGGCTTCAGATTAGTATGACAGGGCGGTGCAACATCGAGGGCCGAAGGGCCTGTACTGCGCTGTAATGTTCTATGTTCTTTATGCATGTTGAAATCTCTGTGAGGTTCTGTGCACCCTCTGGTGTTCTTGCCATTGTGCCGACAGACCAGCTTTCTGTGAGAGGTACTGTACAGACAGCAGCGTTCTTACATTTTTTAAATGTACTGTGTTAAATTTACTTTTGATTTGTTAATAAATATAATTTCAACCTTCATTCAGGCTGTTCTGTACTTTGTGTTAGACTTTTGGGTGATTTTTAAGTGATCGTGAGTGATTTTTTTTGCTGGTCTCCCCCAAACTCCACTTTTCCCATCGGCCCTATTATTTCTATGGAGCGATTTTCTATTACAGAGGAACTTCGATTATCCGAATATCAGTTATCTGAATATTGGATTATCCGAAGGAGATCTCGAGGTTCTGAAAGAAGCATTACATCAAAGACGTGTTTCCAACACTGAGTGCATCTTTCATTTACTTTGATTAAAAATGGACTCGGCTTACCGAAATGCTGCCGAGAACATCCTGGACCGATGGAGCCTAGGCACTGTCTCCAAATGACTGACCTCCCACCTGCTCTCTCTCTCCCCACACACTTTCCCTGGAGTTCTACACAGGGGTATACCCTAAACCCCCTTTTCGCAGATAGTCTCTCCAACATTTCCTGCGAAAAGGTGGAACCTGTCAAAGCATTGCAGTTAAAACGTGTGTGTGGGGCTGTGTGTGTGTCAGGGTGGGAGGGGGTGGTGTTGGATAGGTTTGGGGGGGTGGGTGGGGGACAGATGGGGGCGGTGTTGGACAGGGTTGGGGGACAGGTGTTGGGCAGAGTGGGAGCGGACAGGAGGCGGTGTTAGATGGGATTGGGGGGGCGGGGTGGGTGAGATTTTGGATGGGGTTGGGGTGGATAGGCGGTGTTGGACAGGGTTGGAGGTGGGGTTGAGGGTGGGGGTAGGGTGGTGTTGGATGGGTTTGGGGCAGGCAAGGGGGGAGGCTGTGGGGCAGTGTTAGACGGGTTTGGGATGGGCGGGGAGTTGGTGTTGGATGGGGTTGGGGCGGGAGTAGGGGCAGGCATGGGCCGGTGTTGGACAGGTTTGGGTGTCTGGCGGAGGGCCGGTGTTGGATAGGTTTGGGGGACAGTGTTGGTCAGGATTGCGCGCGGGCATGGGGTGGATTGGGGGTAGTGTTTGATGAGTTTGGGGAGGCGGGTGGGGTGTAGATGGGGGCGGTGTCAGATGGATTTGGGGAGCAGGTTTGGGGGCCTCAGTGGGGGTGGGCATGGGGTGGCGTTCGACAGGATTGACGTGGGTTGGGGCTGGGCATGTGGCAGTTTTGGATGGGTTTGGGGGTGGGGGTGTGTGCGTAGGACAGTGTTGGACGGGTTTGGGGGTCCGGTGTTGGCAGGTGAAGGAGCGGGGGTGTGGTGATGTTGGATGGGGTTGGGGTGGGCGGGGTCGGTGTTGGACGGGGTTGGAAGGGGCGTGCTGGGGGATTGCAGATGGTGGGGGGTGCAGGTCTTGCATGCAGCTTGCTGCTTCCTCATCTCCTGAACGGGGAGCGGACTTAACAAAAAACTCCGAGCCCCAGAGGAAAGGTATTGAAACAATTAACAAAATAATCAATTGTCCAAATGAAATATTGCCTGGCCATCTCATTTAGATGATCGAGGTCCCCCCGTAAGTGAGATTTTGCTGGAACACTACCACAGCTTTATAGTAGAACTATCTGTACAGAAATAAATAAACTGAAAATGGTTGAGTATTAAGCAAATATGCTGACAACACCAAGATTACTACAGTGGTTAATAGCAAAGAAGATGGTTGTAGGTTACAGGAAGATCTCGATGGGGTGGTCAGATGGGCAGAACAGTAACAGATGATACTTCCCCCCAATAAATGTGAAGTGATGCACGTTAGAAGAAGAAGCAAGATGGTTGAGTATTTAATGAGTGGCAGGACACTGGATTGCTCAGAGGAACAAAGAATCTTGGGGTAATTATTCACAGATCCCTGAAGACGGCAGAGCACATCCTGGATAGTTAAGAAGTCATACGGAGTACTTGCTTTCATCATGGCATCAAGTATAAGAACAAGAAGGCAATGTTACTTGCAAGGATGCCTGCCTTGAAGAAGTTTTCCTCCTCTCTCTACAAGAATCTCAGGGAGTCCCTCTCCCACTGCAACTCCCAGGTCATTTCCTCTGCTCTGAAGCTCTTCAACCATGTTGTCAAACTTCCAGCTCAGTTACTGTCTCCTTGACTTGTCCGACCTGCCTATCTTCTTTTCCACTTATCCACTCCACCCTCTCCTCCTTGACCTATCACCTTCATCGCCTCCCCCACTCACCCATTGTACTCTATGCTACTCTCTCCCCACCCCCACCCTCCTCCAGCTTATCTCTCCATGCTTCAGGCTCACTGCCTTTATTCCTGATGAAGGGCTTTTGCCTGAAACGTTGATTCCGCTGCTCGTTGGATGCTGCCTGAACTGCTGTGCTCTTCCAGCACCACTAATCCAGTATTTGATTTTCAGCATCTGCAGTCATTGTTTTTACAATGTTAGAGTTGTACAGAGCTCTGGTCAGACCACAGCTGGAGTATTGTGCACAGTTCTGGTCGCCTCACTCCAGGACAGATGTGATAGCACTAGAGGAGGTTCAGAGGAGGTTCACCAGGATACTGGCTGGAAACCATAGCGAGAGATTAGATCGGCTTGGATTGTTTTCTTTAGAGCAGAGAAGGCTTATTTGTGACATGATTGAGGAGTATGGATAGGGAGCAGCTGTTCCTTTTGGTTGAGAAGTCAATCACAACAGGGCATAGATTAGGGTAAGGGGCAGGAGATTCAGAGGGGATTTGACAAAAAAAATCATTTCACTTAGAGGGTAGTGGGAATCTCGAATGCACTGCCTGGGGAGGTAGTGGAGGACGTAAACCTTAAAACATGAAAAAATATTTGAATTAGCACTTTAAATGTCATTAGGGAATTTTTTTGTTAGGCAAGTTTAAAATTGACTCCCTTACAAACTAAAAATACAAGCATTTAATAGCAAAGGCTGCAGTCATGTGGGCTGAGGATTATGAATTAACTTAGAGTTCTGGATCAGAGTAGGCATGGGACAGGGGAAAGATAAAAGGAAGGCTAAGGAAACCCCACAGAAAAAAAATGGGAGAACTAAATTCCAGTCCTCAAGAATGGAAGTTCAGAAGGCAGAGTTGCCAGACCTGACACTGCTTATTATAGTTGTTGCAAACCAGACCATGTTAAAGGAAATTGTTGGCAAATGACGAAAGTCACCAGCAGCATTTGTATGGAGCCAATATCTTTAGCTATTAAAATAGTTATCCATTTTCCAAATATAAAGAATGGCATACTAACTGACCAGGATTCCATTTGCAAAGTAAGTCTGTTTCTTGTGGCTGGGCAATGTAATTACCATAATTTGAAATACTTCAATTTTAATACTTCAATTTTGTTTAATTTTAAACAATCTTTGGGCTGGAAAGTATTACTCCTAAACCACAACAACAATCACAAAACCCTTGCCCATGCCAATCTGAAACTTAGAAACATCATAGAGAGGCAAACAGTGTCAACAAAATTCTGCAGGGTTGCAGCCAGCTGATCAAAGATACAGAACACCAAAAGAGGGCAGAGCATTCCTTGCAGGTTCCAGGAGCTAAACAAAAACTAAGAATTAAGCAGGGATGGGAAAGAAACAAGGCAACATAGATTTAATGGCACAGTGGTAAAGTCTGCAGAACTGAGAGGTCTGGGGGTCTATGAAACTTCTAGGGCACTTTGAGAGAGTACAGTAACTAACAAAGCATGTAGGATCTTTGCGCTTCAGAAGTAAAGGTACTGAGTACAAAAGCAGGAAAATTATGCAGGACCTGTATAAAGTTCTGGTTAGACCATAACTCAAGTATTGTGTCCAGTTCTGGTCAATACAATGGATGGGATGCTTGAGTGGTTGTTGAGGAAATTTACCAGAATGGTTCCACTTTGAGGGATTAGGTTAAAGGAGCTGCTTTTAAGTGCACACTTCTGATTTATTTGTAGAAATTATGTTTACCCAGGCTGCAAGGTAGGAATAAAGGACAAAATACTGGATTAGTGGTGCTGGAAGAGCACAGCAGTTCAGGCAGCATCTGCAGTCCAGGACCAGGAGACCCAGTATCTGAATGGGGGAAAGTCAAAGAATATTTGGAACTTTCTAGTCTGGAGAGCTGTGGAGACCCAGGCATTAAGTATATTCAGGACAGAGATCTGGATATTTACAGATACTGAAGACATCAAGAGACTTGGGAATGGTACAGGAAATAAACCTGACTGAACATAATTCTCCAAGAAACTGTTCATCTGGTCTTAGATGATCATTTCTAAGAGCTTCCACACTATTGATGTTAAATTGACAAATCTATGGTTGCTGAGCTGACTATTACATCCATATTTAAACAAGGACATAATATTTATAGTTGTCCAGACCTTTGGTACAACTTCTGTATCTAATGAGAATTGGATGATTTTACATTCACACACATATGTATAAGAAAATATGTTTTCAGAAGAGTTGACATGTAATTAGTCCAGTGAATAGAGGGTGAAGATTTTTGAAGGTAGAATTGGAGTATCTTACTGCCTGCAGTTGCAGGATTCTCTGTCTTCAGTATACCAAAATCATGTGTTGATTTTGTAGCAAAATCATGTTTTATCGTGTTTTGCCATTGCTTTTAGAGAAAAAATTGGTTGACTTCTTCAACCAGACAGATAAAAAAAAGTTCCTTTTCTCTTTGCCTGTTGTTGCTCCCAAAAACAGAGTTTATTAAATGCTTCTTGACAGAAATCTGGTTTCTTTCATGTGACCAAAGCATCTGTAATTTTCATTATCCTCCCAAGTGATCCTTGATTACTTGGCCACTAACACACAGTACAATCTGAATTTTATGTATTCACGTCTTTGTGAGAAAATAGAGTTCTTTCATTGCCTTTTTTAGAATTCCACCTTAAAGCCATTACACAACCTTACATTACACAGTTCAATTTTCCAACTGTATTCCTGCAGTACAATATTAACATTTGCCATAGTGTAATAATGTGCATTCAATAAACAACCATCGCAGCAGTATGAAAATAATTAACTGCAGAAATTACCTAATGATTAACTTCAATACTTGATATAAAATCAAAATTTACCACAAAAATAAGCTTGCTGTTTTGATACCTTTGAATCTGGCATAGCTTACAACAAAACTCAAGCTACCATTTGCCTGGGGTATAGCATTTGCCTGGGGTATAGCATTTTAAGAAGATGAAATCATCTTGGATAAATTTCATAATTGCTGATTGTATTAGTTTGGCTACTCACAGAAAGAAAACTGCTAATAACAATAAGCTTACCAGTTCCCTCAATATTTGCAGAGGAATCCATGGAGAGGGTGAAAACAAATCTCAAATAAGGATCCAAAGAAGGTCTTAACCAAGCTCTTGACCAGTTTGGTGACAGAAGTACCTTTCGATCTAATTCACTGTTTGGAAGAGCAGGAAGGTACTTTATCATCAAGTAGATTATAATAAAATGGGAGGAGTTTTATATTGGCACAAACCTCAAATTCCATGCAGTATTTTCTTGTTTGCTACCTTCTTTTGGGCACTGCTATGCAATTCACCGTCCACTCACAATTCATATAATATATGAAAACATCAATATTTTCCAAATTAGACTTATTACAACAATGACTATCGGAACCATAGAAGCATGTAGCATTACAGCAGAGGAAGACTGAAATCTGGAACTCAGTGCCTATAAGGTTGTTAGGGGCAGAAATGTTTGTAACATTGAAGAAGTATTCTGGCAGTGCATTCAAGTCATGTACCACCCTCTATGTCCAGAAATAACTATCTCTCACATCCCCCTTCAAACTTATTTCCCCATCTCATTTACATTTGTACCCTGGAAAAAGACTCTGACTATCCAGGGTATATCCATGCTTCTCATAGTTTTGTAAACTTCCATGAAGTCGCCCTTCAGCCTCTGTTCAGGTGAAAACAAACCAAGTCTTTTCCAATTTCTCCTCATAGCTAGTAACCTCCAAACCAGGCAGCAACTAGTAAACCTGTTCTGCATTCCAAAGCTTCCAAATGCATCTGGTAGTGTGGCAACCAGAACTGTGCACAATGTTCAAAATCTGGCCTAACTAAAGTTCTATATAGATGCAACATAACTTGCCAATTTTTATACCCTGTACACTTGTGTTTCCACTCTCAGGGAACTGTTTGCCTGTATGCCTCGATCTTTCTGTATGCTTCTAAGGGTTCTGCCATTTCCCTCCTTCCAGAATGCATCATATCACATTTGTCCAGATTAAACTTCAGCTGCCATTTCTGTGCCCAAATCTCCAGCGGATCTATGTCCTGCTTTTTTCCTCTGGCTATCCTGCTCACTATCCACAGCATCCCGAACTTACCAATCAGACCACCTATATTCATAGAATATAAGAATCACTTCTGTGTGGAAGCAGGCCATTTGGTCCATTAAGTCTGTCTGAAGAGCATCTCTCTCAGGCACACCCCTCTACCCTACCCCTGTAAACCTGTATTCCACATGGCTAATCCATCTACCCTACACATCCCTGAACGCTACGGGCAATTTAGCATTACCAATTCACCCAACCTTTGGGTTCCTCCAAATAATTTATTTGTTACAAACAACATGAATCCTAGCACAGATCTCTGCAGAATGCCACTAGTCACAGATTCCATTCAGAATAACACAGTCTTCCACAGCTAGTCTGTCTTCTGTGACCAAGCCAGTTACGTATTCATGTTACCAGCTCATAGCAGATCCGATGTAACTTCACGTTCTATATCAGGCTGCCATGAGATACCTTGTCAAAGGTATTGCTACAGTTCATGCAGACAATATCCACAGCTCTGCCCTCAATCATCATTGTCACTTCTCCAAAAAAAAACCTGTTTGTGAGGTATGACCACCCCTACACAAAACTATGCTGCCTGTCACTAATAAGACTATATTTTTCCAAACGTGAGGAAATTCTATCTCTAAGAACCTTGACTAATAATGTCTCTATGAGCAGAATTGCACACAATATTCCAAAAGTGGCCTAACCAATGTCCTGTACAGCCGCAACATGACCTCCCAATTCCTGTACTCTAGGGGGGCTTAAAGTAATGAATAGTTCTAGAGCCATAGAGATGTACAGCATGGAAACAGACCCTTTGGTCCAACTTGTCCATGCTGACCAGATATCCCAACCTAAACTAGTCCATTTGCCAACACTTGGCCCACATCCCTCTAAACCCTTCATATTCATATACTCATCCAAATGCCTTTTAAATGCTATAATTGTTGATGTTTAATGTTCACTTTTAGAGTTAAAGAATAAATTGATATTATTTTCTTTAAGTAATGGACTTTATCAGTTCACTGTTACTCATATTTTAACAGATTACAAGGCGAGTTGAACTTTTATGGGTGTTTGGTTTCATTAACAGAGGGGTTCGCCCCATGTCTTAACAAGAGCCAGTGGGTCAGATGGAAAGCAATTTGTTAGATGCGTCCAAGAGGGCTTTTGAGACAGGATGCTGACAATCCAACAGAGGGGAGGTCATACCAGACTTGGTATTGGGGACTGAGCCAGAACAGATGATCAATGTGCTAGGGTCCGAGACGTCTCGGACCGTGTCTTCAGAATCCTTAAGGGGGAGGGTGTGCAGCCAGAAGTCGTGGTACACATTGGCACCAACGACATAGGTAGGAAGAGGGGTGGGGAGGTCATTCAAGAGCTCAAGGAGTTAGGCTGGAAGCTAAAAGCTAGGACAGACAGAGTCGTCATCTCTGGGTTGTTGCCGGTGCCACGTGACAGTGAGGCAAAGAATAGGGAGAGAGTGTAGTTGAACACGTGGCTGCAAGGATGGTGTAGGAGGGAGGGCTTCCAATATTTGGACAATTGGACTGCATTCTGGGGAAGGTGGGACCTGTATAAACAGGACGGGTTGCAACTGAACCAGAAGGGCACCAATATCCTGGGGGGTAGGTTTGCTAGCACTCTTCGGGGGGGTTTAAACTAATTTGGCAGGGGGATGGGATCCGGACTTGTAGTCCAGCAAGTAAGCTAGCTGTGTGTCAGGATGCCCAAGACTGTAGGGAGGCTGTGGAGAAGGTAGCACTGACAGGGACTACTTGCGGACACAGAGATGGGCTCAAGTGCGTATACTTCAACGCAAGGAGTATCAGAAATAAGGTGGGTGAATTTAAGGCGTGGATCGGTACCTGGGACTACGATGTTGTGGCCATCACGGAAACATGGATAGATGAGGGACAGGAATGGCTGTTGGAGGTTCCTGGTTACAGATGTTTCAGTAAGATTAGGGAGGGTGGTAAAAAAGGAGGGGGGGTGGCATTGCTAATTAGAAATGGTATAACGGCTGCAGAAAGGAAGTTTGAGGGGGATCTGCCTCTGGAGGTAGTATGGGCTGAAGTCAGAAATAGGAAAGGTGCAGTCACCTTGTTGGGTGTTTATTATAGGCCCCCCAATAGCAGCAGAGATGTGGAGAGACAGATTGGGAAACAGATTTTGGAAAGGTGCAGAAGCCACAGGGTCGTAGTCATGGGCGACTTCAACTTCCCAAATATTGATTGGAAGCTCTTTAGATCAAGTAGATTGGATGGGGCGGTGTTTGTGCAGTGTGTCCAGGAAGCTTTTCTAACGCAGTATGTAGAGTGTCCAACCAGAGGGGAGGCCATATTGGATTTGGTACTCGGTAATGAACCGGGACAAGTGGTGGGCTTGTTAGTGGGTGAACATTTTGGTGATGGTGACCACAATTCTGTGACTTTCACCTTGGTTATGGAGAGAGATAGGTGCGCACAACAAGGAAGATTTTACAACTGGGGGAAGGGAAATTACGATGCTGTAAGACAGGATTTGAGGAGCATACGTTGGGAGCATAGGCTGTCAGGGAAGGATGTGGTGGAAATGTGGAACATTTTCAAGGAGCAGATACGACGTGTCCTTGATATGTATGTACCTATCAGGCAGGAAAGAAATGGTCGTGTGAGGGAGCCTTGGTTGACGAGGGAGGTTGAATGTCTAGTAAAGAGGAAGAAGGAGGCTTACATAAGGTTGAGGAAACAGGGTTCAGACAGAGCAGTGGAGGGATACAGGATAGCCAGAAGGGACCTGAAGAAAGGGATTAGGAGAGCTAAGAGAGGGCATGAAAAATCCTTGGCGGATAGGATCAAGGATAACCCCAAGGCATTCTATGCGTATGTGAGAAACCTGAGAATGACGAGAACGAGGGTAGGTCCGATCAAGGACAGTAGTGGGAGACTGTGTATTGAGTCGGAAGAGATAGGAAAGGTCTTGAACAAGTACTTCTCTTCAGTATTTACGAACGAGAGGGACTGTATTGTTGAAGAGGAGAGTGTGAAACGGACTGAAAAGCTAGAAGAGATACCTGTTAGGAAGGAAGATGTGTTGGACATTTTGAACAACTTGAGGATAGACAAGTCCCCCGGGCCTGACGGGATATATCCTAGGATTATGTGGGAAGCAAGAGAGGAAATTGCAGTACCGTTGGCAATAATCTTCTCGTCTTCACTGGCAACGGGGGTGGTACCAGGGACTGGAGAGTAGCGAATGTTATGCCCCTGTTCAAAAAAGGGAATAGGGATAACCCTGGGAATTACAGGCCAGTTAGTCTTACTTCTGTGGTAGGCAAAGTAATGGAAAGGGTACTGAGGGATAGGATTTACGAGTATCTGGAAAGACACTGCTTGATTAGGGACAGCCAGCACGGATTTGTGAAGGGTAGGTCTTGCCTTACAAGTCTTATTGAATTCTTCGAGGAGGTGACCAAGCATGTGGATGAGGGTAGAGCAGTGGATGTAGTGTACTTGGATTTTAGTAAGGCATTTGATAAGGTTCCCCATGGTAGGCTTATGCAGAAAGTCAGGAGGCATGGGATAGAGGGAAATTTGGCCAATTGGATAGAAAACTGGCTAACCGGTCGAAGGCAGAGAGTGGTGGTAGATGGTAAATATTCAGCTTGGAGCCCAGTTACAAGTGGAGTTCCGCAGGGTTCAGTTCTGGGTCCTCTGCTGTTTGTAATTTTTATTAATGACTTAGATGAGGGAGTCAAAGGGTGGGTCAGTAAATTTGCAGATGATACGAAGATAGGTGGAGTTGTGGACAGTGAGGAGGGCTGTTGTCGGCTGCAGAGGGACTTAGATATGATGCAGAGCTGGGCTGAGGAGTGGCAGATGGAGTTCAACCCTGCCAAGTGTGAGGTTGTCCATTTTGGAAGAACAAATAAGAATGCGGAATACAGGGTTAATGGTAGGGTTCTTAGTCAGGCGGAGGAACAGAGGGATCTTGGGGTCTATGTACATAGATCTTTGAAGGTTGCCACTCAGGTGGATAGAGTTTGTAAGAAGGCCTATGGAGTATTATCGTTCATTAGCAGAGGGATTGAATTCAAGAGTCGTGAAGTGATGTTGCAGCTGTACAGGACTTTGGTTAGGCCACAGTTGGAGTACTGTGTGCAGTTCTGGTCGCCTCACTTTAGGAAAGATGTGGAAGCTTTGGAGAGGGTGCAGAGAAGATTTACCAGGATGTTGCCTGGAATGGAGAGTAGGTCGTACGAGGATAGGTTGAGAGTTCTCGGCCTTTTCTCGTTGGAACGGCGAAGGATGAGGGGTGACTTGATAGAGGTTTATTAGATGATCAGAGGAATAGATAGAGTAGACAGTCAGAAACTTTTTCCCCGGGTACAACAGAGTGTTACAAGGGGACATAAATTTAAGGTGAAGGGTGGAAGGTATAGGGGAGATGTCAGGGGTGGGTTCTTTACCCAGAGAGTGGTGGGGGCATGGAATGCGCTGCCCGTGGGAGTGGTAGAGGCAGAATCATTGATGACCTTTAAGCGGCATTTGGATAGGTACATGGATGGGTGCTTAATCTAGGTTAGAAGTTCGGCACAACATCGTGGGCCAAAGGGCCTGTTCTGTGCTGTATTGTTCTATGTTCTATGTTCTAATGTTTTAGTTTGAGAACATTTTGGGCTTAGTGACAATAACATCATAAAATTTCAAGTAATCCTGAATAATGGCAGAAGTGGCCTTTGGGTGAGGGTGCTTAGATAGGCAAAGGTCAATTAGACAGAAACTGGGGAAAGTGGATTGGGAGCAGTTCTTTGAGGGAAAATCTATGGCTGGAATGAGGGAGGCTTTTAAAGACCAGTTGATTAAAGTGCAGGAAATGCATGTCTGTGCAAAACAGAAGGATACAAATGGCAGAATTGAGGAATCACGGATGACAAGGGAAGTTATCAGCTTAGTCAAAAGTAAAAAAGGAAGTAAAAAGATTGAGGCAGCTACAAACTAATGAAGCCCTTAAAGGGTATAGAGAAATTAGGAAGGAACTTTAATGTGGAATTAGGAAGGCTAAAAGGGGGCGATAGAATATCTTTGACAGACAGATCAAGTAGAAGCCTAAGATTTTTTGTGCCCATGTTAGAAGAAAGAGGGTAGCAAGGAAAAGTATAGGCCCAATCAGGGACAAAGGGTGGAGGTTATGCATGGAGCCACAGGAAGTGGGAGAGATCCTTAATGAGTATTTTGTATTGACATTTACTAAGGAGAAGGGCATGACTGATTTGAGATCAGGGATGAGTGTATGAATACTCTAGAGAATGCCACTATATTGAAGGAGAAAGTTTTGGGTATCGAAATTACATTAAGGCAGACAAGTCCTCAGGGCCAGATGGGATCCATCCAGGGCTACTGCAAGAGGTGAGAGAAGAAATAACTGGGGCAATAACAGATATTTTCACATCCTCTTTGACCACAGGTGAGGTTCCAGGGGACTGGAGATTAGCTAATGATGTTTCCTTGTTTAAACAGAAAGCAAGGATAATCCAGGAAATCAGAGGCCAGTGAGCGTGATGTCTGTGGTATAGGGAAGTTCTTGGAGAAGAAACTGAGTGATATGACACGCTGGTGAACCCTTCTGTTCATTAAACCAAACACCCAGAAAAGCTCACCTTGCCTCATAATCTGTTAAAATATGAGTGACAGAGAACTCCCAAATTTCACTTTTTAAAGAAAATAGCATCAATTTTTTAACTCTAAAAGTGAACACTAAACAACAACTATTCACAACTCTAAGCCCCTCTTTTTTCTTAACTGCTTATTATCTGCCCGTAACTCTATAACGATATGCTGTTCCAATAAGACACTTATCAAAATTACATTAATTTAATTTCAAAACCGCACAGTGTCTGTCATTTTCTGTGACTTCACTCTCCCGGCTACTGAATTCCCTGGGTTATCTTCTTTCTTTTTACTGCGAGTATGTTTGATATGAAAAGGTACCTTTGATAGAGAGTGTTTTCTAATTTCTTGGGTCTCTCTTGATGGGCGTTGCTCTCTCTCCAATTTTCAAAATGCCTGCATTTTTATATTCCCAACTTCAGATCATCTTGTTGGTTCAATGTTGGCAAAACAATAAATTCAAACTTGATTGTGTTTTAGTAACCTGGGGCATAATTTAAACTGATCGGTTAAATTCAAATTGTTGTCAAAACAGCAACCAAAACTCATGTATCCTTTTCATAACTATATATGATATATTTTCAATTTTCCAGTACACCCTGGCAGTGATATGTAGTCACATACACAAGGGCTTGTAAACTCTCAGTTCAAAACAGCATTCACACTCTCTGAAAAGGTACAGTACACGTCTTTAACTTCATAACACTGAGGAACAAGATATATGCATGTTTGGAAGAAAATGATCTGGTTAGCAACAGGCAGCATGGTTTTGTACAAGGAAGACCATATATGACCATCCCAATAGAATCATTTGAAGGGGTGAGAAAGATAGTTTATGAGGGAAGGACTGTGGATGTAATTTCTATGGACTTTAGGAAGGCATTTGCTAAAGTCCCACATTCCAGATTAGTACAAAAACTAAAATCACATGGGATTCAGGGAGGGCTGGTTAGATGGGTAAAAAACTGAACTTGCCACAGAAGACAGAGGGTAGCGGTGGAACAGTGTTTCTCAGAATGGTAACTAGTAGTGTTCCATGGGGATCATTCTTAGGTCCTTTGTTTGTAGCATATATAACAGATCTGGAGGAAAATATGAATGGTCTGATTAGTAAATTGAAAATAACATGAAGATTGGTGGAGTTGCTGATAGTGCCGATGATTGTGAAATGATACAACAGGATATGGATAGATTGATGACTTGGGCACAAAAAGGCAGATGGAATTTAATCCAGACAAATGTGAGGTAATGCATTTTGAAGGATGCAATTTAGGTATGAATTATCCTGTAAATGGCAGAACCTTTAGGAACATTAGCAAACAGACCTCTCCCTGCAGGTTCACAGTTCTGTCAAAGTTGCAGCAACACAGTTGGCCAAGGTGATTAAGAAGGCAGATGGCATACTTGCCTTTATTAGCTTGGGCATGGAGTACAAGAATTGGTAAACCATGTTGCAACTACATCAAACCATTATTAGGCTGCACTTAGATTATTGTCTGCTGTTTTGGTCATCACACTACCAGTAGGACGTGGAGATTTTGAGGAGAGTGCAGGAAAGGTTTGCCAGGACGTTGCCTTGTCTCATGGGCATTGGCTTTGAGGAACAGTTTAGAAAACTCGGATTGTTTTCACTGGAAAGGTGACAGCTGAGATGAAACCTGATTGAGGTCTACAAGACTACGAGAGGCATAGATAGGGTGGATAGTACAAGGCTTTTCCCAGGGTTGAAGTGTCAATGACAAGGGGGCACAGGTTCAAGGTAAGAGGGGGGAAAATTTAAGGGAGATGTGTGAGAGACTGTTTTCATACAGAGTGTGGTAGGACCCTGGAATGCACTATCAGAAGAGGTGGTGGAAGCAGGCACATTGGTGACATTTAAGAGGTACCTGGATGGTTGCATGAATTAGAAGGGAATAGAGGGATATGGACAGAATAAGGGCCGGAGGTTTGTTTTAAGTTTACTTACGGCAATCTGATTGGTACAGGCTTAGAGAGCCAAAGGACCTATTCCTGAGCTGTACGTCTCCCTCTCCCTCTCTCTCTCTCTCTCTCTAAGGGATATAGAGACAGAAACATTCATAACATTTAAGAAGTATTTAGGAGTGCACTTAAGGATATAGGCCAAGTGCTGGAAAATGGGATTAGAATAGTTAGGTGGTTGTTTTTGCACATCTCTATGACAGGTTTCTAATTAAGCGTGCAAAAGGAGCTTTTACATTCTGGGATGCAACTCTCTGTGATGCTCCATGAAGTATCACATCTCGTACCTCCTTTTCCAACCACTCCTGCAGCTTTTTCTGATTTCCCTAACAAAATGTGGAGTGAGACAGCCAACAATTGTATTGCCTTGCACAAATCTCTGATTGTAATCTGCTAAACCAAAGAACCCACAGAGTTCTCTTAATTTTTATCTGACTCCTCTCCTCTACCACTGGATTTTTGTATCTCCTGGAGTAATGCTTCCTTGACAACAAAACGCCCCAGAAACCCTACATTTTTCCAGAAAAGCTGATACTCCTCTGATTTGATTTTCAAGTTCAGCTGTGACAGGGATATTAAAAAGGCGTCCAGTTTTGCAAGAATCTCCATGAATAGCAAGCTGAAGATGAGTATGTCATCCAGATGCACCAAGAGGGAATGGAAATTAAATCCATCTGTCTATTACATGTCTGAAGAGAATTACAGAGCCCTAATTGCATTCTGTTTTGTTTTTGAGATGTGGGCATTGCTAGCTGACCAGCATTTATTGCTCAGCTCTAGTTGCCCATGAGAAGGTGGTGGTAAGCTGCCTTCTTGAACTACTGCAGTCTACCTGCTTTGGGTTGACCCTCAATGTTTTTAGGGATGGAATTCCAGGATTTTGCCTCACTTGTGAAATCCTGCTATGCCTGTTCAGAATGCCATCTTTTCAATGCTTTGTTCAGTGATGTGTAGCTGATAATAACTATGGACCAAATTGAGACTGCAGAAATGCTTTCGACCTTGAAGATAGAACATAGAACATAGAACAGTACATCACAGAACAGGCCCTTCAGCCCACGATGTTGTGCTGACCACTGATCCTCATTTATGCACCCTCAAATTTCTGTGACCATATGCATGCCCAGGAGTCTCTTAAATGTCCCCAATGACCCTGCCTCCACAACTGCTGCTGGCAAAGCATTCCATGCTCTCACAATTCTCTGTGTAAAGAACCCGCCTCTGACCTCCCCTCTATACTTTCCTCCAACCAGCTTAAAACTATGACCCCTCGTGTTAGTCATTTCTGCCCTGGGAAATAGTCTCTGGCTATCGACTCTATCTATGCCTTTCATTATCTGGTATACCTCAATTAGGTCCCCTCTTCTCCTCCTTTTCTCCAATGAAAAACACCCGAGCTCAAAGTCTTGCAATGTTCCCTCAATCCAAGGTTTAGTCCAAATATCTGAATGTGCCTTTGTGTTGAGCATCTCATAATTGATACAGATCCTCAGTTTTCCATCTTACGTCCTCATTAGGATTATGGGTAGGGCATCTCTTGATAAGCATGGTCACCTTTAGTTTCAATCTTGTGGCTTACTGGGTCTCAATGTACAACTTTTACCCATCTTTTTTGATCATCCTGCATTTTGGTTCAGGTAAAAACAAACTGCTTCCTCTCTGTTTCTTCCAACTAATCAATATCCCTCTTTGAAAAGAGGTTACCCATGTGTCCTCCAGTCAGTTCACTTGCCATGACAATGGCAGCTTTAAGGACACCTGAAGCACATTATTTCAGCACTATTGCCAGAATGTTGATGGGCCTAATAGCCTTTGCAGTATCTATTGCCTTTAACTGTTTCATTTTGGATATTACATGGAGTAAGTCAAATTGGCTACATAATGGTTATTAGTGATGCTGGGGACCTCAGGAGGAGGTTAAGATAAACCATTCACTTGACCCTTCTGACTGAAGAAGGATGCAGAATGAATTTCTGGTCATTGATGTCCAGATTTAAATGGAAAGTTAGCTGTTCATCACAGATACTAAATATTGATTAATTTCAGAAGACAACATTTGGTATCATTTGAGCACGTCTGTACTGGTTGATGATCATCATCCTGGCAACTAATTAAACAATTCTCTGAGCTGCCACATTATTGACTATAGCATAAAATAAATGGTATTTATTGCCAGCATATTTGGATTACTGTTGAATATTTTTCTTCACTACATAATCCTTAAAATGAAGCTAGAAAGACATATCACAATATTATAGATTTGCATATGCAGAAAATGATGACTAATCCTCATATTATTTACTTGTATTATTTTCTTATTTAAGTTTGTTTTTAGATTTTATTCAACAGTGTCAATATTAACAATGTGTAGCATTAGACTCAAACATTAACCCAGCTGTCATTTAAAGGTAGTATTAATTTTTACATTCAGTTACTTCATAAATGAATTACTTCACTGCACTAAATTTTGAAGTAATATGTAGAAATACATTTAAAAATTAAATGTTTTGCTTTTCAAATGGTTCTAACACTGTGATTATTCTACTTTAAGTAGTTGCTAGGTTACTCTGGTCCTCTCTGAGCTCCTGATTGATGCATTAAAAATATTGATTTATTTTAAAATGGTTTAATCACTGGAGAAGGAGATAATGAAAATGTAGTTAACATTTACATATTTCATACATTAAATGTTCCAATGAAATTTGTAAAAGGAGGAAAAATGTATGCACCAAACAGAGAAGTGGTAAGAGAAGTGATTGAAGATCAGTAACACAAAGGAGTGTGTTAAAGTTAGCAAAAGATGAAATTGGCTTTGCTCTCAGAATAAGTACCGTGCATAGCTTAAACAGCCGTGCCATATTGATATGACATTGATTGGAACTGGAGCCCTGAATCTGTAGGCTTCCAGAAAATATCTTCTTCTACCATTGTTGTGTTTAAATAAAGTCAATTAATTTACACTTAAAGGAATGTAGACATCAATTTACTACAATGAACAGAATCAGAGATGTAGTGCAGAAACCAGACTTATAATATTTGAAAGATAAATAAACCAATGATGAAGTTAACAAGACATTACTTTTAATATTTACAACTTTGAAGAACAGAAATGTGAACTGCAGTGCAGAATTCGAGGGCATTCCTGAACAATGAGGAACAGACATGGAGGATTTGGAGATAAGAACAAGAAAGTTAATATCCAGTGCATTACTGATAAGATGAAAGTAACAGTCAATGGGTGGAATTTTCCACTTGCTTTGAGTTGTGACATTATGATGTAAATTGTGAAAATACAAGTAGAATGAAAAAATTAGCATCATGACATTAAGTCAAAAAATATGACTTTCCATTTGAGGATTTAAACAACAAGGTCTGAATCTCACGATCGAGCAGTGACGACTTTATCTCTATGCATTTTCACCTTGCTAATTTGATAATTTGACCTAAATTTTTTATTTAATTCACTCACATGATGTGGACATTGCTGGGTGGATAGTATTTATTGCTCAACCCTGAGAGCCCTTGGGAAGATGATGAATTGCCTTCTTTAGAGCTCTGCATTTAATGGTAGTAATGGGTGGCATGGACTCGATGGGCCTTTCCTGCCCTGTATGACAATGACTCCATGCTGCAATCCAGAATTTTGACCCAATGACACTGAAGGATGGCAATATATTTCCAAATCAGGATGGTGAGTGGGTTCGAATTGAACTTGATAGCGATGGCAATCCCATATACCTGTTGCTCTTGTCCTTGTACAGGGTTGTGGTCATGGGTTTGAAAGGTGTTATTAAAGGAGTCTTAGTGAAATTTTGAAATGCATTTTATATATGGTACACATTGCTGCTGCTGAGCATCAGTGGTAGAGGGAATGTTTGTGGATGTGATGCCAATCAATGAGTTGCTTTGTCCTGATGATGCAAATCTTCTTGAATGTTGTTGGAGCTGCACTCATTCAGGCAATTGGGGAATATTCCATCACACTCCTAATTACCTTGTAGATGGTGAACAGGCTTTGGGGAGAGTCAGGGGTTAGTTATTGTTGCACAATTCCTAGCTGCACTTGTCACATCAGTGTTTATTTGGCTAGTCCAGTTCACTTTCTGTTTAATCACAGTCCCAAGGATGTTATAGCAGCAGATTCTAAGCAGCTCCCAATTGTCTACTCTTTGCCTGAGAAGCTAGATATCGCCAATTCCAAACAGGAAAGTGAAAGCAATTACCTAGCAGTGTCAGTGTACCACTTACCTCTTTGGACCTTTATCCAATTCCACCATCGGCATCATTTCCCTGCATGTTTCATGAACACTGTCTTCATCCATACTTTGTCGATGCAACTGGGCATCGCCAGAACCACCAATCTCACCAGTTTAGCAGGTTTACTTTCAGAACAACTTCTACACCACTTCAACCCTTCAGGACTTCATTTTGGAGCTCAAGAATGCTTGTGTTTGAATGATTCTGCTGGACTGTTTTGCATGCAGAGACACATGCATCTCATGCACCTAACAGGGTGCATATTATCACTATTAGCTTATTTTCTTTTTGCTCACTCACTTCGCTTTAACTTGAAGACTGCCAAACTCTATGTCTTGCATTGCTGTTTAGCACAGCAGGAGAGGCAGATAATTAGTCACCAGCCAGAGCACTGAATGGTCAAGGAGGTGACCATGATGTTGTATGACTATATATGATGTCCATCCTCCACATGTAATATTTGCAGCAAACATGCCATATATGCTTCAACCAAATAGCCATTTCTGAATATCAAAGGGGACAAATCCTTAATGGTGTAAAGGGAAACTATGGTCACTCAGCAAAAGGGTCATCCATTCAGTCCAGAAGGCTGGTCATGGTCAGTCAGGTTCTTTGTAAGAACAGACTATCCTTACCAGGGATCAGTTTCCTTGCAGTCCAAGGAGTGAGGATAATTAGTGCAACCACTTAGGCAATCAAAGGTACATCAGTTGGAGAGACAAGCTGTCCAGGTGATGGACCGTGCTCAGTCAGCACTCTTACCCCCAAGTGTTTTTGGAGATGGGCCATGGTCAGTCCTGGGGTTTTTAATATTAATGATTGGGGGCTTGTGGATGATATTCATTGGATTCAATTTCTAAGGGAATAATGATCGGGAAAATGAGCAGTTTCAGATCTCATTTAGCATCGGCGGGCTCAGAAAATTGCAGAAAGGGTGTGTCTCACAAATCACAATCATTCTGACCTCATTATGAGAAGAGTGTATGGCAATAAGGGAATGGCAATTCTCAAACCCATGGATTCAGGGGTCACATTTTGAGGACATTAGCTGTAATATTAAGGGGTGGAACAGGAAAAGGGGAAAAAGCATCAGGAATCAGTTTCCTTGATATTTTTTCAAAAAGCAGAAGTCACTGAGATGGGCAGTAATGTCACACACCTGTACATCTACCAATATCATTTATTGTATCCACTGCTCCCAATGAGGTCTCCTCCACATTGGGGAGACTGGGCGCCTCCTAGCAGAGCGCTTTAGGGAACATCTCTGGGACACCCGCACCAATCAACCACACCACCCTGTGGCCCAACATTTCAACTCCCCCTCCCACTCTGCAGAGGACATGGAGGTCCTGGGCCTCCTTCACCGCCGCTCCCTCATCACCCGAGGCCTGGGGGAAGAACGCCTCATCTTCCGCCTCAGAACACTTCAACCGCAGGGCATCAATGTGGACTTCAACAGTTTCCTCTTTTCCCCTTCTCCCACCTCACCTCAGTTCCAAACTTCCAGCTCAGCACCATCCCCATGACCTGTCCAACCAGCCTATCTTCTTTTACACCTATCCACTCCACCCTTCTCTCTGACCTATCACCTTCATCCCACCCCCATCCACCCATTGTACTCTTTGCTACCTTCCACCACCCTCCTCCCTGACCTATCACCTTCATCCCCACCCCCACTCACCTATTGTACTCTCTGCTACTTTCTCCCCACCCCCACCCTCCTCTCATTTATCTCTCCACCCTTCAGGCACTCTGCCTGTATTCCTGATGAAGGGTTTTTTTTGCCTGAAACGTTGATTTTCCTGCTCCTTGGATGCTGCCTGAACTGCTGTGCTTTTCCAGCACCACTCTACTCCAGAATCTGGTTTCCAGCATCTGCAGTCATTGTTTTTACCAAGGGATACAATATTCCAAGTGTGGTCTACCCAGGATATTATGGAGCTGCACCAAAACGTGGCTCTTAAAATCAATTCCCCATTAATGAAAGCCAAAACACGATACACCTTCTTAACGACCCTATCAACTTGGGTGGCAACTTCGAGGGATCTACAGAAGTGGACCCAAGATCCCTCTGTTCCTCCACACTGTCAAGAATCCTGCCTTTAAGCCTGTATTCAGCATTCAAATTTGACATTCCAAATGAATCACTTTGCATTTATTCAAATTGAACTCCATCTGCCACTTCTCAGCCCAGCTTTACATCCTGTCAATGTCTTGTTGTAGCCTGCAACAGCCTTCGACACTAATCACAACACTACTGACATTTGTGTCATTGGCAAACTTACTAACTGACCCCTTCACGTCTTCATTCAAGTCATTTATAAAAACTACAAGGAGCAGAGGCCCAAGAACAGATTCCTGTGGGACACCACTGGTCACCAATTCCAGGCAGAACACTTCCCATCCACAACCACTCACTGTCTTCTTTCGACCAATTCTGTATCCTGACAGCCAAATTTCCCTCTTTCCCGGACCTCCTAACTTTCTGACTGAGCCTACTGTGGAGAACCTTTCCAAATGCCTTACTGAAATCCATATACACCACATTCACTGCTCAAACTTTGTCAACTTGTCTTGTCGCATCTCCAAAGAACTCTATAAGGCTTGCAAAGCATGACCTGCACCTCACAAAGCCATGTTGACTATCTTTAATCAAGCTATGTTTTTCCAAATAGTCATTAATCCTGTCTCTCAGAAGTCTTTCTAGCGCATTGCTTACCACAAACTAATTGGTCTGTAATTCCATGGGATTTTCCTATTTGTTTCTTGATCAGAGAAACAATACTCGCCTCACTCCAATCATCAGGTACTACTCCCGTGGAGAGTGAGGGTGCAAAGATCATCACCAGAGGCACAGAAGTCTCATTCCTTGCTTCCCATAGTAACATTAGCTATATCTGGTCTAGCCCTTGGGACTTATCTACCTTGATGCTTCCTAGAATTTCCAGCACATCCACTTTCTTAACATCAACTAAGAAAGTGTTAATTTGTGGTTTAAGTCTTCAGTCAAGACAATGAAATCTGTCCAATTCATAGTGAAGTCTTTCATGCGAGACAGCAGGTTGAGAGAAATCTGAGGTAGTTCCTTTTCACAACGCTGTACACCAGCCCCTCCAGTTGCCTGTTGGCAAAGCAAGGGTGTATATTGCCTTCCTGAGACATGTCTTCTGCGATGAATGTCGTACAGGTGATGATCCTGCTATTTGATGATGTAAGCTGGGCACAGTACAAATTGTTTGTATTATTAATGAACTGAAGAGCAGACAACTGCATGAGAAAAGTCTGTATTGATTTCTATAGCCCAATATGTCAAAAACTGTCAAAATATGGAAAATCATCTCAATGAAGTAGATGTGAAAATTCATAATTTTTCTGCATCACGGGAGAGGCTTAAGAATTTTTAGATTCTATTTTTGTGATGTGATCTGTGACATTAAATTTGTAAGGAAAACAATTTATGTGGGCGTAGGATAGAATCCAAACTTTTACTTGTAGCTTGAAATGGTCATTGTTGGAAAACCTTTCACAGAAAGATTGGTTCTGAAATTAGGTTTGGATAGGAATGTTTGGAGTCCAGCAGTGAATTCAATATGTCATACAGTTGGATTTGTACAAGTCTGTCAGGTCTAGTGGCCTTTAAAAATAGCAGGAGGAATTGGCTTCTCCAACTCCTGCCTCTGCTCCTAGTTCCAACAAATTCCAAAGCTGTCTGGTTCCATTGTGGGACTAAGCATCTCAAACCCCTCACAGGCCCTAATTTGCAGGGTATAGGACCAGCTTCTCAAGGGCAATTTTTCCCAAACTGTCAGAAGATTTGTAGACTACGGTTTGGATTTGGGAACCTCTTGAACCCTTTGTTTAACAGGCCTTACATGTGCTCTTTCCATGCTCATATCCCTTCCATTACCTATTTATGCCTCCCATGACCATCCACTTATAGCTTGAAGAAGCAACACAAAAAATGGTGAATCTTGATATGCACTTTGAATAAAACATTCACATTCAAAAACCTATGTTGAAGAAACCTACTTCTGGCATGCTTCGCTGAACTTCAAGACTCGTTAATTGTATAGTTCAGCAGGACTATGCTATCTAATCTGGTCATAATCTTGTACACTTCTTCAATTTCTTTCTTTCAATCTCCTCTGCTCAAAGGTGAAGAACCACTGCGTCTCTAACTTAACTTTATTGCTAAAATTCCTCATGCATGAAACTATTCTGGCAAATCTCCTCTGAATACACTCAAGGATCCTTGCATTCAAACCTCGAGCAGAAGGAGTGTTTTGCGTCTTCAAGCTTGTTCGAACATCCAAGAAAAGTTTGCCCAATTCATTTATCCAAATTCCACATTCCCATTTATCCCCACTGGTTTTGCTGCCAAACAAGACTGTATCAACTTCTGCCTTAAAAATATTCACTGATCTTACCTCCATCACTTTCTGAGGCAGAGAGCTCCAAAATTTGCACAAACCTCTGAGAGAAAAAAAAAGTCCTTTCATCTGAGTCCTAAAATGGCATCCCCTAATTTTACAAACAAGACCTGGAGTTCTGCACCAACCCAAAGGGGAAACATCCTTTCCATGACAGCCTTGCCAAGATCATTTTGGATCCTGTAACCTTCAACCAAACCAACACTCACTGTTCAAAATTCCAGTGAAAATAATCAAGGCCTTACAATCTTTATTGCCACTTAATTTACATCCTTCCTTACATAAGGAGACCAAAACTGCAAATAGTGTTCAAAATGTGGTCAGGCCAATGTCCTGGATATCTGAAACATAACACCCTTTCTTACTTTACTCCTTTGCTAAAGTGTGGTGATCAGACAGCACATAAGATATAGTAGAAATAAGATTAAACTGAAGAAATCTGGAATAAATAGCGAAGTAGATAATTTTGACCTGAAGATCTGGAGGCTTTGAAATACACCAGCAGAGAATGCTACAGAGTTCAGTATTACCAGTAGGAACTTCAGGTCAGTATTTGGCAGTGGGCTGTTATGTGTTAGAAACCTGTTCATCTCACCCCGACCAGGCAAATACTTGTGCTGATCTCTTCTAAGCCTGGATCACCTCTTACCTCTTAAAATGGCAGGAAAACCACTTAGCTTTTTACTCATGCCACTGAGTTAAAATTGCAGTCAGTCCCTGATAATATCATCACACTCAAGCCCAATACACACCCAGGATAAAACAACCCTGTCAGCATTGGTTGGGTGACCTTGTTGTCTGTCAGTCAAACATTTTTAAAATCAATAACTATCAGCATCGAATGGCCTGTTTAAATACCTTCAGTAATTTTAGCTGCCCAGCTGCTCAGTGTTCACAAAATAGGGCAGACACCAGTTGTTTATCAGTGTAGAATTCGAGTATTGTTGAAACAAAATGTTGTAGATTTTCATCTGCGTGGGTTTCCTCTGGGTGCTCTGGTTTCCTCCCACAGTCCAAAGATGCGCCGGTCAGGTGAATTGGCCATGCTAAATTGCCCGTAGTGTTAGGTAAGGGGTAGATGTAGGGGTATGGGTGGGTTGCACTTCGGCAGGGCAGTGTGGACTTGTTGGGCCGAAGGGCCTGTTTCCACACTGTAAGTAGTCTAATCTAATCTAATCTTTGACTCATCAGTATTTACAGCAAGTTGATTGGGGGCAAGCTTCTAAATGGTAGCCATGATGTAGCAGTGTTAGTGTTGGGCTGGGATAGACAAAGTCAAAACTCACACAACACTGGGTTATAGTCCAACAGGTTTATTGGAAACCGCAAGCTTTCGGAGCCCTACTCCTTCCTCAGGCAGCTAGAGAGAGAGGATACATCAGACACAGAATTTATAAGTAAAGATCATACACCTTATGTATTGAACAAATATTAAGTCTTCAATCAGTATGATTGGAGATGCAGGTTTCAATTGGTTAATGATTGATGAAGAGTTAAGCCCAAAATGTTGAATCTCTTGCTCCTCAGATGCTGCCTGACCTGCTGGGTTTTTTCCATGGCACACTTTATTGACTCTGATTTCTCCAGAATCTGCAGTCTTCACTATCTCCTCAATTGATTAATATGTAATCCCAGAATTTATTTCAAATTATTGCCCCAAGATAACTTAAGGTTTTATCAGCATAAAGGTGACATGATAGCTCAGACAATGCATTTTAGGTGTGGGGTCTTGTTTTGAGTCTGTGTCTCAACCAGACTAGTTTTATTTTCAAAGTAGGAATTTATAAAATGTCACATTGGCTTACTGTCTGCAGATCATGTACTTTCTGATCAAAATAGATTGTACCTGCAAATTCATCCGATAGATTTACCGAGGAACCTTGATTATCCAAGCGACATGGAGTATTTTGCGCGGATAATCGAATATTCCGATGATCGAATGTTTAACCAGACATTAGGACCTTGCATTCTTGTCTGGATGATCCAAAATTCAGATAATTGAATGCTGGATAATCGAGGTTCCTCTGTATATATACGTGTGTGTGGAAGACAGAGAGAGGATGTACGTCTGAGAGGGTGTGTGCTTGTGAGAGAGAAAGAGAGTGAGTGTGTCTGTGAATGCGTGCACTTGACAGAGTGTGTGAATGTAAATGTTTTTGACAGTGTGAGTATGCACATGAGACTGTGAGTGCTTGAATGTGCGCAACTGAGGGCGTCTTTGCCTGTGAGTGTGTGCATTTATGTGTATGCATCTATGTGTATGTGTGAGAGTGGGCAGTGTGGTGGAGTCACCTGTAGTGTGACATGAACCCAAGATCCTGATTGAGGCCATATTCATGACTACAGAATTTGGCTATCAGCCTCTGCTTGGCAACTCTGCATTGTTGCGTGTCCTGAAGTCCGCCTTGGAGGATGGTCACCTGAAGATCCAAGGCTGACTGTTGAAGTGTTCCCTCACTGGGAGGGAACATCCCTGTCTGGCAATAGTTGCACAGTATTCATTCATATGTTGTTGTAGCATCTGCATGGCTTTACCATAATACCACACGTTGGGGCTTCCTTGTCTGCAGCATATGACATAGACAATGTTGGCTGAGCCACATGATTATCTGCCGTGCACATGGTGGTTAATGTCCTCATGTTTAATGGTAGCATCCATGTCGATGCTCTGACACATTTGCAGTGATTGCCCTGACAGGGTGTGTGGTATTGTGGGTTATGTTGTCCTGAAAGCTGGGCAGTTTGCTGTGAACAATGGTCTGTTTAAAATTCGGTGGTTGTTTGAAGGTGAGAAGTAGAGGCATAGGGAAGATCTTGGCGAGGTGCTCATCATCATCGATGATGGGTTGCAAGCTGCAAAGAACATGCTGTAGTCTCTCTGGGATAGTAGAAGAGTACACCAATTAGATGGTCAATTTGGCTAAATTCTCTGGCTTATATTCCACAGTGCAATGCCTCAACCAATCTGGAATCTACTTACCTCGTTTAAAATTTACATAAAATTTAGCAGTTGTTAGTCATCATCTAATACATGCTACTCTTGTGGAGAATGATCAACAATCTAGGTGTGATTGCATGGATGGGGAAGCAGAGGAGATTCACCATATGTTGCCTGGGTTGCAAAATTTAAGTTATGAATAAAGGTTGGATAGACTTGGGTTGTTTTTGTTTGAGCAAAGAAGATTTAGGGGTGATTGATGTGTACAAGTTAATGAGAGGCATGGATATAGTAGATATCACTTACCTGAATGGTCTGTCATGAGGTTCAAGGTGAGAGGCAAGAGGTTTAGGGGAAATGTGACAAAAAACTTTACCCAGAGTATGGTGATGGTTTGGGTTCTATGTTGCCGAGGAGGGTGGTAGAAGTGAATTGTCTCACATCCTTGAGACAGTACCTGAATGAGCATTTGGCACATCATAATATTCTAGGCTATTTACCAAGTGCTGGTAAATGGGATTAGATCAAAAATCAAGTATTTTATGTTGGTGCAGATTCGTTGGGCTGAAGGGCCTCTTCTGTGCTGTATGATGCTATGTTTCAATGATTCTAGATTCATTAGGCTGAACAGCCTGTTTCTTTGCTGCAATCTCAATTGAAATTCCAAGACTGGGAACATTGACAATTGAGTGTTGGGGTGCCCCTTGCAACAGTAGGGATTGAGATTTGGACATAATGATTGAGCAACAATTTGAGAAGTTATTCATAATAAGCACCATAGGTGTTCCCCAGAGTTTCAAAGTAACTGGAAAGGATTGGTTTGGGATTTGACATTGCAATGAGAAAATCCATTAATGTAGGACCAATGTATAGGGACTTCCAGGATGAAGTATTTCAGGGAAAATGATGAATTTTGGAAAGTTTAGAAGTGCATCCTCAGGGTTTGTGGAAACTAGAGAACTTGGGTGAAGGAAGGCTTAGGCACAAACTGTGACCCAAAAAACCTCTGGGCATCTGACAGTACAACAAAAAGTGGTGACCAAAATAATGGAACCAAATTATCACTATCCATTTTCAAACAATCAATGTCTACCATTTTCTTCATTGTCATTTGATTCAAATCTTTATGTTCTTGATTTCACTCATTTGTATGGCAATATTCTAATAATTCAAAATTATGCACTGAAGATTTTGATTTCTTGTTGTCTGAGATTCTCTGTAACTGTCTGTGATATAGATCTAGTTCTATAAGAGAGCTCCTGCATGTTCCATTCTTATTACCTAAGTGCTGCCAATATATTGTTTAGCAATGGCTCTTCTCTCCTGTTCTGTTATATCTGAACTCACCCAAGGACCATTGCTTACCACACCTCCTGGACCTCATCTGTTTGCCAACCCCATCCACAGGTGTAGTCTCATCTATCATAATGATGCTTAATTCTACATTTCATTCAAATCCATAAATTAACTCAAAAGACAAATGCTGCAAATGCTGAAAATTTGTGAAAACAGAAAAACTAAAAAGAGTAATATTTGAATCATAGTGTTAGTTGTAGTAATGTTTACAAGTGCTGCGAGACCTTCTGGAGTTTTTCCAGCACTTACTGATTTTATGCTTTGATTGACTATTGGACTACCTGCATAATATCAGATCAAAAGTTGGCATATCACAATGTTTTCTAACTAAACAAGATGAAGGTGAAAGCACCATCATTGGTATCTTTCCCTATATTACTTATTGCCAACTCCATTTCACTCTCTCAAAAGAATATACAATTTTTTTTTATTCATGGGATGAGTGATCACTGGCTCGGCCAGCATTTATTTCCCATCCCAGAGAGAAGAGTCAACTATATTGCTGTGCGACTGGAGTCATATATCATCCAGACCAGGTAAGGGTGGCATTTTCCTTTTCTAAAGAATGTCAGTGAACTAGATGGGTTTTCCGATAATTGACAATAAATTCATATTATCATTAGATTCTTAATTATACATTTTCGTTCATGGTTTTGTGATTGAACTGAATTCCACTGGCTTTTCCTAGTGTCCTAAATTAGAAATCCTTTGCAGTAATTTACACTACGAAGTAAGGAGCTGTTGATTTGGCATGGTCTCCCTGTCCTTTACCACACTTCATTTATCTTTCCCTTATTTTAATGAAACTAAACATAAATTGCCTGATTTATCAAAGCAGTTTGATTTCCATCTCTACTAAATGTCAAAATTATATGGATTTCAGTAAGCAATTACAGAAACATAGTAAAGTGATGGACAGGATGACAGCTTGAAGTTCCTGGATAAAAATGACACAGGAAGGATATAGAAAGGGAGGCAAGAGAGGAGAGAGAGTGGTGTTTTTGATTGGGGATAATATTATAGGGTCATAGAATCATAGAGATGTACAGCACGGAAACACACCCTTCGGTCCAACCCCTCCATGCCAACCAGCCATCCCAACCCAATCTAGTCTCACCTGTCAGCACCCGGCCCATATCCCTCCAAACCCTTCCTATTCATATATCCATCCAAATGCCCCTTAAATATTGCAATTGTACCTACCTCCACCACATCCTCTGGCAGCTCATTCCACACATGTACCACCCTCTGTGAAAAAATTGCCCCTCTGGTCTCTTTTATATCTTTCCCCTCTCACCCTAAACCTATGCTCTCTAGTTCTGGACTCCCTAATCCCAGGGAAAAGACTTTGTCTATTTATCCTATCCATGCCCCTCATAATTTTGTAAACCTCTATAAGGTCACCCCTCAGCCTCCGACGCTCCAGTGAAAACAGCCCCAGCCTGTTCAGCCTCTCCCTGTAGCTCAGATCCTCCAACCCTGGCAACATCCTTGTGAATCTTTTCTGAACCCTTTCAAGTTTCACAACATCTTTCTGATAGGAAGGAGACCAGAATTGCACGCAATGTTCCAACAGTGGCCTAATGTCCTGTACAGCCGCAACATGACCTCCCAACTCATGTACCGATCCTTGCAGCACTCCACTGGTCACAGGCCTCCAGTCTGAAAAACAACCCTCCACCACCACCCTATGTAGTGATATTCCTGGGAATACATCCAGGGAAGTTATTTGGGTGGAATTGAGAAATAAGAAAGGGATTGTGTTATAGACCCCCTAATAGTCAGAGGGAAATTGAGAAACAAATTTGTAAGGAGATCTCAGTAATCTGTAAGAATAATAAGGTGGTTATGATGGGGAATTTTGACTTTCCAAAATAGACAGTGTTTGCAATAATGTTAAAGGTTTAGATGGAGAGGAATTTGTTAAGTGTGTACAAGAAAATGTTCTGATTTAGTAAGTGAATGTACCTACTAGAGAAGGTGCAAAACATGATCTACTCTTGGGAAATAAGGCAGGGTAGGTGAATGGGGTGTCAGTTGGGAGCACTTTGAGAACAGCAACCATAATTCTATTAGTTTTAAAATAGTGATGGTAAAGGATAGACCAGATTTAAAAGTTGAAGTTCTAAATTGGAAGAAGACCAGTTTTACTGGTATTAGGCAAACATTTTCAAAAGTTAATTGTGGGCAGATGTTCACAGGTAAAGGGACAGCTAGAAAATGGGAAGACTTCAGAAATGAGATAACGAGAGTCCAAAGACTGTATACTTCTGTTAGGGTGAAAGGAAAGGCTGGTAGGTATAGGGAATGCTGGATGACTAGAGAAATTGAGGTCTTGGTTAAGAAAAAAAAGGAAGCATATATCAGGCATAGACAGGAGAGATCGAGAGAATCCTTAGAAGAGTATAAAGGCAGCAGGAGTATACTTAAGAGGGAAATCAGGAGGGCAAAAAGGGGGCATGAGATAGTTTTGGCAAACAGTGTTGAGGATAATCCAAAGGGCATTTATAAACACATTAAGGGCACAGGGTGGCATGGTGGGACAGCAGTTAGCACTGCTGCCTCACAGCGCTAGAGACCCGGGTTCAATTCCTGCCTCAGGCAACTGTCTGTGTGGAGTTCGCACATTCTTCCCACGTCTGCATGGGTGTGCTCTGGTTTCCTCTCACAGTCCAAAAAATGTGTGGGTTAGGTGAAGTGGCCATGCTAAATTGTCTGTAATGTTAGGGGAATGGGTCTGGGTGGCTTACTTTTTGGAGGGTCGGTGTTGGGCTGAAGGGCCTGTTTCCACACTGTAAGTAATCTAATCTAATGAAAAGGGTAACTAGGAGAGAATAGGGCCCCTTAAAAATCAGCAAGGCAGCCTATGTGTGGAATGGCAGGGGATGGGGAGATACTAAATGAGTATTTTCCATCAGTGTTTATTGTGGAGAAGAACATGGAAGATGCAGAATGTGGGGAAATAGATGGTGACATCTTGAAAAATGTCCATATTACAGAAGAGGTGGTGCTGGATGTCCTGAAATGCATAAAGGTGGATAAGTCCCCAGGACCTGATTAAGTGTACCCAGAACTCTGTGGGAAGCTAGGGAAGTGATTGCTGGGCCCCTTGCTGAGATATTTGCATCATTGAAGACTGGAGGTTGGTTAACATGATGCCACTATTTAAGAAAGGTGGTAAAGACAAGTCAGGGAACAATAGACCAGTGAGCCTGACATCTGTGGTGGGCAGGCTATTGGAGGGAATCCTGAGGGACAGGACTTACTTGTATTTGGAAAGGCAAGGACTGATTAGGGATAGTCAGAATAGTTTTATGCTTGGGGAATCAAGTCTCATGAATTTGATTGAGTTTTTTGAAGAAGTAACAAAGAAGATTGATGAGGGCAGATTGGTGGATGTGATCTATATGGACTTCAGTAAGGCGTTTGACAAGGTTCCCCATTGGAGACTGGTTAGCAAGGTTAGATTACTTGAAATACAGGGAAAACAAGCCAATTGCATACAGAACTGGCTTGAAGGTAGAAGACAGAGGGTGATGGTGGAGGGTTGTTTTTCAGACTGGAGGCCTGTGACCAGTGGAGTGCCGTAAGGATCAGTCCACTACTTTTCATTATTTATATAAATGATTTTGATGTGAACGTAGGAATTATAGTTAGTAAGTCTACAGATGACACCGAAAATTGGACGTGCAGTGGATAGTGAGGGAGATTACCTCAGAGTACAATGGGATATTGATCAGATGGGCCAATGGACTAGGGAGTGGCAGATGGAGTTTAATTTAGATAAATGTAAGGTGCTGCATTTTGGAAAGACAAATCAGAGTAGGACTTATGCACTTATTGGTAAGGTCCCAGGCAATTTTGCTGAACAAAGAGAGCTTGGAGTGCAGGTTCATAGTTCCTTGAAAGAAGAGTCATAGGTAGATGGGAAAGCGAAGGTGCTGCTTGGTATGTACGATGGCTCAGTGGTTAGCACTGCTACCTCACAATACCAGTGACCCAAGTTCAATTCCCACCTCAGGCAACTGTCTGTGTGAAGTTTGCACATTCTCTCTGTTTCTGTGTGGATTTTCTCCAGGTGCTCTGGTTTCCTCCCACAGTCCAAACATATGCAGATGAATTGGCCATGCTTAATTGCCCATAGTGTTAGGTGCATTAGTCAGTGGTAAATATAGGGTAGGGGAATGGGTCTGAGTGGGTAACTCTTAGGAGGGTCAGTGTGGACTTGTTGGGTGAAATGGCCTGTTTCCATACTGTAAGTAATCTAATTTAATTCTCACTGTAATCAATTGCAGTTTTATATGCCCTATCAAAAATGTGCCTTTGCAGTTTTAATTTGTGTACATGATTCCCTGCAAAGATGAGAAAGTGTGCAATAAATTTGGTTGGTCCAAATCCATTCCTGAACACCTCAGGTTCTACATTTCACTAAACACCTTTTGAAAATCTTATCAAAACTCATCAATTAACAAACCCTTCCTCCACAACACCCACTTGATGTTAAAGACACTGCTCCTGAGTTTACACGGGGATGTTGCTCAAATCCCAACATAATAGAAAATCAGCAAAACCTCCAAAGAAAAATCCAGCTTTCCAAGTCACATGTGATTGACCATGACCATGTAGTTGACCATGACCAAGCACATGATGGTGTGCTTGTTCTTGAAGTTTTCCTCTGCCTCCTCCCTATCACATCTGCAGTTTGTCTCACTGAGTGATGAAGAAGGGAATCAGAAAATGTGGACATAGTTATGCTGATGATGTGTTTGAAATTAAAATTTAATTTCAAAGATAACGCTGGTCTTGTCTTCTGAGGGGTGACAATCACTTGTCAGATTGTTAACACACCTTTTTTTAATGATTAGAATTGGACTCCCTACAGTGCGAAGCAGGCCCTTCAGCCCAACAAGTTCACACCGACCCTCCGAAGAGCAACCCACCCATACACAATCCCCTACATTTCCCCCTGACTAATGCACCTAACCTACACATCCCTGAACTCTGGGCAACTTAGCATAGCCAATCCACCTAACCTGCACATCTTTGGACTGTGGAAGGAAATCACAGCACCTGGAGGAAACCAACGCTGACACGTGGAGAATGTGCAAACTCCACACAGACAGTAGCCTGAGGCTGGAATCGAACCTGGATCCCTGGTGCTGTGAGGCAGCATTCATTCACTAACACATTTCGGACAGATATATAACTTCTCAATGATTAAATATGAGCGATGTAGGTGAGGAAGGCAATTTGGGTGGTAATGTGGGTGGCTGTGTAAATGGACTAGTAGGTCATGAGATTGGATCCAGTCTAGTTGGTAGGGTAGTTAGAGGGCCAGGGCATTTTGCAGATTTGGGGGTACTTTGAGGTGATTTGGAGCACTGGAGGAATTGAGGGTTTTGGTTATTGAAGATGCAGGCGAAGTCAGAGTGAGAATCATAGAATCCCTACAGCGTGGAAACAGGCTCTTTGGCCCAACAAATCCCTACCAGTCCTCCCAAGATTAACCCACCCAGACCCATTCCCTTCTGCTGTTATCCTATATTTACCCCTGCCTAACACATAACCTACACATTCTTGAACACTGTGGGTGATTTAGCATGGCCAATTTTGGATTTTGGGAGGAAACTCGAGCACCTGGAGGAAACCCACACAGACACGGGAAAAATGTGCAAACCTCACACAGGCAGTCACTCAAGGCTGGAATCGAACCTGGGTCCCTCGCACTGTGAGGCATCAGTGCTAACCACTGAGCCATTGTAAAACCCGTGAGTCAGATGTCAGGAGGGGAGTTTAGTTGCTGGGGAAATTGGGGTTGTGATTAGGGGTGTCAAGGTTGGATTAGAGAATCAGCAAATGCTGGAGGGTTGGTGGGGGAGTTAACGATCAGGATAGAATTGAGGGTTCAGTCAGGCAATTGTGTAATAGGGTGAGCAATCAACGAGTTTGGAATGTTCTCATGGTGGAGGAGGTTGGAGTGTTGGGGCACAGTTAAGGGATTGTGAAGAATTTGGGGGTTGGGAGGGTTTTCAATCTGGGATTTAAAATTGTCTTTCATCAGTCAAACTTTCATGGTAAGTTATCCCGGTAAGTACCCAATGAGTCTGACTCATTGTCAGAGGCTTTTCAGAGAAATCCAGATGTGCAGGGTGATTGCTGATTGTTAAACTTCCTGGGCAATAAGCATGTCATCATTGCACTGGCAAATCTAATGGGTCCTGATGTGCATCTTTCAGAGAACTCCAGTCTCCGACTATCTAGAGACAGAAAGATATGGGCCACCATCTGTGTTAGACTTCAAGGTACCAAGCCTCTCACTCATTCTGAATATGGGCTTGAAATAAATCCATCATACTCTGCGCTTTGACACTCCTATCAACACTAAATAAGCAAATATAAAACTACAAAAAAAAATTCATAATGACTCACCTTGTTGACTTGATTTTGTCTAAAGAAATAGTTTTTTAATGGAGCTACTAGCAAATAAATGTTATTCTCATTTTTATGAAAATATGGGCTTTGACAAAGTTTCACATTTTATTTTTGATATCTCACACATACATGAATCTGGACAGACTACTCCTGGCAACAACGAAGGACTCTGTAAAGTCCTCTTCATCAACACCTGGGGCTAGTGTCAAACTTTGGAGGACTGTCTCTCAGACTAATCAAGCAATAAGCCTGAAATAGCCATTCCCATGGAATCATAACTTACACACAATGTCCCAGAAAACACCACTACCACCATCCTTGTGTATGGATGTTTCCACTGGCAGGACAGATCAACTAGAGGTTGTAGCTTGATGATGTACAGCTGGGAAGTGTTGTTCTAAGAATCATCAACATTTACTCCAACCTCATGAAATCAAACAAGGAAACCTTCTGCTGGTCACCACATACTGACCTCCACATCTCCCCCAACTCCACCTGGCCAATGGCAAGGGTACAGAATGCATTCTGGGTGAGAGACTTTAGTATTGATCACAAAAAGTGACTCAGTAGCACCAATACTGATCATGTTTGTTGAGTCCTAAAGATCATATTTGCAAGTCGACAGGTGGTGAGGGAACCAACTGGAAAGAAAAATATACTGAATCATATCACCCCCACCCCACCCCACCCCACCCTACCCCACCCACTGCCCCACACCCCTACCCCCACCATCTCAAGTTTGTCTATTGATGATGCATGTGCCTATAACAGTATCAGTAAGAGTGGCCACTGTCAGGATGCACTGGTCTAGAGTGTTATACATTATGCTACACTGTTCTGGAGACATCACAAAACTTAAAAATTTTACTACGTATACAAAGATTCCACAACTCAACTAAATTTCTGACACAGATTGAGAATAAGCATGTTCCAGGATTCTGCACGTGACAAACATTATAATTTATGATCAGTAATCGGATTGTTCTCCAAGGCAAACAGTATCATGGCATATCACTCGACAAGTGAAAGTTCTAACCCCTGGGCAAACAGTGTGACCATCAGTGTGAGGCTGGTCAGTATAGGGAATGCTGGATGACTAAAGAAATTGAGGGTTCGTTTAAGAAAAAGAAGGATGCAAATGTAAGGTATAGACATCATAGATCGAGTGAATCCTTAGAAGAGTATAAAGGCAGAGGAGTATCCTTAAGAGAGAAATCAAGAGGGCAAAAAGAGGACATGAGATAGCTTTGGCAATTAGAGTTAGGGAGGACCCAAAAGGTTTTTACAAATACATTAAGGACAAAAGGGTAACTAGGGAGTGAATAGGGCTCCTCAAAGATCAGGCAAGGCACCCTTTGTGTTAAGCCGCAGGAGATGGGGGAGATACTAAATGAGTATTTTGCATCAACATTGACAGTGGAAAAGGACATGGAAGATATGGAATGTAGGGAAATAGATGGTGACATCTTGAAAAATACTATAGAGGAGGAAGTGCTGGATGACTTGAAATGCATAAAGGTAGATAAATCCCCAGGACCTGATCAGGTGTCCCCTGGAACTCTGTGGAAAGCTAGGGAAGTGATTGCTGGGCCTCTTGCCATGATATTTGTATCATCAATAGTCACGGGTGAGGTGCTGGAAGACAGAAGGTTAGCTAATGTGGCGCCACTTGTTCAAGAAGGGGGTAAGGACAAGCCAGGGAACTATAGACCGGTGAGCCTGACCGGTGGGCAAGTTGTTGGAGGGAATTCTGAGGGACAGGATGTACATGTATTTGGAAAGACAAGGACTGATTAGGGATAGTCAACATGGCTTTGTTGTTGGGAATTAATGTCTCACAAACTTGATTGAGTTTTTTGAAGAAGTAACAAAGAGGATTGAGGAGAGCAGAGCAGTAGATGTGATCTACATGGACATCATTAAGGCGTTTGACAAGGTTCCCCATGGGACACTGATTAGCAAGGTTAGATCTCATGGAAAATGGAGAATTAGCTATTTGGATACAGAAGTAGCTCAAAGGTAGAAGACTGGTGGTGGAGGGTTCTTTTTCAGACTGGAGGCCTGTGACCAGTAGAGTACCACAAGGATCAGTGCTGTGTCCTCTACTTTTTGTCATTTACATAAGAGGTACAGTTAGTAAGTTTGCAGATGACACCAAAATTGGAGGTGTATTGGACAGCAATGAGGGTTACCGGGGAGGAGCTGGGGTGTGCACCAAGTCTTGGGAGGAGCATGTCAGCAAAATGAGGCAGGAACTGGACAGATGGAAGCTACAGTAGCTCTCCATCGCGGGAAAAAATGTGGTCATCAGGTGTGAGGCACTGTCATTGTTGTTATATGTGGCACAGGTCTGACTATTCCCAGAACCTGTGCCGCTGCAGTCACCCGGGCCATCTTCCAATTTATATGGAGATCAAAGATGGACCGGGTCCGAAGGGACTCACTGTACAAAGACCTGGGCAACGGGGGAAAAAGTACACCCAGTGTCACCCTCACCCTGATGGCCATCTTTGTGTGTGGCTGCATCCAAGCTGTGCGTGGATCCCTGGTACACAAACACCAAGTGTCAGTACGTACTGAGGTTCTACCTGTCCCCGGTGTTGCGAAGGATGGGCCTGGCCTCGCTGTCGTGGAACGCTCCGAGTAGTTGGACCATTCCGTATCACCTGTCCTTCGTGGAGAAATTTATGAAGAAAAACACCTTTGACAACAAGTCCATCAGGAAGTGGTCAGCACATAGTGTCCTTGAGACCCTTCGGGAAAAGGAGAGGGTGGATCCAATGAAGTGGTTCCCTGGGCAGACTGTCAAAGCCATTTGGCAGAATGCCTCATCGCCAGAACTTTCCAACAAGCACCAAGACATGGCTTGGCTGGTGGGACTCTCAGCCGCACCGCATGCTGCCCTCGAACTGGCTGCGGGGGGGACGAGACTGTCACACACCTGCTTCTGGAATGTGCCTACGCAGAAGAAGTCTGGAGAGGAATGCAGTGGTGGTTGTCGAGGTTCGTCCTGAGCAGCTCCATGACGCGGGACTCAGTACTCTACGGTCTGTTCCCCGGGTTGCACACTGAGACGAACATTAACTGTGCCTGGAGGATCATCAACTCAGTGAAGGACGCACTCTGGGTGGTCCAAAACCTGTTGATCTTCCAGCTGAAGGAGTTGACCCTGACTCAGTGTTGCAGACTGGCACATTCCAAGGTCCAGGGCTACGTGTTGAGGGACACGCTGAAGCTTGAGGCAGTTGCCGCCAAGGCACAGTGGGGAAAGACCACTGTGTAATATCTCCCTGCCTAAGAAGGACAGGGAGCCCACGCAGACATTTGGGCTCCGCTGACACCTCAGCTAAATATATGGACATATGATTGATAAACGTACAGACCTGTATATACAAATGATAAATTCTGATCTCTGTATGTAAATGTTTATGTATGTATGGCAAGACCAACTGTACAGATCATCAAATTATTTTATGAATAAAGTATATTTTTGAAATAAAAAAATCTACTTGATAATTGATTTCCACATGCAACAAGGACAATGGAGTACTGAGCAGAAGAATTTAAGAAATTAATCACAGGAAAGCTGTGTCTTCAAACAGACAATTAAGGTTAAGTGTAAGAAGCAACAAATAAGCTACTTCTAATAATAAGGCAAGTTGCAGACTTGTCATAATTTGGATGAAAGAACCTAAAGAATCATCAACAATAATATCACATTATATTCCTTAAGGATGAAATCAAAACCAGAACAATTCAGTGGAGGACTAAGACAATATCAGCAGGGTCTACTGGAGAAGGGAACACACCAGCACTTCATTTCCCTCGCCATTGGTCATTAGTACTGAAAGCATGGTGATAGGGGGATGGGGAACCTGGCACAGCCTTGGAGTAACCTTTCCTCATGTGGAGACAGGCCAGCTGAAGAAGGAACCACACGCAATATTCCACATACAACACTCCAAAGGTGACTGGGCCCTCCACTCCATTCTGCCTGTCCCCGTAAACCCTTGGAATTTGAAACTGAGGACAATCAACTTGCCTTTGGAAAGAAGACCCTCAGCATAGCTGGCTTGTCCAAATCTTCAGAGGAATGGGTTTTATTGTCAAGCAAGCTCCCTTCACCTTGCTGTGGAAGCAGACAGTATGCCAAAACATAATGGGAGGGAGCGGAAGGTAAAGACTTATTTAGGGCACTTTGTTGCTCAAATGACAATACACTGTATATAACCACATTGATGAGCCCCAGACAATTACCTTCCTGATAGTCCTTTCTGTAAACCTCATTAGCTTTGCAACTCTAGGAACACACCCAATCCCTCTTCATATGCTTATATCAGCCCACCTTTCCCATCCAGTCCCTGGCATATAAGATAACCATGGTAAGTGTGTCAATATAATGCTGCTCCCTTGAAGCCTGTGTGCTCTTGACAATGACAAATCTCACTCCCACATGACCACCTTCCCATTTAAGCTTTACCTTTGTAGAAAATGTTGGCCCTTTTACCATTATCACCCCTTTATGACCAGTGTGTAGCCATCTGTCCCAAGGAATATCTCACCAAATCTCCTTCCCATTGCAGTAACTGCTCTCGCCATCCCACCTCCCTTCCCTTTGGTTTATGAAGATTAAAGCAATGAACTGACTGAGGCATACGCCCTTGAGTGACCAAACCAGACAACCTGGATGAGTAGTGCCCAGATTGGTGACTGTCCATTGACTGACCATGTCAGGCCTAACCCACAGGGTGGCAGCAGTGCAGCCATTCCATGGATTTCAGTAGCACAGAACCCCTCATTGTGATCATTTTGTCCGCATTTCTATGGCCAGTCCCTTGAACTGATCTAGGAGACTGCCCTTGATTGACAGTGCTGGGACTGATGAGTGTTTCCATGTACTTCAGTGAAGATTACTCCCCCAAAACTTTGAGATATTGCTGTTTGCTTGCTGCACTTGCAATGTGTGGGTCATTCAAGTTACTGGCATATGGCGTAGGTATTGGATTGATGTAACACACTGCTATATTGTTCTGTTCTGACAAAGGACAACTTTTCCTTTATTCATTCACGGGATGAGTGCATCGCATTCATGGCCCATTCCTATTCTCCCAAAGAGCACTTAAGAGTTAACCACATTGCTGTGAGTCTGGAGTCACATGTAGGCCAGACCAGGTAAGGATGGCAGTTTCCTTAGATTAGATTAGATTACTTACAGTGTAGAAGCAGGCCCTTTGGCCCAACAAGTCCACACTGACCCTCCGAAGCGCAACCCACCCAGACCCAGTCTCCTACATTTACCCCTTCACCTAACACTACGGGCAATTTATCATGGCCAATTCACCTGACCTGCACATTTTTGGATTGTGGGAGGAAACCGAGCACCCGGAAGAAACCCACGCAGACACAGGGAAAATGTGCAAACTCCACACAGAGAGTTGCCTGAGGGATATTAGTGAACCCAGATGGGTTTTTCCGACAATTGGCAATGGATTCACGTTCATCATTAGATTCTTAATTCCAGATGTTTATTGAAATCAAATTCTACCATCGGTCATGGTGAGATTCAAACCCAGGAACCAAGGCCTCCAGAACGTTTTCTGGGTCACTGGATGAACAGTCCAGTGATAATACCAGTAGGTCATCACCTCCCCAGGTGAAGCAAGCCACCTGGTTGTGTGGCAGTGCTAATTAGCACAGTTAGCATGGCAGACAAGCCATGACCTCCCAAATAGCCACTAATGGTGGCTCAGTGGCTAGCACTGCTGCCTCGCAGTGCCAGGGACCCTGGTTCTCTTCCACTATTGGATGACTGTCCATGTGACATTTGCACATTCTCCTTGTGTCTGTGTAGGTTTCCTCTCAGTGGTCCGATTTCCTCCCATGTTTGAAAGATGTGCACGTTGGGTGGATTGGTCGTGCTGAACTTTCATTATGTCCAGGAATGGGTAAGTTAGGTGATTGCAGGGTTTCAAGGATAGGGTAGAGGGGTATGCCTGGTTGAGACGCTCTTTGGAGGATCAGTGTAGACTCAATAGGCCAAATCACCTGCTTCCACACTGTTGGGATTCTATGATTCTATGAATTGATTGAAGCGTAGGATAGGAAGTGAGAATCTTTGAGATGCAGCCTGGACCAATATGTGAACAGGGGGTCTGTTTATGCACGCAAAGTTTCCTTGCAGTAACCTTTCAATGCTAGTTTTTTATGTGCCTGCTCTGCAAGTGTGTTTCCAGAAACCCCTGTCAGTGTGTTGGTGAAGTACCATGATTGTCAAGAGGTGTTTGCAGATTCCAGATGCCAATGTATGTGGACAAGGGGTGCATGCATCCTGTTAGCTGTAAGGACTTAGTACTAGAACAACTCAAATCAAGTTATTAGTTCCTCCCAGAAACTATCATTTACATCTGGATGGGCAGAACTTATCTTTTGATCTCAGTTAACTCTTTTAAATGATAACTATCTTATAAAACGCAATTAAATTTTGTGTTGCAAGGACCCCTTGATATCAGACTCTGTCAAATGCTGCCTTGATATCAGAGACAGCAACATTTGTTTTCCCTCTTGAGGCTGAAGTATCCAATGCTTTCAGCTGTTTCTTGATATCATATGTAGTGAATTGAATTTGCTGAAGACTGATATCTGCTGAAATCTCAAGAAGAGGCCAAGATGAATGATTTGCTGCTGGCTGAAGATGGATGCAAATACTTTGGCCTTGTTTCTTGCTTGCTTTTACAAATTGCAAGGACCAAAGTTATATTCCCTTGTGTATATTATAGAATTTAGAGGGTAATTTCAAATTATTATCTATCCTACCACATCTTATAAACAGAAAATAAATGCTTTGGATGAGGAATCTGGAACATGGAGGTGTAGCAGCAAGAGAGCTGGGTTATTCAGTGATAAGGCACTTTCTCACAGAAAGCAATTTGGAATTCTGGAATTTACTACCCCTAAAACCTGTTGCAGATAGGCCAGTTGAAAGTTTTGAAACTGAGTGACAGACTTTTGCTAGGTCTTATATGATTTGTAATAAAGGGTAGAAATGAAGTTCTGATGCATGTCAGCCATGATCTAATTGACTAGCAGATCAGGGTTATAATGTGAGTAGCCCATTCCCGTTACTATTCTACCCTGGATTTGCCAAACAGTTATAAGTTTCCTCGACAGCTGCCAATACACTCATTAGAAAACATTAGTTTGACCACAAAACTGTTGATACAAATGGTATATATTCCACCCGTTTGTACTTGAAATGATTAGTAATGCTGCATCAGTGAACATTAGCCAACTGAAAGCTATGATATGAACACAGAATATCAATTAGATGTTAGATGTATGAATGCTGACTTTTAATTACTAATAGGTTTTGGAAGCAGTTAAATCAAGCTAATTTCTTCAGGTTCATGAATGTATTTATTTTTGGGTGTTTATTAACAGAGTGGACTCGATTTTGTTGGACATTCTATTGAGTCCAAGGAACATCTTCACAAGTAAATAATGACACAACATGATGTTGGAATAACATTTGTTATCCTTACCATGCCAAGTTATTTTCTCCAGTTTATATTCATGAAAAATGATTCTTCATGTTCTTATTAATATTGTCCTTGTGTTATTGATTGTAACCTTCTGTTTCGTTATATTAAAATTTCTATTTTCATCTTGAGTATCCCTCCCACCTGCATGATAGGTTTATGGCTACACTAGCTGAATTTTCATATTGACCTTTCAATGTTATCGTCTTTATGTTACATAAACATGAACTTAGTGTCAGGCTTTTTCTGCATCACTTTGTTGGTTTTTTTTGTCAGTTGATCAGCAATTTAGAGCTACCACGGGATCCATGTTTCTGGAAAATAACAACATAAATAGTAATTAATTTAAGCATCGCACCAACCCTTTGTGAGGTAGTTATAGAATTAGTGCCTTCTTCAAGTTACCAGTTATTAATAACTGGAAAGTTATCTTTGGAAGTAGTGGCAATCATAGTATGGTATCAGATAAATATGTACTTAGAATAAAGTAAGTGGCTTTGTCAAGGCCAATGTAATTAATTGAATTCTTTGACAAGGTGATACAGACAATGGATGAGGGTATGATGTTGATGTTGCATACTTGGACTTACAGAAATCATTATGTATGGTGCTACATGGCAGGTTGGTTAGCAAATTAGAGATCTTTAGGATTGATTGGTCCTTGGCGCAAGGATTAGAAGTTGGCTAAAAGATTTCTTTCACCAATGGACATTAGACGATAACTGAGTGTGAGTATAGATGAGCATTTCTCAGACAGCAGATGAGTTGAAAATGGTGTTCCCCAGGAATTGGAGAAATGGTAATGTCACTGCACTAATAATCCGTTGGCACAAGCTAATAAAAAGTAAAAGATAAAGTCACCATAGTCCTTTTGATTGTAGCGCTGCTTTCTCATTTGAGAAAAATGACTGGTGGTGGTTTAACCTGATACCATACTATTACTGTATTAATGGTGACCATGAACAGTCATAGTAAAAAACCTATCTATTTTTCTAATGTCCATTGGTGAAAGAAATCTGCTGTTTTTACTAGGTCTGGTCTAAATACATCAGACCTACAGCAATAGGACAGACTTTAAAGGCCTCTGAAAAGCACAAGTGATCCATCAAAGTACCAGGATGTCCAAAAGAAATGAAAATATCTTGACTATCTGGCATTGACCTGGCAAACCCAGCTCTATCAACCAGGCAAAATCATTCTTCCTCATATCTGGAAGGTTGTTCCAAAAGTGGGAAAGCAAAACATGATATAGTTAACAACAACAGAAATTGCTGGAAAAGCTCAGCTGATCTGGCAGTAACTATAAAGATAAATCAGAGTTAATGTTTGGGTTGAGTAACTCCTACTCAAAACCTGATATAGTCAAAGTCTTTTTATCAAACCTTATAGACAAGTTCCCAGATGGGCCATAACTTTCCCTAGGTATATCTTGGCCAAACAGCAGAAGGGTGGCAGCACAGTTCTAGCCAATAGGAAGGGAGTTTCCCTGCGAGTCCTGACATTTGACTGTAGGTCCCACAGGGCTTAATTGCATTTAGTCAAACAGAAAAATTCCTGATTACAAACAACTTCTTGGATTCAGCTGATGACTTTGTACTCCTCCATGTTGAGAATAATTTGAAAAGTGGAGGAAGCAGTGTGAGTGGCAAGGAGACAGCATATAGTTTGGTTGGGGCACTTGAATGTCCATTTTCAAGAGTTACTTGGCAGCACAATTACTGACCATGCTAAAAGACTGGGTGTATGGCAGTTGGTATTGTCACCAGTGCAAATGCATCAATTCAGTACAGTATTGATAGCAGTGACAAGCACACAATTTTTGATAAGATGAACACAATGTTCACACTGAGGATACTATCTATCGTGTAATACTATGTAATATCATGCTAAGTAAGATTAATTTTGCATAGATCTAACAACTTAAAAATGAGCATTCATGAGGTGCTAGGAGCGAGTAGCACTGATCTGTATTCAACCAACATTTATAATCTCATGGTATTTTTCCCACTCCTCCTTGTGACATTTAAACCAAAACATTAATATTCCTGGAATTTTATTTTAAATCTTGCAATTTTGATATCAAACTCAGATATTTTATTGCAGCCGAAAATAAGAACATTGGCCTGAATAATGTGTATTTTGTCTTTGTTATGCTCTCCTGACATTTTGAACATGCATTTCCTGGTTTCTGAGATCATTTTTCTACCTTTTCTCTTTCCCAAAGTCATTTCCCACCATCACATGAATCTTTTGACTGGTTGACAATTAGAGGTCTGATCCAGGGTCTACTGAAATACTGTCAGCACTAATTTGTTCCATTACATGAAGAGGGAACAAACACATTATGCAATGGGTGCCATCTGGCTACATTACTCATGACACTTTTTTCTGATACTTTAAAAAGATGTCCAGCTTAAAATAAATGTCTTATTCGCTGCTCTACACATATTCACACTGTTTGGGAGATTTAATGGATTCAGTGAAAAGTTGAACTATCATAATGGTGGGAAGAGCACAGAAATGCATGTCAGAATACCTGAACATATTCAAACATGAGGTCCCAAGCTGTTAATGCTATAGTACAGGAGAACATTCATATCAAAGTGTAAAATCAGCACACAATAAATAGAATAGGTCTTACGAGGAAAGGTTGAGGGACTTGAGACTGTTTTCGTTGGAGAGAAGAAGGCTGAGAGGTGACTTAATAGAGATATATAAGATAATCAGAGGATTAGTTAGGGTGGACAGGGAGAGCCTTTTTCCAAGTATGGTGACGGTGAGCACGAGGGGGCATAGCTTTAAATTGAGGGATGATAGATATAGGACAGATGTCAGAGGTAGTTTCTTTACTCAGAGAGTAGTAAGGGTATGGAATGCTTTGCCTGCAATGGTAGTAGATTCACCAACTTTAAGTGCACTTAAGTCGTCATTGGACAAGCATATGGACGTACATGGAATAGTGTAGGTTAGATGGGCTTCAGGTTGGTATGACTGGTCGGCACAACATCGAGGGCCGAAGGGCCTGTACTGCGCTGTAATGTTCAATGTTCTATAACAGAGTGATCCAAAAACCAAAGCATTGGATCAGCAGTCCTGTCGCATCCATTCATGATCTTTAGTGGAAATTAAGCAACTAACAGGAGGACGAGAGTCAACAAATATCCCCATCCGCAATGATGGGGGACCCCCAGTCAAAAGATAGAGTTGAAGTATTTGTGAACATCTTCAGTCAGTGGTATCAAGTGGATGATCAATTGTGGCTTCTTCTTGAGGCACCCAGTTTCACAAAACCCATTTTAATGTTTGACCAGATGCCAGAAGACTCGTAGGGTCCAGAGTCAATTTTGAGGATGTCCACTGCAACTGCCCCCTGATTGTAGGCCCATCATGTGTGTACTAGCTCCTGAAAGAGCTACCTACCTAGTTCCATTCTCCAGCTCTATCTCCGTAGCTTTCTAAATTCATCACTTTCACATATATATCCTGTTCTCTTTTGAAGCTCCTTTGGAATCCACCACTGGCCCACACAGTGCATTCCAAATCCTGACAACTCTCTGAACAAAATAGTTTCTCCTCATGTCATGCCTGGCTCTCCACTGACAATCTTCAATTGTAAACCCTAGTTGATGACTGTCAAAATTGTTGACAAAATTGTAAACATTTCAATTAGGTCAGCTCTTAATTTTCTCTGGTCCAAGGACAATAAAGCCAATCTCCCAAATCTTTCTTTGTGTCTAAAGTCCTTCATTCCTGGTATCATTCTCATAAATCTCCTTCACATTTTCTCCAGGGCTTTAAGATCCTTTCCTAAATGTGGATATAGGGATTAGGTTGGAAGCTAGAAGGCAGAATGAGCAGAGTAGTAATCTCGGGTGACTGTCTGTGTGGAGTTTACACATTCACCCTGTGTCTGCTGGGTTTCCTCTGTGTGGTCCAGTTTCCTCCCACAATCCAAAGATGTACAGGTCATGCAAATTAGCCATGCTAAATTGCCCATAGTGTTAGGTGCGTTAGTCGGGGTAAATGGAGGGGAATGGGTCTGGGAGGGTTACTCTTTGGAGGGCCTGTTTCCGCACTGTAGGGAATCTAATCTTTTTGAATGCAAGAAGTGTCAGGAATAAGGATGATGAACTTAGAGCATGGATCAGTACTGGGAGCTACAATGTTGTGGCCATTATGAAGACTTGGATATCACAGAGGCAGGAATGGTTGTTGGATGTACCAGGGTTTAGATGTTTAAATAAAAATAGGGAGGGTGGTAAAATAGGTGGACAGTGGTATTGCTAATCAGGGATAGTATCACAGCTGCTGAAAGGGTGATTGTCGAGGATGGTTTGTCTACTGAATCAGTATGGGTGGAAATCAGAAATAGGAAAGGAGCAGTCACTTTATTGGGACTTTTCTATAGACTCGCCCAACAGCAATAGAGACACAGAGGAACAGATTGGGAGGCAGACTTTGGAAAGGTGCAGAAGTAACAGGGTTGTTGACATGGGTGACTTCAACTTCCCTAATATTGATTAGAACCTCCTTAGTTCAAATAGTTTGGATGGAGCAGTTTTTGTCAGGTGTGTCCAGGAAGGGTTTCTGATGCAATATGTAGACAGGCAGACTAGAAGGGAGGCCATAATGGATTTGGTGCTGGCAACGAACCAGGTCAGGTGTCAGATCTCTTGGTGGGAGAGCATTTCGGTGATAGTAATTGCAACTCCATTAGCTTTACTATACTCATGGAGAGGGATGGGAACAGATGGTATGGGAAAATATTTAATTGGGAGGGGGAATTACAATGCTATTAGGCAGGAATTGTGGAGCATAAATTGGTAACAAATATTCTCAGGGAAATGCACCACAGAAATGTGGCAGTTGTTTCGGGAGCACCTGATGATAGGTTTGTCACACAGAGACAAGGAAAGGATGGAAAGGTAAAGGAACCTTGGATGACAAGGGATGTGGAACATCTAGTCAAGAAGAGAAAGGAATCTTATTTAAAGTTGAGTAAGCAAGGATCAGACAGGGCTCTAGAGGGTTACTAAGTAGCCAGGAATGAACTGAAGAATGGACTTAGAAGAGCTAGAAGGAGGCATTAAAAAGCTTTAGCAGGTAAGATTAAGGAAAACCTCATGGCATTCTACTCTTTTGTGAGGAACAAGAGTGATGGAAGGGCCCATCGGGGTAATGGAGGGAACTTGTGCCTGGATGTGGAGGAGTTAGGGGAGGAAGTGAGGACTGCAGATGCTGGAGATCAGATCTGAAAAATGTGTTGCTGGAAAAGGGCTTCCTGAAGAAGGACTTATGCCCGAAACGTCAATTCTCCTGCTCCTTGGATGCTACCTGACCTGCTGAGCTTTTCCAGCAACACATTTTTCAGGAGTTAGGGGAGGTCCCTAATGAATATATTGCTTTAGTATTCAATAGTGAGACGGACTTTGTCATTTGTGAGGATAGCGTGAAACAGACTGATACACTCGAACAAGTTAATGTTAAGAAGGAGGATGAGTTGGAAATTTTGAAAAAGATGAGGAGAGATAAGTCCCCTGGACCAGATGGGGTTACTATAGGAAGTGAGGGAAGAGATTGCTACACCTTTGACGATGATCTCTGCATCCTCACTGTCCACTGAAGTAGTCAAGATGAAGGGCTTTTGCCCAAAATATTGATTTTCCTGCTCCTCAGATGCTGCCTAACCTCCTGTGCTTTTCTAGCACCACTCTAATCTTGACTCTAATCTCCAGCACCTGCAGTTCTCATGTTCACCCCTGGAGTCGTACCAGAAGATTGGAGGGTGGCAAATGTATTCTCTTATTCAAGAAAAGGAAAAGGGATAACCATGGGAATTACACATCAGTCAGTCTTACATCAGTGGTGGGCAAATTATTGGAGAAGATTCTGAGAGACAGGATTTATGATTACTTGGGAAACCATAGTTTGATTAGAGATAGTCAGCATGGCTTTATGAGGGGCAGATCATGCCTCACAAGCCTTATTGAATTCTTTGTGTGGATGTGACAAAACACATTGACAAAGGTAGAGCAGTGGATGTGGTGTACATGGATTTTCAAGTTCCCCATGGTAGGCTCATTCAGAAAGTAAGGAGGCATGGAATACAGAGAAATTTGGCTGTCTGGATACAGAATTGCTGGTAAACTGAAGACAGAGAGCGGTAGTAGATGGAAAGTATTCAGCCTGGAGCTCGGTGACCAGTGGTGTTCCACAGGGATCTGTTCTGGAACCTCTGCTCTTTGTGATTTTTATAAATAACTTGGATGAGGAAGTGGCAGGGTGGGTTAGTAAGTTTGCCCATGACAAGAAGGTTGGATAGTGTGGAGGGCAGTTATAGGTAGTAACTGGACATTGACAGGATGCAGAATTGGGCTGAGGAGTGGCAGATGAAGTTCAACCTGGAAAAGTGTGAAGTGATTTATTTTGGAAGATCGAATTTGAATGCAGATTACAGGGTTAAATGCAGGACTTTTGGCAGTGTGGAGGAACAGAGAGAACTTTGGGTCTATGTCCAGAGATCCCTCAAAGTTGCCACCCAAGTTGATAGGGTTGTGAAGAAGGTATATGATGTGTTGGCTTTCATTGCCAGAGGGATTAAGTTTAAGAGCCATGAGGTTATGCTGCAGCTCTATAAAACCCTGGTTAGACCACATTTGGAATATTGTGTTCAGTTCTAGTTGCCTCATTCTAGGAAAGGTGTGGAAGATTTAGGGCGGGTGCAAAGGAGATTTACCAGGATGCTGCCTGGACTGAAGGGCAGGTCTTATGAAGAATGTTTGAGGGAGCTTGGGCTTTTCTCATTGAAGCGAAGAAGGATGAGAGGTGACTTGAGGGAGGGATACAGCGTAATGAGAGGCATAGATAGAGTGGATAGCCAGAGACATTTTCCTAGGGTGGAAATGTCTATCATGATGGGGCATAATTTTCAGGTGATTGAGGAAGGTATAGGGGAGATGTCAGAGGGAGGATCTTTACACAGAGAGTGGTGGATGCCAGCAGTGGTAGTAGAATCAGATACATTAGGGATGTTTAAATGACTCTTGGATAGATACATGGATGACAGTAAAATGTAGGGTATGTCAGTTAGTTTGATCTTAGAGTAGGATAAAATGTCAGTACAATATCGAGGCCCAAAGAGCCTGCACTGTGCTATACTGTTCTGTGTTCTATGTTAATGTTCTAAATAAGGTGTCCGGAACTGAATACTCCAAAGATGTTGTGACCAATGATTTGAAGAGGTGAAGCATCATTTCCTTGCTTTTATACTCTATACTTCTATTTATAAACGTAAGAATCCAATAAGCCTACTTAACAATTGTTTCAGAGTCCCTCGCCACCTTCAAAGAACATTCACCCCCTCTGTGTCTATTATTCCCTCTAAGTTGCAGCATTGAGCCTATACTGTCTCTCCGTGTTTCTTCTTACAGAATACAAATCCTTACATCTCTCTGCATTGAAATTCATCTGCCATGTGTCTGCCCATTTGACTAACTTGTTTCTCGGAAGTCACTTAGCATCATCCTCACAGTTCACTACTCTCCCAAGCTTAGTATCATCTGCAAATTTGAGATTATGTCCTGAACACTCATCTCCAAATCATTTATAGAAATCAGAAAAATCAAGTATTCTGATATCAATCTCTGGGGACCACCATTTCCAACTCCAATCTGAGATATGCCCATCTTACCTATCCACACTTTCTTATCTTTTAGCCAACATCTAATTGATGTTGGACCCATCAATCCTAAAGATTTCTAATTTGCTAACCAACCTGTCATGTGGCACTATATCAAATGCTCTCTGGTTAGAAAAAGGAGATTTTTGCAGGATCAATGGTTTGCCAATGTTGCTTCCAGTGCTTTATTTGATGGTGGGTTTATTTGGTTTCATTCTGTTTTTGAGACTTTCTAATGGTTGATACAACTGAACAGTTTGCTCGGCCATTTCAGAAGGATGTTAAGCACATTGCTTTTCATCTGAAATCATATGTAGGCCAGACAAGGAAAGGATTGTAGCTTCTTTCTCTAAAAGACATTAATAAACCAGATGGGGTTTTATAACAAATCAACAATGGTTTCATTTTAATTCTGTAGTCTAATGGTGAGCATGAAACCCTGGATCAATAATGGATTGCTCTCAACCCCACAAATTCTCATTTTTTGTGAACAGTCTCTAAGGGGAACATTTTTAAATACCTTCTGCAAATTCATTAATCATCCTTTCTTAACTGAATAATGCAAGTGTATCATTGGTGAAATAGTGACAGATATTTTTAATTGCAAATCAGTAGTATAGGTATGATCTAATCTCATGCCAAATCAATTTGGCTTCTGGTCAAGTAAAATTGTTGAACTACAGTGGTCATATTGGCCTTGAATCTGGCTGGCTATGATGAGTATAGTTTTAACATTTATTTCATTAGAATGACAAAACTTCTATTCAAGTCTGCAGTGTAAAAAAGTCTATTAAGTGTTGAATAATAGTGCTTAAAATACCAATATACATAATGGGCTTTTTGTTTTCTGAGTTCCTTCCTCTGTGCTCTCATGTCTTCTGTGGAGAGGAGCTTTCAGTAAAATTACAATGACATAGTGCAGAGATTCTGAGCAGTTTCACCCTCACAATGTTAATCACACTGTGGTGGCAAACTATGTTAAAGACATTATTTAAATGCAAGTTATTATATGATCAAATCCAAAATGTATATGAATAAAAAGTAAAATGTTACAGATGCTGTCAGCCTAAAATAAGATCAGAAATAAAATGATTCAGCATGTAAGCACCAGCTGTGGAGAGAGAAAAACAGGGTACAATTTACTCCAGGTAATGGAGTTCTCAGCTGGTGGTTAGAGAGTTGCTGAGAGGCCCATGCGACCTCTACTGAGGAAAGTCCATCCTACCATCTTCGGTTGCTTCGTCAATGATATTCCCTCCATCAGGAGGCCAGAAGTCGGTATGTTCACCAATGATTGAACAATGTACAGCACCATTCATGACTCCTTAGACACTGAAGCAGTCCATGCCCAAATGCAATTAGCTGTAACAATATCCAGGCTTGGATTGACAAGTGCCACACAAATGTCAGGCTGTGACTATCAGCAACAAGACAATCTAATCACCGTCCCTTGACATGCTATGGTGTTACCATCACTGAATCCTCCACTATCAATATCCTGTGAGTTATCATTGATCACATCAACATAGTGGCTACAAGTGCAGATCAGAAGCTAGAAACACTGCAGCAAAAAACTCACCTCCTGACTCCCAAAGTCTGACCACCATCAACAAGGCACAAGTTAGGAGTGTGATGGAATATTCTCCACCTGCCTGGATGAGCGCAGCCCCAACAATTCTCAAGTAGGTTGACACCATTTGGGACAAAGCAACCCACTTGATTGGCACATTCAAGCCCTCCACCACCAACGCTCAGTTGCAGCAGTTTGTGCTATCTACAAGATGCATTGCAGCAATTCACCAAAGCTCTTTAGATGGTGCACCTTCCAAATCCACGATCACTTCCACCTAGAAGGACAAGGGAAACAGATATATGGGAACACTACCACCCCAAGATCTCCCCCATGCCACTCACCATCCTGATGTGAAAATATGCTGCTATTCCTTCACTGCCGTTGGGTCAAAAATCTTGGAATTTCCTTTCTAATGGCATCATGGGTGAACACACAGCTGGTGCACCACAGCAGTTCGAGAAAGCAACTCAACACCACATCGTCTCAAGGGCAACAAAGAATCAGGTAATAAATGCTGGCCAGCTAATAATGTCCACATCTCACAAGATGAATCAAGTTAAAAAAGTGCATATCAACACTTACGCAACTAGCAGTGGGCTTTCCCCTGGACATAGATGATGGAGGTAGAATATGGCCCTCCTCATCTTCCATCTCCCTAAGTCAGTAGTTTGCAGCTCTCCCTTGACCATCAATACCATCGGGACGAGTGCCAGATGCCAGTAATGCAATCATAAGAGCTCTAAAATCACTGAAGGGCTGGGCCACCGATGTGAGACAGTGCAGTCTGTGAATCATGGCGGAAGGTGTCACTGTCGATGAGGTGAGGGGAGTAAGTAGAAGGGACAACCCGGAGGAAAGAAAATAGAACTTGTGAATGACACATACAAGTCTGATTCACTTTGTTTACTTTCATAAGTGGATAAGAGCAGCACGGTAGCACAGTGGTTAACACTGCTGCCTCACAGCGCCAGAGACCTGGGTTCAATTCCCGCCTCGGGCGACTGACTGTGTGGAGTTTGCACGTTCTCCCTGTGTCTGCGTGGGTTTGCTCCGGTTTCCTCCCACAGTCCAAAGATGTGCAGGTCAGGTGAATTGGCCATGCTAAATTGCCCGTAGTGTTAGGTAAGGGGTATGGGTGGGTTGCGCTTCGGCGGGGCGGTGTGGACTTGTTGGGCCGAAGGGCCTGTTTCCACACTGTAAGTAATCTAAAGATGGTCAGGGCATAGAGTATAAAAATTAGCAAGCTATGTTGCAGCTGTTTAGAACTTTAGTCTATTGTCTATTATTTTCTTAGTCACATTCCTAGAAGGATGTGAAGACTTTGGAAAGGGTACAAAAATGGGTTAACCAAGACATTGTCTACTTTGATGTATATTAGCTATGAGGAGAGACTGGACAAACTTGGTTTGTTTTCACTTGAAGGATGAGAGGCGATCTGATGGAAGTTTGCAAAATTATAAGAGGCATGGTTAGAATGGATAGTCAGAATAATTTTTGCAGAGTAGAAATGTCAATTACTAAGCGACATAGGTTTAAGGTAAAAGGATATAAGTTTAAAGGAGCTGTGAGAGGCAAGTTTTTTAAACACAGAGTGGTAAGTAATTGGAATATGCTGCAAGAGAAAGTTGGTACAATAGCAACATTTATGAGGCATCTTAACAAATATATGATTAGGCAGAGAATAGACTGATATGGATCATGCAGAGGTGGAAGGTTTTTACTTTAGAAAGGCGTCATTGTGTTGGTGCAGACTTAAAGGATCAAGTGGCCTCTTCCTGTGCTACACTGTTCTTTGTACTTCAAAATGGAGTTCCAGTATGACGATTGCATTGGTGAATTAGTCATTTCTACCTTCACACCTCATCTTTACCAGTACACTGATGCAAACGTTTCCCTCCATATGTGATACAGAGTAAAACTTGATTGCGCAATAGCAGAACTCTACGCAAATTCTCCACGAATGATTTAAACAAGTGTTTAACATGCACTTTTACAGGACATGAATTCTAATCGTAGCATGAAAGCGTTACAAATTCAATATGTCAAATGGCCTCCTTATGTGCTGTTCAGTTCTATGATTTATGATAATCACCAATATTTTATTTTTAGTGCTGTCAATGGATTTTTTTCACATCTACTTTTTCAATGAAATTATGAAAAAGTGGACTAAATAACAATGAGCTTTTAAATATGTTTATCTTGCATTTATGATTAAATTACAAGTGTTTTTGAAGAAGATGAATAATATTTTACAGAACTCATATCACATGATCAAGTTCACAAAAGAACATTCCAAAGGTCACAGAAGTTGAAAGTATACGCACAGTAACAGCAATTTACATTTGAAGGTCATCAAGATTAGTTGCAGGTTTGAACAAATATTTATGTGCAAAGGTCTGAACCACTTAGTTTTATGCAGTCACATAAACTGCACAACAATCTCCACTGTTTCAGCAATTATCATATAAAATAAAATATCCAAAATCATTTTTCATGTGCTGACGGAAGATATTATGCAAGGAGAAAAAGGAAAAATTTCAAGGCAATGATATCTCGGTTGAAAATGTGTTGCTGGAAAAGCGCAGCAGGTCAGGCAGCATCCAAGCAGCAGGAGAATCGACGTTTCGGACGTTTCTTCTTTCCTGAAGAAGGGCTCATGCCCGAAATGTCGATTCTCCTGCTCCTGGGATGCTGCCTGACCTGCTGCGCTTTTCCAGCAACACATTTTTAGCTCTGATTTCCAGCATCTGCAGTCCTCACTTTCTCCTCAATGATATCTAGGTTGTCAAACAAGAAGTCTTTGAAGATATTCCTGCAAGTAAGGATTGAGGAATGAAGACAAAGTGATTTTAGCTATAAAATATTTAGTGTCTTTACATAACAAACAAGTAGTAACCCCTTCTGATTCATTTCCATTCATAAATCCATTGAGAAACAGGAAGCCGCTTTTTTATTTATACTGCTATGCAATTTCCTTACTCATGTCCAATTATCTCCTTCTTTCCAATAGGTAACAACTGCAAGATACGGGGAAAGAATAGAAGTGGTATAGAACATAGAACATAGAACATTACAGTGCAGTACAGGCCCTTGATTTTGCGCCGACCTGTGAAACCAATCTGAAGCCCATCGAACCTACACAATTCCATTTTCATCCATATGTCCATCAATGACCATTTAAATGCCCTTAAAATTGTGAGTCTACTACAGTTGCTGGCAGTGTGTTCCACGCCCCTACTATATCCTGAATAAAGAAACTACCTCTGACATCTGTCCTATATCCATCACCCCTCAATTTAAAGCTATGCCTCTCGTGCTAACCATCATCATCCGAGGGAAAAGACTCTTACTGTCCACCCTATCTAACCCTCTGATTATCTGAGATAAGACCATAAGACATAGGAGTGGAAGTAAGGCCATTCGGCCCATCGAGTCCACTCCGCCATTCAATCATGGCTGATGCGCATTTCAGCTCCACTTGCCAGCGTTCTCCCCGTAGCCCTTAATTCCTCTAGACAACAAGAACCTATCAATCTCGGCCTTGAAGACATTTAGCGTCCCGGCTTCCACTGCACTCCGTGGCAATGAATTCCACAGGCCCACCACTCTCTGGCTGAAGAAATGTCTCCGCATTTCCGTTCTGAAATGACCCCCTCTAATTCTAAGGCTGTGTCCACGGGTCCTAGTCTCCTCGCCTAACAGAAACAATTTTCTAGCATCCACCTTTTCAAAGCCATGTATTATTTTGTACGTCTCTATTAGATCTCCCCTTAATCTTCTAAACTCCAACGAATACAATCCCAGTATCCTCAGCCGTTCCTCATATGCTAGACCTGTCATTCCAGGGATCATCCGTGTGAATCTCCGCTGGACACGTTCCAGTGCCAGTATGTCCTTCCTGAGGTGTGGGGACCAAAACTGGACACAGTACTCCAAATGGGGCCTAACCAGAGCTTTATAAAGTCTTAGTAGTACATCTCTGCTTTTATATTCCAACCCTCTTGAGATAAGAGACAACATTGCATTCGCTTTCTTAATCACAGACTCAACCTGCATGTTTACCTTTAGAGAATCCTCGACTAGCACTCCCAGATCCCTTTGTGCTTTGGCTTTATTAAGTTTCTCACCATTTAGAAAGTAGTCCATTCCTATATTCTTTTTGCCAAAGTGCAAGACCTCGCACTTGCTCACGTTAAATTCCATCAGCCATTTCCTGGACCACTCTCCCAACCTGTCTAGATCCTTCTGTAGCCTCCCCACTTCCTCAGTACTACCTGCCTGTCTACCTAACTTTGTATCATCGGCAAACTTCGCTAGAATGCCCCCGGTTCCCTCATCCAAATCATTAATATATAATGCGAACAGCTGTGGCCCCAGCACCGAACCCTGCGGGACACCGCTCGTCACCGGCTGCCATTCTGAAAAAGAACCTTTTATCCCAACTCTCTGCCTTCTGTTAGATAGCCAATCCTCAATCCATCCCAGCAGCTCACCTCGAACACCATGGGCCCTCACCTTGCTCAGCAGTCTCCCGTGTGGCACCTTATCAAAGGCCTTTTGAAAGTCCAGATAGACCACATCCACTGGGTTCCCCTGGTCTAACCTACTTGTTACCTCTTCAAAAAATTCCAACAGGTTTGTCAGGCATGACCTCCCTTTACTAAATCCATGTTGACTTGTTCTAATCAGACTCTGCTCTTCCAAGAATTTAGAAACCTCATCCTTAATGATGGATTCTAGAATTTTACCAACAACCGAGGTTAAGCTGATTGGCCTATAATTTTCCATCTTTTGCCTTGATCCTTTCTTGAACAAGGGAGTTACTACAGCCATCTTCCAATCATCCGGGACCTTTCCTGACTCCAGTGACTCTTGAAAGATCTCAACCAATGCCTCTGCTATTTCCTCAGCAACCTCTCTCAGAACTCTAGGGTGTATCCCATCGGGGCCAGGAGATTTATCAATTTTAAGACTTTTTAACTTTTCTAGCACTATCTCTTTCGTAATGGCAACCATACTCAACTCAGCCCCGTGACACCCTTTAATTTTTGGAGATGTCTCAATTAAGTCACCTTTCAACTTTCTTCTCTCCAATGAAAACAGCCTCAAGTTCCTCAGCCTTTCCTCATAAGACCTTCCTCCATATCATCCTCATAAATCTTCTCTGATCGCTTTCCAAAGCTTCCACATCCTTCCTGTAACGCAGTGACCAGAACTCTACTCAAAACTCCAAGTGCGGTTGTACCACCTTTTGTACAGCTGCAGCATGACCTCATGGTTCTGAAACTCAAAGCTTTTACTAGTAAAAGCTAACACATTGCATGCCTTTTTAACAACCCTATCAACCTGGGTGACAACTTTCAGGGATCTATGTACGTGGACACCGAGATCTCTCTGCTCATCTACACTACCAAGAATCTTACCATTAGTCCAGTACTCTGCATTCCTGTTGTTCCTTCCAAAGTGAATCACTTCACACTTCTCTGCATTAAACTCCATTTGCCACCTGCAACACCTCTCTGTAACCTACAACACCCTTCTGCACTATTCACAACTCTCCTGATCTTAATGTAATCTGCAAATTTTACTAACCCATCCTTCTATGCCCTCTTCCAGGTCATTTCATTAAAAATGATAAACAGCAGTGGAGCCAAAACAGATCCTTGTGGTACACCACTAGTAACTGAACTCCAGGATGAACATTTCCCATCAACCACCACCCTCTGCCTTCTTTCAGCTAGCCAATTTCTGATCCAAACTGCTAAATCACCCTCATTCCCATACCTCCATATTTTGTGCAATGGCTTACGGTGGAGAACATTATCAAATGGCTTACTGAAATTCATATACACCATATCAACCACTTTATTCTCATCCACCTGTTTGGTCACCTTCTCAAGACTCAATAAGGTTTGTGAGACACGACCTACCCTTCACAAAACTGTGTTCACTATCCCTAATCAACTTACTCCTCTCCAGATGTTTATAAATCCTATCTGTTATTACCTTTTCCAATACTTTACCCACAACTGAAGTAAGGCTCACTGATCTATAATTGCCAGGGTTGTCTCTACGCCCCTTCTTGAAAAAAGGAACAACATTTGCTAACCTTCAGTCATCTGGCATTATTCCTGTAGACCAAGATGACATAAAGATCAAAGCTCTGCAATCTTCTTCCTGTCTTCCCAGAAGAATCCTAGGATAAATCCCATCTGGCCCAGGAGACTTATCCATTCTCACACTTTCCAGAATTGCTAACACCTCCTCCTCCCATCTAGTCTAGTAGCCTGTATCTCAGTGTTAGCTTCAACAGCATTGTCTTTTTCTAGTGTGAATACTGACAAAAAATATTCGTTTATCATTTCCCCTATCTCCTCTGACTCCACACACAACTTCCCAATAATTTCTTTATAACTTAGAACCACATAAGAAGGACCATAATTTTGACAAAACCATTTCTGACCTTCCTTACATGGGTTCATCACTCTTAAATAAAATTACATTGATTTTGTTAAAAAGTGCTGATATTCATCAATCAATCCTGATGACCTCAGTACTAAATTGGAGACATATTGAGACTAATAGTCTTTGCCTCAATGTATTTTGTTTTCTTTCAATTTGACACTATCCTTAACTTGCCCAGTTAACCATTGTTGGTTTATCCTCTTCTGAATAGCCTTCTTCCGTACCAGGATGTATCTTTTTTTGAAATGTCTGCCATTGCTCATCAATCATCTTTTTTGCTCCAGCCAACTCTTCCATTATGCCTTTATAATTACACTAACTTATGATTAACAGTTGATTCCAACTCACGTATCTCACCCTCAAAATGAATGTCATATTCTATGATATTGTTGTCAAATTTTATATTGGATTTTTACTCTGAGGTCATTTATTAAATGTGCCTCATGACACATTACCAAATTAAAGTGTCTGATCTCCAGTTTTTTCAAGGAAGCTGTCCCAAATACATTCTATGAATTTATCTTCAAGGTTTCCTACACCAATTTGATTTTTTTAATCTACATGAAGATTAAGGTCACCCTGATTAATGCTCTCCATTTTTTAAGCACGCTCATTATCTCTCGATTTATTCTCTGTTCTACAAAATAGTTATTGTTTGAATCATTTGGGACCATTTTACATTAATGCTAACTCTAGAAACACATGCAGTGTGTAAATCACTCAGTGATTAAGAAGGGAATTAACACAAGTCGTTTGAAAAAGTGACTGGAGGGCATTGGGAGTGTTGCAGTGCATTATTTACCTGCATAATGACATTTTACTTTAAGTGCAGTAGGTTTCAAATAATTATTTGATGCAACTAAAGTTAAGAATTGCTATAAGAAGACACTTCAACGAACCTTTTCATCATGCTTTCATCAGGACATTTTTCAGAAATACACATTTGAGGGGAAAATCAACAGTTTTATTGCACGAGATGAGCCATAGGAGCAGAGGAACAAGAATAGACCATTCAGCCTGTCAAGCCTGTACTGACATATGTTCATTATGATCATGATTGATTAATCACCTCAATACTTTTTACTCACCACATCTACATACAGTGGGCGGCACGGTGGCACAGTGGTTAGCACTGCTGCCTCACAGCGCCAGAGACCCGGGTTCAATTCCCGCCTCAGGCGACCGACTGTGTGGAGTTTGCACGTTCTCCCCGTGTCTGCGTGGGTTTCCTCCGGGTGCTCCGGTTTCCTCCCACAGTCCAAAGATGTGCAGGTCAGGTGAATTGGCCATGCTAAATTGCCCGTAGTGTTAGGTAAGGGGTAGATGTAGATGTAGATGTAGGGGTATGGGTGGGTTACGCTTCAGCGGGGCGGTGTGGACTTGTTGGGCCGAAGGGCCTGTTTCCACACTGTAAGTAATCTAATCTAAAAAACCCTTAGAATCAGAAACCTCTCGGTTTCCTCTTTCAATGTACTCATTGACTGACTCTTCATCAGAATGCCCAAAACATTGATTTTCCTGCTCCTCGGATGCTGCCTGACCTACTGTGCTTTTCCAGCACCACTCTAATCTACACTCTGATCCTTCACAGGCCTTTCTGGTAAAGAATTCCAAAGGTTTACAACACTAAGTTGAAAAAAAAATCTTCATCTCACACCTAAATAGCATCCCGATTATTGTTAAATTGAGTCCTTTAGTTCTATACTCCTGAACCAGGGAAGCTTCTTACCTTCATCGTCACATGTAGTATGAATGTTCGTTTTCACCTTGTAGTTGTAGACTAGTGAAGTGTCCTGATCAGTGCGAGATGAAAACATTTGAGAAAATATATCTTTATTTCAGAAACCGTACATTTTCTTTAGAATTTTTATATTTATTTCAGTGCCCCTTTCAGAATTTTTTTGCAATGATTTTGTTTAAGTGCTACAATTCAAAATAGTGAATTGAAAAAGCAATTGCAATATTAAATAATAATTAAGTAAATGGAGGATATGCATGGAATAAGTATTTCAGGAATTAGGTAGTGTGAAGATACTATGGGCTTTCAAGAAGAATATTATGTCCTGGTTTTCTTTTCATGAAGAAAGATTGAAGCAGACGTGTTGAGCAATCTGCTCCAAAGCTAATAATGTTTGGGAGAAAGTGAGGACCGCAAATGCTGGAGATCAGAGTTGAGAGTATGGTGCTGGAGAAGCACAGCAGGTCGGGCAGCATCTGAGGAGCAAGAGAATCAATGTTTCGGGCATAAGTGCTTCATCAGGAATAAGGGACTCATTCCTGAAGAAGGTCTTATGCCCAAAATGCTAATTCTCCTGCTCCTCGGATGCTCCTGACCTGCTATGCTTTTCCAGCAGCACACTCTCGAATGTAATAGTTTGTGAGACCTTTTTTTTAAGTTGCAACAATAGAAACAGCCTGTACGGGTGGGGTCAAGTTCCAACAGAACCAGTTTTCTTTTAGTTTTAGCCTTGAGTTACTGGGGCCTTGAAGCTGGATGTGGAAGCTTTTATTCCTCTTTCTGTTACAGTTAAAAGCTGGGATTCTTGCTGCTAGAATTGAATGTGAAACAATCTATTTTACTGAATTTGCCTTTGCCAATAGTGTGTTTATAGGATTTAATATGTTTGAATTGTTATTTAGTAGTAGTTAATATATATTTTTTTGTTAAGCATTTCAATAGAGATACAGTTAAGCCAATTCCTTTCTTTCATGTTTATCTTATCTATATTTTAATCATGGTGCATGAATAAAGTATGTTTTGTTTGACCTAACAAATTGCATCAGGAACATAATGCCTTACACTTAACTTTAAAAAAAGGGAAAGTTAGGGTCTAGGTTATGTTCTTAATATATTTTGAGGATGTTTGGTCTGCTCCATAACAGCAGCTACATTTAGAAGAAAACGTTAATGAAACATAAATGATCAAAGAAGTAAATGTTAAGATGTAAGTTATTTTTTTAATCCCAGAATTCTAAAAAAGCAGGGATAAAGTTAACATCGAGATATAATTTCAAAACTATCTGAAATGTAAAGTTCAAACGTTGCTGAATTTAGACTTGCCTTAATCTGATTTGCAGTTTCATATTTGTGATACAGAACACATTTGAATAGCAAATATGAGGCACAACAAATAGGTATAAATTGAAGATGGTCAAAAAAGGAGAATAAAGTTATATTTCAAAGTCATGCTCCTAAAACCATTTAAACATTTTGTTAGACATCTAAGAATTCATAAAATTCTAGATAAGTTCCTTAGTATAAATTGAAGACTGATGTTTGAATAGATCAATGTGTAGTTAGGGATGGGTTAGACTCATGACATCAAAGGAATATGACAATAATTCCTGGAATCTGAAATTCTTGGTAGTGGACAGATAGTAACATTAGGATACAAAATGAAATTTTGAGAAGATATCTCAGGAAAGAGTAAGAGTGCAAGACTGAAAACTATGCTCAATGCCAAGGAACAAGCAACAGTCCAACTCCAATTGAGGATGAGAAACTTGCATGTGAAACAAGTGGTTAAATTTTAATAAATATAGGTAGAAAATACATGGCTTTCTACAGTGCTTAGAGCACATCCTATCCATTGTGAAGTGGGGATCAGCTATAAAACTCATCAGATGGGAACAATGATCAATGTCAGACCTTTCATTGCAGTACAAGTAGCTGCTATCAAAAGCTAGAATGCTACATTGAAGTCTCTGTTTAAAGTCACTTCCAGATTGCCACAGCCTGTTCCGTCAAACTGTTCTCCCAGAAGATCAATTGGGTTGTTGAAACATTGTCCTAGAGAGTGGTAATGGCTCCCAGCAACACATATTTTGCATAGGATAAGAGTATTTCTGATCGTATCTCTGCCACACTGCTATTGCCCCCCAGCTGGCCATGAGCCAGCCCTCTGGCATCCCCCCAGTGGGCCATATTCAATTTGCAAAAGTATGTAACTGGACAGTAATAGGTTTTACAAACAAATGACAAGAATCAAGTCAATAATATGAATATTAAGCCCTTTGTAGGATGTAGGCAAAAGTGAGGACTGCAGAATCTGGAAACCAGAGTTTAGATTAGAGTGGTGCTGGAAAAGCACTGCAGGTCAGGCAGCATCCGAGGAGCAGGATGTGACTAGGGATTTCATTATAAAGAGCAGGAAGATGGCAGACTTCATTGTAGAATACATGAAAAATGTCCAAATAGTAAAAAAAAGGAAAGATAAAAGAAAAGGAGAAATCTAAATCTTAGAAAGTATTGGGAAATCTGGCTATTCTGTGAATTTGATGAGCAACATCCTACAGTTTTGAGAGAAGAGAATTAAGAGGTCATGGTTGCAATCTTCCATAACTGCTGGAAGAGGATCAACCATTTGGAACAATGCAGCTGCAAAAATTATTTTCAAGAAAGGAAGAAATAAAAAAAAACAGGGAACAATAGGCCAGTTAGTCTATTATCTGACATTGGGAAAATGCTTAAATCCATTCATAGCAAAATAGTAGCAGGGCATTCTGATAATGTCAGAACATAATCAAGCATTTTATGAAAGGGAATCATGATTGACAAACTTATTGGAGTTCCATGTGTAAATAAAAGCAGATGAATAAAAGAAAATAAAGTGTTTAGAGTTTCAAAAGATATGAAGATCTTTCAGAAGATAAGAATGCACAGTATTAGAAATTATATATTTGCAAGGATAGAGGATTGCTTAATGAAAATGAAAGAGATAAGTGGGTCATTTTCAGGTTGATGAATGTTAGATGCTGCAGCACCACACTTTTCCAGCACCAGCACCAGCACCAGGAGGCCTGGAGGGATCAGAGCTGGGACCTCAATTACTTTGGATCTATATGTAGGACTTGGATGAAAGTAATAATTAAATAGCATCCAAATTTGCGCATTATAAGAAGGATAAGAGGAGCCTGCAAGGAACAGGTTAAGTGAATTGACAAAAAATTGGCAGAAGGGAGATAATGTAAGAAAATGTGAGCTTGTCCACTTTGGCAAGAGAAATGGAAAAGATGAATATTAAAGTGAAAAGAACCTGTTGTACAGAGACATTTGGGTGTCCTTGCACATAAATCACAAAATGTTTTCACATATAGCAAGTAGTTAGGAAGGCGAATGGACAATAGACAATAGACAATAGACAATAGATGCAGGAGTAGGCCATTCTGCCCTTCGAGCCTGCACCACCATTCAATATGATCATGGCTGATCATTCCTAATCAGTATCCTGTTCCAGCCTTATCTCCATACCCCTTGACTCCACTATCTTTAAGAGCTCTATCCAATTCTTTCTTAAAAGAATCCAGAGACTGGGCCTCCACTGCCCTCTGGGGCAGAGCATTCCACACAGCCACCACTCTCTGGGTGAAGTAGTTTCTCCTCATCTCTGTCCTAAATGGTCTACCCCGTATTTTTAAGTTGTGTCCTCTGGTTCGGCACTCCCCCATCAGCGAATGGAATGTTGGCTATTTTTACAAGGAGAATTTGGTATAAATGTTTAAAAAAAATCTTACTGCAATCATACAGCGCACTGTTGAGACCACCAAGGGGAGAACTATGAGTGGAGTTTTACACTCCCTGACGTGACTTCAGTAATAACAAAAAAAGCTTGAAAAAAAGCACAGTGAAAATAGGAAAAAAAAACGCATTTTGACTTTGAGAAAGCTTTTGCAAAGTTCTCCTTCAGCTTTGCATAGCAACTTCAGAATCTCGCTAGAATGGCAACTGCCATTTTTCTATCCAATTGCATTCCTTTAAAGTCCAACTTGCCTTATTTACTTTCCACATCCAATTTGACTCTATAATCACCTCAGCTAAGTCCTTAAGAACTCTGGAGTGTTATCCATTCTTGTCCGAGTAATTAATCCATCTTCAGACCTTTCAGTTCGCCAGTACCTTTTCCTTGGTGATGATTGTCTGTATGCTGCTGGTATCTTCCATTGTGAAAACTAATGCAAAATACCTATTCAGTTCCTCTGTTCCCCAATACTACTTCTCCAGATTTATTTTCCAACAGTCCAAAGTCCATGCTTGCCTCTCTCTTCCCTTTTGTATGTCTAAAAATACTCTTGCAGCCTTCTTTTCGATTACTAGCTAGCTTACTCTTGTATTTCATCTTTGCTTCCCCTCCCCCCATTGCCTTCTTAATTAGCCTCTGTTGTTTTTAGAGGCTTTCTAATCCTCTGGTTTCTCATTAATTCTTAAAAATTTATTCACAGAATGATGGCTAAGCAGATTCATTGCCCGTCTCTAATTGCCCAGAGGGAGTTAAGAGTTAAACATATTGTTATGGGTCTGGATCACATATCGGCCAGACCAGGTAAGGATGGCATTAGTGAACCAGATGTTTGTCCAACAATCGACAATGGATTCATGGTCATCATTAGATTCTTAATTCCAGACATTTATTGAATTCAAATTCCATCATCTGCCATGGCAGGATTCAAACCTAGGTCCCCAGAACATTATCTGGGTCATTGCCTCTCCAGACTGTTTGCTTCACCACATTATATGTTTTTTCTTTTACTTTCATATTATCCCTGACTTCCCTTGTCAGCCATGGTTGCCTCATCTTCCCTTTAGTATGTTTCTTCTTCCTTGGATTTCCTTCTTCCTGAATTTCCGAGGTCTCCCCCAAATTATCCCCAGAAACTCTGGCCATTGCTGCTCCATTGTCTTCCCTGCTGCGCTTCCCTTCGCATCAGTTCCAGCCAGCTCCTCCCTCATACCTTTACTCAATTGTAATATCATTAAATCTGATTCCAGTTTCTCCCTCAAACCACAGGTTGAATTTTGGTCACTACCCCCTTAAGCTCCCAAATCAAATCTGCCTCATTATATATCATCAAATCTGGAATTGTCTGTTCCCTAATGGCTTCCCCCACAAGCTGCTCCAAAAACCTAACTTGGAGATATTCCATGAGATTTATCTTCTTGAGGTGCACAGCCAATCTGATTTTCCCAAAGCATCTGCAAATTAAAGTCCCCCATGATTATTGTAAAAGTGCCATTCTTCCATACCTTTTCTATCTCCTGATTTACCTTCCACACCACGTTCTGACTACTGCTAGGAGGTCTGCATACAATGTTCATCAGGGTCTTTCTCCTGTTGAGATTCTTGAACTCTACCCTCACAAAATCTACACCTTCTGACTCTGCATCACTTCTTGTCATTTCTTTTATTTCATTTTTTAATAACACATTAATACTGCCCTCTTTGCCATCCTCTTGATAGATTGTGTGTCCCTTGATATTTAGTTCCCAGCCTTGAGCTCCTTGTAGCCAAATCTCTATGATACCCACAACATAGGAATCCCTACAATGCAGATAGAAACCATTCAGCCTGTTAAGTCTACATCAACCCTTCAAAGAGCATCCCACCCAGACTCACCTTATCCTGTAATCCTGCATTTACCATGACTAATCCGTCTCGCCTGCATATCCCTGGATACTATGGGGCAATTTAGCATTGCCAATCTCCATAACTTATATATCCTTGCACTGTGTGAGTAAACGAGAGCAATGCATACAGACACTGGAAGCACGTGCATGCTTCAAAGACTGGCACCCAAGGTTGGAATTGAAACTGGGTCCCTGGCACTGAGAGGCAGCAGTGCTTTGGGAATTTGCAGGTGCTTTGGGAAAATCAGATTGGCTGTGCACCTCAAGAAAATAAATCTCATGGAATATCTACAAGCTAGGCTTTTGGAACAGCTTGTGGGGGAAGCCATTAGGGAACAGATAATTCCAGATTTGATGATATATAATGAGGCAGGTTGCACTGTGCAGCCATTTCAATTACAAACACCATACCTGCCAATTTCAATCTGTGCTACAAGCTCATTCACCTTGTTTGGTCTACTGTATGCATTTAAATACAACATCCTGCATTGACTGACCCCCTTTTCATGGTTGTCCCCTTATCTGTTGTGCTGATGTTGGAATCCTGAGCCTTTACATACTCTCTGTCCTATTGTCTACTGTGGAAACTTTAATAATCTTTGCTGAGTCCTCTCTTCTTTAAATTTTTCCAGAATTTTCCATGCACTGTACCAGTCTCCCCACACCCAGCATACAGTTTAAAGCCTTATCCACAGCCTTGGTTATGCAATTCTCCAGGACTTGATTCAGGTTGAGTTTGTCTGAAGTCATTCCCTAGTACTGGTCCCAATGTCCTATAAATTCAACAGTATTTTTTTTTCTCACCCAGTCTTTACCTCTTAAATCTTGTCACCCCCTTTATCAATTTGCTGAGATTATAATCCAGAATTTATTATCTTTTGGTAACTTACTTTCTAATTTAGCCCCGGTCTGTCCATATTCCCTCAGCAGAACCTCTTTTCTTGTTCTACCTCTATCGTTGGTACCTATGTGGACCACAATAACTGGATTTTTTTTCTTTCCCACTCCAAGTTCTTCTGCAATTCAGATGAAATATCTTTAGACAAGGCACCAAGTAGGCAACACAACCTTGGTGCTCTCAATTCTGGCCACAGAGATGAATATGTATTCCCCTCATAATACTATCCCCTGTTACAAATGTATTTTACTATCTATGCTATCTATGATCTGCCCGTATTACTCGCAAGTCAAAGCTTTTCACTGTGCCTCGGTACGTGTGACAATAAATTCAATTCACTTTTTTGCCCCCCCCCCCCCCGTTTTGAACAGTACCACAGTGCCAAGCTCATTCTCCCTACAGCCCCCTACTTTCATCCACACAGGGAACAAGGATTTTAACCCTATTGGTCAAGCTCAAGGGCTGAGGATCCAACAGCACCATTTCCTTGATTCCTCTGTTGGAGCAAATTACTGCAGATGCTGAAATCTGTCCTGAAAACAAAAAAATGCTAAAGATCACAATAGTTCAGGCAGCATCCATGGAGAGAAAGCAAGCTCATGTTTCGAGTCCAGATGACTTTTCTTCAATATTAACAAACATATGGATTTGGGTCCCATTTTCCAATCTCTCAGAAACAAAACCTGAAATGATACCAACTACCACAACAAACCAACATATACAAATAGCAAGCGGGAAGAACACCGACAGTTCACCAGAGGGTCATTGATTATGTTACCCAGCATGATAAGGAAACACCTGAAAACTAGCTCAGCAAGCAAACTGACAACCTCATTAACTTACAGTTCATCTGTGACACCTCTCTTTTGTGGTAGGCCCCAGATCCTGGGCTTCAACTTATCCTGTTTAATAAAAAAACTTGACGAACTAAATGAGTCAAAAAGAAAGCAAGCAAAAACCACCTCTGCCTCTCTGCTGAGCAGGGAGAAAGTGAGGACTGCAGATGCTGGAGATCAGAGCTGAAAATGTGTTGCTGGAAAAGCGCAGCAGGTCAGGCAGCATTCAAGGAGCAAGAGAATCGACGTTTCAGGCATAAGCCATTCTTCAGCCCTTCTTGAAGAAGGGCTTATGCCCGAAACGTCGATTCTCTGCTGAGCAGATCTAGGAAGATTACAAAGACATTTTTACAGGTTTTGGATGTCTTCCTTGTGAATATTGAAGCACATGAGAGTGAGACTGTGGGATGTGGGAGAAATAATGTTACTTCTGCAATTCCATTTTACAAAGTAAATGAACTCACACCAGTGTGTAATTGTTTTAGCCAAGAGCTGAGTCAACAAGAATGGAAACGATATGGAGGAAATATATAATTGCTTTTGTATTAGCTAAAATTGTATGGCAGAATGAAACATGACAGCAAAACAATGGTAGACATTATGGGCAAATAGATAAGATGTTATGAGGGGATGAAGTTAAGCTAGATACGCCTGTACAAACAGTAGGTATAAACATCTGTTTCCCACTTTTACAGAAACACAGGAACAAACCCCAATTAAAAGGGTCATAGGGATCAGAACGGCCTTGGGAAAGGCACAGATGAAGGGGGTAGATAATGATGAAGAAAGAATATACCTAACAATGACCTACAGCAGGATAAGGTCAAACAGCCTTGTGAGGCCAGAAATAAGCATTTTGTCACAGACAAGGCCGGATAAGGCAAGAGATAAACGGGGTAATGGGGGCCGGTCTTAGGGAAGTGGACGATGTAAGCAGGGGAGGAGCAATGTAAAACAAAAGAAACCAAATTATATAAATATTATGTATGAATTGAATTTGGTGTGTGTATGTCCTCTGCCTTATAGGCACTGGACATCTCACCCTCTTGCGAGTGTAAAATAAAGGTCACTGCTGATTCAGATTTTGTCTCGGACTGCAATTATTGAAGTGTGTGAGCTTTGTTTCTCACAAGACCAACTCAGCATGTGTTGAAGGAAGTTCTAGCTACCTCAAGTCTAACTTGAAAGTCAAGGTTGAAGTGTAGGAAAGGAAGGGAATAATAAAGTATATGAGACGAAAGTGAGGACTGCAGACGCTGGAGATCAGAGTTGAAGAGTATGGTGCTGGAAAACACAATCAGTCAGGCAGCATCTGAGGAGCCACAGGGCTGACATTTTGAGCACATAAGATCTTCATCAGGAATGTGGGGGTTGGGGGGACTATGGTGGAGTGCAAGGGGGCTGGGAGATAAATGGGAGGAGGTTGGGGTCGGGGGGGGAAGGTAGCTGGGAATGTGGGAGGTAGATGAAGGTGGGGGGTGATGATGATAGGTCAGAGAAGAGATGGAGCGTATAGTTGGGAAGAATGATGGACAGGTAGGACCGTTCAAGAGGGCAGTACGGAGTTAGAGGTTTGGGTCTGGGATAAGGTGAAGAGACGGAAGATGAGGAAACTGGTGAACTTGACATTGATCCCGGGTGGTTGGAGCGTCCCAAGGCAGAAAGTGAGGTGTTCTTCCTTCAGGCATTGGAGGGCTAGGATTTGGTGGCGAAGGAGGCCCAGGACTGGCCTGTCCTTGGTGGAATGGGAGGGGGAATTGAAGTGGTTGGCCACAGGGTGGTGGGGTTTGGTGCATGTATCCCAGAGATGTTCTGTTAAACATTCCGCAAGTTGGCAGCCTGTCTCCCCAAATTCCAAGTAACCATTTCGAGAGCAGCAGACACCATAGATGATGTTGTGTGGGTGCACAGATAAATCTCTGATGGATTTGGAAGGATCCTTTGAGGCCTTGGGTGGAGGTGAGGGGTAGGTGGGGATGCAGGTTTTACAGCTCTTATAGTGGCAAGGGAAGATGCTAGGAGTGGAGGGTTTGTTGGTGGCGGGTGTGGAGCTAACGAGGGAGTCGTGGAGGGAATGGTAGTGGGTGGTGCATTTGTGGAATGAGCTACCAGAGGAAAGTGGTGGAGGTTGGTACAATTACAGGATTTAAAAGGCATCTAGATGAGTATATGAATATGAAGTGTTTAAAGGGATATGGGCCAAGTACTGGCAAATGGGTTTAGTGTAGGTTAGGATATCTGATCAGCATGGACACATTGGACCTAAGGGTCTATTTCCGTGCTGTATATCTCTATGACTCTAAGGCTTAAATTTGGCACAGAAAAACCAAAATAGTTTCTTAATTATTAAAGTTGTCATTGGTAGCACATCATCCAGGTACAGGGTGAGCACACTTCACCACGCAGTGAGACATTGCTGGATTTTGATAATAGGACATGCTGGCCTTGGACATCTACTGCCACTTGCATGTGCTGTCACTTGCTGAAGGTGCTGTGCTAGCTGAGTGACCATCATAAATTAATAAAAAGGGGCTGCGTGCAGCCTCAATATAATTCTTTGCTTTCAGTTTTACTCTCCTGTGGTGGTCATGGTCACTGTCGATAACCACCACATCCCACAGCATTCTTATCGTCTACATTGTCCTCCAATGCTGTTCCAAATTCCCTCAGTGAACTCAAAATTCCCCTGTCACCATCCTTATCCCCGCTACTATAAATGTCTGTTTCTCCCTGGCATAGTGGCTCAGTGGTCAGCACTGCTGCCTCCCAGAGCCAGGGACTCGGGTTCGGAATTTGCACATTCTCCCCGTGTCTGCGTGGGTTTCCTCATGGGTGCTCCGGTTTCCTCCCACAATCCAAGGATGTGCAGGTTAGGTTGATTTCCCATGCTAATTTGCCCATAGTGTCCAGGGATGTGTGGGTTGGGTGCATTGTTTGGGGGTAAATATAGGTTTGAGGGAAGCGAGTCTGGAATGGTTACACTTCAGAGAGTTGGTGTGGACTTGTTGGGGCAAAGAGCCAGTTTTCCCACTGTCGGAATTCTAAATTCTTCTAAATTCTCTCCAATAAAATTTAATTCCCTCACCCCTTCTATCATTGATCACCTAGCTGCTCCTACAGAGACTCATGGAAGCCTCTTTATGTTATCCCTAAAGGGCTGACCACAAAAATCTCCCCAGATGGTAAAGTGACTAATCCCTTCACTATAAACATCTCAATTAAACAAGACCATGTTGAAGACTTTGGACTGCACCCCTCACTGATGGCACTGGGACCCCCTGACTGATAGCAGTCCTCTTTGATCAGATTGAAACTATTGCTCACCAATTTCCGATGTGGCTTTTGAATTAACGTAGAGTGTTCTTGCCACAGAGACAGCTAGCAAACACTGTAGGTGTTAGATTGCTTCTCTGTCAGTTCATTAAAATGGATTCCTTCTCACAGGATGTGAGTTAATGCAACTGTCAATAATTTGAGTTTTGTGACTAATCTGGGCTATGAATAAAGTTTGTGTAAGTTATCTTTCACTTACATTTGCGTAACAAATTTTATCTCTTTACACACCATGCAGTTCTTTCTTTGATTGGTTGGTCAGCTAGGAGAGCCCCTTTAAAAACGAAACAAGGAATTTGTTGATATGGCTGTCAAAACAAGAGAATTCAGCGTAGGACTGGGTGAACAAGCAAGATCATGAGTGTGTGTCCATTTCAAAGGAGTAAATCACAGTGAGTTTTACTTTAAGGTCAAGCTTAAATTGCAATTTATAAAGCTTTAAAAAGGTTTTAAGTCTTTTTTTAGTAATTTTGCATTTTTGAAACTCAATGTTGGAAGTTGAGGGAAAACAGAACATGGAAGTAAATAATCATGAACTGATTAGATTCAATTCAGCTGTTATAATGTTCTTTTTTTGAAGTGAAAGGGCAAGAGTGGACCATTTGTAATTGTCACAAGCCTTTGTGAATACCACATGACAGGCATCATAGTTCAAATTTAAAACAAAGAATTCCAGATGCTGGAAATCTGGTGGAGAAAATCAACAGTTCTGGAAGCATCTGTGAAAAAAAAGAGTTCATGTTTTAAGGCCATTTCCAAACCTACTGAGTTTCTCCAGCAATTTCTGTCCAAATATCACTGTTCAAATGTAGTTCATTGTATGGAGCTGTTTAAGACAGATTTTGTAGTAAGTCATAATATATATGCAAACACTTAATTCCAAGTTTTTTTTAGATTAGATTAGATTAGATTAGATTGGGCGGCACGGTGGCACAGTGGTTAGCACTGCTGCCTCACAGCGCCTGAGACCCGGGTTCAATTCCCGCCTCAGGCGACTGACTGTGTGGAGTTTGCACGCTCTCCCCGTGTCTGTGTGGGTTTCCTCCGGGTGCTCCGGTTTCCTCCCACAGTCCAAAGATGTGCAGGCCAGGTGAATTGGCCATGCTAAATTGTCCATAGTGTTAGGTAAGGGGTAAATGTAGATGTAGGGGTATGGGTCGGTTACGCTTCGGCGGGGCGGTGTGGACTTGTTGGGCCGAAGGGCCTGTTTCCACACTGTAAGTAATCTAATCTACTTACAGTGTGGAAACAGGCCCTTCGGCCCAACAAGTCCACACCGGCCCGCCGAAGCGCAACCCACCCATACCCCTACATCTACCCCTTACCTAACACTACGGGCAATTTAGCATGGCCAATTCACCTGATCTGCACATCTTTGGACTGTGGGAGGAAACCGGAGCACCCGGAGGAAACCCACGCAGACACGGGGAGAATGTGCAAACTCCACACAGTCAGTCGCCTGAGGCGGGAATTGAACCCAGGTCCCTGGCGCTGTGAGGCAGCAGTGCTAACCACTGTGCCACCGTGCCGCCATATATTTTTTAAAATTGCCGTAAAACAAAAAAATTGAACAAAACAGTCCAAAATTATTATATAATAATAAATGTTGCAAGCAAGTTATGAGAATACGTGGCAATAATCGGCTAAGAAACTCAAGTATAATAAATGCAACAGAATTCCTGGCAGATTTGTCAGATCTACTTTTTCATTTCAACAATTTTTAAAGCAGACCATCTTTCGCTGGACTGAAAGGCTGATATAAATTCAGTAGATTATATTTGATTTCCACAACCTGTTTGCATTGGTCAGTTTTAGGTACTTGAGATCTTTTTCAGTCACTTGGTCTGTTTTTTTGTCAATGCTCTTATGGCCTTGCCTGCTGGACTCTTTTGTCTTTCACAGCATGCTGGGTCATTCTTGGGGCAATACCTCTTGACAACGTGACTTTCCCGTTCAATCAGAAACTTACTGAGGTTCTGCTTAATGACATTTCCCTGTTCACTGAACTTCATTTATTTCCACAAAAAGGTCAGCATGATTTTCATTGACATTGATTTTACTAGACATTGCATTTCATTACATTGCATGTATCTGCAAATTCTTTGTTTCTTATCTTCAAGTTCCTGCCTACCAAACCGGTTGCAGGGGAATGCCAAAATCTGTAAACTTTCTCAGCATATTTGGTTTCCACAGCAGCAAGCTGAGTATTGATTTTGGAAGTCTTCCCTCACTTGGAGGCCACTTTTATGATAATGCAGAGAAGCCTCTTGTATTCTTCTTGAAATACTTCTTTGCCATCTTTGTCCTTGATACTAAACCCATAAAACAATGTGACCTTACTTTAGGCATCTGGCTGCACATTCATCACTGCTGCCCTTGCCTACCCCTTACATGATGCTAAATCCACCAGAAACACACAGTACAGATTAAAAGTTTGTTAAATATTTCATCATTAATATGGTGTCCTGCAAGTATCAAGGTATATATGTGATGCTTTAATTACAACAAGTAATTGGATAGATAGGGGTTGTTATCCTTGGAGTGGAGGAGACTGAGGGGGGAACATAATTGAGGTGTATAGAATTATGATGGGCATAAATAGGGCAGACAGGAAGGAACCTTTCCCCTTGTTGGATGGTTCAATGACAAGGGGGCATAGATCTAAGGTAAGGGGCAGGAGGTGTAGAGAGGATTTGTGGAAAAACCTTTTCACTGAGAGGGTGAAACTTGCTGGTATGGGTGCATGTGGCAGAAATCCTCCTATCAATTAGTAAGTATTTAAATGTCTGTTTTGATGCCAAGGCATATAAGACTATGAGTCAAGTGCTAGAAAATGCTAGATGATTCTTTTTGACTAGCACAAAGCATCTTGTTCTGTCTTGTAGACATTTATGACTCTGTATAAACAAGATGGCAGTAGAGTAGGGCTTCTGACCCTCCTATGATCTATCTGCTTTTCTTTTTATCCCTCTCTTTTCTTGCTTTTATTTTGTTTCTATCTGATCTTCCTTAACTCTTGTTGAAGAGCTCAACTGTGGTGAGGGCACAACCGGCAAGGTGGTGGTGGAGTAGGTTCATCCACTCCATCTGCACTTCTTCTTCCTTTTCCTTTTTCTCCTTTATCTTTGCCTTTTCTTTGTTTTAATATTTTTCTTACTTTGTTTTCTACTAATTTATCTTCTGGAGAGAGGTCACGGTGGCAGCAATATCAGGGTTATTGAATTTGTCGGTCAGTGAGATGCCAGTGGCTGGGAGCCTGACCTGGGCTCTCAGTAAGTTCCTGGTATCCAGTGTGCAGACCAAAGCTGAGGCTGAGGCCCAACATGGACAGTGACTGCATCAAGGCTTAGTGATGTGACCTCCAACACACCGATAGAGGTTCCCCCTACATCTGCAGTGACAATGAGAGCAAGGGAGATCAAACGAGCGTGTGGGAAGCCTGCCAAAAAGGAGAAGATTGAGCCCTCAGAGGAAGTGTAGTTCCAGCATGGTGAAGTATTTGAGAAATACTGTAATAGCTGAACATTTTGCTTTATTTCTTTATTTTTTGACTTCGTACTAAGAAGGACTGTAATGTTTAACTTTTAACTTTCATTTTTTTTATGCTCTACTAAGTGTTATGCTTAGTTTTTAACTTTGTTCCTTATTTCTTTCTACCTTGTTCTTATGCTTTTATGCCTAAGTACTTGTACCTAAGATGATGCTGTGCGTGGCAACATTGAAAACTTTTCACTGTACTCTATTTGAGTACACATGAAATAAAGTTTAAATCTAATCTAAATCTGTATAAAGCATTATTAATCTACAGCACTCAGTTAAATAGAGAAAGACTGATTTGCACTTCAACTCTGCTTCTAATGCTTTCATAACCTATCTAAGAGGTTAATTGCATCCAAATATGTTAAACCGATGTGATTATCAGTCAAATCAGATGCAAGATTGTGCAAATCATGCTAATGTATAGATAACCATAATGATTCCTACATAGAAAACCCACCAACTAATTAGATACTTCAATCATTTATTTCTCTCTTCTGTTCAGCTTTATGGTTATGAATGAAATTATAACAATCAGGCAGCAATAGTATATAGACAGTTTTACCAATTAGTTTGTGCTTTATCTTCCATGCAAGCATTAGTCCTACTCCTGTATGCCCAATCTGTGTCATATCACTTTTATCCACATTTACTGTAATCAACTGTCAAATTCCCTTTTAGAATTTGAAATAATCTTCTGCCTTAAATACAGATTCTGGCCTTGTACTCCAGTGAGGATGTCATGTCTTCAACTCACAATATTGCTTCATCTGAAAATAAATACCGCATAAATGTCTTTCAATACTAAAGACACCAGCTGGCAAATTCCAGTAAACCATTTCCATTCCTCATCACTAAAATCATGATGGAAATCTCACTTATACACTATGTCTCTGACACAGTTCTGGCAAAGTTATAGTGGTAAAGATGACAGTTTCCAAAGGCAATTGTTAGATTTTAACACCTCAGTTTAAGTCCTTCAACTCATAATTACAGCCATTACCTTGAACATGTCTCACATGCCCTTTGGATCATTCTCAGATTTTGATCAGTTTCTTGTGTCACTCACCATCCATTTCATATTTTACTTTTCCATTTCATATCCTACTTTTACATCCACCACAGGGAAAAAAAACTTTGCCCTCAATTCATCTACAGTTGCACTTTCAAAGTCCTAGCGATCCAGCTATTGACCTTCTATTCAGCACAACATTTCTGTCGGTACACATTACTCAACACAGCTTCACTTCAATACCCTAGTTCTCACTAAAGCCATTGGTCTCTCTAACCCTAACTGGTCATCTGGTATCTTGTCCTTACCAGATGTCTGGTTTAGCCATGCAGTGCCAAATCTGTTTGGACTGCAAAGAAAAACTGTGAAATCCTCTTCTTGTCTGAGAAAAACGCTCTATAGCCAAGATCATCCTGTACTGTGAAGATCATATTTCAGCTCCCCTCCAGTTTCTTTTCTCAATTGAAAACTGCCTTTTGGACCACTTCTCCCTGCCTTTTTCTTCACCCCCAACAACAGATATGAGGCACACAACCTTTGTCACTAATGCTGACATAATTTGTCATGAACAAAGATGTTATGAGTTATAGATTTATGGCAAAAAAACTGAATCTGACTCTAACTGAACACAAAAGATTAAAAGAAACATAGCTGCTACAAGTCTGCTGATGACACAGCTACAAGATTTAACTGGTTTGCACAAAGACATGCGCAGATATGTAGAAACTCTTGAAATACCAGGAGTTCGCAAATGGATACTGAAACTGAAAATTCTAGTTTTGAAGAGAAACAGTAGACAAAAGCCTCAGTGTAATTGACCTCGTTACTTATAGATTCCTCAAAACGTACATCCCACCATTTTGAGCTTTTGGACTGTAATTTGGCTCCGTATAGAATTCCAAAAAGAAGATTTTGAAAACCACCTTCAGAGAGATATTTTGAGCTGGAGAGCATAGAAACAAAATGTTATGCAAAAACCAAATACTCCTTGGTTCACGGGAAGTCTGGCAGAAAATGTCAACACCATACAATCCATAAGAAACCTCTGAACATCTGATGTCCTGCTGAGCAGGAAAGTACCAAGAATCCAATCACAAAAGTTGTTACAGCTGAATCTAACTTCAAGATTTAACCTCTTCACTTTAGCAACAAGTAAATTAAACAGAGACTTGTCAGGACCTTTTTCTTATAAGAAGACTGTACTTGTTTTAATCCGGATTCTGCAATTTATTGTTCTTAACTTTATCTCTTTATGCTGAAAAAATCTGAAGAGAAGTGTGAGCTGATGCACTTTTGTAGGAAGAACATTGAAGGACAATATAAAGTAGAGGGTACAATTCTAAAGGGGGATCAGGAGCAAAGGAACTTGCTTGCACATATACACAGATCGTTGGAGGTGGCAGGACAGGTTGACAGACCAATTGATAAATCATGGTGTATACTCAGCTTTAGTAATAGGAGCATAGAGTGCAAGAGCAAGATGATGATGTTGAATTTGTACAAGACACTTATTGGACCTCAGTGGGAGTAGTGTGTACAGTCCTGGATGCTACAGTATAGAAAGAATGTGAACACATTGGATGGAATGCAGAATTAATTTAATAAATGGCTCCATTGATGAGAAGTTTCAGTTATGTGAAGAAGTTGGAATAGTTCCCCTTCAAGGTAAGAATGCTAAGAGGAGATTGTGACAGAAATTTTCAACATCATGAGCAGGCTGGATGCAGCAGATTGTGAAAAATGAATTCCACTCATAAAACAATAATGGACCATAGGCTATAAATTTAAAGAGATTTCCATATGAAGCAAAATTGATATGAGAAAAGATTTTTCTCACACATCGAATAGTTGTGCTGGCAGTTTGGTGGAGGCATGTTTAGTTGATCAATTGAAGGATAGTAAATGAATATTTGGATAGAATGAATGTGCATGGGATTGGGAAAAGGTAATTAATGGCTTGAAGTAATGATACTCAGTTGAACAGCCACTGCAGAATGGAGGTTATTTGATTGCCACAGTGCCACAACTCTTGTGATTGGCCCAGAACTAGAAAGCACTGTTTTAAAATTGTGGTCACTCTTGTTGGACAAAAGACAAGGCGAATTTTTATTTTCTCTGAGCTTTACACACCTTTGGAACTCTACCTCAGAAGGCCACGTTGTTCATTGAATATTCTTAAAGCACAGGTGTGTAGTTATTTTTTAGATAGTGGAATCAAGGAGGACGAGGAGAGTTCAGAGCTGGGAGGGCCAAGATCGTGGATGGATTTGAAAATAAAGATAAAAATGTGGAAGTCAAGTTGCTTCTTAATCCTGAGCAAATATTGGTCAGTGAACACGGGATAACAGATGAATGGTTCTCATTGTGAGTTAAGACACGAGCGACTGAGTTTCAGATGGTCTAGTGTGGATGAGGAATTTTACAGCAGATGAGCTTAGATAGGACAAAGTCAGGCAATGATCCAGCGATGGAAGTAGGTGATTCTAATAATGGCACAGATATGTGCTTAGTAGCTTATCTCAGGATCATATCCAATACTGAGTAGAAGGAGAGATGTGGAATCAGTAATGAGAAAACAGAGTTTGGGGTGGGGCCAAAACAATGGCTTCAATCTTTTCAATATTTAATTGGATTAAATTTCTGATAATCCGGTTTGATCATTTGACAACAGCAGAGGAGTGTAAAATGATGGCGCTGAAATAGATCTGATTGCAATGAGTGTTCACATTTAAAAATCTAACACTATGCTTTTGGATGATGTTGCAAGAGGCAAGATGTAGGTGAGAAATAGGGAAGACCCAAGATAGATTGTTAAGTGACACCAGAAGCAATATTGTAAAAGGGGAGGAAGAGAATCCATTTTAAGTGATTCTTTAATTGTGGGCTGCACATTATGGAGGTGGAAGTGGGAATGGAGTCAACTGTTCATGTCCCCAGAAAGAAAGCCAACCTAAAAGGAGTGAGACAATTGATTGGAAAGAAGCCTTCAATTCAACTATAACATGCTATAGGCAGGCTGAAGTTCTCAAGAGTCAGGATCCTTTCCCTCACTGGGGAGGATGTCCTGTCTTCTTGACCAATTAGCTAATCTGATTGGCCTTAGCTTCAACAGTCCCGGTGGTACCACAAAAAATAGGTAATAGGTATTATTTGCATGGCAGGCAGGCCCACATAAGAGACAGCACTGATACTGGCCTCAGGTAAGCGTGGAGTATTGAGTGGGGTTGGTTTTGAAAAGTCTATGGAGGAGTTGAGGGACAGGAAATAGATTTTGCAGAGCAGAGGTGTTGAAAGGGAGGAGGGTATTATCTCAGGTAAGGGTGGTCCTGATGCACACAGGGCAAACCCTGAAGAGTGGAAAGCAATAGCCTGCCCACTCCCAACTACCATCCACACAAACTATATTATGGCATGAACAGTGTATCATCAGGGTCAATTTAACTTTGAGCAAGGACTGGATTTGTGAGATGCAACAAATTCAAGGACTTCAGAAAGGGAATTGGGAGATTCCCACAGAATGCCTTATCTCTCAAAAAATAGTGTACTTTATAATTAGTAACCACATTATATTAATTTGTTGCAAATTTCTTTCAGACATGCATTTCCTTCAGACCTGCAAGAAAACAATGACATGTCGCAAGATGGAACAAATAAAGCCAGTCAAGGAGGAATAATATACAGTGACTATCTGCAGGCATGTTCAAGGATTTCATTGCAGCTAATTCTGCCTTCTTAAGTTGTAAAGAATTACTTGTGTGTGTGTTTTTCTGCAAATGTGCAGCCTCACTTTCAGTTTTTAAAAAGTAACATTTTAAAATGAAGTTAAAAATATAGCAAACCAGCATACTGTGAAATCGCATTTTTGAATTAACTTTCATTATTTTAATCACCGTGATTCATAATTTTCTTTAATTGTACTCATATTGGAAAAAGAATATTTGCAAAAAGACTCAAGTTATATATTTAACAAGTCAGTCACAGTGAGCAGACTTGGAGAGAGGACAGATATCGTCTTAATCCATTGAATATTACTGTGGAGACTTGAAACCAGAAATCCCATTCTTGAACAAGGCACCGACCATTTTTCAAGTCGAGAGGAAGGTAATAGGGGGAAGAGGTTCCAGTTTGCATACATGTTATAGTGCAGCAGCCTCAAATTGATCTATGTTTTGCTAATGGGGTGCCCAAAACAGTATCCAGAACTTGGAGAGACGAGATATCCATTTGGATATGGCACTGGGAAATATTTGTGAAAGATTTGTTAGGCTGATGAGTTTATTCACAAATTCATGTTTTAATCTTAGATTCACTAATCATTGCTCAGCTCATTAATCATCATAATATTTATTTGAAGACTCTGTTAAATACTGCAACAAATAATTATTTAATATTTCTGCTCTTTATTCTCACCAATGGAATTATCCTACCTTGTATCTCACTATACTTATCACAGCCTTCTTTTATGTTGATTTGCCTGTAAAATATATTTTATTTTCTGAAACGTCATAACTTACTTTTATAGCTTCTCCTTGCCTGTGTTTTCATAATTTCTTTCCCCAATGTCTTTGTTTTGACTTCAATCATGCATGCCTCTTAAGATATGTTTCTTGTCGATAAAGTGTGGAGCTGGAAAAAGCACAGCAGTTCAAGCAGCATCTGAAGAGCAGGGGAGTCAACGTTTCTGGTTAAAATCTTTCATCAGTACTGAAAGATTCGGAACTGAAATGTTAATTGCCCTGCTCCTCAGATGTTGCTTAACCTGCAGTGCTTTTTCTAGCTCCACACTTAATTGACTCTGACTTTACAGCGTCTCCAGTCCTCACTATTTCCAAGGTATATCTCTTCCCCATTTGCTCCCTATTCTTGTCCTTCTGCTAATTACCAATATTGTTGCCTATTTTGTTTTCCCAAGTTTTATTATCAACCTTTCAAAATTACTGTTCTCCAGTTTATTATCTTGGTGCTCATCATTTTTAAGTCCTTTCCTATCACTATATTAAAGCCAGTTATATAATAATTACTCCTGTCAAGATGGAGAATCTATTGGAGAGAAAATTCTGAAGGAGGGAATTCATGTCTCCTTGGAAAAGCATGAGTTAACTGGGTGTGTTAGCATGGCTTTGTTAGATGAAGATCATACCTAACAAATTCATTGGAATTTTCCAAAAATGTGATCAAGTGTGTGGAAGAGAAAAGTTCAGTTGAATTAGTTTATATGGATTCTAGCAAAGCTTTTGACAAGTTACCACATGGAAGACTGTTTGAGAAGGGTAAAGTACGTGGAATTCAGGGAAATATAGCAAGATAGATCAGAAACTGGCTTAGTAACAGGACAGAAAGGGTAGTGGGAGCAGACTGTTCAAATGACAGGAAGGTCTGTAATGGAAAATTAACAAAATTAAAATTTACTCTGAAATCCATTTACTCTGAAATCTGAAAGACAATGCTTTACTAAATTTAAAACTTTCTGACACTTTGCAACTTTGCTGAAGTCTGCAGTCGAGGGACAGCTTGTCTCTGCTGAACTTTGTAAACATTCAACAAGAGAAAAATAAAAGAACAGTATGTCCACAACAAGGGAATGAAAAGAATAACAACTCAAATCTTCACAGTCTTTGTCCTTGACAGTGTGACAAGGAATGGTATAAGGTAAAAACAAGGACTGCAGATGCTGGAAACCAGAGTCTAGATTACAGTGGTGCTGGAAAAACACAGCAGTTCAGGCAGCATCCGAGGAGCAGTAAAATCGACGTTTCGGGCAGAAGCCCTTCATCAGGATGCCTGCCTTGAAGAAGTTTTCCTCCTCTCTCTACAAGGAATGGTATAAGAAGAGTTTCTGAATTATGCTCAAGGCATTTTTGTCAAGTGCATGTGGTCCCTCTGCAATGCAGAGGTTAAAAAAATTAACAAAGCTTTTTGGTTGCTTTTGCTAATATTTGAGTCAAGTCTATTTAATTTCCACAACAGGCCCTCGATGATGCACTGACCTGTGAAATTAATCTGATGCCCATCAAACCTACACCATTCCATTATTATTCCTATGTATGCCCAATGCCCATTTAAATACGCTTAACATCAACCAGTCTACTACTGTTGCAGGCAGGTTGTTCCACACTCCTACTACTCTCTGAGTAAAGATACCCTGACATCTGTCCTATATCTGTCACTCCTCAATTTAAAGCTATGTCCCTTTGTGTTAGCCTTCACCATCCGAGGAAAAAGGCTCTCACTGTCCAGCCTATCTAATCCTCTGATTATCTTATAAGTCTTGATTAATTCACCTCTCAACTTTCTTCTTTCTAATGAAAACAGACTCATTTCCCTCAGCCTTTCCTCGTAAGACCTCACTTCCTTACCAGGCAACATCATAGTAAATCTCCTCTGAATCCATTCTAAAGCTTCCACATCCTTCTTACAATGCGGTGACCAGAACTGTATGGAACACTCCAGGTGCGACCTGACCAATGTCTTGTACAGCTGAAGCATGACCTCATGGCTCCAAGACTCAATCCCCCTAACCAATAAATGTCAGCCATACCATATGCCTTCTTAACAACCCTATCAACTTGGGCGGCAGCTTTCAGAGACTTATGCACTAGGACACCGAGGTCTCTCTGTTCATCCACACTGCCAAGAATTTTGCCATTAGCCCAGTACTCTGCATTCTTGCTACTTCTTCTGAAGTGAACTACCTCACATTTCTCTGCATTAAACTCCATTTGCTATTTCTCAGGCCAGCTCTGTATCTTATCTATGTCCCTTTGTAACCCACAACATCCTTCGGCGCTATCTACAACTCTGCCTACTTAGTGTCATCTGCAAATTTACTAACCCATCCTTCTACATGCACATCCAGATAATTTATAAAAATGTCAAAGAGCAGTGGCCCCAAAACAGATCCTTGTAGCACACCATTGGTAACTGAGCTCCAGAATGAACACTTCCCATCAACCATCACCCTCTGTCTTCTTACAGCTAGCCAATTTCTGAGCTAGCCTGCTAAAACACCTTCAATCCCAAAACTCTGCATTTTGTGCAACAGCCTACCATGTGGAACCTTATCAAACTCCTTGCTGAAATCCATATAAACCAAATCAACAACTTTACTTTTATCCACCTGTTTTTTTCATCTTCTCAAAGAATTCAATAAGGTTAGTGAGGCATGACCCAGCCTTCACAAAACCATATTGACTGTCCCTAATCAAATTATTCCTTTCCAGATGATTATAAATACTACCTCTTATAATCTTTTCCAACACCTTGCCCACAACCAAAGTAAGATTCACTGGTCTATAATTACCAGGATTGTCCCGACTCCCTTTCTTAAACAAGGGAGCAACATTTGCTATCCTCCAGTCTTCCATTTCTTATATACGAAATTATATGGATGAAAGTGTGGGGGCAACGTTAAGCAAGTTTGCAGATGACACCAAGATTGGAAGGGTGTTTAAAAGTGAAGAAGGTGGTTGTAAGGTCTTATAAAGTTAAAAATCACACAACACCAGGTTATTGTCCAACAGATTTATTTGGAAGCACTAGCTTTCGGAGCACTGCTCCTTCATCAGGTTGTTGTGGAGTATAAGATCATAAGGCACAGAATTTACAGCAAAGGTCTACAGTGTGATGTAACTGAAATTATATATTGAAAAAGACTTGGATTGTTTGTTAAGTCTGTCATCTTTTAGAATGAACATTTTGGTTTCAGTTATTTTTCATATATAAATCGCAGAACATTTTTCAAGTTACATTCTAAAGTGAACTTTAAAAGTTAGTGTCATGTCAGCCCAGATAATGTATTTAAGGTATGAGGTGCCCTGTGTGAGACTGTCTGTGCCACAAAATTTAGACTGAGTCTAATCTACAAACCCCCATCTATATAGGAAGATAGAGATGGATTGTTCAAATGAGCAGAACAGTGGCAGATGGTAATTAATCCTGCAAAGGTGATGGACTCTGAAAGAAAAAAACAGGATGAATGGCAAGATTCTGGGGAGCTCAGAGGAACAAAGAGGTCTTGGGGTAATTATTCACAGATCCCTGAAGTCAGCAAATTATGTAAATAGGATAGTTGAGAAGACAAATGGGACACCCACTTTCATCAGTTATGACATAGAGTATAACAGCAAGAAAGTAATGTTGGAGTTGTATAGACTGTTGGTCAGGCCATAATTGGAGTACTGTGTGCAGTTCTGCTTGTCTCACTACACGAGAGGAGGTTGAATGTTCCTCCTGCAGAATGTGGGAGGTAAGGGTCACCACTAGCGTCTCTGCTAACTTCCGCTGCGGGAAGTGCACCCAACTCTAGCTCCTCAAAAACTGCGTTAGGGAACTGGAGCTGGAGCTGGATGAATTTCGGATCATTCGGGAGGTGGAGAGGGTTACAGGGAGGCAGTCATACCTGAGGTGCAAGATAAAGGCAGATGGGTTACAGTCAGGGGATGGAAAGGGAAGAGGCAGGCAGTGCAGGGAACCCCTGTGGCTGTTCCCTTGGATACTGTCTTTCTTACAACCTTTAAGAAGTATTTGGATGAGCATTTGAAATACTATAACATTCAAGGATATTGAACAAGCGCTGGAAATTGGGATTTGTGTACGTTTAGTGGTAATTATTGTCAGTGCAGACTCGGTGGACCGAAGGATCTTTTCTGTGCTGTATGACTCTATGACTCTCTGTTCCACTACTTTTGTGTCTCTTATTCCCTCTAGTTAATTTCTGATTCTTATTTCCCATTTTGAGATCCAAATGTTAATCTTTGCTTAGTCGTAGAGGACAGCAAAAGGCCTTTCAGCTCTTTGAACCAAAAAAAAATGCGTTGTATCATCCTTAAACACAGGTGAAGTGCTGTAGGACTGGAGAGTTTTGTTAATGTTGCCCCCCTGTTCAAGAAGGGTAGTAGGGATATCCAGGTAACTACAGACTAGTGAGCCTGATGTTGGTGGTAGGAAAGTTACTGGAGAAGGTACTGAGAGATAAAATGGAACAGCTTTGGGAAAAGTTGATGAGCAGAGGTATCTGGGAGTTCAGATTCATTATACCCTGAAAGTGGCTGCACAGGTGGATAGAGTGGTCAAGAAGGCAAGTGGAAGTGGAAAGCAAGTGGAAGAGAATGGGCTAATCAGTGATAGGAAACATGGTTTTGTGCAGGGGAGATCATGCCTTACCAACTTAATAGAGTTCTTTGAGGAAGTGACCAAGTTGATAGATGAAGGAAAGGCTGTTGATGTCACATATATGGATTTTAGTAAAGCGTTTGGTAAGGTTCCCACTGTAAACTAATGGAGAAAGCGAAGTCTAGCTAGGTGTTCTAGCTAGGTGTACAAAAACTGGTTAAGCAACAGGAGACAGAGAGTAGTAGTTGAAGGGAGTTTCTCGAAATGGAGAAAGGTGACCAGTGGTGTTCCACAGGAGTCAGTGTTGGGGTTACTGTTGTTCGTGATATGCATAAATGATCTGGAAGAGGGCATTGTTGGTCTGATCAGTAAGTTTGCAGATGACACGAAGATTGGTGGAGTAGCAGAAAGCATAGGAGACTGTCAAAGAGTACAGGAGGATATAGATAGACTGGAGAGTTGGGCAGAGAAGTGGTAGATGGAGCTCAGTCCAGGCAAATGTGAGGTGATACATTTTGGAAGGTCTGATTCTAAACCTAACTATACAGTAAATGGAACAGCCTTGGGAAAAGTTGATGGGCAGAGAGATCTGGGAGTTCAGGTCTATTGTACCCTGAAGGTTGCTGCACAGGTGGATAGAGTGGTCAAGTAGGCATATAGTATGCTTGCCTTCATCGGACGGGGTATTGAGTTTAAGAGCTGGTAGGTCATGTTAAAGTTGTACAAGACTTTGGTTCAGCTGTAATTAGAATACTGTATACAGTTCTGGTCGCCACATTACCAAAAGGAAGTGGACACTTTGGAGAGGGTGCAGAGAAGGTTTACAAGGATATTGCCTGGTATAGAATGTGCTAGCTATGAAGAAAGGTTGAGTAGGTTAGGATTGTTTTCTTTAGCAAACAGGAGATTGAGGGGGACTTGATTGAGATCTACAAAATCATGACGGGTATAGGCAGGGTGGTTGGAGATAAACTTGTTCCAAGGGTGAGGAATTCAGTAACGAGAGGTCACATGTTCAAGGTGAGAGGAGAAAGGTTGAAGGGGGATACACGTGGAAAGTACTTTACACAAAGTGGGGTAGGTGCCTGGAACACGCTGCCAGCAGAGATAGCAGAGAAAGGCACGGTTGATACTCTTAAGGTGCGTCAGGACAGATGCATGAGTAGGTGGGGAACAAAGGGATACAACGTGAAACAATGACTGCAGATGCTGGAAACCAGATTCTGGATTAGTGGTGCTGGAAGAGCACAGCAGTTCAGGCAGCATCCAATGAGCAGCGAAATCGACATTTCGGGCAAAAGCCCTTCATCAGGAATAAAGGCAGAGAGCCTGAAACGTGGAGAGATAAGCTAGAGGAGGGTGGGGGTGGGGAGAAAGTAGCATAGAGTACAAGAGGTGAGTGGGGGAGGGGATGAAGGTGATAGGTCAGGGAGGAGAGGGTGGAGTGGATAGGTGGAAAAGGAGATAGGCAGGTAGAACAAGTCCGGACAAGTCATGGGGACAGTGCTGAGCTGGAAGTTTGGAACTAGGGTGAGGTGGGGGAAGGGGAAATGAGGAAACTGTTGAAGGCCACATTGATGCCCTGGAGTTGAAGTGTTCCAAGGCAGAAGATGAGGCATTCTTCCTCCAGGCGGTGAGGGAGCGGCAGTGAAGGAGGCCCAGGACCTCCTTCAGAGGGATACAGATCCTTAGGAATTGGGCGATAGGTTTAGACAGTGGATTTGAATCGGCACAGGCTTGGAGAGCAGAAGGGCCTGTTCCTGGGCTGAAAATCTTCTTTGTTCTTTGTTCTGTGTTAATCACCTAACTATTCTAACCCTATTTTATAGCACTTGGCCTTTGTATATCTTGGTATACATCTAAATACTTCTTAAATATTATGAGGATTTTTACCTCTATCACCCTTACAGACAAAGATTTCCAGATTCTCACCATCCTCTGGGTGATTTATTTTTCTCACACACCATTTAAATTCTCACTGATGATAAATCTATGTCCTTGCTGGGATTTTTACAGGTTTGGCTCAAGAATTCAATTCCTTATCTCCTTTACCCACAACAATCCAAACAAGAACTTGAAAATCTCACCACTTTCTTGGGTAAAGGATTTTCCCCTGAATTCTATATTGGACTTAGAGTCATAGAGATGTACAGCACGGAAACAGACCCTTCGGTCCAACCTGTCCACGCCGACCAGATACCCCAAACCACTTCTAATCCCACCTGCCAGCACCCAGCCCATGTCCACTGGCTCTTGGTTCTGGTCTCCTCTGCTGATGGAAACATTTTCTCTCCATCTACTCTTCAAATCATTGCTTAATCTTAAACATCTCTAAAGGTCACTTCTGAAACTTTATTTTCTGGAGAAAAGCGCTGTAGCTGGTTGAGTATTTGTTTTCAATCCAATAAATTAATTTTGCATGTATTCTAGTTCCTCAACTTTGTTTCCTAAAGTAGACATCAGAGATGTTCACAGAAAACTGAGTGCAGTCAAATCCAGGTTATTTGTAAGTTTAACTGTTCTAGTTTCAATTCTATCCTTTGGAAATGAATTCCCGATCTTGGTTTCTTTTATGCTGTAATTAATCCTTAACCATACTTTTTATGAGATTTATGAGTGTCCGCTCATTTATGAATGTGAATCTAAATTGAACAACTGTATTTCTATTTCCAACTTGAGACCTTTGCATAAATGACAATCAATACTGGTCCCATCCTCAATCCTTATGGAGCTCTGCTATCTACCTTTTGCCTGTTCTGAGCAACTACCTTTACCCATGATTCCACCTTCCTTGTTTGAAGCCAGCTGAGTATCATTCTGTGACTTGACACCACCTCTACATGCCCTCATGATATCTGTACCTTTTTGAAGGACATTTGAACATTCAAATTATTGTATTCTACACTACCCTTATCTACACTATTTGTTACTTTCTACAAGAATTCAGTAAGGAAGTTCAAGTATGACATTCCTTTTGAAATCCATGCTGACTATTCTTCGATATATTTTCAGTTTCTATTTTTCTTAATGTGTGATATTGGATAAGAAATCCATTGTTGTTCCAACTGATGATAAGATCCCCAATTTTCTGGGATAAGTCTATCTCCCTTTGTGAATTTGGCAATTCAACTAATTAGGTAAAAACAATGACTGCAGATGCTGGAAACCAGAGTCTGGATTAGTGGTGCTGGAAGAGCACAGCAGTTCAGGCAGCATCCAAGGAGCAGTAAAATCAACGTTTCAGGCAAAAGCCCTTCATCAGGAATCCAATTCAACTAATTGTCTATCATACTTCTAATGGTATTCCTTTCTCTAATATATTGCTTTACCTATATGTAATTGTGTCCTGCCATATCTTCTCTAACTTATTTTTAATATGTTTGCATTATAAGGTAGAATATAATTCGATATGACTCACCAAATAATTCAATACTAAAATCTACACTCAATTTATCTGGTATGATCCAGTAATCACACTGGTTATACTCACTTGACCTTTGAGTTTTATGGAGAAGCTAGATAGGCTGGAAATGTTTTTCCTGACAGTGTAGGAAGCTGAAGAGTGACATTATGGCGAGATATAAAATCATGGGAGGCACAAATAAGGTGAATACCCAAGGTGTGTTCCCCAGAGTAACAGAGTCCAAACTAGAAGGCATAGGTTTAAAGTGAGAAGGGAAAGATTTAAAAGGGACATCGGGGTAGATTTTTCACACAGAGGGTGGTGCTTACATGGCTCAAGTTACCAGAAGAAGTGATCAAGGCAGATACAATTACAACATTTAAAAGACAATGGATAAGCAGGGTTTAGTGAGATATGGGCCAAACTCTGGCTGGTCACCACACTACATGCTAGAACGTGGATGCTTTGGAGAGGATACAGAAAAGGTTTACCTGGATTTTGTCTGGTATGGAGGATTTTACTTATGAAGAAAGGCTGGATAGACTGGGTTTGTTTTCACTGGAATGCTGAGGTTGAGAGGCATCTGATATGACTTGATAAGATTATGAATGGCATGAGGCTTTTACCCAAGGTGGAGGAGTCAATTATTGGGGACACAGGTGCGGGGGTGGCGGGGTAGCTTGAAAGTGATGTGTGAGGAATGTTTTTCACACAAAGGGTGGTGAGTGCCTGAAACACACTGCCAGAGGAGGTGGTGGAAGCAGATACAATAGCAACATTCAAAAAGCACCCTGATGAATACATCAACAGGAAGGGAATGGAGGGAGATGAGTCCTATAAAAGAAGACAGTTTTAATCTGGAAGGGCAAAATGGTGCAGGCTTGGATGGCTGAAGGACCCATTCTTGTGCTGTATTGTTCATTGTTATTTGTTCTAAATGTGACTAGTTCAGTTTAGGAAACCTAGTTGGCATGAGTGAAGGTTCTGTTTTCGTGCTGCATACCTCTATAACTCTACGATTCTAACAATAACAAAAGATATACAGAAACTATTCGAATAACCTATTGAAATATATTTGAAGAAAATTATGTTCCCATTTCAGGAAGAGAAACACCAACCTTCAATTTTCAAGTGGATTCCCTAAACTCCTACTGGAACTCAGATGGGCGTTCTGGAAAATCAGCATAAATAGCCATTCCTCTGGATTTTCCACATGTATTTTCATGCAATAAATTAGGAAACAGCAGAAATTCTGCTGAATGCTGTTTTTGCACCATCTTTTTATTTTTGTTGATCTCCAGTTTTCTCTCCCTCAGTTTAATAGAGCCATTAAAGTTAATAAAAGCAACAGCAAAGTTTGGGAGAAGATTTGTAGCTCGGGTGCTCGTTGTTGTGGTTCTGTTCGCCGAGCTGGGAATTTGTCTTGCAAACGTTTCGTCCCCTGCCGAGGTGACATCCTCAGTGCTTGGGAGCCTCCTGTGAAGCGCTTCTGTGATGTTTCCTCCGGCATTTATAGTGGCCTGTCTCTGCCGCTTCGGGTTGTCAGTTCGCGGACAGCGGACAGCTGGAACTGACAACCGGAAGCGGCAGATTCAAACCACTATAAATGCCGGAGAAAACAGCACAGAAGCGCTTCACAGGAGGCTCCCAAGCACTGAGGATGTCACCTCGACAGGGGACGAAATGTTTGCAAGACAAATTCCCAGCTCAGCGAACAGAACCACAACAGCAACAACAAATACAACAGATGTGATATTTCCTATTTCCTGAGTATAAATAACCGTCCATTTTATGCTGAATTTTAAACTCTGTTTTTCTTTAAAGTTGGATAAAATAATAAATGCTCAAGAACTACAAAGTGAGAAGAATGGAAACAAAATACACGATGAACATCTATTTATTATAACTCACCAAGGTAAGTTGTTAACATTATAGTATCAATAATAAAAACATGTTGACATTGGCAAATTATTCACAATAACTTATTGCACAATAAATTATTGGTAATTTTAAGTTTTTACATCTATAAATTGCAGCTTATGAACTGTGGTTCAAGCAGATTCTTTGGGAATTGGATTCAGTTCGTGCAATATTTGAGAATGGTCATGTGAGTATTTTACATTGATCCCTAGTTTCTATAAATCTTACTGTGAATGCTGGAGGGAAACGTCTATGTAGTCAGGTGAACTTTAATTCTTTCCATTCAGTTTCCTGCTGAACAGCTCTGCAGTTAAAATGCAGCTGATTTGTTTTCCCCAGCTGATGACTTAACCTAGTGAGAAGAGAGGAGGTTGGACTTTTTCAAAGAACAACAGAGGCAAGATGGATTGAATGGTCTTCTTTTGTGCTGCGTAAATTTGTGATGTTGCCTTAGATCCAATTGCCTCAGATTTTTATCAGCAGTTTTGATCAGACAATTAGTCACTAATCCAAAACTGCTGAAATCCTTCCTTAAAGGTGCAAATCAAAGTTATCTTATGTTGTTGGTCTCTCTTTATCATTTTAATTCAAATCTGAGCAGCAAAGTAAAGAGCTGGGTTTTTATTTACTGTATCTGTAAAGATAGGATTGAAGTTGAGAGGCCATTTGAGGTAAGCTTTTCACTATCATTTGTTAGGCTAATCATTTATTAGGCTAATAAGATTGTCCATTTTTTCGGAATGGCAGCCGGTGACGAGCGGTGTCCCGCAGGGTTCAGTGTTGGGGCCACAGCTGTTCGCACTATATATTAATGATCTGGACGAAGGGACTGGGGGCATTCTAGCGAAGTTTGCAGATGATACGAAGTTAGGTGGACAGGCAGGTAGTACTGAGGAAGTGGGGAGGCTGCAGAAGGATCTAGACAGTTTGGGAGAGTGGTCCAGGAAATGGCTGATGGAATTCAACGTGAACAAATGGGAGGTCTTGCACTTTGGCAAAAAGAATAAAAGCACAGACTACTTTCTAAACGGTGAGAATATTCGTAAAGCCAAAGTACAATGGGATCTGGGAGTGCTAGTCGAGGATTCTCTAAAGGTCAACATGCAGATTGAGTCCGTGATTAAGAAAGCGAATGCAATGTCTTCAATTATCTCAAGAGGGTTGCAATATAAAAGCACCGTTGTGCTACTGAGACTTTATAAAGCTCTGGTTAGGCCCCATTTGGAGTACTGTGTCCAGTTTTGGTCCCCACACCTCAGGAAGGACATACTGGCACTGGAACGTGTCTAGCGGAGATTCACACGGATGATCCCTGGAATGGTTGGTCTAACATATGAGGAACGGCTGAGGATCCTGGGATTGTATTCATTGGAGTTTAGAAGATTAAGGGGAGACTTAATAGAGACGTACAAGATAATACATGGCTTGGAAAGGGTGGACGCTAGGAAATTGTTTCCGTTAGGTGAGGAGACTAGGACCCGTGGACACAGCCTTAAAATTAGAGGAGGTCAATTCAGAACAGAAATGCGGAGACATTTCTTCAGCCAGAGAGTGGTGGGCCTGTGGAATTCATTACCGCAGAGTGCAGTGGAGGTCGGGATGCAAAATGTCTTCAAGGCAGAGATTGATAGATTCTTGTTGTCTCAAGGAATTAAGGGCTACGGGGAGAATGCGGGTAAGTGGAGTTGAAATGCCCATCAGCCATGATTGAATGGCGGAGTGGACTCGATGGGCCGAATGGCCTTACTTCTACTCCTATGTCTTATGGTCTTATAGTCTTATGGTCTTCAAGTCCACTTGATTGCTCATAAATTATCAAGATTATCCAGTTTTGTACAAGCTGACAAAACACTTCCTTTCGATGTTCCATGACAGTTTTTTCATCAAGTACTCCATGAGGAGAAAAGACAACCAAAGTATTTCTTGTAATCATCAAACAAGCTTCAATATAATTGAAATGCCATTGTAAGCTATTTTGTAAGGCACTTATTAGTTTGTTTATTGAAAAGTTAGAAATTATCTACAATGTCTGTCTCTGCCTGTAATTATCTTTTATCAATACGGGCAGCTTGATAATATACTTTCTATGTTGCTAGAAAACGCATTTGAGGCCAAAGCATTGAATTGTTTCTTTCAGATAAAGTAATGGGAAGATAAGAATGATTGCCTTGCGTTAAGAGATTAAATAAATTGAAAGGCATTCTTTATCTTTATCTAATTTGGGAATTTATTATGAGATTATAAATAAAAGTGTAGGACAATTCTTCTTGTTTTAAAATTGAATGTTTGCTGGGCTTGCTTACTCTCATCTTGTGCCTTCAGTGGAAGAACAGCAGAATTCCTGATAAGGAGTGTAAAATGCTGAAAACAGTCACTTACTTTGGCTTCACCCATAGGAAAACAATATCCCACTGAGTTCAAGATGTCAGCTATGAAAATGCAGAGTAAATAACTTAATTTAAAATTTTGATTCCTATGTTCATTACAAATTAATAGCAACATGCAAAGGAACTGCAACATGCGCAGAAGCTCAGGAAAAATTGCAAAAAGTCAAGAAGCTACAAGGTTTATGGTCTATTGGTATAATATTTTTACAGGAAGGGTTTGACCTTCTCAAAAATATTTATTGAGGTAAAGCTCAGAGGAGAGAACTCCCAGTCATGCAGATGATGTGGCCCCACCTGACACAACTGATTAATTCTGACAAGTGCCTCAATGCTGTGAAGGTCTGCCATATTGGAGCACCTATACTGCCAGTAGATTTGTCAGATTTTGGAGAGATATTGCTGCTGATATTCCTTTATATGCCTGTTAACGTTGCCCACACCTCCAATGCATGCACCAGGACAGGTAATAATGCTGCCCTGTAGACTATGAACTTGGTGCTAGGTTTGGATTTGTGTCATCAAGCATTCACTTCCTCAGGTATGGGAATTGATCCATGTTCTCTAATGGTTTACTCTGGATTTTGATAGTTTGGGACCATGTTATGCAGTAGAGCAGACTGTAGGAGGAGACCAATTCTTTCACCAGTCTCCTTGACGAAGGTTTGGAACTTGGTCTCTTAGTGTGCCTACACATAAGTATCATCTGTGTACTGCAGTTTAGTAACAGATGTTATGGGGATCTTGGTTTTGGGATGGAGATGGCATTGTTTGAAGAATTTTCTGCTCACCCTGTAGTGTAACTCCTTCCCAGTGGGAAGCTTCATGAGTTGGATGGATTGTTGTGACAAGGAAGATGGAAAAGATGATGTAACCTTCCCAGACCCGAACATTGGGGTCTGTGGTAGATAGGCTGGTGAGGTTTATGGTTCCATATCATTACATCATGGATATAATTTCCTACTGAGCTCTGTACGTTTTTGGAATCATCTTGCTGTAAATTATCATGTCCATTGTGCTTCTTGATAGATGGAATCTGCATTGTGATTCTGGTAGGAGCTACTAAGCCACATAGTGGAGGCACTTGATGATGGTTCCTGCAAAGACTGGTGGTTAGTAGGGAAATCCCCCTGTAGTTATTGCATTTGGCTCTGTCTTCCTCCCCAGGGATAATGGGCCTGAACCGTTGGGATGGTCGATACCTGAACCGTGCTGAAGCCAGTGTTCTTGTGAAGTGAAAAAACAGCACAGATGTTGTTGGTAATGAGCTGGCTGAGGATTGATAGAATCTTTTTAAGCTATATCTTTCTAATTTTTCTTTTTTAAAAAACTATTTAAAATGCGACCGTATTGTGTCAACAATAGAAAGGCTTTTCACTGTATTTTATTGCTTTTCTCAATGTAAAATACAGAAAACAATAAAAACATTCATTCATTTGTTCTAAATAGGAAAGTAGAGGGGGTTTTAAACTGAATAATGGTGGCAAGAATAGTGGTGGTAGCAATGTGTGAAATGTCAAAGGGTAGAGACATGGTTAGTTAGAAAAGTAGTGATGTGGAAAAATGGGGTCATTGTCATAGAATAATTGTCATACAGCACAGTATGGCCCATCAAGTCTGCTTGATGTACTACATTTTCCAATGTTTGGTATGTAATCTTAAATTATGACATTTTAAGTATTCATCTACTTACTTTTTAAAGGGTTATGAGGTTTTCCTCTTGATTCCCACCACCACCTGGATGAAAAATATTCCTCAAATCCTCTCTCAACCTTCTGCCTTTCTCTTTATAATTATGTCCCCTCAAAAAAGAATAGCATGAAGGAGTGAAATAAAACTAGGAATACAACAACACTCAAAACTGGATGTCACAAAGATATAAAAAGACAAAACTATAAAGGCTTTGTAAAAACCCAAAGAGCTGCAGATGCTGTAAATCCGAAGCAAAAAACAGAGTTGCTGGAAAAGTTCAGCAGGTCTGGCAGGTTCTGAGGAAGGGTCATCAGACCCAAAATGTTAACTCTGATTTCTCTTCACAGATGCTGCCAGACGCACAGAGCTTTTTCAGTAACTTTTTTTTATATAAAGACCCTGTGTCTGATTTTCCAGAACAATGATAACAATGTAAAAAAACCTGACTGTGCACAATGATATAAATAACCACAATCTGAAATCCATTATGCCTTCAGGATTAGGATAAAGACAGAAAGTGATGGAGAAGTACAACAAGTATAGCAGCATCTGTAGAGAGAGAAAGAGATTTACTATTTGAGTCCTGTATGAATCTTTTTCAGAAGTGTCTGTTGATGGGAGGTGTCGGCAGAACAGATTGTGATTATGCCCAGAGCAAAAGGCACAACTAGTGATAACAGTGGTAAAGTTGACAATTGTCCCAGAGGACTGCTCTCTCGTTAGAGAAAGACAGGTTAGTGGTGGATTCTACCTGAGGGGACATTTGCCTCAGGGGACATTTCTCCCTTCCAGCTGGCATTGAACTTCATTGAAATAATGTCACAGATTAAGCATGGAAATGTTAGCAAAGCGGTCACCCAGTCTTCCTTTTGCCTTGTCAATGTAATGGAAACTGGATTGTGAGCAGAGAAAACAGTAGACTACATTGAAAGAAGTACAAGGAAAATGCTGTTTCATTTGGAAGGTATGTTTGGAACTTTGAACAATGAGAAGGGATAAGGTGAATGGCCCCTGAGATTACAAAAAATGCTATGGGGGCTAAGAATATGTTAGAATTGATAGAGGAGTGGATAAAATATTGGGGAGGGAACAGCCTCTGCAGAATGCTGACAGTGCAGGGATAGATTTATTCGGTGGTGGCATCTTGATGGCAGTGCCAGAAATAGCAGAGGCACGTCCTTTGAATGGTGGAATGGAAAGTGAGGTCAAAGGGAACCATTTTGATGTCTTGGAAAGGAGGGAATAGACTGTGGGTTGAAGTAGGAGAGATGGGTTGAATATGGTTGAGGATTTTTTAAACACAGTGTGGGGAAAATTCCTCACATGAAGAAAAAAGAGGACATATTGGGTACACACTGTTGGAAGGTGGCATCATCAGAACAGATATGACAGAGGTGGAGAAACAGGGTGTAAGGAAGTGTAATTGTGATTACTGTGAGAGTTTGTGAGTTTGCGATGGATATTGGTAAACAGGATGTGCCCGGAAATTGAAATAGCGAAGTCAAGGATGAGAGAGGAAGCAAAAGAGATGGACCAGATGAAAGTGGGAAAACAATGGAAATTAGAAGCAAAATTGATTCGCGTTTCCAATTCCAGACAAGACCAGAAGTAGCACCAATGGTGTAGTTGCTCATTGGAGAAAGAGTTGGGTGTGAGAACCCATGTAAGACTGGAACAAAAAATGTTCAACATACCCCACAATGGCATAACTGGGACCAATGCAGGAATCTATAGCCATATCTTGGACTTATAGAAAGTGAGATGAGTTAAAGGAGTAATTGTTCAAAGTGAGAATAACGATTGAATCCTGATTGTTGAGGGGTGCATAACATTTAGGAGGTGAACATGTAGAATCTATTTGTGTGGAGATGACAAATAGTAGGGGAAAGAAGTCACCTAGTGTGAGTGGTCTACAGACCACCAACAGTAACCAAAATCTGAGGCAAAGTATATAAGGAGCATTGGCCACATGTGATAAACACATGGCAATAATCATGGATGACTTTCAACTTCATAGAAACTTGAAAAATCAGATGACAGTGATAGCCTGGCTGAAGAGTTCTTCCTTTGCTTTCAAGATAACTTATTAGAACAGCCTGTTTTGGAACTGAACAGACAGTAGGTAATATTAGCCTTGGTATTGTGCAAAGTGACAGGATTAGGGAATGACTTTTGCAGTTAAGACAGTAATGGGTAGCTGTGACCACTATATGAATGACTTTTATGTCCAGTTTGAAAGGGAGAAGATTGGGGATAAGACTAGTATTTTAAACCTAAATAAGAGCAACTAGAAGTTTGCAGACAACACCAAAATTGGTGGCATAGTAGATGGTGAAGAAGATTTTCTAAGATTATAAAGGGATCTTGATCAAATGGGTCAATGGGCCAAAAAATAGCAGATGGAGTTCAATCTGGATAAATGCGAGGTACTGCATTTTGCTACAACTAGTGAAAGTAGGGCTTCTATTATTAACGTTGGGTACTGTTTCAGAACAGAAGGATCTCATGGTGCAGGTACATAATACTTTGAAGTTTGCATAGTATACAGATGCTGAAAATGTGTTGCTGGAAAAGCGCAGCAGGTCAGGCAGCATCCAAGGAGCAGGAGAATCGACATTTCAGGCATGAGCCCTTCTTCAGGACCCTCCCATTTATCTCTTAGCACCCTTGGCCCCCCACCCCTACACATTCCTGATGAAGAGTTTATGCCCGAAACGTCGATTCTCCTGCTCCTTGGATGCTGCCTGACCTGCTGCGCTTTTCCAGCAACACACTTTCAGCTTTTATGCTCGAAACATTGACTCTCCTGCTCTTTGATGTTGCCTGACTGGCTGTGCTTTTCCATCACCACACTTTTTGCCTTTCAGTATAGCAATTGGGATGTCATGTTGATGTTGTACAGGGCATTATTGAGGCCTCTTCTGGAATACTGTTTCTAGTTCTGATCACCAAAGGGGTAGCCATGGGCACACGTATGGGCCCCAGGTATGCCTGTCTCTTTGTTGGCTACGTAGAGCAGTTGATCTTCTGTAATTACACCGGCACCACTCCCCACCTCTTCCTCCACTACATTGATGACTGCATTGGCGCCACCTCGTGGTCCCGCGAGGAGGTTGAGCAATTCATCAACTTCACCAACACATTCCACCCTGACCTTAAATTTACCTGGACCATCTCTGACAACTCCCTCCCCTTCCTGGACCTCTCCATCTCCATTAATGACGACCGACTTGACACTGCCAAATTTTACAAACCCACCGACTCCCAGAGCTACCTGGATTACACCTCTTCCCACCCTACCTCTTGCAAAAATGCCATCCCATATTCCCAATTCCTCCGCCTCCGCCGGATCTGCTCTCAGGAGGACCAGTTCCACCACAGAACACACCAGATGGCCTCCTTCTTTAGAGACCGCAATTTCCCTTCCCACGTGGTTAAAGATACCCTCCAACGCATCTCGTCTACATCCCATGCCTCTGCCCTCAGTCCCCACCCCTCCAACAAGGACAGAACGCCCCTGGTGCTCACCTTCCACCCTACCAACTATCGCATAAACCAAATCATCCACCGACATTTCCGCCACCTCCAAACAGACCCCACTACAAGGGATATATTTCCCTCCCCACCCCTTTCCGCCTTCCGCAAAGACCGTTCCCTCCGCGACTACCTGGTCAGGTCCACGCCCCCAAACAACCCACCCTCCAATCCTGGCACTTTCCCCTGCCACCACAGGAACTGTAAAACCTGCACCCACACTTCCTCCCTCACCTCTATCCAAGGCCCTAAAGGAGCCTTCCACATCCATCAAAGTTTTACTTGCACATCCACTAATATCATTTATTATATCCGTTGTTCCCAATGCGGTCTCCTCTACATTGGGGAGACTGGGCGCCTCCTAGCAGAGCGCTTTAGGGAACATCTCCGGGACACCCGCACCAATCAACCACACCGCCCCGTGGCCCAACATTTCAACTCCCCCTCCCACTCTGCCGAGGACATGGAGGTCCTGGGCCTCCTTCACTGCCGCTCCCTCACCACCAGACGCCTGGAGGAAGAATGCCTCATCTTCTGCCTTGGAATACTTCAGCTCCAGGGCATCAATGTGGACTTCAACAGTTTCTTCATTTCCCCTTCCCCCACCTCACCCTCGTTTTAAACTTCCAGCTCAGTAACTGTCTCCATGACTTGTCCGGACTTGTCCTACCTGCCTATCTTCTTTTCCACCTATCCACTCCACCCTCTCCTCCTTGACCTATCACCTTCATCCCCTCCCCCACTCACCCATTGTACTCTATGCTACTTTCTCCCCACCCCCACCCTCCTCTAGCTTATCTCTCCACGCTTCAGGCTCACTGCCTTTATTCCTGATGAAGGGCTTTTGCCCGAAACGTCGATTTTGAAGCTACTTGGATGCTGCCTGAACTGCTGTGCTCTTCCAGCACGACTAATCCAGAATCCAATTCTGATCACCTAGTTATAGGAAAGATATTATCAAGCTGCAGAGGGCTCAGAAGAGATGTGCCAAGATATTGCCAGGTATGGAAGGCTTGAGTTATAATAAAAGCCTGGGACTTTTTTCACTGGCGTATAGGAGGTTGAGAGACAACCTGACAGAAGTTTATAAATATAATGAGAGGTATAGATGGAGTTAATGGTAATCGTCTTTTTCCCTAGGAAGGGGAATTTCTAGACTGGGGCACATTTTTATGGTGAGAGGACAGAGATTAAAAAACGACATGAGGGGCAATCTTTTTACACCAAGGGTGGTTCATGTGTATAATGAACTTCCTGAGGAACTAGTGGACGCAATTACAATGCTTAAAAGGCATTTAGATAGGTACATGATTAGGAAAGGTTTGGGGGGTAGAGCCAGGAGCAGGCAGGTTGGAGTAGTTCAGTTTGGGATTATGTTTGACATGGACTTGTTGGACCGAAGAGTCGGTTTCCGTGTTGTACGACTCCTTGTAGACATGAAAGCTGAGCTAACTGACGTAAACTAATATACTTGGCTAAGGGATAGATCAATGTATGCAAAGGCTCAGGGGTAGCCACACTATTAAGTGTATATTATAGACCCTTAAAGAGTGGGAGAGAGTTTAGGGAACAGTTATGTTGCCAAATTCCTCAGTGTTAAAACAACAGGGCAATAATACTTGAGGGATATAGCTATCCAAATATCAGCCGGGATATGATCAGTGTGAAAGGCACAGATGGTACAAGGTTCTTCAACTGCTTTCAAGGGAACCTTTCTTTTCACTTGCATGTCATAAGTTCAACCAAGAGAGGGAACAAACCTATGTTTAGTCTTAGAAATGATTTGGAGTTTCTGGTGTTAGACTGGAGTGGACAAAGTCACGAGTCAGGCAAATCAAGGTGGAGCCCTTCATCCGACCCAAAATGTTGATTTCCCCTGCTCCTCGGATGCTGCCTGATCTGCTGTGCTTTTCCAGCAACACACTCTTGACTCTGATCTCCAGCATCTGCAGACCTCACTTCCTCCAAAGTAAAAACTCACACAACACTGAGTTATAGTTATTTGAAACCACAAACCTTTGGAACACTGCTCCTTCCTTAGATAGCTACTTGAGGAAGGAGCAGGTCTCCAAAAGCTTGTGATTTCAAATAAACCTGTTTGGACTATAACCTGGTGCTGTGTGACTTTTGACTTAGTCTTAGAAAATGAGACTGGACAGGCGAATGAAAAAGAAGTGGGTGACCACTTTTGGGGTGGCTAGGTTTAACATTATTATGGAAACGGATTAAGATAGAACATGAGTAAAAGTTCAAAATTGGGTGGGAAGTGAAACTTAAAATAGCTGAATAATGATCTGGCAAATGACCTGGTGTCCTGAGGAAGGGTCACTGGACACATGGCATTAACTTTAATTTCTGTCCACAGATGCTGCCAGATCTGCTATGCTTTTCCAGCAATTTCTGTTTTTATTTCTGGCAAAACCGAGCTAGTTACAGCTGCTTGAAGGAAACTCAGTGAGTGGTACTCAAAGGTGAGATTACACAGGCATGCTGTTGTCATGTCCCCACAAAGACAAAAGGTACTGCCAAATCTAGAATTCCCAACAGCATAAAGGTTATAATAAAGCAAAAAAAAGTAACTGACAAATTTTGAAAACAATAATGAAGCTTAGAAGAGGACGACAAGTATAAGAATCAAGCTAAAAGGATATTAGGGGAGCAAAGTGAGTTTACAGGAAAATGCAAAGATATTTTATCAGCACATTACAAGCAAGAGGATGCCAATTCCTCAAAGAATTCAATGAAATTTGTTAGGCATGATCTTCCCTTAACAAAGCCATGCTGACTATCCCTGACTAGTCCATGCTTTTCTTAGTGACACTATCCAATCAGTTAGGATTGATTCTAATGATTTGCCTAATACTGAAGTAAGACCACTTGGCCTATTATTGTTTGTCATTTTCTTTGTACACTTTTTAAACAAAGGAACTACATTTGTATTCCTCTAGTCCTCAGGCACCTCACTTGTGTTTAGTGAAGATTGAAAAATAATTATCAGATCACTTGCTGTTTCCCCCTGATCTCTTTCAACATCCTAGGAAACAATCCATCTGGTTCTGGTGGCACATTCACTTCCAAGGATTCCAACTTCGCTAACACTTGCTCTCTCATTACGTCATTATAATTGTTTTACCAACATTTCAAACGACTCCTATTCAATTACTTATGTCCACATCATCCCTTTCCTTTGTGAATACAAAGACAAAATAATCATTTAAAATTCTTCCCATATCCTTTGCATCTTCATAGAAGTTTCCTTCCTCATCTCGGATAGGTCCCACATTTTTCTTAACTACCCCTTTGCTCTTTACATACAGGTAAAACACCTTTAGATTTTCCTTTATCTGGCTTGCTAATACATTTTCATTCCTTCTCTTTGATTTCTTCATTTCTTTTTTTACTTGAATCCCCTGTACTTCCTGAACCTAGTTGGCGTCGGCTATCTGCAGCGTTGAGCTATTTGTGACTATCATGTTGATAGTCTGGATCAAATATCTGGTAAGTGTAGTATAATATGGGAATCTATGAAGTTGTTCACTTCTCCAAAAATGGTAAAAACTTAGTATTACTAAATCAAAAAAAACCTACAGAACACCAAGGTACAGAGGGTACCTTGCATGAATCATAATTGTTAAAATGCAGAGGTAGCAGGTAGTCACAAATACTCAAGGAATAATCAAGAGGTAAATGTGGATATAATGCTTCAGTTATGCAGGGCATTGATAATAAATTTCATACTGTGTGCAGTTTTATTCTACCTATTTAAGGAAGGATGTATATGCATCAGATGTGGTTCAGGAGAAATTTACTAGATTAACCCCTTGAATGAGGGTCTTCTGAAGATAAGTTAAACAAGCTTTGCTTGTTTTCACTTGACTTAAGAAGACTGAGGGGTAACTTTATCAAACTGTGTAAGAATTGAATTGCCTTAATAACCGTAGAATCCCTTCAATGTGGAAACAGGCTCTTCGGCCCAGTGAGTCCACACTGAACCCTCCGAAGAGTATCCCACTCAGATCCATTCCCCTACATTTACCCCTGACTAACGCACCTAACCTGATATCCCTGAACGCTATGGGCAATCTTAGCACGGCCAATTCACCTAACCTGCACATCTTTGGATTGTGGGAGGAAACTGGAGCACTCGGAGGAAACTCATGCAGACACGGGGAGAATGTGCAAACACCACACAGACAGTCGCCCAAGGCTGGTATCAAACCTGGGACCCTGGCGCTGTGAGGCAGCAGTGCTAACCACAGTGCCGCCCCACGGAAGTTTCCTCTTGAGCAATCCAGAACATGGAGACACTTTTGAAATTAGGTTTGACCCTTCCAGGAGTGAGATGAAGAGATTTTTTTTTCTCTCAGATGTTTGCGACTTAGTAATTCCCTGACTCAGAAAGCTGTAGAGGAAGTGTATTGAATACTTTTCAGATACAGGTAGATAGATTCTTGTTCAGCCGAGGAATGAAGGATTATTGCAGGTAAATGGGAATGTGGGATTTAAAGCTCAAATGGATCAGTCAGGATATTATTGAATGGCAAAGTGGGACTACTTATATTCCTATTTTGTACGTTCATGGATTGTCATTGATATGATAACAGTGGCAATAGGCCACAGCAGGTCAATTACCATGAATCTAAGCAAACAATCACTTTGCCTAAAATGGGAGGATTCAGTCCATTGCCTTTGATTGAGAAATATTTTAATGATACTTATTATTATAAATTTACTTTCTTCAATGTTTATTGAGTATAGAGAGGAACTGTATTTGTATTTTCATGCTCAAAGACAGATATAACATTGTAGATTTTTGTAAAAAAGTACTAATCTGTTTCTAACCAGACAAATTTGTGGTTAAAAAAACCTGGATGCTGCAAGTTACATGACTGCACAGCTAAAAGTTCTAAGTGGATTGCAGGAAGACACATGCAGGTGTGTAAAATCTGATTATATACAAGAAATTTGCAAGCAAATCAGAACCTTAGCTTTGAAGAGGAACAGCAGATTGGAGGAACACCTCAAAAGGGACTCTCATAATTTTGAAGTATCAAAGAAGTCATTTAATGTACCATCATTTTCAGCTTTGCAGTGTATACCTGGCTAAAAGTATCAAACAGTGTAAAAGTGCTGAAAACACTGATGAAGAACAAGGAATTTCCACTCCTTCCCAACGTCTGCTGGTCTGCTGCTTCCCCTTATACAAGAAAACATCAACTATCCAGCTCCACAAGCCATCATACTTCACTTCAAGTGTTGCCCTCTTTATGTCAGCAACAAATAACTCAAGTAATGGATCCCAACAGTACACCAGAGACTTATTGTTCATACATGTTTCAAAAGCATGAGCAATCCAGCAACATTTCTTAAATTGCTGGATTACCACAAAGCTTACTGCCATTCAGGGAAAAGCATTTTCCACTTCTTGACCAGTTTAATTGTTGAAGATTATCTAGGAGCCGAGACATAATATACACTCTGCATGTGTCATTCTGCACTGGAAACATTGAATTTGATCTTGAATTCCACTATGACAGGACTACAGGTTTGAAACCTGGGGTGAGAGTGTGGTGCTGGAAAATTACAGCAGGTCAGGCAGCATCCAAGGAGCAGGAGAATCGAGGTTTCAGACATGAGCCTCATTCCTGTTGAAGGGCTTATGTCCGAAACGTCAATTCTCCTGCTCCTTAGAAACTGCCTGACCTGCTGTGCTTTTCCAGCACCACACTCTCGACTCTGATCTCAAGTACCTGCAGTCCTCAGATTTGAAACCTGCTCAGACAATCTGATACTTAGAATATTTAGCTTAAGTGTCTAGTAGAGCAACAAAGAACGCGTAGATCTTTTGGACACTCTATAACTTTAGTAACTTACCTTCTAAACATTGCTTTTATTTATTTTTGTTATGTTGGAGGCTGAACTAAACAGCACTTCTTGACTATGCCAAATTATCCTTTTAAATAGAACAGGTATTAATTTGCAACCCATGAAATGATGTGTTCCAGGTGAGAGACGAAAGGAATATGCTAAAAGTGATCTCAAGAATCCATCGAATTGCAATAATCCTTAAGCTTCTGGTGGACCAGTTTGCAATTCTGGAGACTATGACAGCACTGGACTTCTTTGATTTCAGGTAGCGAAAATTTGCAACTATCGCGAATAAGGGGAAAAGTTATATGTAATGCATTTGACTGCAAAGAAACAATTGCTTATTATCTACAAAATATATGATTGCATTTATTTTCACACTTGTTGCAATGAAGACCTCTGCCTTAGAGATTCTGAACATATGACTTCACATTTCTGGGTTTTGATTAATACATTGATGAGGAGGTGATAATGCAGTGAAAACTTCTACTAGGCTAGAAATCTAGAACCGGAGGCAAATATTTGGGACACGTGGCTTGAATATCATAGTGACACATCACTAAATTTGAATTTTGTTAAATTGGAGATCGCATAACCGCTGCAAATTTTCATTAAAGCAAAAACATCTGCTTCTCTAATGTCCTTTAGGCAGGAAATCTTCCATCTTTACCTCGTCTCACTTACACATGAATCAGCAATATGGCTGACTCCATTGTCCTCTGGGCGACTGAAAATTGAAAATAAATGCTGCCCTAGCCAATGATGCTATCATCCTGTGAAGGACTTATCCCCTGAGATAATTCAGTTTCTTGGATGTAACGCCTAGGTGAAAGATATGTATCATTAGGAATCCTTGAAGGAGGCAGATTAGCATGTGCCTGAAGCAATCTCAAGCCAGTCAAACATATATTTGTGAGACAGAAGGAAGATCTTTTGCAGCCATGTAGGTGTCTGGTGCAGGACATAGTAGTGATGTAGGATCTGCTATTGCACTCTAGCAATTATCATACGGAGGTTTGAGATGAGGAGAAGGAGGAGCAGTAAAAATTGCACCCTAAATGACTAATGATCCTGGCCTTGTGTCTAGGTATGTAAGCTTCCTTCATTTCACTATTGATTCTGCCTGTCTTTCACTGGAGATATATTTGAAGACATGTGTAGCTTTCAGGAAATTTCAGTCCTACTGTACGCACTTCTGTATTAATGTGAAACCTTAAAAAATAGAGTTAGAATTACATTTGATTTGCTTTGCTAACTGCAGGTAAGTAAGCTTCTGTTATTCATATTACAATACCATGAAATATAAAGATCCAAATCTTCCAGTCTCTGGATTGTCACAGACTGAAAGCATGCTGGAAAACTTGCAGGCATGTGGAAATTGTCCAGGCTGTTAAACTTTTGATGGGCTAGTTCCAGACTGTCTAGACACATCTGTGCATTTCTTTGATGCTGAAATTATGTCAAAGGTGAAGGACTATGGGGATGGGTAAATGATGCGTGGAGTTGGATCCCAGAGTGAGAGAAAAGCAGGGAGACAAAGGAAAGGGTAAAGGTCAACCTTGGAGAATAAACAGCTGCCAGTGGGAGCGCTTAATGGCTGACAAAGAGTAAGCAACAACACAGCAGAGGACCAGACCCTTCAGCCCTCTCCGTCACTGACACATTTTGTCTTTTCATATTAAAACTGTCTTCACTTACAGGATCTGTACCCTTCTATTCTCTTCCTTTTCATGCATTCATTTAGGTGCTTCTTGAATGCTGCTAGTGTCTGCTTCCACCGCCTCCTCTGGCAACATATTCCAGGCACTTGCCACACTTTGTCTGCCAAATGTGTCTCACGCATCTCTTTTAAACATTCCCCCTTACTCTTTAAATCTGTGTGCCCTACTAATTGACCCCTCCACCCTGGGAATAGCTTTCCACTCTATCCATGTCATTCTCTATATAATAAACTTCTATCGTGTCAACCCTCAGTCTCCTGCGTTCCAGTGAAAACAAACCCAGTCTATCCTTCATCATCACTAAGATCCCCCATACCAGGCAACACCTTGGAAAACCTTTTCTTTACCCTCTCCAAGGCATCCACATTCTTCTGGTAGTGTGGTGACCAGAACTGTTTGCAATATTCCAAGTGTGGCCTAACTGAAGTTCTATAAAGCTGCAGCATAAATTATCTATCTTTATACTCAATGCTTCTTCCAATGAAGGCAAGCATGCCATATATAGCTTTTTTACTACCTTACCTACCTGCATTGCCACCTTCAGTGATCTGTGAACCTGCACACCCAGATCCCTCTGGATATCAATACTCCTAATAATTTCCACTTGTACTTGACCTTCCAAATGCATCACCTCATAACTGGCTGGATTAAACCCCATCTGCCATTTTTTTGCCCGTGCCTCCAATGGATCTATATCCTGCTGTATCCTCTGACAACCTTCCTCAGTATCTGCAACTCCACCAATATTTATATCGTCTGCAAACTTACTAATTAGACCAGCCACATTATCCTCCAAATCACTTAAGTAGACCGTGAACAGCAGAGGTCCCAGAACTGATCCCTGTGGAATACCACTAGTGTCAGTCTTCCACTCCCCCACAGTCACATGAGTACCTGTCACATGGAGACCAAATTTGCACCCCAATATGCCAACATTTTTATGCACAGGTTCGAACAAGATTTCTTCTCTGTGCAGGATCTCCAACCAACATTATACACCAGGTACATTGATGACATTTTCTTCCTCTGGACCCACGGCGAGGAGTCACTGATAAAACTACACAGTGACATCAACAAGTTTCATCCCACCATCAAACTCACCATGGACTACTCTCGACTGTCTGTCTCATTCTTGGACACATGCGTCTCCATCAAGGATGGGCACCTCAGCACCACACTCTACCACAAACCCACAGACAACCTCACAATGCTACACTTCTCCAGCTTTCACCCAAAACATATTAAAACAGCCATCCCCTATGGACAAGCCCTACGCATACACCAGATCTGCTCAGATGAGGAGGAACATGACGGACACCTGGAAGTACTCAGGGATGCCCTCACAAGAACGGGGTACGATGCTCAACTCATCAACCGCCAGTTCCGACGTGCCACAGCAAGGAACTGTAATGACCTCATCAGGAGACAGACACGTGCTGCAACTGACAGGGTACCCTTCGTTGTTCAGTACTTCCCAGGGGCTGAAAGATTATGCCATGTTCTTCGTGACCTGCAACACATTATCAATGAGGATGAGCACCTCACCAAGACCTTCCCCACACCTCCATTACTTGCCTTTAAACAACCGTCAAACCTCAAACAGATCATTGTTCATAGCAAGCTGTCCGGGTGTCAGGACGACTCCATACAACCCTGTCACGGTAGGTGCTCCAAGACGTGTCAGATTGTGGACATAGATACCACCATTACAAGTGGGGACACCTCCCACCTTGTACATGGCAGGTACTCATGTGACTCAGCCAACGTTGTCTATCTTATACGTTGCAGGCAAGGATGCCTGGAGGCATGGTACATTGGGGAAACCAAGCAAAGGCTATGGCAAAGGATGAATGGGCACCGCACAACAATCAACAGACAGGAGGGCTCCCTCCCAGTTGGGGAACACTTCAGTGGTGCAGGACATTCAGCCTCAGACCTTCGGGTGACCATCCTCCAAGGTGGACTTCGGGACAGGCAGCAGAGGAAAGTGGCCGAGCAGAGGCTGATAGCTAAGTTCGGTACCATTAGGGAGGGCCTCAACCGGGATCTTGGGTTCATGTCACATTACGGGTGATCACCATTGCACTATACACACACACACAGATATTCCTGCACACACACACTCTCACATACACACAGACACAGGTACACACAGACGCGCACACAGACACCCACACACACCCTTATAGACACACAAACACTCCCACACTGACACATGCACCCCCTCACAGACTTAAGACACTCTGCACTCACTACACACACACACACACTTTTCTCACACTCACAACCCTCACCCCAGACACACACACACACACACACACACAAACACACAGACAAAGACCCACATGCACATATATATTTTGTGGGGTGAATTTGTACTTGCAGAGTTACATTGCACTTTGCTCAAAAACTGCATGAATTAATGTAAAACTCTGTTATCTCACTTTTTAGATTAGAATCAATCTAAACATCAGGTCATAGACAGAGAACACAGGGGGCTAACACCTTCAACATATTGTCTAGCTATCACCATTGTTAACAGCTAACCCAAGAATGCTACTTTTAAAAAAGGGTTTTGTGATTTACACATGAAAGAAGTGAAACTATCGCTGTATTCTAACAGATGAAAGGCTGAACAGACAATCAATTCTTCAATGTATAATTTCAGTTACAGCACACTGCAAATTTTTGCTATAAATTCTGTGTTACGATCGAGCCCTCCACAATCACCTGATGAAGGAACATCGCTCCGAAAGCTAGTGTGCTTCCAATTAAACCTGTGCACAAAATTATGCTGTTTTTCGGTCTTCAGTCCATTTGCTTCTAAATGCGTATAGATCTTCTCCCTGAGAATCTTTTCCACTGCCATGAGGCTCACAGGCCTGTAAATTACTGGATTATCCCTGTTACCCTTTACATATAATAGATTCATGGAGATGTACAGACTGTTTGGTCCAACTCATCCATGCTGACCAGATATCCTAACCTAATCTAGTCCCAGTTGCCAGCACTTGGCCAATATCCCTCTAAACCCTTCCTATTCAGATACACATCCAGATGCCTTTTACATGTTGTAATTATACCACCCTCCACCACTTCCTCTGGCAGCTCATTCCAGACACACACCACCCTCTGCAAGAAAACATTGCCACTTAGGCGCCTTTTATGTCTTTCTCCTCTCTCCATAAACGTACGCCCTCAGGCGACTGACTGTGTGGAGTTTGCACGTTCTCCCCGTGTCTGCGTGGGTTTCCTCCGGGTGCTCCGGTTTCCTCCCACAGTCCAAAGATGTGCAGGTTAGGTGGATTGGCCATGCTAAATTGCCCGTAGTGTCAGGTAGATGTAGGGGTATGGGTGGGTTACGCTTCGGCGGGGCGGTGTGGGCTTGTTGGGCCGAAGGGCCTGTTTCCATACTGTAAGTAATCTAATCTAATCTAAATACTTCTCCTAAAAGAAAAGTAACAGTGCCTGTCTTTAAAAAAAATTAATGCTGAAAGGGCAGCTCCATCCTCAGACAGTGATTCTCAATTAGACATTAGGGCGAAAAGAAGAGAAAAACTGTTTATATATCGAAACAGCTTCCCTGTTCTCAGTAATCAGTTTGTTCATCTACCTTACTCCATGAAAAAGGCACAAAGACAGAGAGAAAAAGTGCATGCAATATCATAACTCATTCTCTTTTTTTGCATAAATATTGCCTGCAATATTTAAAGCAGCTACCATCAGGGTTAAAAAAAAAACAAGAAGCAAGAACATAAAAAGCACTGCACAAGATCATGGGTTCTTATTCTGACATTTTGAAGAACACAATGCAGTATAATGTGGATAAAAAGCAAACATCTGTACATGATTGACACTCCAGTTACTGAACATATTTAAGGAAGAAACAAATAGTATTCTACAAACTAATTATGTCAAGGTTGTCTGGGAAGAGAGCGTGAGTATGGCATTGAGACAAGGATTGGCAATGAGTGTTTTGAATGACAAACAGACTCAAATAGGCTTTCTTCTGCTCCTAATTTTGATATATTTGTGGAATCTTTGTATTTGAAAAACTAGGCAGTTTCCTAGAAGCGAGAGTGTTTCCCCTTCTATGTTTGGAATGGTTTGCCTGAGCTGTTGAGAGGACATTAGGATCAATCACATTGCAATAAATATGCTCCAATACCTTTCTGGGATGCATCTCCTTCCAAAGTGTGATAAAAAAATTGAAGGAAAGACTTGCTTTATGATAAAATATTTTAAAAGATTGAAAAATATTCTGGTGTATTTATGCTAACTGTATATATCTTTGTGGAACAAATTTCTAAAAGTGGAGGCTGGGGTTGCAAAATTTGCCCATTCACTTAACTTCCCTCAATTGCCCTAATGCTTCTTTACAACATCCTCAGCACTCTCACTCCCACATTGTTTTTTTGTTGTAAAAATCATCATGTTTTACCAGCCTTGCTGCTACTTAGTCAGTAAACATTTTGTTGTTCATGCTGATAATAAATTGTTGGAGCTGATCTGTCAAAAACCTCTGAAGCGTACCACCAAGATTACATCTACTTGTAAAAACTCAAGAGTACAGTTTTGATGCACAATGCAAATAAGACTCATGAATGACACATTACAATGATCTTAGACAATTCGAAACATTACTAAGAACAAGGATATTCATCTAGACCTACAAGTGGATATTATTGAATCTGAGTTAAAAGATGGCCTTCATATTCATCTCATTCAGTCTAAATAATGACCATGAATCCATTGTTGTTTGTTGGAAAAACACATCTGGTTCAGCAAGCTGCATCTGATGATGTGCCGCCCTAACTGCTCGATAAGCAGCCTGAATACATTCAGCAGGTCCTAAGCAAGCATATTCTTTCCAGTCATTCAGAGATGAACTAGGATCTCATAGGTTTCAGAGACAAACAAGTGATTATTCCACAAGACCTAAATCAAGTTATACAGAGAAGTCACAAAGATGAAGAAAAAATCCAAAAGATTCATGTATTAGTCTAGTATTGATAAGGACATTGACCAAGTCATCTAAAAATGTGAACTCAATCAACTTTAACAATCAAAGAAAAAGTTCATTACACAGGAGATTCCTTATGAGCTATGCTGCAAGGTTGTGATTGATATTTTCCATGCTCAAGAACACGATCACATTCTGGTAACTGACTGTTTCACCAAATTCTCTTTTTTTCTGAGACAAATCAAAGATATCAGTCATGCAACCAATTAACTGCCATATTCTTAAACAAATACTTTGTGTCAGTATTTTCCAAAGAGAAGAAACTGTTGGAGCATGATCTCAGGGAAGGGAGTGTTGAATCTCAAAGTCAAGGTGCTATTAGAAAGGTAGAGGCGTTGTGCATCTTAAAAAGTATTAAGATAGATAAGTCCCAGGTCCTGATGGGATCTATCTCAGAATATTTAGGGAGGCAAGAGAACAAATGGCTGGAACATTGACAGACATATTTGTATCCTCATTGTGAGGTCCCAGAAGACTGGAGGATAGCTAAAACGTTCCATTGTTTAAGAAGGATAACAGGAATAATCCAGGAATTTAAAGCTTGTTAGCCTCACATTGGTGGTAGGGAAATTATTGGAAAAGTTTCTCTGGGACAAGATCTACATGCATTTGGAAGCAAATAGACTGATTAACAATAAACAGCATTGGTTTACTGTGGGGGAGGTAATGCCTCATGAACATGATTGGGTTTTTTTGTTGAAGATGATTGATGAGGGGAAAACGGTCAATGCTGTCCGCATGGACTTCAGTAAAATCTTTGATAAGTTCCATCATGGCAGACTGGTACAAAAGTTGAAATCACATGGTATTGGGGGGAGCTGGCAAAATGGATATAGAACTGGCTTAATCATAGGTTGACAGAGGGTAGCAGGGGAATGGAGTGCTGTGACAAGTGGGTATCCCATAGGGAGTAGTGCTGGGACCTCTGCTGTTCGTGACCTACATAAATATTCTGGAGGAAAACAAGTTGAGGGGTCACCTGATAGAAGTTTATAAGGTTGGGAATGGATAGAAACTAAATATGAGGCTTTTTCCCAGGGTGGAGGAGTCATTTAGTAGGGAATACAAGTTTAAGTTGCAAGGGAAAGGGGAAGTTTAAAAGAGGTGTGCAAGGCAAGTTTTCACACAAAGGGTGGTGAGTACCAGGAAAGTGTTGCCAGAGGAGGGGGTGGAAGCAGACACAATAGCAGCATTCAAGAAACACCTGGAGGAATACATGAATAGGAATGGAATAGATGGATATGGATCCTGTAAGTGAAGACAGTTAGAGTCATAGAGTCATAAAGTCATAGAGATGTACAGCATGGAAACAGACCCTTCGGTCCAACTTGTCCATGCCAACGAGATATCCCAACCTAACCGAATCCCATTTGCCAGCATTTAACCCTTGAAACCTTTCCTATTCATATACCCATCCAGATGCTTTTTGAATGTTGTAAATGTACCAGCCTCCACCACTTCCTCTGGCAGCTCACTCCATATAAGCACCACCCTCTGCGTGAAAAAGCTGCCCCTTAGGTCCCTTTTATATCTTTCTCCTCTCACCATAAACCTATGCACTCTAGTTCTGGACTCCCTCAGCCCAGAGAAAAGACCTTCTCTATTTATCCCGTCCATGCTCCTCATGATTTTATAATGTCTCTGATGCTTCTGGGTTAACACCTTTCAGCCTCTCCCTATAGCTCAAATCCTTCAACTCTGATAACATCTTTGTAAATCTTTCTGAACCCTTCAGGTTTCACAACATCCTTCAATAGGATGTGCAAGACAATTGAGTTTTTGGTGAATGGCAACCCCAACGATGTTGGTAGTGGAGAATTCAATGATGGAGGTACCACTGAATGCCAAGGGACAGTGGTTAGATTATCTCTTATAGAATCAAAGAGTCACAAAACATAGAAGCAGACCCTTCGGTACAACTCATCTGTACTGACCAAGTTTCCCAAGCTAAACTAGCCCCATTTGCCTGCATTTAGCCCATATCCCGCTAAACTTTTTCTGTTCATGTACCTATACAAATGTCTTCTAAATGTTGTAATCATACCCACAACCAACTCTGGCAGTTTGTTCCACATATCAACCAACCTCTGTGTAAAAATATTGCCCCTCAGGTCCCTTTTAAATCTTTCTCCTCTCACCTTAAAAATATGCTCTCTCATTTTGAACTCACTTACCCGAGGGAAAAGAACTTTTCCATTCACCTTATCTCCTCCTCTTGATTTTATAAACCTCTACAAGGTCACCCCTCCACCTCCTACACTCCAGCCTGTTCTTTTAACTCAAACACTGCAGTCGGCCACATCCTGGGAAATCTTTTCTCTTTTGGACCCTCTCAAGTGTAATAATATCCTTCCTAAAGCAGGGTGACCAGAACTGTACACTGTATGAAATATGCCAGCAGAGGCTTGGAAGGCCGAAAGGTCAGTTCCTGTGCTGTATTGCTCTTTGTTTATTCTATTAAGCGTTTTTGGTGCAGAAAGTAGGGCCTTCAATACATGACCTTTTCTCCTCAATATCCTCAGTCAAATGACTTTTCTGTGAATACACTGTCCAAATGGTGAAGTCCATGATTACTCACCAGAAAGCTGCTTGCTCAGATATTTGGATACCCATGGATATTTAGATCTATATACAATTGCTCTAGTCAATGGTTTAACCTGACTGGAAGCTCTTATGACTGGGAGACAGATCCACATAGTGCTTCCCCCACACATTCTTACCACCTAACCACAGAATGCATTTCTGGAAAGAAGGATGGAGAAAAAGAAGAAGAAAAGTAAAGAGCATCATCAATGAGAATCACGAGAAAGCATCAGAGTTTAAGATTTTCTTATGAATACCCAGGTTCCGAGAAAAATACTGCAACGTTATGTCCAGCTCAGGCAATAGGACAAAGTCACAAACAGTGGTCAATTCATACAACAAAACAAGCAGCTCACCTGGGTTATATATAGTCAACAAGCTGCCATACAGGAGGATGCTTTGGATACTAAAGGTATCAAAGCAGACAACAAATATACATCAATGATAGATGGTATATGAAATGGTGATGATAAACAATAACAGTTTAAGATATCCTCCCTCGAAGGTATACATACATTATGTCACAGCAATGCAGTTGTTGTGTGCCTACTGCTGTCTGGGTAGTTGCCCAAGCCCATCATGTCAGAAGGGAAAGAAGTGTATCAGCATAGTATACTGACAAAAAATAGTATTGCTGTCAGGTTAACTTAGATCAGGTTTACAGCATAGAAAGTCCAAAAATTTAAATGGAAGAATCAATTCTTAATTTTACATCTGAAAGTGGTATATTTTCTTTGTTTGCTGGATGTATTAGGCAAAGGTAGTCATTGGAATTAGGCCACATACAATCTACAATCTCTTTGAATGGTGTTACAGGTATGAAGGGCTAAGTAGCCTCTTTTATGTTCCTAATGCCTTGTTCATAGTTTAAATTTGTTAGGGTAAGGAAAAATTCAACAACTACTTGAGATGAGTGTTAATGAAAAGTTTACCTGTTATAAAAATGATTGGACAAGAATATCTCTGGTTCCTATGCAGAGTAATGGCATAAATCGGTGTACACACACGAGGGCAGAATCTGTGGTAGGCTTGAAAGCTCAAAAATAATTGTAACATCAAACTGAGCACAATCTGTTTTGAGGAAAGAGATGATCAATATGACCACAAGAATCAGGAAGTCCTAACAACGAGGCATATCACACGGAGTGGGCACTTGTCAGAGTGGAGATCCTTCTACATGAGGACTTCTCTCTAATTTGGCACAACAGAGTCAAAACTCCAACAAGAAATCTCTGTCCAGATAAAACAGGAAGTATCAGAAAAGAAAGAATGTGGCAAGGAAAGGTTACTAAACACTGAACCAATGATGATTCAGGATTCCATTTCTCAAACGGTTGCATGTCAATCTTTTCATGAATTCTACTACCCATTCCGATCCTTCACATATTTTTACTTTCCTGACATTCTATCCTTTGCCTACCCACGCCTCAGCATTCAAATGGAACATATAGTTTAAATCATTGCCAAACTCACATCTTCTCAGTGCCTCTTATTCATAAAACTACTGGAGCAAAACTGTTGAGAATAAAATTGGGAATAGCAAAAAGAGTTTTTTTTAAACGAAAGCCTGAAAAATGTATCTGTACTTATATAATTACTTGTGAACTCCTTGAGAGTATATAGATTGGTAGATGTTTTTACCTTTCTTTCTCTCCTGTTTTCCTAAAGGTCTGTATATGTTCCACAAATGAGGACGTGGTAGTTTTTCCCAGACAATGCTCAGACATATTTGTAATGTGTGAGTATCTTCTTCTTAGGTAACCCTTGGGACAAAGGATTTCATGTTTGAGTTGTTTAGAAGTGATTAAACAATCCAATACTGGATCTGCACATACAGATGCAGGACGGGGAGTAATCTTGGCTTTACCAAGTGGGTGGACGGGATGCTTGCTTGTCAAAGATGCTCATGATGGTTGGTAGCTTGGTGAAGGTTTTTTTCTCCAAGTTGTTGGTCTTGGACTGGAGATTCCTATGAGTTGGCAGGGATATTGTATTTATCTCATAGAGGCTTTAAAGGTGTCCTTGGAGCATTTTCTCTGCTGTCCTGTTAACTGCTTGCCATGGTGAAGCTTAGATTAGAGAACTTGTTTTGTAGATCTTGTGTCAGGCATATGGATATTGTGATCCACCCAAGACATGGGTTTTCTGTAACCAATCATATTATAAATAATAACAACTCTCTTCGTTCTATCTTTCTGCACTTACATGGTTTTGTGATGGGACCACACATGAAATAACATGTGAAGGCTGCAGGGAAATGCCTGGGAACTACAGACTGGTAAACCTAATGTCTTTGGAGGGTCAGTTGTTAGAGGAGATTCTGAGAGACAGGATGTATAAGCATTTGGAGAGGCATTTGAGATATTCAGCATGGCTTTGTGTGTCTCACTAATTTGATTGGGTTTTTTTGAAGGGGTGATCAAGAAAGTAGATGAGGGCAATGTGGTAGACATCTATATGGACATTAGCAAGGCCTTTGACAAGGTACCACATGGTACGTTGTTGACTAAGTTCAAATCTCATAGGATCCAGAGAGAGCTAGCCAATTAGATACAGAATTGATGACGCAGGGTGGTGGTAGATGGTTGTTTTTTAGACTGGAAGCCTGTGATCAAAGGTGTGGCACAGGGACTGGTGTTGGTTCCACAGTAATTTGTCATTTAGATAAATGATTTGGATAAGAATTTAGGAGGCATGATTTAGGAGCAAATTTGCAGATGACACCAAGATTGATGGTATATTTGGACAGTGAAGAGGGTTATCTGGGAATGTAGCGAGATTTTGGTCAACTGTACCAATAGGCTGAGGAATGGCAGATGGAACTTAATTTATATAAATGCAAGGTGTTGCATTTAGTGAGTCAAGCCAGGGTAGGCCTTACACAGTCAATGGTAGGGCTATGAGAAGTGTTGTAGAATAGAGACCTAGGGATACAAGTTTGTAGCTCCTTGAAAGTGGAGTCACAGGTAGGCAGGGTGGTGTTAAAAGGTTTCAATATGCTTGTTTTCATCAGTCAGAGCACTGAGTATAGGAGTTGGGACTATAAAAGTAATTGGTGAGTCCACTTTTAGAGTACTGCATGCAGTTCTAGTCACCCATAAAGGAATTTATTAACCTAGAAAGAGTGCAGAAAAGATTTACTAGGATGTTACCTGGAATGGAAGGTTTGAGCTATAAAGAGAGGTTGGATAGACTGGGACTTTTTCCCTGAAATGTAAGAGACTGAGGCATGACCTTATAGAGGTCTATAAAATCATGAGAGGCATAGATAAGGTAGATAGCCAACAGCTTTTTCCCATGGTAAGGGAGTCTAAAACTAGAGGATATAGGTTTAAGGTGAGAGGGGAAAGATACCAAAGGATCCAGACGGGTAATTTTCTTTACACAGAGGGTGGTGAGTGTCTGGAATGGGCTGCCAGAACAGTGGTGGAAATGAATATAGTTTTGTTATTGAAGAACCACTTAGACAGGTACATGGGTAGGATACATATGGATGGATATGGACTAAACGCAGCCAAATGGACCTAGTTTAATTGTGAAAATTGGGTAGCATGGACAGGTTGGGCCGAAGGGCCTGATTTCATGCTGTAGACCTCTATTACTCTATAAGTTTTATTTGCAGTGGGTAGTAAATGTCTGGAAAGCTCTACCAGGGCAAGTGGTCAAAGCAGAAATGATAGCAAACTTTAAGAGGCATTTTGACAGACACATGAACAGATAGGGAATAGGGAAATGGACCATATGGAAGCAGATGGGATTTGTTTAGAATGGCATCATGGTTGGTGCAGACATGATGGGCTGTAGGGCCTGTTCCTGAGACATACAGTCCAAAGTTCTATGTTTGAGGGTCAAAGGTGCCAGTGGAATAATTTCCACGTATTCTCAGGCAGATAGGATTAATTTAAAATGGAATCATGCTCACCATAGACATGTGTTGAGCTGAGGGAGCTGTTGCCTTGCTGTACTCTTCGAAGTTCTATTTGCACTGTGACATGGTACAGCAGCCTCTCAACACAGACTGTGATCCATGGCACTTTCTGCATGGACATCATGCTGACATGAGTAAAATCGAGGTTACAGAGACTCAAACAAAATGATGTTGTACAAAACAAATCAAATTTATCCAGACATGGATACTTCATACATAGTGTATTATCACTTGTGCCACCAAAGAGTCTTTTTTCTTTTTCTCCTTCACATTACATCCTTGTGTTGTCCCAAGGTCTGCAGCTGTGTGGAGGGCGCCTTTTTGGCTGTGGAGCCTATTGGCCTTAGGTTAAGTCAGCTAATCTTGTAGCATGTGCATCGGGATGGTCCTGAGGATACGCTGAGGATCCTCTTGCCAGAGGCAGGGTAGAGGTGGAGAGCCTAGCCTTCTTGGGACTGTGCTGGGAGGAAACTTCAGAGGGACCTCTATATGATTCACCTTTTGGTTAGATTCCTCCTGGCACCATCATGTGGTGAAAAGGTCACCTGGAATCTGAGCTACGTTTTCTATTCTTGTGTTGCAATGCCCAGAATCCTGAGAATAGTGGCTGGACTGATGGGGTGAAGTTGTGCGCACCTTTCCAGCACACCTCCAAGATGCTGGTCCTGGCTTACCTTCAGGGTGCTGGTCCTTACTCACCATTTCAGCTTCCAATCTCTCTATGGATGCAACCAACCAATCACATACTTGAGGCAGCTGAGTCAACATTGTGTAGCTGCACTAACGCTGCTTCTTGGCTATGAGAACCATCATCTCCCACATACCTGTCTGCCATTCGTTCTTGTGCACGCTGGATGAAGTCTCTGATTGTCAACACCACAAGCTCATCTCCTTGTCTGGAGGTCAGCAGAAGTTTGGTCTCCAGCAGTCCTCTGTGTGCTAGCAGTCTGGTGTATTTCTTCAATTGACCAACCCCAGAACTGTCAAAGTGAGGTGTTCTGCTGAAAATGTGTTGCTGGAAAAGCACAGCAGGTCAGGCAGCATCCAAGGAGCAGGAGAATCGACGTTTCGGGCATGAGCCCTTCTTCAGGAATTGCACAGCAGGTCAGGCAGCATCCAAGGAGCAGGAGAATCGACGTTTCGGGCATGAGCCCTTCTTCAGGAATTCCTGAAGAAGGGCTCATGCCCAAAACGTCGATTCTCCTGCTCCTTGGATGCTGCCTGACCTGCTGTGCTTTTCCAGCAACACATTTTCAGCTCTGATCTCCAGCATCTGCAGTCCTCACTTTCTCCTCGAAGTGAGGTGCTCACCAGGTTATTCTCCAAATTTTTCTAAACATGAGATTCTCCCAGAGATGTCAACATCTGTACTAGTGGAGGGTGCAGGAAGCACACCTGCTAATGCTTCCTCAGTGTTTGGTACTGTCTTCCTCAGAGAGTGAGGCGATATCTTAATACAGAACCAGCCTTTTCTTCACCAGATTTGTGGACTCATTGATACCTGCAAATCACAAAGGAAGGGAAGGTGTTGCAGCCAATGGTTTGAAGTAATGTCCAGAAAATGACATTGAGAGCAGGGTTAACATAAGGCTTGCAGTGGACTGAAGAATAGTACTCACTAAGTTGACAGGACATGGATGTCTCAGCATCCCTGCAGGAGCACTCCTAGTAGCCTTTTGTGAGAGGCAGGAGTCTCTCTTTACAGGTGAGCGGAGGGTGGCTGGGTGGTGATTGAAGGGGCTACTGAACTCTGCTTCACCTGAAATGAGAAAAAGGGAGGAATTGAGTGAGATGCAAGTGGGTAACGTGGCTGTCAGAGTTGGTGCAAATGTTTGAAAGGTAGTGAGCTGTCATGGGCAAGTGAGTATACAACATAAAGGTAACACAGAGTTAGTCATGCGAGAGGTTAGGAGGGATCAAAATTAAGTGAAGAAAGATGGTAATGGTTATAGCAAGAGTGGTCCAGAGGATGGTGGCATACTCTTCCAGGAGGACTGGCAGAGGAGGCCATGGAACCAGAAAGAGGTGAATATGTTAACAGAGATAAAATGTAGAGTGAGTATGTGGTAGCAGAGAGAAAAGTTGCATTTACTCTGGCTGAAAGGAGTTCACTGACCTTCTTCTTACACTGTTGGCCATTACTGTGCACAATGGACATCACATTGACCCGGGTAGTGAACCTGGCCTGCCAGGGTCTGGTTCCATGGCCTCCTCTGCCAGTCGTCCAGAAAGAGTATGCCACCATCCTCTGGACCACTCCATCCACAACGCTTACAGGTCCCTACTGGAGAATTGTGGCACCATCTTCCCTTTCTCTGACATCCTCTGACTGAAGGTCCAACACTAAGCAGTTCTGAGGAAGGATGGTCAAATCCAAAATGTTAGTTCTGTTTTCTCTACATAGATGCTGCCAGACCTGCTGAGTTTTTCCAGCAATTTCTATGTTTGTTGCTGAGCAGGACAGCTTCAGAATGCAAGTGCTTGGCTGGTACATCGCAGCCTTTTAAGTAATGCACATATGGGATGTCTTTCAATGGATATCCAATAAGTGGCAAGTGGTGAGAGGTAAGATGGGGTTATAATTGGACTAAAGGTAGGTAGCGAGGTAAGTAATTAATAAAGAGATATAATCAACAAACAACTGTGGACTCTGAAAATCAGAAACATAAGCAGAAACTCATTAGGTTTGACAGCATTTGTGGAGAGAAAACAGTTAAAATTCTGAACCAGTGACACTTCTTCAGAATGAGGTAAGTTTGGTAAGATGTTGCAAGAGATCTTGCTGAGTCTTGAGTTGAGAAACTCTCCAAGAAACTTAATGTAACTGACGCTTAGCCAGACTAAAATTTGATTCAGTGTTATTGACTATTCATAAAGTCTACTGAAAACCCAAGTTTCTGTATGATATGGATTACACACGTGGCGTTGTCAGACAATCACACAAAGTTTGTGCAATTAGCTTCATTTGTGTAAACCTGGCCCTTTGCAATATTCAGATAGCAACAAAATGCAAAAGACTTGAACAGTACTGCAACCACCACAATAATACTGTGTGCAGTTCAAAAAATATTGAACAAATAGCGATATGTTCTATTCTCACATGGCTACTGATTTCAATTCAAAGTTTAAAGAAGATTAATTAGCATCAACCTATTTGCTTGCCACAATTTGATGTTTCTATCCACAGCTTTGATTACCAGAAAAACTAAACTTCACAAAACTACATTTAAAAATGAGCAAATAATAATAAAAGCAAAATATTGCGGACCATAAGAATCAGACCAGGGGTTGGCCATTTCACCCCTCAGGTGTGTTCCACCTTTCAATAGGATTATGGCTGGTCCAGCATTTCCACATCTACTTTCCTCCCCTTTTTCCACAATCCTTGACTCCAATGACAAACAATCTATCTATCTCAGCCTTCAACATACACAAGGTCCCTGCCCCAACAGCTCTTCTGTGGCAAAGAGTTCCAAAGAATCTCAACCCTCTGAGAGGAAATTCCTCCTCATCTCAGTCTTAAATAAGTACCCCTTTATTCTGAGATGATGCTCTCTGGTCTTAGATTCACATGTGAGGTGAAACGTCCTTTCAGCATTTACCTCAAGTCCCTTAGGAATCCTGTATGTTTCAAAGAGATCACCTCTCATTCTTCTACACTCCCATGAGGAGAGTCCCATCCTGTTTCACCTTTGCTCATAAAACAATCCCTCCATACTGGAGATTATCCATGTGACCTTCTCTGAACTGCTTCCAATGAAATTCAAAAAAAGGAAGGAAGAAAAAAGTGAATAATTATAGTCCAATTAACAATCTTCTACTGTTGGATTAAAATTAGAATCAATTAAGGAAGTGATAGCAACATATGTCTTTCTGTAAATAAGGGACCAAAGCTGCTCACTGTATTCCAGATATGGTCTGACCAGAACCTTACACAATCGCTGTAAGGCTTCCATATTTGTATACTCCAGCCACCTTGAAATCAGGGCCAATATTCCATTGCTCTTCCTGATTAGCTACTGCCCCTGTGTGCTAGTCTTCTGTGTTTTGTGTACAAGTCCCCCCAAGTCCCTTTGTGTTGCAGCTTGCTGTAATTTTTCTCCATTCAAATAATACTGTTCTTTTGGTCTCCCTGACAAGATTTACAACTTCACGTTTTCCCACATGATACTCCATTGTCCATTTAATTAAACTATCAGTAATTCTCTGTAAACTATCAGCATCTCTCTGTAAACTGTCAGTGTCTCTCCATAAACCCCTCATTTCCCTTTCACAAGTGGACTTTCCACTTATTTTTGTGTTGCTTGCAAATTTGGTCACAGTACACTCGCTTCCTTCCTCCACATCATTCATATATATTTTGCACAGCACTGATTGCTGTGGAACCTCATTGATCACGAGTCATCAACCTGAAAAAGGTACGCCCTATTTTCATCTTCTGTTTCCTGCCCATTAGCCAATGCTGTATCCATGTCAATATAATACCTCCAACATCCTGGACTTATCTTATGACTTCAAGCTTTTGGAAGGTACCTTGTCATATGCATTTTGGAAGTCTAAATTCAACACACCAATTGGTTCCCCTAGATTCACTCTGGTTGACACTTCCTCAAAAAACGCTCATAAGTCAGTCAGGCACAATTTTCTTATCACAGAAGGATTCTGTTTGATTAGATTATAATTTTCCAAAATATATTACTACCACTTCTTTAATAATGATTCTAATTTTTTTTCCAACAATAGATGATTGGCCTATATCATCCACTTTTTGCTTACTTCCCTTTTTGAAAAGTGGTACCACATGAGCAGTTTTCCAATCCCTCCAGAACTCCTCCAGAATCCAAGGATTTTTGGCAAATTACAACTGTGCATCTGGTATCCATGTAGCCACTTTTTGTTTAGCATGCTAGGAAGCAAGCCATCAGAGCCATGGACATTCTTGCCTTTAGCTCTATTTGTTTGTTGAACACTACTTCTTTAGCAATGGTGATGATACTTAATTCCTCCCCAAGATTCACTAGTATTAATGGGATATTTGCTGTTCCTACACTCTAAAGACTGATGCAAAATATCTGTTTAACTCCTCTGTCATTTCTTTATTCTCCATAACTATCTCCCCAGATTCATTTTCTAAGAGGAAGGGCTTTTGCCCAAAATGTCGATTTTCCTGCTCCTCAGATGCTGCCTGACCTGCTGTACCTTTCCAGCACTACTCTAATCTTGACTCTAATCTCCAGCATCTGCAGTACCCACTTTTATCTCATTTTCTAAGAGACCTATCTTCACTTTTAAAAATCACACAACACCAGGTTGTAGTCCAACAGGTTTAATTGGAAGCACATTAGCTTTTGGAGCGACGCTCCTTCATTAGGTGATAGTGATCCACCACCGGCACCACCGGATAGTCCAACACCGGCATCTCCAAATCATATCTTCACTTTAGATGCTGAAAGCAGGGCTTTCTTTTGTGTGAGGATTCCTTTTCATTCTCATTAATCCATTTGATCAGCGCTGCAGTCACATAGTCACTTCGGTATTTGTGCTAATGTATATGACCTTTGAATTCACACAGAGCATAAACAGAAAAAATCAGCAATATCTTCAGTAAGAATAGCCAGTTAATTAAACTTTCAACTACAACAAAAACATTAGTTTACTTGATGCTGCAGTTTCAATTAGTACAAGATAGCAGATCATAAATTAGCAACTGTTAATTTTCAGAATATGTCACATCCGCATCAACAAGAAAAAGCCATGACATTAAACTCTCAGCCATGATATGGTGTACATGCACTTCAGTAATGTGGTGTACATGCACTTCAGTAAAGCCTTTGATAAGGTTCCACATAGTAGGCTTTTGGAGAAAATGCCGAGGCATGGGATTGTAGGTGATTTAGCAGTTTGGATTAGAAACTGGCTTTCTGTATAAAGGTAACGAGTGGTGGTTGATGGAAAATATTCCTCCTCTCATTTATCTCTCCGCCCTGCAGGCACTCTGCCTGTATTCCTGATGAAGGGCTTTTGCCTGAAACGTCGTTGATCCAGAATCTGGTTTCCAGCATTTGCAGTCATTGTTTTTACCTAAAACACTAGTGCGGCCTCACTTGGAATATTGTGTACAGTTCTGGTTGGCCCATCGCAGGAAGGATGTGGAAGCATTGGAAAAGGTGCAGAGGATTTACCAAGATATTACCAGGTCAGGAGTGAAGGTCTTATAAGGAAAGGCTGAGGGACTTGGGTCAGTTCTCATTGGAGAGAAGAAGGCTAAGAGGGGATTTATTAGAGACATACAAGATGATCAGAGGATTAGATAGGGTGGACAGTGAAAGTCTTTTTCCGAGGATGATGACATCTGCTTGTACGAGGAGGCATAGCTGCAAATTGAGGGGTGATAGGTAGAGGCAGATTCTTTATTCAGAGAATGGTGAGGGCAAGGAATGCCCTGCCTGCCAATGTAGTCAACTCAGCCACATTAGGGGCATTTAAATAGTCCTTGGATAAACATATGGATGATGATGGGATAGTATAGGAGGATGGGTTTAGATTAGTTCACAGGTTGGTGCAACATCAATGGCCAAAGGACCTGTTCTTGCTGGATTGTTCTAAGATCTATGTTCTATGACGTTCATCTGTTATAGCAGATGTGATTTCATCACATATGCACAAAAGACTTGAATGTAGGAGGATTGATCAGTAAGTTTGCAGATGGTACAAAATTTGGTATGTAGGAAGATAACTTTAGGATACAAGAGAATATATTCAGGCTGGTCAGAAGAGCTGATCAGTGGCAAATGAATTTGATCTGATAAATGGGAGATGTTGCACTTGGGCGGGACAAACAAGGCTGAGGGAATACATGATGAATGTTAAGACTCTGAGGATCAGAGAAACTTTGATGTGCATTTAATTTCTTTGGCCATGCAGATAAATGGTTAAGCAGGCAAGTAAGATACTTGTTTTTATTAGGCATAGAGTTTGAGAGCAAGGAAATTATGCTGGAACTGTGTAAAACATCATTTATGCCACAGCTAGAGTATTGCGTGCAGTTCTGAAATCCAGATTTTACCGTTAATATGATAGTACTAGAGAGGGTAGTACTGAAAGACTTTAATCAGTTACTTAGTCTTTTCAATGCATATCAGATCTCAAACTTTAATTTAATAACTGTTGGATTGTTTATTACAATTGCATCCTTTACATTCTTCTCTGACAGTAGCTCCTGATAATACAAATCTACCGCACAAAAGAAACACTTCAGTACATCAGAAGCAAAGGCACTAGGCATACAGCCTTCTATGCCTTGGCATAACAAGTGCCCATCAAACCACTTCTCAAATATTATCAGGGTTACTGTCTCTGCCACCCTCACAGGGAGGTGTTCCAGATTTGCACCACCCTCTGGGTGAATAGCCATCTCCTCTAAACTGGGTCATTGATCCTTCCCATAAGGGGAAAGGTTTATTCCTGTCTACTCTCATAATATTATACATCTCAATCAAATCCTCTCTCAATTTTCTCTGCTGTAAGAAATGCAATCCCAATCAGTCTTTTCCTCTTTTCGTATCTGAAACTCTCCGGTCCAAACAGCATCTTAGTAAATCTTCTGTGTACCCTCTCCAGGACTATCATATAAATGGTATAATCTAGATTCCAGAACTATGGCATAAATAATATTTTATGCAGTTCCAGCTTAATAGTGTAGGGGAATAGTGTGGGGGGACGAGCTGAGAATAATTCACAGGTCAGCGCAACACGGAGGGCCAAAGGACCTGTTCTGCGCTGTATTTTTCTATGTTCAATGTTCTATAATTTCCTTGCTCTCAAACGCTATGCCTAATAAAACAAGTATCTTATTTGCCTGCTTAACCATTTATCTGCATGGCTGAAGAACTTAAGACAGCGGTATAAATGTACATCAAAGTTTCTCTGATCCTCAGTGCTTCCCAGATTCTTAACATTCATCATGTATTCCGTCAGCCTTGTTTGTCCTGCCCTAGTGCAGTACCTCACATTTATCAGATCAAATTCATTTTGCCACTGGTCAGCTCTTCTGACCAGCCTGAATATATTCTCTTGTAACCTCAGTCCAGGAACCCCCTACCTACGTTCAGGACACCACCCACATCCTTCACCTCCTCCAAGACTTTTATTTCCCCAGCCCCCAATGCCTTATCTTCACCATGGACATCCAGGCCCTCTACACATCTGTCTGCCTTGATGAAGGCCTCCAGGCCTTCCTCTCGCATTTCTTGCTCTTGCACCGACCCAACCTGTATCCTTCCACTGACACACTAATTCGCCTGGCCTCACCCTCAATAACCTCTCCCTCCAATCCTCCCTCTTCTTCCAAACCAAAGGGATAGCCATGGGCACCCATTTGAGCATCAGCTATGCCTCTTTGTCAGGTACATGGATCAGTCCATCTTCATCGACATCATTCTCCACCTTTTCCTCCTTTATATTGATGACTGTGTCAGCGCCAGCTCATGCTCCCATGAGGAGGTTGAACAGTGCATCAACTTCACGAACACCTTCCACCCTAATCTCAAATTCACCTGGACTCAAATTCTCAGACACCTCCCTCCCCTCCCTGGACCTCTCTATCTCCATCTCCATCTCCAGCGACAGACTAAAAATGGACATTTACTACAAATCCACCAACTCCCACAGCTACCTGGACTACACCTCCTCCCACCCTACCTCCTGTAAAAGCACCATCCGTTATTCCAAATACCTCTGCCACCACCGCATCTGCTCTGAGGAGGACCAATTCCCCCATAAAACACCCCAGATGGCCTCCTTCTTCAAAGACTGTGATTTCCCCTCCCATGTGGCCAATGTTGCCCTCCAGAGTGTCTCCTCCACTTCCCGCTCCTTCACCCTTAAATCCCACCCTTCCAATTGGAACAAGGACAGAACCACGACCCCCCCCCCCAATCCCGTTCCTCACCTTCTACCTCACCAACCTCCACATAAATCGCTTCATCCTCTGCCACTTCCACCACCTGCAAACGGATCTCACCACCAGGGATATATTTCCCTCCCTACCCCTATCAGTTTTCTGGAGAGAGCATTCCTCCTGTGACTCCCCCGCCAGATCCACACGACTCCCACCAGCCCACCCCCCATCCCCAGCACCTACTGCCACCACAGCAAGTGCAAAACCTGTATCTACACTTCCTCCCTCACCTCCATCCAAGGCCCTAAAAGATCTTTCCAGGTCTCACAGAAATTTACCTGTATTTCCATGCATGTTATCTACTGTATCTGTTGCACCAGATGTGGTCTGTTCTACATCAGGGAGGCAGGACTCCTACTTGCGGATCATTTCAGAGAACGTCTCTGGGACACCCGCACAAACCAACCCCACCGTCCCATGGCTGAACACTTCAACTCTCCCTCCCACTCCACCAAAGACATGCAGGTCCTGGGCCTCCTCCAATGCCAAACCCTTACCACCCGATACTTGGAGGAAGAATACCTCATTTTCCACTTTGGGACCCTGCAATCACAAAGGAGCAGTGTGGATTTTGCCAATTTCCTCATTTCCCCTCCCCCAACCTTATCCCAGTCCCAAGCCTCCAACTCAGTACCACCTCCTTGACCAGTCCTACCTGGCCATCTTCCTTCCTTCCCACCTATCCGCTACACCCTCTTCGCCGACATATCAGCTGTCCCCTCCCCACCTTCATCAACCTATCACATTCCATGCTACCTTTCCCCCGGCCCCTCCTCCCTCCCATTTATCTTTCAGCTTCCCCCCCACCCCGGCGTACAAATGAAGGCCTTATGCCTGAAATGTCGACTCTCCTGCTCCTCGGATGCTGTTCTTTTCCAGCACCACAATCTCGGTCACATTCATCAGCCTCCTTTTTTCTCCTAATGCAACACTGTGTATCCCTCAATATCCATGGTACACATGATTTGATGGTCCCACCCTTTTTCTTTATTCAAACAAATTAGAAATTTGTCATTCCTCCTTTTTACTGTACATCTTCTTTATCCTAATCAAAATTGTGACCATCCCCCGCCCCTTCCCTGTTTTGCCTAGATATCCTAAATTCTGGAATAATGAGCTGCCAATCTTATTCCTCTCTCAACCATGTTTCAGTGACAGTAATTACATCATTTCTTCCTGTTTTACTCTGTGTCCTCAACTCATCAGCTCTGCTTGTCAGACTCTTTACATTAAAATAAATACCATTCAACTTTTTCAAAGTAACTTAAACCTTAACTGGCTTCTAACATTTATGCCTTTCTAACTCATTTGCTGACTCCTCTAATTTTGGCTGTCCATCCACCCTGCTGAACCATCTCCTTGGATCCCATTCTCCTCCAGCTGCCCTTAAATTACAAATTCCATATTAATTTGCAAGGAATTCATAGCCTCACTGATTTCAAAGTTTCATGGCCCCCGGTTCATTGAATGTCCCTTTTATTGACAAATTTAAAATGAATGTATTTTCTTTGCAGCAGCCTCATTCCACACACCCTTACCCCAGTAACCATCCTCTCTCTCAAACCTCCTTGCAGTCTTTCTTTCTTTCAAAGCCTACCTCCCCTTCCTATCTGCATGCAGTCTCCCCCATCCCTTTTTCAGCCGCCTTCTCTCACCCCAGCATCCCTTGCAGCCTTCCTCATTCCCATGTAGCCTCTTTACCTTCTCCAGTTGCCTTCTAGCCTCATTACATCCTAAAGACCACATGCAGCTTTTCTGACTCCCCTACTTCTCATCCATTCCCCACCCCCATGTGCATCCTCCCTGTTTCTTCTCAACTCTCTTGTAGCATTCATGACTCTTGTTCCTGAACAATTAGATCTTTGACTTGGACCCAAAGAAGGTTGCCCATTGCATGTTGGTGAGCACATCAAGGCCATTGAGACAAGGGAACTGCTGTGCAAACCCAGACCCTAATGATTAGCACCACATACATTTCCTCTCCTCAGCTCTACAATGGGTTAGCCATTTAAGTGCGAAAGTGAGGAAAATATTCTTCACTCGTTCATTGTGAATGTTTGGAATTCTCTCCCTTTGAAGACTGTGGCTGCTGAGTCCTTGAGTATATTCAATACTCAGTGATCGCTTCTTTTGTGTTTTGGGAGTCAAAAGATTTGGAAATAGAACAGGAAAGTAAAATTGATATAAAAGCTTAGCTTTGATCTTATTGAATTGAAGCAGCCTTGAGTAACTCTATGAACTACTCCTAATTCCTTTGATTTCTTCTTCTGCTCTAATCCTTTCTCCTTCTATAGACATCATAAACTGCAAGTTTTTTGTTTGTAGTCCTTTGTTTTAAAGGTATGGTGAATGTCAGCATGAAGACATTTATTGTCAGTCTTTAATCATTTGGCAAATGCACCTTCATAATAGGAATTAATAAGATTGTTAGGTCATCTTTAATATAATCATACAAATATGCTATCAATTTTTGATCTGCATAAGGCATCCCATGATCCAGAAGGTAAGGTTATAACCTACATCTCCTTGTGTGGTTGTAAAATAAAAAGTCTAATTTTTTTTCCACTCAACGGACTCATCTTATGTGTATCCCTGTTGACAAATTTCCTTTCTTCCAGAATGGAACTGACCAATGTAATAGTAAAACAAAGCCAGTTACAATCTAACAATTGCTTAGTTTTAGACGAAACATGAGAAAAAGAACAGTTTTTAGTGAATTTCCATCTACAGTATTTATAATGTTCTGTGTAACATATCATTTCTTTTACAATATATTTTTAAAGGAATTATTTAGTACCTGCATCTGGATTTCAGAGCCTGCAGTTTCGTCTTCTGGAGAATAAGATTGGCGTTCCAGAGAGCCTGCGGGTTCCTTACAACAGAAAGCACTATAAGGACAATTTCAAAGGGAAGGACAATGAGTTACTACTTCAATCTGAGCTGGAACCAACACTGTTACTATTGGTGGAGGTACTCAATAAGCAGATTCAGTTAATATTCAATAATGTTTTTTTTTCAAAATAATGTTCAGTAAGGTCAATGTAATATCATTCAGCTTTCAATATTGGAATTAAAGAGCCTTTCTGACACACTGCATCAGGCACGTGCATCACTTTGTCCAGTTGTTATGCCAAGCAGTGAAGACAATGCCAGACTTTTGAATTAAATAAATAATAGACAAACTTATTGTAAGAAGTTTAGTTTAAGTAGTCTTCAATTTTGTGTTGATTCTTCCTTTGCTATGAATGTGAGGAGTATGTGAACTTGTATGTGGATGTTGAACAACTGAGTAGTACAGTGATAGATAAAGAAGAGGAGCTAAAAAGCCTGACAGCACTCCAGGTTGAGAAGTCACTAGAGCAAAATGAGATCCATCCTTGATTGCTGAGAGATGGAAGGAAGAAAATCACAAATCCATTGACAGAAAGTCTCCTGACCTCTCTGAATGCATGATTAGTTCTGAGGGTCCTGGAGGATTGCAAATGTAACATCATTGTTTAAGAAAGGGGCAAAGGGTCATCCAGGAAGTTTAAGACCTGTTAGCTTGATATCAATAGTAGAAAGTTGATGGAGGTCATAGAACATAGAACATAGAACATAGAACAATACAGCACAGAACAGGCCCTTCGGCCCACGATGTTGTGCCGAACTTCTATCCTAGATTAAGCACCCATCCATGTACCTATCCAAATGCCGCTTAAAGGTCGCCAATGAATCTGACTCTACCACTCCCACAGGCAGCGCATTCCATGCCCCCACCACTCTCTGGGTAAAGAACCCACCCCTGACATCTCCCCTATACCTTCCACCCTTCACCTTAAATTTATGTCCCCTTGTAACACTCTGTTGTACCCGGGGAAAAAGTTTCTGACTGTCTACTCTATCTATTCCTCTGATCATCTTATAAACCTCTATCAAGTCACCCCTCATCCTTCGCCGTTCCAACGAGAAAAGGCCGAGAACTCTCAACCTATCCTCGTACGACCTACTCTCCATTCCAGGCAACATCCTGGTAAATCTTCTCTGCACCCTCTCCAAAGCTTCCACATCTTTCCTAAAGTGAGGCAACCAGAACTGCACACAGTACTCCAAATGTGGCCTAACCAAAGTCCTGTACAGCTGCAACATCACTTCACGACTCTTGAATTCAATCCCTCTGCTAATGAACGATAATACTCCATAGGCCTTCTTACAAACTCTATCCACCTGAGTGGCAACCTTCAAAGATCTATGTACATAGACCCCAAGATCCCTCTGTTCCTCCACCTGACCAAGAACCCTACCATTAACCCTGGATTCCGCATTCTTATTTGTTCTTCCAAAATGGACAACCTCACACTTGGCAGGGTTGAACTCCATCTGCCACTCCTCAGCCCAGCTCTGCATCATATCTAAGTCCCTCTGCAGCCGACAACAGCCCTCCTCACTGTCCACAACTCCACCTATCTTTGTATCATCTGCAAATTTACTGACCCACCCTTCGACTCCCTCATCCAAGTCATTAATAAAAATTACAAACAGCAGAGGACCCAGAACTGATCCCTGCGGAACTCCACTTGTAACTGGACTCCATGCTGAATATTTACCATCTACCACCACTCTCTGACTTCGACCGGTTAGCCAGTTTTCTATCCAATTGGCCAAATTTCCCTCTATCCCATGCCTCCTGACTTTCCGCATAAGCCTACCATGGGGAACCTTATCAAATGCCTTACTAAAATCCATGTACACTACATCCACTGCTCTACCCTCATCCACATGCTTGGTCACCTCCTTGAAGAATTCAATAAGACTTGTAAGGCAAGACCTACCCTTCACAAATCCATGCTGGCTGTCCCTAATCAAGCAGTGTCTTTCCAGATACTCATAAATCCTATCCCTCAGTACCCTTTCCATTACTTTGCCTACCACAGAAGTAAGACTAACTGGCCTGTAATTCCCGGGGTTATCCCTATTCCCTTTTTTGAACAGGGGCACAACATTCGCTACTCTCCAGTCCCCTGGTACCAGCTCCGTTGCCAGTGAAGACGAGAAGATCATTGCCAACGGTACAGCAATTTCCTCTCTTGCTTCCCACATAATCCTAGGATATATCCCGTCAGGCCCGGGGGACTTGTCTATCCTCAAGTTGTTCAAAATGTCCAACACATCTTCCTTCCTAACAGGTATCTCTTCTAGCTTATCAGTCCGTTTCACACTCTCCTCTTCAACAATACGGTCCCTCTCGTTCGTAAATACTGAAGAGAAGTACTTGTTCAAGACCTCTCCTATCTCTTCCGACTCAATACACAGTCTCCTACCACTGTCCTTGATCGGACCTACCCTCGTTCTCGTCATTCTCAGGTTTCTCACATACGCATAGAATGCCTTGGGGTTATCCTTGATCCTATCCGCCAAGGATTTTTCATGCCCTCTCTTAGCTCTCCTAATCCCTTTCTTCAGGTCCCTTCTGGCTATCCACTCAAATACTAATCACTTACCTTCCCGCCCAGCTATGCGCTCCAACCTCACTTCCGCTGCCCGCTACAGGTAAGCAATTTTGAAACAAACTGTCTTACCTTAGCTGTAGTCTCCCGGGTTCGTTTTTCCTCAGCCGCTGCTCCCACTCAAATGACCGTTGGTGATTAAAGGGTGAGTATTTATACTCACCGTTCTCCTTCCCGGCTGCCCCTCTGTTTGCCGTCACTTCCTCTGCTGCTCCCGCTCTTTTTGTGAAGAGAGAGGAAAAAAAAAACACCGCTGCCCGCTACAGGTAAGTAATTTTGAAACAAACTGTCTTACCTTAGCTGTAGTCTCCCGGGTTCGTTTTTCCTGCTAATGTGGGATAAGGTAAATATACATTTCTGAAAATGCAAGATAATACCATACAGTCAATATGACCTTGTCAAGGGTTGGTCATGTCTGACAACTTTGATTGAGTTCTTTGAGGCAGTGGATGAGGGTAATGTTGTGGATGTTGTACATTTGGACTTACAGAAAATACTTAATACGGTGCCACAGGGCAGTTAGTAAATTAAGGATTGATGGGTCCTTGGCAGCAATGATTTGAAGTTGGCTAAATGATAGGAAACAGAGGGTAGGATGATACAAATGGGTAGATAAATTTCAATGCAGAAAAATGTGACATTATATATTTTGGTAGGAAAAACATGGAAAGACAACAGAATCGATAGTACAACTTTGAGGGACTACAGGAGCAAATGTATGCTAAGGTTCGCATGCATGTTTCTCTGAAAGTGGCCAGGCAAGTTAAAACAGTTGTTAAGAAGGCTTATGGGATCCTTTGGTTTATAAATAGAGGCAAAGAGTATAAAAGCAAGCAATTGATGCTACACCTGTACAAATCATTGGTCAGACCAAATTTGGAATGCTGTATTTGGTTCTCGGCACCTTATTTAAGGAAGGATGTTAAAGCTCTGGAGAGAGTGCTAAGAAGATTTGCTAGAATGAAACAATGAATGAGAGAATTTAGATAAAAGGAAAGATTAGAGAAATTGGGTTTGTTTTCCTTGGAGCAGAGAAGATGAACAGGTGACCTTACTGAGGTGTTTAAAATTATAAACAATTTTGACAGGGTAAAGTAGGATATCCTGTTTCTACAAGTTAGTATGTCAATAACCATGAGTCAGAATTTCAAGATTGTCAGGATGAAAGTTGGGAGTGAGATGGGGAAAAAAAAATTCTTTCCTCAGAGAGTTGTTAGAATTTGGCTCAACCCAAGAGAATGGTGGAGGTGGATCCCAGAGGAGGTTTTAAAAAAGAGCTGGATATATATTTGAAAGTGGTGAATTTAAAAGACTGTGGAGATTAGGGCTGGAGAACGGGACTAGCTGGGTCGCTCGTTCAGGAGCCACTACAGACATGCTAGATTGAATGGACTTCTTCTGTACCGTAAAATTATATTATTCAATCTGGGGCTGTTGACAAAATTTGCAAGAGCTGTCTCACAGACTAGTGAAGCAATAAGCTGACATAGTCATGGTTAAGAAATCATATCTTACAGACAATGTGAGGAAACCCAAAACAATTTATGTTGTATTAACATCTTGTACTGAAAGGATAGTGTTTTCATTTCTCTGAATTTCCTCAGTACTGCATTTATTATTATATTTAAAGGGCTATTAATGCAACTTGAAGAAGGGACTTTCAATTAAAATGCTTTTGACTTAATTTTGCTGGTACCAAGTATTTTTTATGATTTCCAAGGGAATGGTGCTGAATCCTTTCGAGGAGATCAAAAATTGCATAGTTTGTCAATAGAAAACCTGCTTGAATCACATGGTCTACAGTAATAGTCCCTCTTAAGCTTCAGCATGACTAGAAAATGTACAACAGGCAGATAAAGGGAATAAAGAAGAGAGTTGTGGAATGAGACATATTCTCAATAAATAAAGGCCAAGGTTGTTTTAGATTCCTTCTCCCAACTTGACATCAACAAGCAATGGGAATAAGTCAATACCTTTTGTAAATGTTAAGCTTTTGGCAGAGGCCTCCACTGTTCATTTAAAGATATTTGTTAAGTTGCATGTAAATCAAGTAATCATGAGTCAGTTAAAAATCACACAACACCAGGTTGTAGTCCAACAGGTTTAATTGGAAGCGCACTAGCTTTCGGAGTGCCGATCCTACATCGGGTGATTGTGCAATAACTGAGTCAGTTAGACTCAGTTATTGTTGTCAACATCGCAAACATTTTCAAAGTGGGTCCCAAACATGTCTCTTGTTAAATGAGGCACGTAATGTTTACTTAAATTGATGCTTGGGATGGCTCTATATTATCTAAGCCAATGTTCTTCTGGCAATGCTCAGGGCCAGGAATATGGCTTCCTAAAGTGTGTCCCCATTTTCTGCCTGATCAACAGTTACAAAGGTTCAATTTCTCGATCACTTACCCTCAAAGATGAAATTCTAAATGCAACAAAAAAGACATATGCAAGTCTTTGATTATACTTTGAGGCATTTAATTTAGAAGTAAATAATTTATACAAGATTTTAGTTAGACTGTAATTAGATTCAGCATGCAATGTTGGACTTCAATTTATTAGCAGGGTATTAGAACCATGAAAAAGTCTTGGCAAACTTCACCTAAAGGTTCTAGTTATGAAGAAGGCTTGAATAATTTCACATTTCTATCTGGGACTGGAAAAGCTAAGGGACAACTGAAAGAATTTCTTGATTGCTAAAACGTCTTCAAGAATAGTGAAATGTTATTGCTGATATTTATAGGGAGTGCACAAGGTGAAGGGGAAATTTCGTATTTAGGAAAACAGTAAATACGAATTTAAGAACAGTACTGATTAACATTTTGTTTCCATTTTCTGCTCAGACTGAAAGGTGTACATTTGACACTAGGCCACAGCCAGGTGCCAAAGAGCGGTGAGGAAAGTTACCATGAAGATCTGAAATATGAGGTTGTTTGAACAGGGGACAGTGGGAAGTTGGAGGCTGGAACAAGAGAGATTGTAGGATAAAGCAGAGAAATTGGAAACTGAATGGGAGGAAAAAATAAATGGCTGTGAATTGGGATTGATGGTGGTGGAAAAGGCCAGAAAGGAAAGGCATAGAGGGAATTTGAGAGACTGGAATATTTGGGAAAAAACAAGAGATTGAGGTGATTGAGGAAAAGGTTTGGAGCGAGATCAGAGATTCCAGCCAGACAATGCAGAGCAGGAAGGAAATTGGATCAATGTCTTATTAAAAATCACACAAAACTAGGTTATAGTCCAATAGGTTTATTTGGAAGCACTAGCTATCGGAGCGCTGCTCCTCCATCAGGTAGTTGTGGAGTATAAGATCATAAGACGCAGAATTTATAGCAAAAGTTTGGCAGTGTGATTTTACTGAAATTACATGTTGAAAAAGATTGGATTATTTGTTAAATCTCTCATCTTTGAGAATCACCATGTTGATTTAAGTTCTTCCAAGTGTAAATCACAGAACATTTAAAAGCTACATTCTCAAGTGAACTTTAACAATTGGTGTCATGTCGGCCGCAATGGTCAGATTGATTCTAATCTAAAAAAATTGTACTTGCAGAATTATATTTTACTTTGCTCAAAAACTGCATGAATCCATGTAAGATTCTGTAAAGAGGGGGGACATTTTTCCTTGGAGAGTCAGAGGTTGAGAGGTGAACTAATAAAGGTTTATAAAATTACGAGCGGCATAGATAAGGTGAATAAACTTGATCTTTTCCAAAGGGCAGGGGAGACCAAACTAGCTTTAAGGTGAGCAGGGAATGATTTAAAAGAGACTTGACTGGCAGCTTTATCACACAGAGGGTGGTGTATGTATGGAATGAGCTGCCACGGGAAGTGGTAAAGGTGAATACAATTGTAACATTTAAAGATATTTGGACAAGACATAAAGAGTAAAGGTTTATAGGAATATGGGCCAACCCAGGCAAATAAGCTAGTTAAGTTTGGGATATCTGGTCAGCATAGATAAGGTGGACCAATGGGTCTGTTTCTGTACTTTATGACTTTACAAGACAATAAAAATCATGCAACAATATGTGGAAGGGTCAATTACTAGGGGCACAAGTTCAAAGTGTTGGGCAGGTGGGGGGGAGCTGGGAGTTTAAAAGAGATGTGTGAGGCAAAGGGTGGGGACAACCTGGAATGTGCAGCCACAGGACGTGGTGGAAGCAGACACAATGGAAGCATTCAAGAAGCACCTCAACAAATAGGAAGGAAATAGCGGAGTGAAGGCAGTTTTAATATGGAAGGGCAGAATGAGTCAGCACAGGCTTGGAGGGCTGAAGGGCCTGTTCCTGTGCAATACTGCTCTTTGTTCTTTCTCATATGAAGACCGAGGTTATAATCTAAAATTTTTGCACTTTGATACAAAGTCCAGAACTGATGAACCAAAAAATAAGGTGTTGTGTTTTGAGTTTGTTCACTGCAACACTGTAGCAGAAAACTCAGCATGGGGCAAGGTGGAGGATGAAAATGTTAAACATTCAAAACCTCAAGGCCATGCATCCAGACTGATGGAGGTGTTTCACAAAGTGGTCAGCTAATCTGCACTTGGTTTCCCCAGCGCCATTGTTTTCTTTTAATTAATTCACAGCTCTGCGTGATGTTGGCAAGACCAGCACATTTATTGTCCATCCAGTGAGTAAATAGTGGAGATCTGCAGAGAGAGATATATATAAGTTAAGTGAGTGGGCAAAAAGCTTAGCAAATGTGATATTGGCAGGAAGAATAGAGGAGCTGAACATAACTTAGATTGAGAAAGACTGCAGAACGCTATGGAACAAATGGATTTTGGAGTCCTCATCCTTGAATCACAAAATGTTAGCATCCAATTTTAACAGGAACAGAGAAGGCAAATAGGATGTTAGCCTTTATTTCAAAAGGAATGGAATATAAAACAAGAGAAGTTTGCTAAAACTACACAAGGCACTAATCATACCACAACTGCAATACTATGAACAGTTTTGGCCCACTTACTTAAATAAATATATCTTGCCATTGGACACAATTCAGAGAAGGTTGCTGAACAAAGAGACCTTGGAGTGCAAGTTCATAGTTCCTTGAAAGTAGAGTCACAGGTAGATATGATAGTGAAGAAGGCATTTGGTATGCTTTCCTTTATTGGTCAGGGTATTGAGTATAGGAGTTGGAAGGTCACGTTACGGCTGTACAGGTCATTGGTTAGGCCATTTTTGGTATGCTGCATGCAATTCTGGTCTCCTTCCTATCAGAAGAATGTTGTGAAACTTGAAAGGGTTCAGAAAAGGTTTATAAGGATGTTGCCAGGGTTGGAGGATTTGAGATATAGGGAGAGGTTGAATAGACTGGAGTTGTTTTTCCTGGAGTGTTGGAGGCTGAGGGCTGACCTTATAGAGGTTTACAAAATCATGAGGGGCATGGATAGGATAAATAGACAAAGTCTTTTCCCTGGGATCGGGGAGTCCAGAACTAGAGGGCATAGGTTTAGGGTGAGAGGGGAAAGATATAAAAGAGACCTAAGGGGCAACCTTTTCATGGAGAGGGTGGTACGTGTATGGAATGAGCTGCCAGAGGATGTGGTGGAGGCTGGTACAATTGCAACATTTAAGAGGCATTTGGATAGGTATATGAATAGGAAGGGTTTGGAGGGATATGGGCCAGGTGCTGGCAGGTGGGACTAGATTGGGTTGGGATATCTGGTTGGCATGGACAGGTTGGACCGAAGGGTCTGTTTCCGTGCTGTACATCTCTATGACTCTGAGGTTCATTAGGTCGATACCAAGCATGGAAGAACATCTAAAGAGGAGAGATTGGGTAGATTGGGCCTGGCCACATTGGTATATACAAGAATCTGAGGCTGCCACTGTGTGCAGCAGTGAAGGGTGTGTATGGGGATGGTATGCCAATTAAATGGGCTGTTCTTTCCAGATTGGTAGCAATCTTCTTGAGTGTTGTTGGAGCTGAACTCTTGCATACCTGTAGGAAGTATTTCATCACAGTCCTGATTTGTGTCTTGGTGGTAGGCAGGTTTTGAGGACTTAGGAGGTGTGTTAATTGCCACAGAATTCCCAGACATTGAACTGCTATTGTAGTCACAATATTTATATGGCTAGTCCAGTTCAGTTTCTGGTCAATGATTGCCCCCAGAATGTTGATAGTGGGGCATTCAATAATGCCATTGAAAGTCAAGGGCTGATGATTTGATTCTCTCTTGTTGGAGATGGTCACTGCGTCGCACTTGTATGGTGTTAATATTATTTGCTACCTATCAGCCTGAGTTTAAATGTTGTCCAGCTCTTTCTCTATTTGGACAAGGAAGGTTTGTAGCTCAGGTTGAGGTTCTGGATGTAGGTTTGCTTGCTGAGCTAGAAGGTTTGTTTTCAGATGTTTCGTCACCATGTAGTGAGAAAGCATCTGAAAATGAACCTTCCAGCTCAGTGAGCTAACCGACATCCATTTCTGTATGCTTGTACACCAGTGGCTTCAACAGACCTGTATTCAGGTACTCAATCCCTTACTCTGACATTGAGGTGGATGCCCAATAAGTTTTAAAACTACTGAGATACCTCATCTTTTATAACTGCATAAAGCTCCCTACATGCACCTCAACCATCAGCTTTGTGATGCAGGACAAAATGTACACTGAAACAAATATCAATTACACCTGGAGGACCATTAACTCAGTGAAATACATTCTTAGGTAATTGTGCCCAAAACTGTTAGTTTTCCAGCATATGGATGAAAGAAAAAAAGACTCCAGATGCTGGAAATCAGACAGAAAAACAGAAAATAATAGAGAAACTTGACAAGAAGAGTCTTAAGATTCAAAACATTAACTCTTTTTCTCTTTTCAATGCATAACGTTGTCCCTAACTGTGTGTTACAGACCTACACATTTCAAGTGGGTGGCACGGTGGCACAGTGGTTAGCACTACTGCCTCACAGCGCCAGAGACCCGGGTTCAATTCCCGCCTCAGGCGACTGACTGTGTGGAGCTTGCACATTCTCCCCGTGTCTGTGTGGGTTTCCTCCGGGTGCTCCGGTTTCCTCCCACAGTCCAAAAATGTGCAGGTTAGGTGAATTGGCCATGCTAAATTGCCCATAGTGTTAGGCGAAGGAGTAAATGTAGGGGGGTGGGTTGCGCTTCGGCAGGTCGGTGTGGACTTGTTGGGCCGAAGGGCCTGTTTCCACACTGTAAGTAATCTAATCAAACTTTAGGACCATGTACAGAGGGTAACACTGAAGCATTGGGCAGCCTCTGCAGAGATGGAAAAGTCACCAAGTCCTTTCTTCATTGTTCCTGAAGGGGGCTGGAAGCTGTGATACCCCTCATGTTATGTTCCCCACAAAGAATGTATGCTGTAAATCAAAACAAAGGAACAGGACATTGTTGTCGATATAAATACTGAGGCACGAATAAGTAGAATGGATGGCTTTGAGATATGTAGAGAAGAGGTGTTGGAAATTCTGGCAAGGGTGAAAATAGATAAGTCCCCTGGGCCTGATGGCATTTATCCTAGGATTCTCTGGGAAGCAAGGGAGGAGATTGCAGAGCCATTGGCCTTGATTTTTGTGTCCTCTTTGTCGACAGGAGTAGTGCCAGAGGACTGGAGGCTAGCAAACGTGGTTCCCTTGTTCAAGAAGGGGAGTAGGGATAATCCTAGTAACTATAGGCCAGTGAGTCTCACTTCTGTTGTGGGCAAAGTCTTAGAGAGAATTGTAAGGGATAGGATTTATGAACATCTGGATAAGAATGATGTGATCAAGGATAGTCAGCATGGTTTTGTGAAGGGCAGGTCGTGCCTCACAAACCTTATTGAATTCTTTGAGAAGGTGACTAAGGAGGTAGATGAGGGGAAAGCGGTAGATGTGGTATATATGGATTTTAGTAAGGCGTTTGATAAGGTCCCCCATGGTAGGCTACTGCAGAAAATACAGAGATATGGCATTGAGGGTGAGTTGGAGGTTTGGATTAGGAATTGGCTCTCTGGAAGAAGACAGAGGGTAGTAGTTGATGGCAAAGGTTCATCTTGGAGTGCCGTCACTAGCGGTGTTCCGCAAGGATCTGTTTTGGGACCATTGCTGTTTGTCATTTTTATAAATGACCTGGAGGAAGGGTTAGAAGGTTGGGTGAGCAAGTTTGCGGATGATACGAAAGTCGGAGGAGTTGTAGACAGTGAGGAAGGATATGGCAGGTTACAGCGGGATATAGAGAAGCTGCAGAGCTGGGCAGAAAGGTGGCAAATGGAGTTCAATGTAGCTAAGTGTGAAGTGATTCACTTTGGTAAGAGTAATAAAAAGATGGATTACTGGGCTAATGGTAGACTACTTGGTAGTGTGGAAGAGCAGAGGGATCTTGGTGTCCATGTACACAGATCTCTGAAAGTTGCCACCCAGGTAAATAGTGCAGTGAAGAAGGCATATGGCGTACTGGCTTTTATTGGTAGAGGAATTGAGTTCCGGAGTCCTGAGGTTATGCTGCAGTTGTATAAGACTCTGGTGCGGCCGCATCTGGAATATTGTGTGCAGTTTTGGTCGCCATACTATAGGAAGGATGTGGAGGCACTGGAACGGGTGCAGAGGAAGTTTACCAGGATGTTGCCTGGTATGGTAGGAAAATCCTATGAGGAAAGGCTGAGGCACTTGGGGTTGTTTTCATTGGAGAAAAGAAGGTTTAGGGGTGATTTGATAGAGGTGTACAAGATGATTAGGGGGTTAGATCGGGTTGACAGTGAGAACCTTTTTCCACATATGGAGTCAGCTATTACAAGGGGGCATAGCTTTAAATTAAGGGGGGGTAGATATAGGACTGATGTTAGGGGTAGGTTCTTCACTCAGCGAGTCGTAAGTTCATGGAATGCCCTGCCAGTAGCAGTAGTGGACTCTCCCTCTTTATGGGTATTTAAGCGGGCATTGGATAGGTATATGAAGGATAGTGGGTTAGTGTAGGTTAGGTGGGCTTTGATCGGCGCAACATCGAGGGCTGAAGGGCCTGTACTGCGCTGTATTCTTCTATGTTCTATGTTATATGTTCTAAAGAGATACATGTTGCACAGAGAACTTCACATTGATTGCACTGCCTGTAATTTGAAATGTTTTGTCCTCAGGTTGTTTACCTAATGTGGAATGCTAAATATAAGACTGTGACAGTTATATATGTTGAATTTTCTTGCAAACCTTGCAATACTCAAAGTCAATTATCATGTAATATTTTTTCAACAATTTGTGTAAATAAAGCATATTTTTGGGGAAGAACATCATGCTGAGGCTTATAAGGCAAAAAGTATTAACACACTATATACAATATCTCACCAGTTGTGTTCTGGTTGGGTGAGATGGACTAAACTTAACCCCATTTTATTTTCTTCCTCAATGTAAGACATTTTGAGACATTTTCCTTTATGTGAGGACCAGTATACCTTTGCAAAGTTTTAACTGTAATGTTCTTCATTAACATTTATTTTTAACACCTGTCTTGGTAAACAGAATAATTTGCTTGGTTAACAAACAAAGCACCAATGGCCAAGATTCATCTAGAAGTTTAGTAAGAAAAACTATAATTGTAAAAATTTTGCTTACAATGAGTAGTGTATAGAGTAAGTTTACACTACGATTTTTATTCATCCTTTACTTGTGAACACTCTGAAGTTTACTTTGAAGTTTTGTTACTTTTAAAGAAAACTTGCATTCATATAGCATCTTTCACAACCTCAAGGTATTTGAAAGTAGTCTACAAACAATGATATATTGTAATATGGGAAATGTGGGAGCCAAACATCATGCTTCCATCAATGGCGATATGGTCATGACTGGATGATATGTTTCTGTGATGTTGAGAGGTCAAGAGGGTTAAATATGATGCTCTTCTTCAAACCAGTAGGACATTTCATTATTAGTTGAGAGAGCAGACAGAGTTTTTTTTTTCTGAAAGGCAACAGTACAGCATCATCTGAGCATTGCACTGGAGTATCAGCTTCAATTTTCTGCTCAATACTCTGAACTTGACACCACCGCGTTACTTATGAGTGAGAGTGTCCTCACCTGGTTCATAGCTATTTTCTTTGTTCATTATTCTTGATGGTAGATGAAAATCACTCACTACTCTTTAGAGTTGGGAAAAGTTGGATCATTCATCATAATTGTTGAATGAGTGAGAAGAAAGTCACCAATGTAATTATTGTCTGTTCTGATTAAATTTTGATATTGCAACTTCAATTTTATTTTAAGCAATGGCTGGAGAGAACGCCTGGGCTGGAACCAGATGGATTTGATTTTTGGGGCAAACTTAAAATCAACATTGAAAGAGGACTGAGAGAGGAATTTGCCAATATCCAGGTAACAATCACCATCAAATTAAAATCAAATATAGAGTAGCAATATGAGCTTGTCATTAAAACTTAATATTTCTTAGAAGAGCATTTCCCATAAGTTATATCCTGATGAAGGACTTTTGCCCGAAACATCAATTTTCCTGCTCCATTGAGGCTGCCTGACCTGCTGTGCTTTTCCAGCACCACACACTTGACTAAATCTTATAACGCCCTCCCCAACAGCAAGTGGATTGCAGCATTTGGAGAAGACAGCTCACCACCATTTACATGGCAGTTAGAAAGAGGAATAACTGTTGGCTTAGCCAGCAAAGCCCACATCCCAAAAAGGATTGTTAAACATGTACACTGAGATACAAATAAAACTGTGGAAAGGTGTTACTTGTCTTGCAAATAAAAGGGCATTTGTCATCAGTTATATGTGGGATTTGATCAATAATGAGGCATAACAATTTCTATTACAAACAGATTACTGTTTATTGTTTTTTTTGTGACCTTATGGTTTCACATGACAAATCCTGCATCAGAAAGTAATTAGTCAAATAATATTTGCCGATAGTAAAATATAAATAATTTCAGAAAATAGCCTATGTGAATAATCTTCAAATGATACAATATTCTTGTATTGCAAAAGTCAAAGCCGGCATTTGAAGGGAAGGAAGATATGTTGTGGGAGCATAACAAACACAAGGAAGTGCTTACATCACTGTTCGATGAGAAACGGCATGAGCATCTGCTGAGTAAAGGTAGGAACAAGTTTGTAGAATGGAAAAGGAGAACTGTTCATCTTTGGTGTCTAGGCCACAGAGACACAATATAAGCAGTCAACCATTCATAGGGAATTATCAGATAGTTTATTAAGTTTGTAAAGCAGCAGCCATTTAGATATGATGTATTGGTTAACTGAGAAAATATATAAGATCCGTGACAATTGAGGATACTTCACGAATTGCAAAGGGCAAACGGGCAATTGAAAAGAATTGTCTTGGTCTTATTATTGTGAAGGCATCATCCACCTTTGTAGCTGAGGTGTTTAGGAACTCTTCTCTGGGTCTCCCATCAATCTCTTTTGATCTATTTTCCATCTGAAGAGGACAGCTCCCTGACAAAGACTGCCTCCGACAAGAATTGTCTTTTGACTATGAGCACTGCTGATTTATTCACTTTTTCAAGCTGGCAATCTAAAGCTCTGTCAATCACCTGCCTGAATAGTTTTTAGCCAGTGAGTACAGGACAATTATAACATAAGAATAACCATTGCCTCCTTGCACTCCTTACCTACTTCCACCACAAAGTCAGCTTTCATATTACCTAAAAACAAAGTGTTTTCTTTTTCTTAAACAACTAGAATTGCCAGACAGCAGTGACCTGGTAGCCTTTGTAAACTGATACTTACCATGGCAGCCATTGCATGAGGTCTCAAGCTATACGGGAAATACGAGAAAACATCAATTTTGTAAAGACCAAAATTTCTAGCACTGTGATCTCCTACCATGAGATGATTTTAAACCTACTTGAAAAAAATTGGGTCGTTATGCCTTGGAGCAAATGGAGGCTAATCTGTCAATGTCTTCACTGTAGATGGCAAAGATACAGGGATGTGTAGGCTAGGTGGAATCGCCATAATAAATACTGGGCTACAAGGATAAGCTGGAGGTGCTTGATCAGGGCGGGGTGCTCTTTAGACGGTCAGTGTAGACATGATGAGCCAAATGTCCTCTTTCCCTACTGCAAGAATTCTATGAATGCCACAAGAACAATGGGGATCCTCAATGGTCATCCTGGAATTGCTGTCATCTATTTATCTGCTCTTAGTGGGTTGACTCTGACTGGACAAGGCTGAGGGTTAAGTAGAGCAGTCAAAGAGGGTGATGTTTAGGCACGAATAGAAGTGTCAGAGGGTGAAGTGGAGCAGTCAGAAACAACTGTTAGTTTTTAATTGACATTAATTAGAATCCAGAGTCACTTTGCCCAAATTGCAACAGTCTAGAAATTCAAACTCATGTGACCAAAGTTCTTTATGACGTGCATAGAATCATAGAATCTCTACAATGTGGAAGCAGGCCATTTGGCCCATCGAGTCCACACCTACCCTCAGAAGAGCATCATACCCAGGGCCACATGCTTATCCTACCTCTGTAACCCTGCATTTCCCTTGGCTAATCCACCTCACCTGCACTTCCCGGGGCACTATGGGCAAAGTAGCATGGTCAATCCACTTAGCCTGCACATCTGTGGACTGTCGAAGGAAATCGGAGAATCTAGAGGAAACCCATGCAGACAGGGAGAGAAAACTTCCATTAAGATGTCAGTGAAGTAGGGCTTCTGAGCCTGGGGCTTGTCCAATCCATCCACTTTTCACTTCATTTCTTTTTTATTCTCTTTTCTCTCATTGACGGCTCTTTTATTTTATTTAACTCTTGGTGAAGTGCTTGGTTGCGGAGGTGGCATCGGTGGTGGTGAGTAGGCCCAGTAACACGGACCAGCATGGACTCATGGCAGTGACATTGGAGGCAGATTTGGTTCCTGGCCGCTTCTGCATTGTTGAGGCAGACCCAGTGCGGACTCATGGTTGCTGTGGCAGAGGCAAGTTTGGGTTAACAATGGAGTCTGCATCTGGTGCAGATATAAGGAAGTGGTGGTGGAGGTGAGTTTGGGCCCAGTTCGAGACCTGGCAGCATCAGTAGCAATGATGAGAAGGGCCCAAAGCAGAGTCATGGCTATAGCGCAATTGGGTTTGGGCCAGTGCAGTACCTGGTGGTATATGTGACGTCTGCATTGATGAGGTCTGGTGAGGATTCATGGAGGGCATTGATGCAAGTGAGATGGTGCCAAAATATGGTGACTTTCATTCCAGAGGACTTTCATTCCAGACTTTCATGGCAGAGTGAAGGAGACTCATGCCTGCTCACCAGGCCCATGGCCCATGGTGGAGCACTTAACAAGAAGGACTGTAAAGTTAGACAGTTTTTTTTTATTTATTCATATTTCTGTCTATATATTCTATGTTTTGATTTAGTTTCCTGTATATTAAGATGTCGCTGGAAAGTGACAACACTATATAACACTTTTCACTGTATTTTTGTAACAAGATACGTGACAATAAATAAATAGTCAAATCACGGGTGGCATGATGGTTCAGTGGTTAGCCTCACAGTGCCAGGGACCCGGGTTCGATTCCAGCCTCGGGTGACTGTCTGTGTGGAGTTTGCACATTCACCTCGTATCTGCTCCAGGGGCTCCAGTTTCCTCCCACAATCACAAAAGATGTGCAGGCCAGGTGAATTGGCCATGCTAAGTTGTCCATAGTGTTAGGTGCATTAGTCAAAGGGAAAATAGGTTTGTGTGGGTTACTCTTCAGAGGGTCGGTGTGGACTTGTTGGGCCGAAGGGCCTGTTTCCACACTGTAGGGAATCTAATCTAATCTATAAAAAACGTGCAAACTCCACTCAGAGCATCACCCAAACGTGGAATTGAACCCAGGTAGCTAGTGTTGTGAGAAAACAGTGTTAACCATTGTGCCACTCTCACTCTATTGCTTCACTGCTGTCTATTAATGAATAAGCACAGTCAAAAATCATTAATATAAATCAGACAATATGGTTAAAAATCCATAAAGTCATAGAGGCATAGGGATGTACAGCATGGAAACAGACCCTTCGGTCCAACTTGTCCATGCCGGCCAGATATTCCAACCCAATCTAGTCCCACCTGTCAGCACCTGGCCCACATCTCTCTAAACCCTTCCTATTCATGTACCCATCCACATGCCTTTTAAATGTTGCAATTGTACCAGCCTCCACCACTTCCTCTGGCAGCTCATTCCATGCGCGTACGACCCTCTGAGTGAAAAAGTTGCCCCTTAGGTCTCTTTTATATCTTTTATAAACCACTATAAGGTCAGCCCTCAGCCTCCGACATTCCAGGGAAAACAGCCCTAGTCAGTTCAACCTCGCCCTATAGCTCAAATCCTCCAACCCTGGCAGCATACAAATAATCATCACCAGGAAAACAAGTTTTTTTTAAAAATCAGCTAAATAAATGTTGGGAGCTTTCAGTTTACTATGGGTAAATCATTCATTGTTTACGACAGGAGTGTTCTTGAACATATTCTCAACCTTTAATTTCAAGTTTAATGACATTTGCTGCCATTTTTCCTGAGTAGATGATTAACTTTGAACTATACTTGACTATGTCATGTCTGTTTTCATGTCCAGAAACCTTTATAAGGGCAAAGTTAAAGATGGTTTTGAATTTGTAGATTATCACAATTTTAAGGATGCAGAAACATCAGATATGCTTTCTTGTAATAGTTAATTTTGGTGAAAGGAAGATATCAAAGAAATATGGTGCAATGTTTTTGGACAACTATTTATTCATTTAAAACTTAACTCTCAGGATTCCATTACCAGCAAAACTATATTAAGAAAGGTTCTGTGGCTGGTAAGTATGACTTATGCTTGTGAAAATTGTTAGTGATGAACCTCTGCAGCATTCTGCAGTTTTACAGTGCATTAAAAACGGACGTCTTAAAAAGTATTAATCCTTCCCATGGATTTTTGCTTGGAGTTTCCTTAACTCCGGTCAATGAGAAGAGTAATAAATTTCTACACAGGATGAAAGGAAAGCATACATAGAAACGCTTAAAGTAGGATTCCAGCTGTAGGTCCAGTTGTGTGACATAGATGGAATCCACTGTCCTGGAGGCAGGAAACCAACATAATTAGATGAGGTGGTGGCATTCCAGAAACTCATTGCCTTCATGCCTCTATTGAACTGAAGGTCTAGTGAAAAGAATGAAACTTTACTGCCAATCGAGACCCTGGAGTGGTCAATTATTTAAGTGCCAATAAATTGGAGATTCCATTATGTTGGACTGTTTCTCCTGATGGTTCAGGAGAATCCAGCATGATTCCCCTGAAATTGATCAATCACTGCAAAAGATCAGGAAATCCAAATGCAAATTATCCCAGTACAAATTGAAAGGCCACACATTTTACCCTGATTTTGATAAAATGTTGGACTGGAAGCTATCTTCCTTCACAAAACTGGATGTTCCCAAGAGTGAGTTAATTATCAATATATGCTTGTGTTAATTGTCCTGCATACAGACCATAGAATAGATTTTTAAAATTCGTTATTTATGGATTGTTTTACAAAAGCTTTTAAATTAATTTACTATGCAGCAATTTATGACACAAATGTCATGTGAAAAAGATGATGTGGCATTTTTAAAAACCATTCTCAATGACTCAAACTGATGATAGACCAAATAATCTTATTAAGCATGTTTATTTTTGTGACAACTCACTTTCAGCTGTATTAATAAAACAATACTAAGTTACCTCTCCTAAATGCATTTTTTTAAATATAAGAAGAAATAATTATGCTGTTAAAAATCTACTTAATCAAATTAATTCATGGATTTTTTTTACGTCCATCAATAAGTTTGCATAACTATTGCAGTTTTGAATTCTATATGTGCCCTGATTCTCAATTGTACCCAGACCAAATATCTATCTTTAATCATACAGGGAATGGCTTTGAAAATATTTCCTTACCTCCTCATAAGAATGCATTTACATTTTCTTTCAGCATCTTCCTTGCTTATTTATGGTATTACCTACCAATCCTTATTTTTAACCCACCTTGGTCAGATCACTATAACCCAGAATATGAGCTGACTGAAATGACTGCTCTTCCAATTGAGTAGCTTTGCCTTTGGTTGTTCCATGTGCATCTTCATAATCTCTAAAAAACCTAACGATAGTGCAAGGAAGTTTTCCTGTTTGCATTTCACAAATTCTTCCCTATTTCATGTCCTTTCCACTGTTTTATTCCCTACCTATTTTAAGATCATTGCCTTGAATCTGAAAATTAGTCAGTTAACTGTTAAATTATTTGGTGTATCAGGTAATTTTTGGGTCCTCCCTCTCCATCAGTTCCCTGTCAAAGTATTTTGTGGCATCCTCTCACGAGGAGTTATTCAAAATGTATACTTAGTGCCATAGCTAACTACTAGCTGAAATGAAAGAAAGTCTCAATGACCATATGTTAGCAGTGGAGATTCTTGATGGGCTAATCTCAGAGAAGGCCAGCGAGTTATTAATACTCAGGATCTCAGGATGTCTCAACATTAAATACTTGCATTTATAAAGCACGACTAACATAATAATTCATCCCAAAATGCTTTATAGGAGTGTTTTCAAAACAAATTTAACATACTGCATGCAAATAGTGAGACAGCTTTTAAGGAGTGTCTTAAATGAGCAATAAAAGATGGAGACAAAGAGATGTAGGAAGGGATTTTGACAGCTGAAAGGTATTTATTGCTGAAGGCAGGATTGCTAACAAAGGAGCAATTAACATCAAGGAAGTAAAAAAGGCTATAGATATCTTGAAGGATGTAGAAGGTTGTAAGTGATTGCAAAGATTTGGATGGTGTAGCAATGTAGAGTAGAGTCACACAGCAAGCAAAACCGCACAATAGTTCTTCACATTACACCCAGAAGGCTGTTTGTAATAGACCTCCTGAATTAATCAGATGCCCTAGTTTTGGATGAAAAAAATCATTTTATATTTAGTAATAATGCAGTTGAGTCTTCATAATGTTTGATCCCAGATTTTGTACATGAATGTTACTGAGGATCTATTCACTCCAGATAGGATTGGTGCAGATGTTGGACACAACTTCAATCAAATTGAATACTGGCATTAGTCTGAGAAAAAGGCTCCGACTATCCATCCTATCATGCTATCTCTAAATTTCATATACTTCTATCAGGTCATCCTTCAGCCTCCCCAACACTCAAGTAAAAACACTTTGAATTTGTTCAAACTCTCTTTGTAGCTAATACACTCTAATCTGGGGAACATCTGGTAAACTTCTTTTTCACCCTGTCCAGATTCTTTTTACTGTGTTGTGACCAGAACTGCACACAATACTTCAAATGTGGCAAAACTAAGGTTTTATACAGCTGCAACATGACTTGATAACCTTTGTACCCAGTGTTCTAACCATTGAAGACAAGAATGCTTTCTTTACCACTTTATTCAATTGTGTTACCACTTTTGTGTTATCGCAAAGCTCCTAAGGATCCTGCCATTTACTGTGTACTTTCCTCTAGCATTTGACCTCCCAAAATGTATTACGTCACACTTATCCAGATTAACTTCCATCTGCCATTTCTCTGCACAACTTTCCAACTGATCCACATCATGCTGTGTCCTTTGATAATCTTCCTCACTATCTATTACATCACCAATTTTTGAGGTGTCTGCAAATTTACTAATCAGACTATCAAATTACTTATATATGTTAATGGGTGGCACTGCTGCCTCACAGCGCCAGAGACCCGGGTTCAATTCCCGCCTCAGGCGACTAACTGTGTGGAGTTTGCACATTCTCCCTGTGTCTGCGTGAGTTTCCTCCGGGTGCTCCGGTTTCCTCCCACAGTCCAAAGATGTGCAGGTCAGGTGAATTGGCCATGCTAAATTGCTTATAGTGTTAGGTAAGGGGTAAATGTAGGGGTATGGGTGGGCTGCGCTTCGGCGGGGCGGTGTGGACTTGTTGGGCTGAAGGGCCTGTTTCCACACTGTAAGTAATCTAATCTAATCTAATCAAACAGTAGAGGTCCCAGTGCTGCTCCTTGTGAACATCACTGGTCACAGAAGTCCAGTCCGAAAAATACCCCTCCACAACTACCCTCTATCTTCTATTACCAAGCCAATCTTTTAACCAACTTAGCAATTCACCATGGATCCCATGTAACTTAATTTTCTGGACCAGCTTACCATGTCAAGTATTTTCATCAAGATAATGTGGACAACATCTACTACTCTGTCCTCATCAATCATCTTTGTCACTTCCTCAAAAAAGTCAAGACAAGAGATCCCCTGCATAAAGCTATGCTGACTATCCCAAATAAGAGCATTTTTTTCCAAATATTGGAGGATAGAAGGGGATGTGTCAAAGGGGTTTGGCAGGCAATCATGAGTTGGGGTCAGATCCTAAGTGCTGGAGAGGGGTGTCAATTTTAGAGTGTCTGTTTGATGGTGGGTGGAGGGAGTTGGTGGAGAGTTTCAAGGCAGACAATGAATAGGTATCCTGGAGTAGAGGCTGGGTCAGGTCAGAATGTGGATGCTGTACAGGGTCTGGGTGATGTGTAATTGAGGGAGTGTTGAGTTGAGTTTTGAGGGGTGGATTGGAGAGTTGCCTGTTGAATAGCTGCTGCAGTGTCAAACTAGGCAATGTCTAACTTTAATGAGCAGATACTTATTTAATGGCACCCTCCAGATTCTTTGATATAAATGGATACTCTCAAAAGGTTCCAAGGATAGCAGAATTGCTCAATGGGAAATTCTGTTTCCCAGGCAATTTCTTAAGAGTCTGCTAACCTGGGGATTTGGCAGAGACTGTGTTGCTGGAAAAAGTGCAGCAGGTCAGGCAGCATCCAAGGAACAGGAGAATCGACATTTCGGGCATAAGCCCTTCTTCAGGAATGAGGAAAGTGTGTGCAGCAGGCTAAGATAAAAGGTAGGGAGGAGGGACTTAGGGGAGTGGCGTTGGAAATGCGATAGGTGGAAGGAGGTCAAGGTGAGGGTGATAGGCCGGAGTGGGGTGGGGGCGGAGAGGTCAGGAAGAAGATTGCAGGTTAGGAAGGTGGTGCTGAGTTCGGGGGATTTGAATGAGACAAGGTGGGGGGAGGGGAAATGAGGAAACTGGAGAAATCTGAGTTCATCCCTTGTGGTTGGAGGGTTTCTAGGCGGAAGATGAGGCACTCTTGATGGTTGGAGGAAGAGCGCCTCATCTTCCGCCTAGGAACCCTCCAACCACAAGGGATGAACTCAGATTTCTCCAGTTTCCTCATTTCCCCTCCCCCCACCTTGTCTCAGTCAAATCCCCAAACTCAGCACCACCTTCCTAATCTGCAATCTTCTTCCTAAACTCTCCGCCCCCACCTCACTCTGGCCTATCACCCTCACCTTGACCTCCTTCCACCTGTCGCATTTCCAACGCCCCTCCCCCAAGTCCCACCTCCCTACCTTTTATCTTAGCCTGCTGGACACACTTTCCTCATTCCTGAAGAAGGGCTTATGCCCGAAATGTCGATTCTCCTGTTCCTTGGATGCTGCCTGACCTGCTGCGCTTTTTCCAGCAACACATTTTCAGCTCTGATCTCCAGCATCTGCAGTCCTCACTTTCTCCTCAAAGATTTGGCAGAGACCCCAATCACAACTGTATCTACATTCAATAAACTACTATCTGCTAAATGGGGACCATTGGGGAAGTGTTACAGTGAAGGAATCCATTTGGCCTGTTGTTTAAGCACTAGCTCTTCACAAAAGGATAATCATCAAGAGCCAATCTCCTTTTTTTTCCTATACCTTGCACACTGTTTCTTTTCAAATAGAACTCACTGTGTGAAAAAGCCTTTTTTTTTCCACAACATCCTTGCTTCTTTCCCGTATCATTTTAGATCTATGTCTTGTCATTCTTATTCTTTTTCTGAGCAGGAAAAGCTTCTCCCTATCTACTCTATGCAGCCCGCTCATGATTTTGAAAACTGCTTTCAAATCTTCTCTCAGCCTTTTTCTTTCCCAGGAGAATTCCGCCCTTGGGTGACTGTCTGTGTAGAGTTTCCATGTTATCCCTGTGTCTGTGTGGGTTTTCTCTGGGTACTCTGGTTTCCTCCCAAATTCCAAAGTTGTGCTGGTCAGGTGAATTGGCCATGCTAAATTGTCCATAGTTGTTAGATGCGTTCATCAGAGGGGGGTGGGTTACTCTTCAGAGGGTCGGTGTGGACTTGTTGGGCCGAAGGGCCTGTTTCCACACTGTAGGGAATCTAATCTAAATTACAGCAAGTAGGCATTTCTTTCTTTCTTAACATCTAACTCCTTTAGCCAAATCTCAGGTTGAATTACATAAGATGTCGAGCTGGGGAGATGCACTTAGGTTGGAGACATGAGCTTGTTAGAAAACTATTCACCTGCACCAGCATAAGGCCATAACAGTTTTAACCACAGCATGCAGAAAATAGTTGGAAAATGGTTACACGTCTTCCAAAATCTGTGGCCTATTTTGACCTACTAGCACTTGGTTAATGTGGTAAAGGGATTCCAAGAAAGGTCTACCTGAGCAGGGGAAACCTAAAATTTCCTTGTTCATCCTGAAAGATCATTGCTGATCTTTATTGTCTCACAAAGTACAATCAAAGTGATCATTGGACCCTTATTAATATAGGTAAAAATGAATCCTACTGGCCTTTAATGCACAACTTAGCACTTATCCAGAAAAGTCTTTTCAATAGGAAAAAGAAATTTTTCAGTGGATTAAATAATTGGGGCATTTTGACTGTGCACCTATCCAGATCTGTGAGGTGGGTAGAGTTAAAATTTATTTTGCTGTTATTTAGCTATTGTTGAGCTGTTGTTGAGCTGTTAATTAGTTGTTGTTCAGATGTTATTGAGCAGTTGTTTAGCTGTTATTTAGCTGTTGTATTCACCATTTTCAAACCGATACTTACATTTCATTATTTTTACCAAGCCCTACAAGAGACATTGAACAGTCTGAGATCGACTTCACCATGGCTAACTGTTGTACTTTTATTTTATCAGGGGAACGGAGAATATCATATAAGGCATTGCAGGGGGCCCTCATGATTTACTTTTACAGGTTAGTAAAAGCAAAATAATGCAGTGAAAGATCTGAGTGGTTTAGTGAACTTGCATTTTGTTTCCTCATCTCTGGGACTTGTGCTCAGATCTAATTTGATTTAAACTGATTCAATAAAAGTTTGATTGTTTGCCATTATCCCTGTAGCAGCTAACGGAAATTAAAAGTTTGTAAGGTTATATGTCTCTTTATCTGCATTTTGTGAGTGCTGTTCTACTGTGGAAGGACTGGAATGAGACATTTGTAATTAAATGAATCCCAAATGGACACTGACTGTTCCAAACTAACCACAGTTCCAATATTAGGCAGCATTGGAAATAGTGCAAGTAAAGTTGCGATAAGCATATCCAGACCTCTGGTGGTGATTTAACCATATCTCAGGTGAGGGGAGAGGTTGAGCATAGTTACCACAAAGGTACACGCACTATTAGTTTCATTCAACATAGCAAATCAATAGTCCAGCCAACTGAACTAATTGATACCCCAAAATGTTCTCTTCTGTGGAGTTAGTGTTAATGTTTTGGGTCCAGTGACCCTCTTCAGGATGACCTATTAAGAAAAAACTCAGAAGTTAATAATTTATTAATTTTCAATAATTCTCAGTGAAATGCAAGATTTTCATGCATATTTCAAAGGGAAACTGAGATAGATGGTTTCCCCATTCTTTTATCTATGGATGATGCTTGGATCCAAAAGAAAAAAAGGCTGAGGTTAATTGTAAACTGGAGGTAAAACTAGAGAAGATATTCAAAATGTTTACATTTATTATCTCCAGAGAAGAACCACGTTTCCAAGTGCCATTCCAGTTGTTGAATTCACTCATGGATATTGATGCCCTTATGACTAAATGGAGATGTAAGTTATGCATCCAACTTCAAATTAATAACAAAGATTGCACAGGTTTTAAGAAAATAACACAATTAAAAACATGTTCCTACTTTCTCCAAGACAACCATGTTTGTATGGTGCAAAGGATGATCGGAAATAAAAGTGGCACTGGTGGTTCATCTGGCTATCAATATTTACGTTCCACGATGAGGTAGGATAAAAGGAGAGCAATCTTTTTAAACTTTGTTTAGGTCTTCTAATTTTTGTTTTGGGAAATTGAGCAAGTATCCATGGAAGTTGCTAATGGTTATTGGTACTCAATATTTAGCCACTTTATAGTGGTATTTTAATAGTATGTTACCTTTCTTCACTGCAGCTATACACTACACTGTTGCCTTTGTGAGCTGGTCAGTAATACAGGTAAATTTTACTTTAGGTGCCAGGATGGTATCTGTGTATTTGATTACTCATTGTGGAAGCCACACTATGGTTAGCTAATATTAATTTCAGTAAAGCTGCCTCAATTCTTGGGTACTGAACTCCATCTGATTGCTGTATGGGTGATGAAGGTGAAATTACTATATTATTACCCTCCTGAAGTCTCAGTATCTCAATGTCTATGCTGTTTATCAAGAGTTCACATTCCCAACTTGTATAAATTTATTTTTATTTAGATTGATCTTTTGAAATAACCCAAGTTATGCTGTCTGAAAACTGAAACATCCATATTTCTGTTTTCAACTTGAAATCATGTCTGCCATTCTTCAAACATTGGAGTAAAATACACAGAGGAAGAAAGTGTGTGAATATGATGCTTGGATTTTTGACAGCTGAGTAAATGAGTATGTTGGTGTTGGGAAGGTGTACAAAGGGTCATACACTGCAATGAGCTAAAGAGTGCTTTCTCTGGCATTAGGTCAACATTATAAATCTTCAAAGGAACATCAACTTAAACTCCATGAGAAATGGGTGTCAATAGGTTGGGAAAGGAACTCTGACTAGTGGAGAGGCATTACCCCCAGTAAAGAGTTAACTTTAAGACAAAAACCGGAGGAACTGGAAATCTGATTTGGTGGAAAATCTCAGTAAGTTGGCCAGCATCTGTGTAGAGAAATCAGAGTTAATGTTTTAGGTCCAGTAACCCATCTTCAGAATTGATAGTAACTAGTAAAAGGATGCTTTTTAACACAGGAAAAGCGATGGCGGAGGGGATACAAGTAAGCAATAGGTTGAAATACAACCCAAAGAGAGAAAAACAGCTAGACAGGCAAAGAAGTAGTCAAAGCTCAGCATGTGGGAATGAGTAGCTATTAATGGGGGGAGTAAAAGTGCCTGACTTTGGGTAGTGTACAATGGCAGCCCATGAGATGTCAAGGCCTGGTGTGTGAAAGCGGGGGAATGCGTGGAGAAAGGTGCTCAAACCTAAAATTGTTGAACTTGGCATTAAGAACAGAAGGCTGGAGAGCTCCCAAATGGAAAATGAGGTGCTGTTCTTCCACCTTGCGCTGAGCTTCACAGGAGCTCTGAAGTAAACCCAAGACAAAGATGTTGGCAAGCAACTGGAAGTTCAGGATCCTTTTTTGCAGATAGTTTCACAGAATACCTGTTTTCTATCACCCAGTCTTCACTTCATTTCCCCTATGTATGGGAGACCAAATTGTGGGTAGCAAACGCAGTAGACTAGATTGATTGAAGTGCTGCAGGACATGTATGTTCTGTCCACAAAATGAGCTTGGGCTTCCAGCTGCGTACCACTTCAACACACCACAGTATTCCTGGTCAACATCTTTGTCTCAGGCTTACTGCAGAAGCTCAGTGCCAACTGGAAGAATAACACCTCATTTTCCACTTGGGAACTCTGAAACCTTCTGGACTTAATATTGAGTTCAACAATTTTAGGGCTTGAACACCTTTCCCCATGCTTTCGCCTACTCCCACACACCAGGCCTTGGCATCACATGGGCTGTTACCACACACCACCTATTGTCAGTCACTAATAGCCCCCATTAATAGCTTCCCAAACTGACCTTTAACTACTCCTTTGTCTGTTCAACTGTTGTTCTCTCTCTTTGGGCTCTATCTCCACCTATCGTTTACTTTTGCCTCCCCACATCCCCTCTTCTCTGTAAAAGAAACATCTTTTTCCTAGATAACCTTTCAGCTTTTGTTTAGATTCAAAACAGGCAAGTCCACTTTGATTCATCAAATCATTGTCACATGGAACGTAGTACAGAATACCTGTCTCCCGTGCATGTTTGTTCTGTCAGCAAAGGACAAAAGCCTGCATTTGAATATCTATAGCTTCTGGCAGGCATATGCCTATCACACAGTGAGCCCAAGTGATGAATATACTGTGAGTCTAATTCTCAGCAGAATATGTATACCAGGGTGGACCATTTAGGAGAGAGGTGAGGAAACATTTCTTCAAACTGTCATAAATCTGTGGAATTCTCTACCACGGAAGCTATGGGGCCACAGCACTGAATATATTCAAGGAAGAGATAATTAAATTTTAAATTTTAAAGACTTCAGGGACGTGGAGAGAAAGGAGGAATTTGGCATTGAGTTACAGGAACAGTCATGACCATAACAAATGGCAGAACGGATTCAAAGGGCTGAATTGCTTACTCATGCTCCTAGTTTCTGTATTTCTAGTTTTAATTGGTATTGCTGAGCAATCATGCAATCACATCTAATGTTGGACACAATGGAATCTTAATGGGGTCTGAGTGGCATGGGGGTATGATGATGATGATGCTTGTGAATTTGATGAGAAATCTGGTGGCACTTATCATGATATTGGGAGCATTTTACTTTATATTTTATTGTTTTGCCAAATGGTGGGGTTTCCTTTATGGCAGCACTGGGTTGCCAATGAAGAGTGGTGTTAGCTTGTCAAAACTCATCTCATTAATATTCAACTTTCTATCCTATATTTACACCAATAAGCTGGATACTGAGAATTCTCAACATGGAACTAAGAGCGGGTAGCTGGTGATTTCAGTTTGCCATTGGCTGTGAACAGCTGGCGCGTTGGACACCCAGCACCAATGTTTCAGGCATGCTGCATGGGCATCTGCCACACACACACCCTGCATCCACAGACATTGGCATTTTAGATTAGATTACTTACAATGTGGAAACAGGCCCATCGGCCCAACAAGTCCACACCGCCCCGCCGAAGCGCAACCCACCCATACCCCTACATCTACCCCTTACCTAACACTACGGGCAATTTAGCATGGCCAATTCACCTGACCTGCACATCTTTGGACTGTGGGAGGAAACCGGAGCACCCGGAGGAAACCCACGCAGACACGGGGAGAACGTGCAAACTCCACACAGAGAGTCACCTGAGGCGGGAAATGAACCCGGGTGTCTGGTGCTGTGAGGCAGCAGTGCTAACCACTGTGCCACCGTGCCCCATTTGACATGTGCCAGTTTATAAGATTCCTCAAGGTATATCTCCAACCCGATTTCAGGACTCTTCTGTACTTCAGGCCACTCTGGCAACTTGGATTGTCCTGCAAGCTCAGGAACATATTTAGGACTAGGTTAAATGTGCAGGATTGTTGCTTGCTGTTAGATATTCTCATTTCCTTCTTGGAATAACCAGTCGTCAATGGGTAAAAATTTGAGATTTTTTATTAAGAAGCAGTGACAATTACATTCTGGCTGCTGAGAATAAGTTGTAACTGCATCAATTCTAAATTTGGCTTATATTTTTAAACATTAAGACACTGATAACTTTATCTTAATTATATTTCATTTTCAAGCCTTAGAACACAATAAGCAAATTACAACATGACATTCCATCAGTACATCACTTGACTTAATCTCTTACGACATCAGTTCGGTTCAGTTTGTGGCAGCTTGTGTATGTGTTTACATAAGTTGGTCAATGCTCTGTTTGTCACGTAACCCTATAGCAGCAGAAATAAATTTAATGGTTATACAATGTCAACTCAAGCAGATAAGTTGTTTTCTTGTATTTTTAACTGTTACACAACATTGGCTCAATCACACTGTTTTCTTATATCCCCCCATCTCCCTCCCCTTTTGATTCCTCCCATTCAGAATCACACAAGCAAAGCCAGCTAACTTAGGATCTTAGGGTATTGTTGAGCTGCATGATATTGAACTTTAGGCTTTAGCATTTATTAAGTACAACATCTGAGCAACATGAAGGCAAAACACAGGACAAGAATTACTAAAAGAAAAACTACAATAATCTGATATACCAATACCACTATTGACATACCAATGATCCCAAACAGCCAGTTGCCCAGCTCCACAGGAACAAGGATGAGGTTTGTTTAAGTTTGTCCATCTCTTTACGGATATCTGCTGAGAGTTATCAGGGACGTAGATGCAACATTGCTGACCTATGGGGTACAGTGCCACCTTTCTCATCTAAGATCCAGTTTGGAGCAAGCAATTCTGGCCGGTAGGGTAATCATTGCCGCCTTAATCCTGTCAAGGGCCTGAGAGGTATCATTGGCTATCTGTTCTAGGATAGCTGCTGTAGTGATAGATTCTCTGGCTAGCTTGGTTGTTCTCTATGGGGGGAGCAGAATAGCAAAGAATTGTTCTGCTTTTATGATGGTACAACTGTGCACTGTACTGTGAATTACAATGACGTCATGAATGTGACATGTAAATAGGACTACAAAAGCAAATTAACAGAGCCTATTTATAGAGGGGAAAACAAACGAAACATTGCATGGGACAAATATAGTCAGAAAACCAAAAAATGGTCATAAGTTCCCACAGACATTAGGTTAATAGCATTAAATTTAACTGGAAGCCAAGCATCAGGTGTGACATTAAAATATTGAGGACAATTCCTCTGACCTGCAGAGCAGCCCCAAGGCATCAGACCTACTGCAGCAAATAGAGCACACTGGTTTTCCCACCCTTGACGTCTTAGGGATGGTAACAAATGGTGGGGTATGGGAGGTAGTAAGTTGAGGTTGATGCCAATCTTCAAATGCCAAAAAGCTGCATCCAATTCCTACTATCTCAGGAGTCTTTAATGTCCACCCAATATATTCTTCTGTCTGTGGAAGACGTGGCAGCCATGCAAGCCCCAGCCATTAGGGATTTGTTCTCATGAATGACCCATTCTGCCACTTCAGATATATTAGAAGGATGGGTCTCAGGAGGATACCGCCCTTTGAATGTATGGGAATGAGAGAGCAAACGCAGCAGCTCTGTCTACATAAAAAATGACATTTACAAAAAGGTGTTTACATTGAGTGCACACTTTACAGTAAGGGGGATTATGAGTCCTGAAGGTAACAGCATCTTCATGACGGACCAGGGGCCTTGGTTCTCTTGTCATAAGATGAGTGAATCCAACCTTTGCTGCCTTGTACCTTGAAGCTGTTGCTGCTGTAAGGAGAACTTTATAAAGGACAAATAACAAATGAAATTGCACCATAGGAACAGGCCCTTTGGCCCTCCAACCCTGCACCGATCCAGGTCCTCTACCTAAAGCTGTCACCTGTTTTATAAGGATCTATATCCCTGTGCTCCCTGTCTGTTCACATATCTGTCTAGTTACATCTTAAATGACTCTATCGTGCCTGCCTCTACCACTTCCTTTGGCAACACATTCCAGGTAACCATCACCCTCTTCATAAAGAACTTTACATGCATATTTCCCCTAAATATTATACCTCTCACTTTTAAATTGTGACCCCTAGCAATTGAGTCCCCCACTCTGGGAAAAAAAGCTTCTTACTATTGACTTTGTCTATACCTCTCATGAGTTTGTAGACCTCAGTCAGGTCCCTCCTCAACCTCCGTCTTTCTAATGAAAATAATCCTGGTCTACTCAACCTCTCTTCATAACTAGCACCCCCCATATCAGGCAACATCCTGGAGCACCTCCTCTGCACTCTCTCCAAAGCATCCACAAACGTTTGGTAATGTGGTGACCAGAATGATACACAGTGTCCAAATGTGGCCGAACCAAAGTCCTATACAACCGTAACATGACCTGCCAACTCTTATACTCAATACCCTGTCCAATTAAGGAAACAATGCCATCTGTCTTTTTGACCACTCTATCGATCTGCGTTGCCACCATTGGTACAATGGACCTGAACACCCAGATCTCTCCGTGAATCAATTTTCCCCAGGGTTTTTCCATTTGTCATCTAGTTCACTCTTGATTTGGATCTTTCAAAATGAATCACCTTGCATTTGTCCAGATTGAACTCCATCTGCCATTTCTCTGACTAACTCTCCAATCTATCCATATTCTGCTGTATTCTCTGACAGTCCCCTTTACTATTGACTACTTGATCAATCTTAGTGTTGTCTGCAAACTTACTAATTAGACCACCTATACCTTTCTCCAGATCATTTATGTATATCACAAACAACAGTGGTCCCCTGTGGAACACCACTGGTCACAGGTCTCCATTTTGACAAACTCCCTTTCACTACTACTCCCTACCTCCTGTTGCCCACCTAGTTCTCTATCCATCTCACTAGGACACGCTGCACCCATATGACGTCATTTTTTTCTATCAGCCTACCATGGGAACTTTATCAAACGCCTTACTGAAATGCATGTATATGACATCTACAGCTCTTTCCTCATCAATCAACTTTGTCATTTCCTCAAATAATTTTATTAAGTTGGTAAGACATGACTTCCCCTGCACAAAACCATGCTGCCTATCACTGAAAAGCCTGTTTTCTTCCAAATGTAAATAGATCGTATCCTTCAATGGCCATCCTTCAGTGGTTAGCACTGCTGCCTCACAGTGCCAGAGACCTGGGTTCAATTCCCGCCTCAGGCGACTCTCTGTGTGGAGTTTGCACATTCTCCCCGTGTCTGCGTGGGTTTCCTCTGGGTGCTCCGGTTTCCTCCCACAATCCAAAAATGTGCAGGTTAGGTGAGTTGGCCAGGCTAAATTACCCCTAGTGTTAGGTGAAGGGGTAAATGTAGGGGAATGGGTCTGGGTGGGTTACGCTTCAGTGGGTCGGTGTGGACTTCTTGGGCCGAAGGGCTTGTTTCCACGCTGTTAGTAATCTAATCTAATCTAGCTTCTCCAGTAGCTTCCCAACCACTGACACCTGGCTCACTGGTCTATAATGACCTGGATAATCCCTACTACCCTTCTTAAACAAGGGGATAATATTAGCAATTCTCCAGTCCTCTTGGACCTCACCCATGTTCAAGGATGCTGCAACAATATCTATAAGGCCCCAACTGTTTCCTCTCTCACTTCCCACAGTAACCTGGGATAGATCCCATCCGGAACCAGGGACTTGTCCACCTTAATGTCTTTTAGAATATGCAACACTTCCTCTCTCCATATGCTGTCTTGACCTAGAGTAATCAAACATTTATCCCGAACCTCAACATTTGTCATATCCCTCTCCTCAGTGAATACCAAAGAGAAGCACTTATTATGAATCTCCCCCATTTTCTCTGACTCCATGCATAACTTTCCTCCTTTGTCCTTGAGTGAGCCAATCCATTCTCTAGTCACCCTCTTGCTCCTTCGATATGAATAAAAAGCTTTGGAATTTTCCACAACCCTGTTTGCTAAAAATGTTTCATGACCACTTTTAGCCCTCTAAATTCCTCGCTTCAGATTGGTCCTACATTCCTGATATTCTTCCAAAGCTTTGTCTGTTTTCAGTCGCCTAGACCTTATGTATGCTTCCTTTTTCCTCTTAGCTAGTCTCACAATTTCACCTGTCATCTATGGTTCCCTAATCTTGCCATTACTATCACTGATTTTCACAGGCACATGTGTGTCCTGCACGCTAATAGACCTCTCTTTAAAAGACACACACATATTAAATGTGGATTTACCTTCAAACAGCTGCTCCCAATTTACATTTCCCAGCTCCTGCCCCCATTTTAGCACTCTTCCTTCAGAATCACTCCCGTCTTTGTCCATGAGTATTCTAAAAATTACTGAATTATGATCACTATTCCCAAAGAAATCCCCAACTGAAACTTCAACCACTTGACCGGGCTCATCCGTCAACACCAGGTCCAGTACAGCCCCTTGCCGAGTTGAAAAGTGTGGTGCTGGAAAAGCAAAGCCAGTCAGGCAGGTCCGAGGAGCAGGAGAGTCAATGTTTGAAACATGAGCTCTTCATCAGAAATGAGGGGGTGGTCCAAGGGGGTCGAGAGATAACAGGGGCTAGGGATGGTGTGGCTGGGGGGAAGGTAGCTGGGAATACAATGGGTAGATGAAGGTGGGGGGTGATGGTAATAGGTCAGAGAGGAGGGTGGAGTGGATAGCTAGGAAGGAAGATGGACAGGAAGGACAGCTCAAGAGGGCAGTACCAAGTTGGAAGATTGGATCTGGGTTAAGTTGGGGGGAGGGAAATGAAGAAACTGGTGAAATCGACATAGTTCCCATGTGGTTAGAGGATCTCAAGGCAGAAGATATGTGTCGGGTAGCTAGAGTTTGGCAGTGGAGGAGGCCCAGGATTTGCATGTCCTTGGTGGAGTGGGAGGGAAAGTTAAAGTGTTCGCTACTAAACAAACCTACCACCCTGTGGCCGAAGTTGGACTATTTACATACCACTCCAGAAAACTCTTCTGGATGCTCCATGCAAATTCTGCTCCATCTAGACCTCTAACCCTAAGTGAATCCTAGTCAATGTTAGGAAAATTAAAATCTCCCATCACCGCCACCCAATTACTCCTCCATCTTTCCATGATCTGTTTACAGATTTGTACCTCTAGCTCACAGTCGCTGTTGGGAAGCCTGTAGTACAGCCCTAACATTGTTACTACACTCTTCCTATTTCTGAGCTCTGCCCATATTGCCTCATTGTTGAGAGTGTGTTGCTGGAAAAGCACAGCAGATCGGGCAGTATCCGAGGGGCAGGAAAATCAACATTTCAGGCCGGAGCCCTTCATGGAGTTTAATTCAGATATATGCGAGGTGCAGCTTTTTTTTTAGATTAGATTACTTACAGTGTGGAAACAGGCCCTTCGGCCCAACAAGTCCACACCGACCCACTGAAGCGCAACCCACCCAGATCTATTCCCCTACACCTAACACTACAGGCAATTTAACATGGCCAATTCACCTAACCTGCACATCTTTGGATTGTGGGAGGAAACCCACACAGACACAGGAAGAATGTACAAACTCCACACAGAGAATAGCCTGAGGTGGGAACTGAACTCGGGTCTCTGGCGCTGTGAGGCAGCAGTGCTAACCATTGTGTGACCGTGCTGCCCACATTTTGGGAAAGCAAATCTTAGCAGGACTTATATGCTTCTTGTTAAGGCCTTAAGGAGTGTTGCTGAACAAAGCGACCTTGGAGTGCCAGTTCATAGTTCCTTGAAAGTGGAGTTGCAGGCAGATAGGATAGTAAAGAAGGCGTTTGGTATACTTTCCTTTAATGGTCAGTGTATTGAGTACTGGAGTTGGGAGGTCATGTTGTGGCTGTACAGGACATTGGTTAGGCCACTGTTGGAATATTGCGTGCAATTCTGGTCTCCTTCCTATCGGAAAGATGTTGTGAAATTTGAAAGTGTTCAGAGTAGGATGTTGCCAGGATTGGAGGATTTGAGCTATAGGGAGAGGCTGAACAGGCTGGGGCTGTTTTCCCTGGACCCTCGAGGTTGAGGGGTGACCATATAGAGGTTTTACAAAATCATGAGGGGCATGGATAGGATAAATAGACAAAGTCTTTTCTCTGGGGTCGGGGAGTCCAGAACTAGAGGACATAGTTTTAGGGTGAGAGGGGAAAGATATAGTAATTTGTTGGATAATATCAACGTAATTTGGCTTTTAAAAGAGGCCTTAGGGGCAACTTTTCACACAGAGGGTGGTACATGTATGGAATGAGCTGCCATATGAAGTGGTGGAGGCTGGTACAATTGCAACATTTAAAAAGCATCTGGATGGGTATACGAATAGCAAGTGTTTGGAGGGATATGGGCCGGGTGCTGATGGGTGGGACTAGATTGGATTGGGATATCTGGTCGGCATGTATGGTTTGGACCAAAGGGTCTGTTTCCATGCTGTACATCTCTATGACTCAATGACTCTGTCTTGACCTGCTGTGCTTTTCCAGCAACACACTCTCAACTCTGATCTCTAGCATCTGCAGACCTCACTGTCTCCATATTGCCTCACTGCTCAAGTCCTCCATAGTGTCCTCCTTTTGCACAGCTGTCCTCTCTGACCAGTACTGCAACTCCAACAACCCTTTTACCTCTGTCTCTATCCCGCCTGAAGCATCAATACTCTGGGATATTTAGTTGCCAATTTTGCCCTTCCCTCAACCAAGTTTCAGTAATAGCAATAACATCATAATGTCATAATCCAAGCCCTAAGTTCTGCCTTACCTATGGCACTTCTTGCATTAAAACAAATGCACCTCAGACCTTTTGCAGTCACCATCTGCTCCCTACCTACTCTTCCCCTTAGTCACACTGACTTCATTACTTAGTTCCTAAAAATCTTTAATTATTACTTCGTCACTGTCCACTAACCTCCCCATTTGGTTCCCAACCCCCTTGCCACATTAATTTAAATACTCCCCAACAGCATTAGCCAAAGCACCCTCTTGGATATTGGTTCTAGTCCAGCCCAATTTATAATAGTCCCACCTCCCCCAGAATTAGTCCCAATGTCCCAAAAATCTGAACCTCTCCCTCCTGCACTATCTCTCAAGCCACGCATTCATCCTGCCTATTCTTTCATTTCTACTCTGACTAGCACGTGGTACTGGGAGCAATCCTGAGATTACTATCTCTGAGGTCCTACTTTTTAACTTGGCTTCTAACTCCCTAAATTCTGCTTGTAGGACTTCATGCTGTTTTTTACCAATATCATTGGTGCCTATATGCACCATGACAGCTCATCCTCCCCCTTCAAAATGTCCTGCAGCCGATCTGAGACATCTTTGACCCGTGCACCTGGGAGACAACATACCATTCGTGAGTCTCATTTTTGATCCAGCTGATGGAAGGAATTTCCATTTCCTGCCACAAGGGTCTGAAATCACGGGGTACTCCAAATACAAAGCTCTGTATAAATATTTGCAGTTTCTCCCTCCGCTATTTTACAGGCTTCTGGAAGTGCCCGTAGCTCTGTCTGTTGTACTGAGGTGCCCACCACCAAACAGCCTTGCGCTACCACTTTGTGTAAGGTGGTAACGGCTCAGCTTGCTTTCTCAACAAATAAAGACCCATCTGTGAAAAGGACTAGGACTGGATTCTGCAAAGGGTCTTCTGCTGCCCGAGCTGCATCATCTAAATGCTGCAGAATTTCGACACAATCAATGTTCTTCAACCTCATCAGTCTCTTCCCCTCCTCCTGTTCGTCCGAAATTGGGAGCAGAGTAGTGGGATTGACCAGACTAGTGAGAACAAAGTACATGTCATGGGCTTCCAAGAGGGTAGTCCAGCATATCCACCAGGCCACTGTCACTTGAGAGACCTGATTCATGGACAACATGGTGTGAACTGTGTGTGGACACCTAATAATCAACTCTAATCAAATACGGTTGATGCTGTGGCTGTCCATGGCTCTCAGACAACTGCCCCATCCTAGAGCCACTGTATCAAGCCAAGTGGAATAGCAGCCAATGGGTCGCTGCCTGTCACCATGCTCCTGTGTGAGTATAGCTTTCATGTGACCATCCTTCTCGTGTACAGAGAGAGGACATGGTCTCCCTATATACGGGATGCCCAAAACTGGGGGTCAGCACAGAGCAGTCTTTAATTTTTGGAAGGCAGAATACCTCTCTGGGGTAAGGGTAACAGCTTCCATGGAATCCCTCTTTCCTTTCAAAGGATTATTCAGCAATTGAGCTAACTGTGCACAACTATAAATCCGGGTTTGGTTGAAATTACAAAGACTCAGGAAAGTTCCTGAATAGTATTGGGTTCTTTGGCTGTTCAAATAGCACTTGTCTTATCCTGGGTCATTCCCATGTTTTCCTGCTGAAATCTTTTGTCCCAAATATACGACTACTTCTTGGGCAATTTGCACCTTCTTACAATCGGTCTTCTGGCTGCAGGAGTGTAAATGGTCAAGGAGGATGGATAAATCCTCTCGATGTTGTTCCTCCATCTGAGATGCTATTACAATATCATCCGCACATTGAATTACCATGAATGCCATTGGAAGCAATTCCCACAAATAATTTTGCAAAGCTATATGGAATACAGTAGGGCTACTGTGAAAGCCTTGCCGCAGATGATTCCGGGTATACTGTTGTTTTTGGACAGTAAAAGCAAGCCATTATTGCACTTCAGGGATCAAAGGAACAGACCAAAATCCCTTGACCATGTCTATCACAAATAAGTATTTGTTGTCTGGTGAGAGAGAGTTAAAGATGGTAGAGAGATTGGCGTTTTGATCAATACATTGGTTTGCCCACCTGCTGAGATCTCTGATGCAGTCTGTATAGTTCTCAATTTCGATTCCATATTTCGCTCAAGATGATTTGCAGCCTCAACTACTTCTCCATAGGTCTTTCTACTGTTCTCCCAGTCTGGGATCATAATTTTCAACATTTTTGCTAACTCTGGTTTTAGCTCCACAACTAAGGTGTGTGAGGTTATTCTAATCTAACTCATTCAGAATGTCAAAATTGCTGGCCAATCCTGAGTGTTCAACCCAGATGGCCATGAAATACTTCACTTAATCTCTCAAATCCTCATTGCCTCTTTGCTGGCAAGCCAAAAACTTACTCGTCAGTTTTAGGGGGACAATAATCCTCCAACCAATTTCCAATAGCTTTTCATCCATCATCAAGCTTTTGCCCATTTTTGCCCAATTCCTCTCTCTCCGTCCTCACAAGTTTCCTGCTGGTGTTACCTCCTACCATAATGGACAATACTTCTACCCGAGGATGGAGACTGTACATACTTTTACGTTTTTCCAATTCACTCCATGTTTGCATGCCGCCTTTTTTTTGGATGGGGAAATTCTTGAGACCACCTTTCAACCAGGTTGGTAGGTTTGTGATCTGTCCATTGTGTTCATTCATATTTGGTTGGCATGGTGGTTCAGTGGTTAGCACTGCTACCTGACAGTGCCAGGGACCCAGGTTCAATTCCAGCACTGGGCGACTGTTCGTATGTTCTCTGGGTGCTTCGGTTTCCTCCCACAGTCAAAGGATGTGCAGGTTAGGTGGATTGGCTATGTTTCTAAGGGGCAACATTTTCACTTAGAGGGTGGTACGTTTATAGAATGAGCTGCCAGAGGAAGTGGTGAAGGCTAGTACAATTGCAACATTTAAAAGTCATCTGATTGGCTATATGAATAGAAAGGGTTTGGAGAGATATGGGCCAGGTGCTGGCAGGTGGCACGAGATTGGGTTAGGATAACTGGTCGACATGGACGAGTTGGATCGAAGGGACTGTTTCCGTGCTGTATGACTCGATGACTATACCTTTTTCATCTTTTGTTTTCTCTTCTCTCTGGCTCCAAGTCTATGCTGGACGTAAATTAAAGGCCTATTGTTTTTGCCTCATTATCCGAATTGTTGTATTCAGAGTTGTGTCCCTCAATTTTATCTAGGTCTTGGACCTTAGCTTCACATTTCAATACTGAGGAGCAGGACGAGCACTTGGATAAGAAGGTGGTGATGGAACATTAGGTAGAGTGGAGCAGGGATTTGCCTTCCTTTCTTTATGGAGTTTGAATGTAATAGCTTTTAGTTCAGCGCAGACCACTTTTAATTGGTCTTTTAGATTGTTGGTCTTTTAAGTAATTGGATACTCTCTTTTTCTCCTTAAAATAACCAGTCATCAACAATTTAAAAAACTTTGAATTTTATTAAGAAGCACTGACAGTTATATTCTGGTTGTCGAGAATTAGATGTAACTGCATCAATTCTAAGTCCGACTTACATTTTTAAACATTAAGATTCTGATAGCTTTATCTTCATTATATTTTGCTTTCAAGCCTTAGCAACACAATAAGCCAATTACAACATGACGTTCTGTCAGTAAGTCACTTGACTTAAACCCTTGCGACATCAGTTAGGTTCGGTTTGTGGCAGTTTGTATACATGTTTACGTAAGTTGGTCAACACTCTGTCACGTAACCCTATAGCAGCAGAAACAACGGTAATGGTTATACAGTATTAACTGAATCAGATAAACTGCTTTCCTATACTTTAACTGTTATACATCATTGGCTCAATCACACTGTTTTCTTGTATCCTGTCATCTCTCAGCACACAGTGCTCTCAGAGACATAGATGTGACCAGGTTGAATGCTCAGGATTTTTGCTTGCTATCATACTCATTCTAAACCTACCTGGATGTTCGTAGCGTCCTGACTTCCTTGCCTTGCCTTTTGCACTTTGCCCTTTTAGCACATTATGATGCTCAAAACTACTTCTGTCTTTCCTTGCTGTTTAGCATTAAAGAAAAAGCAAGGAAGCTTCTCATACTTGTTAGAAGACCTCAGTCAAATGAAGGAGATAGCTTTCAGAATGTCCTGGCACTGTAAGATCAAGGATAAGTCCAATAAAAAGTCCAATACACTTCAGACTGCCAGTCAGCCACTTGCGGTGGCCAGAGTCGGAACATGCTCAATGTAAAAGGGTGAGAAGCCCAATGCCGAGTAGCCTATTATCTGTCTTGAATCTTCCTGACCTTTCTGTGGGCTGTTTTTCTCTTGGATCGAGAGTGCCAAGTATTAGAGCAGATGAGAGTGTATGGCACTTTTGGTGCAGAATAGGCAGCGCAGAGGACTCCAGCATCTGCAGTACTCATTTTTGCCTAGCACAGAGTGCATGCAGAATTAGTGGCCTCTCAGGAAAGGGTGGGTGAGAGCAAGTGGGAAACAGTTTGCAGGCAATAGTGGGAGTAGTGGAGCATGAGCCTTGGTAGGAGGTGGGTACAGTAGCAGAGTAGAGTGTGTATGAGATTTTTGAGAGAAGATTGTGGAACCTATGCTGGTAGAGTGGACAGGGTCATGGACCTTCTTTCTATGAGCATATTTCTCCATATGATTCAGACTGCACTGATCAGTCAACCTCAGACTAAGCTGGCATGGTTTGCTGTTGTGACCACCACTGCTGCTCCTGTGTTGAGGATGCACAACTCTGTTCAAAGGATTTCTAGGTCCTTGCCTGCAAAATAGGTGCCAATTTCCATTTCTGCTGTATCCAGGACAAATATCAGAAACCATCCTTTCTACTGACAGACTGTGCTTCTCTAGGTGCACAAAAAGCTTTTAAAGATGACATGTGGAGCAATGAATGCCGGCCTTTCAGTGTGTGTGTGGTGAATTTTAGCAGAATGACACATGATGAAATGATAGAATCAGATGTGAGGGACATCATTGGTGTGAAGTAGGTCATTAATGAGGCATATTTAGTTAGATATGGTGAGAATTCCTCTCAAAAACTTGATGCAATTCGCAATTAATTTAACGAAAATCATAAGATTAATTCTGATATTTTGAGTTCTGTGAACAGTTGAAAGGACATACTCTTTAATACTATGATCTTATCAATTCTCAATTTGAGCTATTGCTCCCTTTAAGATTTTGTATTCTTGCAATTCTGCCCTAATGAGCACATAACAAAAAAAGCTTTTGACAACATTCTTCCTTTTTAGCAATATTCAAATTTTGTACCAATTAGTACTGTTGATGTCATACTTATAATTTAATTGAAATGTTCTAAATACAATTTAATAATTGGAGCTATTCCCATTACTGGTCTAAAAAAGCAGTTCAATTTTTAATGATAAAGTTGTCAACCTTCTTCATCAAAAAGGCCTTTGGGACTCCCAAGTGTAAAGAAATATTTTTACACAGAACCTTCATTTTTACCCCTCCTATCACCACCCCCATGCCTCCCAAAACATCATTCCCAGCCACCTAAACATTTTTGAAGTGAGGTTTTGACAGAGTCAAATTCAGGGACAGAACTCACTTCAACAATTGATTATATAAGACTTGGAATATCAGGAGTCCCATTAAAGCAAATACTAATTTTCACCTTTGCACAAAGGTTAAATCTTCTGAGGAGGGTCAAGGAAGGATTTTTAGCATTGGCTTGGGTGTCTAGTGTGTGGTGGTTGGTTGTGCAGAGACGAGCAGATTTCCAATCTCCAATCCAAACAGAATCAGCACTCTCCCAATTATTAAGTAATTTTGGTGTTTTCCTTGAAGTGACTTCAGCCAAATAAGACCAGCATTTATTTGATACTATGGATTTCCAGGAAGTGCATTTAGAAAAGAATACCTTTTCCTTAACCTTTTAAAACATACAATCCAGGTATCCGCAACATTTTAAACTCCCACAAACATGATTCGCAAAAAGGGGAAGCTGAAAGAAGGAAGGCAGCCCAGCATCTGTTTAGCAAAAAGCTTTGTACAAAACTTTTGGCACCTATTTTGCAGGCAAGGACCTAGAAATCCTTTGAACAGAGTTGTGCATCCTCAACACAGGAGCAGCAGTGGTGGTCACAACAGCAAACCATGCCAGCTTAGTCTGAGGTTGACTGATCAGTGCAGTCTGAATCATATGGAGAAATATGCTCATAGAAAGAAGGTCCATGACCCTGTCCACTCTACCAGCATAGGTTCCACAATCTTTTCTCGAAAATCTCATACACACTCTACTCTGCTACTGTACCCACCCCTCTACCAAGGCTCATGCTCCACTACTCCCACTATTGCCTGCAAACTGTTTCCCACTTTATCACCATTCAGGAGTTCCTGATGTCTATTGAAGGCACCCTCCCCCAATCAAGATGATGCTTCTGTCTTCCTCCTTCCCTGTCCCCAAGGGAAAGTCCCACTCTGCTCTTATTAAGGCCACCCACAGCATATTATATGCAATGTACATATAAAATATGTACAATATATAAAATATTATCCAGAGGATGTGGGGCAGCTAGATTTCTTACTTTATTAAGGCTAGCTAATGTTTGGAACAATTGGGAGTGGCTGGGGAGGTGGGGGTGGGGGTAAATCAGGTAGTTTTCCCTCTGGTAAAATCTATTCCATGAAATTACTATTGTTTTCCTGTTGACCTATTGAGTATTACCAGCATTTTCTGAGTAAAACTTCAATATTTGTTCTTTTTGCTTCTCTATTTCAGCGATCGATATAAAGTGTTTGTTGACCTATTCAACCTTGCAAACTTCCTGGTTCCAAGACAATGGATTCCAAAGCTGACCTCTACAATTCACAAATTCTTACACACTGCAGAGTGCTGTGATAGCTCATACTTCAGTGGTGAGGAATCGGATTAAAGCAGAAATCAATTTAATATTTTGAAAGCAAACTACACAAAGGTTTAAAGGATTTTAAAATCTTTTAATCATTCATGGATATTTCTCAACTTCTTTCAGAATTTTAATCCACTATATTATTTTCAGTGAAAGGCTTTCTAATTTGGTAAAATGAGTGGATGTGCAATAAGTTTCACATATCCTTTGATTTTCACATTCATTCACTATCACATGAACTCAGTATTACCCCTCTTTCTCAATTTGTTTCCTGTAACATATTTTATGAATGGGTGATGTAATGTACATATAAAATATGTACAATATATAAAATATTATACAGAGGATGTAAAACTATCTTAATTCTTCAGATGTGTAACGTTAGATTTAGTTTATATTTCAATAAGGCTAATTGATTTAAAAGAGCAACATTGCTTCTAAAAAGGAAATGGAGATGCCTTTTATTGATAGTTGTAAATATGTACAATAATTATTCAAAAGGCTTTTCGTATTACATGTAATTGAATTACATCTTATTTTGCTCAAAAACTGCATAAATCCATGTAAGATTCTATAAATCCCACTTCAGAAATAGAATCAGTCTGACCTAACATTGGGACAGGCTTTAACTTCACACCTTCAATGCATTATCTGAGCTGAGCTTTTAACTTATTGCTAAAAGTTATCTTGAGAATGTAACTTTAAAAAAATCTGGCATTTACATATGAAGCAACTGAAACTAACATGATCATTCTGAAGGATGTAAGACTTATGCTAACCTTGTAAAAAATTGCATTCCATGACATTGTAATTCTGCTGCTATAAATTCTGTGTCTGATGATTCTGCTCCACAACTACCTGTTGAAGAAGCAGTGCTTCAAAAGCTAGTGCCTCCAAATAAACCTGTTAGACTCTGGCGTTGAGTGATTTTCAACCTCATAACATTGAATTCAAAGGCCCCTGTCCTTCTCTGCTCTACTTCCACACATTTTCAAATCCTTCAAAACCAACTTGTCTTGTATTCTCCAATCCATCGTTGCTCATTGCTTCTTCAGTTGTCCTATTCTCATCCTCTGATTCCCCCTCTTTTAGTAGGTCTGCTGAGTCACCTCCCCATATGACTTCAACACATCCTGAAAGAACGTGAGCTTTAATGGTGTTTTCAAGCATTCTGTTATGTTCTACAATTCTCCTTGTTGCTCAGTGTCCTCTACTGCTCACCATTGAGTAACAAATATGAAATATCTAAGCAAGGAGGATGTAAGATTAAAAAGATATTAAATTGGTTGCAAGAACTAAGTAGGATTTCATGGTTATGTTAGCATTGTAAATATATATCTTAAATGAATAAAGGCAAACGGTCAATATTATGTTTTCATTGAACAATATTTCAATTAGTAAATCATTTTTACAAATGTAAAACTGGATGTGACCATTCTGTAAACAGGCGTACTAAAGCTGTCGTTATTCAAAGTTGCGAAACTCTTTGGTAAAATGCCTTGTATTACAGGCCTGTTGTTAAGCTAATTTATATTTTTACCAACACAGCGAAGAGCATTTCTCTGTTAAAAAAAAATTACTTTTCACCAAGTTTTCTGACTGATCTGCCCTAAACAAATCTCAGTCTAATGGGTGGCACATTCATGAAGTCCACCAGGCACTCCCCTACTGGATAGTCTTCACAATGGACTCCTGGCTGCTGACCTAATTGAGATCCTTAAGCGGCAAATTAATGACGACTTAACATTTCCCACTCAGCCTCAAATTTCAGTCTATAAAGAGAGCTTCGGGATTGGGTTAGAAGGGAGACATGGATGGATTGTGAGCAGGAAGGGTGGAAAGCATCCATCATGACCTCCTTCCAACATTGACACCACCATCCTCTCCAACATCTAATCCCTGTGGATATTCCCTTGTGCGCAGCCTCTCTAACATCTCCATATTTGTGCCTCACTTCCCCTCCTTACCCGAAGACCCGTACACCTACCGAAGCCTGGGGTCTGGAGATATGCACACAGGGCACCGTTTGCAGTCCCAATCTAGCTCACTTCAACTTCTGGTGCTACTGTGACTATAGAGCCAGTGGCCAAGCTGGAGCTTCTTCCCAAGAGAACAGCAGTAATACTCATTGGAACATTGAATATCAGTGGAAGAGCCAGCATAGAAAGGAACAAATTTGTCATTGCTATGGTTTAAATAAACTAGGTGTTACATGGTAATTCTAGAAGATTTATAGAGAAGGCTCTGGGAAAATCAAAACTACTTCAGTAAATACTTAGGAATTTAGTACAATTGTCTTCACTACTCAAAACTGGTACTTTTTGCTACTTTGCCCATCGTTCAGACAGTCTCTTAACTGTGACATATCTTCCTAGTTAGTGAAAATGCCAACTCAGCCCTGAACCAAATTTTCACGATATTTAGGAAGCCTATTAGTGCCAGTTTTCAGGATTATTACTGCAGCATCAGCAGAGATGATTAAGCACTTAACAAAGCCATGATGATCAAAAGAGCATATGTTTTAGGTAACAAGTGCATAGGATTGGGATGGAGAGATGGAAAGCTGGAGAGAGGGAGTGCTGTTATTAGGCCCTCTTTCATCTTGAGGACATTGAGCCTTTGACACTGCCACCCAGCTCAGGCTTTCTCCCATCTTGTGCATGACAGTCCTGGGAAGTTACAGTAACTTTAATAAAAGAGGAAAATGACAGAGCAAGTGGGTAGTGAATACAATAGGAGCTCAATTAGTTATTATAGCACTCAAGGAATGCTCTTGCCATTTTTCACTTTGTATTCTTGCTGAATAAATGGGTATTAGGACACAAGACACTGGACCATGAGCTTGAAAATGGGATTAGAATAGTTAGATGATGTTTCTGAATGGATGGACACAACGGGCCGAAGGGCCTTTCTCTGAATCAATCTCGCTGACTCAGGTTAGTTGATGAAATGAGCTGCCAGAGGAGGTGGTACAATTACAATATTTAAAGGGAATCTGGATGAGTACATGGATAGGAAGGGTTTAGAGGGATATGGGCCAAATGCTGGCAAATGAGATGAGATGAGTTTAGGATATCTGGTCAACGTGAATGAGTTGGACCAAAGGATCTGTTTCTGTGCTGTACAACTCTATGACTCCATGTGTGATAAGATTTTTTTAAAAACCCTGTTAATTAAGCAGCAGTGCTCACATTACTATCAACACCAATCATAAAAATAGACTTAGAAGTCAATTTGGACATCTTCAAAAAGAGAACTATGTACAACATTAAGAAATGTTTGCTGTCTTTCAGGCGATCGAAGTTAAATTTAATTTTGATCAATTCCGTGAGCAGTAAATTGAAAAGTACATCATAAAGGTGATAAACTCGAAAAACACTGAGTGTATTTTAGTATCATAGTTTGTAAGGAATGAAGGTTGGGAGCAGTCATTTGGTTAATTACCATCGTTTTAGTGCATTGTACTATGCTGCCAAGCAAGATTGTCATTTTGTCCCTTTTGTAGTGCATCCAACAAAGTGAGAAAGTCAACAAATGTGATACTCATAAGCTGCTCATTGGAAGTTTCCATGGAAATATTGATATTTGAAAACAGTTTTAACATTTAAATTTATATCAGTGCAAATATGTACATTCTTTGCCATAATAAAATTTATTCAAAAATATTAAGAATGATCATAAACTTAGGTAATGCAAATCATGAAGCAATCATGTAAATTAGTAAACTGCAATACAAAAGAGCCCCAAATTTCTGTGAAAAACAAATGAAGCCACTTTGGTATTCTCAGGTAATAAATATTATGAATATTGATAAGAGATGCTAATAACTAACTTAATACTAAGGCGAAAACATTTTAAGGCTGCTCCATGGTGAGGTAGTTCGCCCACTGCCAATGTACTTCAGAAAATGGTGGAATAGCATCGACAAGTTATTTTATACCAGCTGTCACTATATAAGGTTCAATACTGCCAGCGAAGGGTCCAGAAGATTTAAGATGAAACATTCTTGTCTGTGCCAGCAGGAATTAAGAAATCAGGTAGATCCAAGCACACTTCTCTTCCATTGATTTAAATGCAGGAAATATCAGATGGGTCCTGACATAGGTAACATGACAGGATCTGCAGTAGCTGTCGAGAAATTGGACTCTCTTCATCTTTAATTCAGTTCTTGGTAAAAGGCTGTCCTGTAGGCAGACCAAGTTCCAGGGAACATCACTTCCTTCTCATACAAACGCTACTGCAACTGAATCAGCAATCCCTGAGTGATTAAGAAGAAAATGTACAACATTAAGAAATGTTTACTTGGAAACTGCATCTCATGTATAAATAGTTAATATTTCAGTTCGATGTTTTTACACCTGCATTCTTCCCTCTCTTCTCAAGTGAAAAGTATAGTACAGACCTGCTCATGTGATTTATGTAATAGCTCAAAAGCAACATACAGCAGCTGTTGTAAATCTGAAACTAAAGCAGAAAATTTTGGAATTTTTTTACTACTCAGGAAGCATGTGCAAAAGGAGAAAAAGGATGAACATTTCAGGTTGATAACTTTTAAAAATTCTTTAGATCATCAATCTGAAACATTAGCTCTTGTTTCAAATGCCACAGATGTTACCTGATATCCCTCTGGTTAGCTGCTTTCAGCTGGAATTGATATTCTTTCTGCTTCTGCATGTTGATTTTATATGCAAACAATAAATTCTATTGATACCTTTCAGCCAGGACATTTGTACTATGGCAAGTGGAGTTTTTGGACGTGAACAGTTCTTGGCTATCAAGCATTATATCACAAATCTCCTTTCACCACCATATATGCTGCAACTAAAGCTGTGCTCTGGTGTAGATTTCAACAGAAACACTGGAAATCAACAGAGGAAGAAATGACAATTTTACTTCTCAATAGCCTCATTTCTCAATAGCCTACAGACATTTGCAACACTTTTAAGAACAATCTTAGATTCACCATGCTATCTCCAGGGGCAGTGGGTAGGGGAGCACTGACTAATTCAACACCATGCTCTCAACCTTGGGACACTGGGTTTAAATTCAACGAAGACGAGTGAAATGAACATATATTTCTGAAGGCTGTAAGGATCCTAAGTGAAATAAATATTAATGGTTTCAATCACTTCTGACAGAATGAACTGCAGAGAAAAGTCCTTAAATACGCAGTAATTGGTAAATTCAGAGGATTCAGAAACAGTTGATGTGCAAAAAGGGAACAATTTAACTAACAAGAAGAACCATTATGGCTCTTAATTTAATGTATTTTGGGGCATAGTGCAGAAAGCACTTTGTGATATTCTCCATTACTTTATGGATATTGTTTGTCATATTTCCAATATCAGTGAATTCACTGCAAAAGTATTTGCTAAAAGTGATTTGTATATTTAAAATGTTGGATTTTCCTGTGATGATTGTCCAATTTTGGATACACCTTCAGAAGCCAATGAAGCAAAGGGTGGTTATGAGACCCGGTGCTCAATTTATGTCAGGGTGGGGGGGTTAGGGGAAGGAGTTATTACAAACGGTGGGCAGGACCTGCATATGGAAGTCCTGCCTCCATTAGCACATCCGATTTTTGCTGGTGGGAGAAGAGGATAGGGAACAAATCATACAGGCAGGAAACTAAACTCAGCAGAGTCATTTGAAAGTAATGCTGATTCCAAACAGGCCCTATTTAAACTGTTCCAAGGGCTTTAAATCACATTATTGGAGTCACAAATTGGTAGAGGTTACTAACCATTCTTGATTGAGACATATGGTCTGTTTAAGTGTCATACCTCAAAGCTATTTAAACCCTTAGCCCTTTGAAAACAAAAACAGCAATGAGGCTGCAGCTGTCAGTTAGGGTATGAAAGAAAGTTTTACTGCTACAATACATAGATTGACAGGCCATCTGATTGCCACCTGTTCCTGCAGTTTCAGTACACTTTTATTTATATTTCTGAGATTTGTTATTGCAACAGTATGAATGCTTAGTTAATTTTTAAGTGCATAAAAACCAATTATCTCAGTAGGAGACAGAAGTGGTACTGTGTTCCCAATATGATTGAAAGCTTCAAGACGCAATTAAAGGATTACGTCTTTGATGTGGTTTCTGAAAAGATGTTTTTATAACAGATTGTCCAATTGAGAGGATTTAAATTGTTGAATGGGTTTCAAGAATGAGAATTATTTCAGTTTAAAATATATACATAAGCAATAATTCTATTGGCAAAAAGTTTATTTATTTTTCTCCTTGCCATGGCTCCTGGGGCCTGCCCATTGTAGGTAATGGGTGAGTAGGATTGAAGATGGTATGAGGAGTGTAAGGAAGCATGCAGGTGGCAGGGGAAGCAGGTCCAAAAGTGACACAGGTGAGGGCCTAATGATCTTTTATTAAACTGGGCCAAAGGCTCAGAGAACCAAGTTGGGCTTCTTACTAAATCACTTTGACGCTCACCTGCCTCATAACAGCACCCAGAACATTCCTCGTCCACTCCCAGAACAAACACTGTATGAGACAGGGCTCTTGAATTGGAAAATCTACACACTCATGTGATTTGCCTTGTCAGAGAAAACTGCAATCCTAATGATTGCCTCTGTTACCATGACCACCCAGGAAAGTTTATCCACCTCTTTCCGCTGCCAGCATCTCAATGGGGGCTTCATCATTGCAAATGTCACTTACTTCCAATAAGCCTTTATGGGTTTTCTCCCCCATTGGACCAAATAGCTGGAATGTCTGTCAGTAGTTCATCAGTGCCAAAAAAAGTAATTAATTTGTGAGCTTGATGACATGAAGTACCAGACTCAAAAAGAGAAGAAAATCAGTTTTTGGCTCTTCCAGTACTACATTTGGTTAACACTGCCATGGCACCTAGTTTCTTTTCCCTCTGAGATGAAATTGGAAACCAGACTTCGTAGCAATGCAACTTCACCAGGAACCATGATGCAAAAGTAGAAAAGCTTTCCACAACATGATACCGCATGGTGTAAGCTGATACAGTTTAACAACTGAACTCAATAAAAAAATGGGACACCCATCTCCAAAATATGAAGATATTGATTTCATCAGACATTCCCTTGATTACACAGATACATCAAAAGACATTCCCTAAGTGAATGAAATTTTATTTTAAAATAAACTGTGGATTCCATAGAAAACTCACCACAAATATTTCTTCCCATTTTGATGTATACATAGCCATCAATTCCCCATGTGGTTCCCCATGAATTCCGTACAATCCAATAAGGAATATCACCTGTTTTCAAGAAAAAGTTGCTGCAAGTTACTGTTAATTCATTCTTGTCACTACTTCATGGCAAGCCCAATATCAAAAAGCACTTGTATCTACATTGCAGCACTGTGCGTAGAACCTCGGAGATCATTTCGATGTTAAGTGCTTTGCTTATTCAGCAAATTTTCAGGAGCGAGACCAGAGTTTTCACGACTGAGTCAACTCGGAACAATTCAGAACAAACTTTCTTGAACAGCTGGACTTTTGTTTTGGCCTGGGGTTGTGAATATAGTTCAACTTAACTTAACTGCAATAGTCAAGGATTTATTCACCTTTATTACAGACCACGGCATCTTGAAGCAGCTGGGAGGTGGAAGTGATGAATAAGTGGTAATTGCAGACAATTCAATAATTAGAGGAGACGAGTAGCACTCTTTGTAAGTAGGATTGTATATATTGCCTTCCTGCTGACAGGACAGGGAGCAACTCAAATAGTAAATTTGGAGAGGAGATGAGGGAGCCAGTTATGCTGAGGTGCACACATAGTGAATTGTTGAGAAGAGGTTCTGTCTGGAGAGTAGTAGAAACAAGAAGATACAATTATGAACATGGCTTCACAGTTTTAATCATTAGAGCATTTGATAAGGAGAATATGAAAGTGAACAAGCAGCTGAAAAAGTGGGATGAGAAAGAGAAATACCAATGTTAAGAGAGGAAGGAAAATTACTATTGGCATGTGCTCCATTGAAACAATTTAAAACCAATGATTTAATAGAATAGAGTGGCAACAAAGACTACAAACTATTAAGTTGCTGGAAGGAGGGTTTTCAGGTATAAATAAAGTTTCAAAAACAAACAAGAGGGAAGAGAGCAGGGAAAAGGTTAGAATTTGTACTTTAGGCAACACAGGCAAAGGGAAAACCGGAATACATAAATCAATTAAAGCAGAAGAGACAAGTATGAAATCTGTGAGAAAAATACTACAGTCAACATGCAGATTAGGATGTGCGACTCAAATAAACATTATTTACCCAAGTTCTTGAAATACACAAACCAAACTGAATAAACCTCAGGTCCAAATTCAACTTGTCAGGCTTGATACAATAGCTGTCACCAAGTCATGGTTGCCTGATAGTAAGGATCAGCAACTAAATACACCAGGTTATAAAATCGATTGGAAAGACAGATGTAATGGTAGGGGGAAAACATACTTGCCTTAGAAATAAGGATAAAATCACATCAATGATAAGAGATGGTGCCTTCATGATTTAACATTGAATTGGGATTTTGTATGGGACTCCAAATATCAGCTGACAAATATAGTTTGTTTAAAAGCAGAGATTAAGGGTTTTAACACTCTTATATAATGGGTTAAGGGGACGAGCATATATCAGAAAGATAGTGAATTTCTTGAATTTGTCCAGGACTGGACAACATTTTTTCTGCAACATTATGCCTTGCAGCTAACAAAGGGAATGTTGTAATGGATTTAGTAATGAATAATGAGCAAGATGTAGATGTAGCAAACAGTGTATGTATCTTTAACCAATTATGATTATAGGTGGCACGGTGGTTAGCACTGCTGCCTCACAGCGCCAGAGACCCGGGTTCAATTCCCGCCTCAGGCAACTGTCTGTGTGGAGTTTGCACATTCTCCCCGTGTCTGCATGGGTTTCCTCCGGGTGCTCCGGTTTCCTCCCACAGTCCAAAAATGTGTGGGTTAGGTGAGTTGGCCATGCTAAATTGCTCATAGTATTAGGTGAAGGGGTAAATGTAGGGGAATGGGTCTGGGTGGGTTGTGCTTCGGTGGGTCAGTGTGGACTTATTGGGCCGAAGGGCCTGTTTCCACACTGTACGTAACCTAAAAAAGTAATATAAGTCTAAAAAAAAGATCAAGTTCAATGCAGTGTCTGAAAGGGCAGACAGCTTGTAAGGGCAGAGTTTTACCTGCATCTTTGGAGACACATGGAGTGTTAAAGTTCCAAAAAGTGATGTAAGGTCAAGCTCCTGCTATAATCCTGTACATTTCCATTTTTCATAAGAAAATGAGGACTGCAGATGCTGGAGATCAGAGCTGAAAATGTGTTGCTGGAAAAGCGCAGCAGGTCAGGCAGCATCCAAGGAGCAGGAGAATTGACGTCATGCCCGAAACGTCGATTCTCCTTCCACTTCCATGTTTCACTTGACTAATTCAAGAAGGCTGCTTATAATCACCTTCTCAAGGGAAATTAGGAATGGACAACAAATGCTAAAATAACCACCAATACTCATATCCATGAAAGAATAAGATTTAAAAATACCTGCAGCAATACGATAGAAGATCTTTGCATTTCAGCAAATGTACATGAGGTGTTATTCTCCATACTAATTTATGGCAGTGAGACCTGAACTGTGAATCAGTGACACACACAGGTACTAGAGAAATTCCATCAGCAATGCCTCCAGATTCAGTGGAAAGACTACTCAATAAATTCATGCACACTTCTTAAAACTAGCCCACAAGCATTCAGGCAAAACGCCTTCCAACATCACATAATAGCATATAGAAGAATGAGAGGAGATCTCATTTAGGTGTACAAGATGTGAAAGGGAATTGACAAATTAGACACAGAGTAGATGTTTTCCTTTGTGGGGCTATACAGAAGGTCAGGTCATTGTTTTAGGTTGAGTGGCAAATTAAAAAGGGAGATGATAAGGAATTACTTCTCTCAGATTATAGTGAATATGTGGAATTCACTATCCCAGAGTACGGTGGATGTCAGGGCACTGAATAAATCTGATACGTAGATTTTTAGTTAGGAAAAGAGTCATGTATCAGCTTCCCATGGAGTTCTAGGGTACACCTGATCAGGTCCTGGGGATTTATCCACTGTTATGTGTATCAAGACGTAAAAGTGGATAAATCCCCAGGACCTGATCAGTGTACCCTGGAACTCTGTGGGAAGCTAGGGAAGTGATTGCTAGGTCCCTCGCTGAATATTTGTATCATCGATAGTCACAGGTGAGGTGCCGGAAGACTGGAGGTTGGCTAACGTGGTGCCACTGTTTAAGAAAGGTAGTAAGAGCAAGCCAGGGAGCTATAGACCAGTGAGCATGACGTTGGTGGTGGACAAGTTGTTGGAGGGAATCCTGAGGGACAGGATGTACATATATTTGGAAAGGCAAGGACTGATTAGAGATAGGCAAAATGGCTTTATGTGTAGGAAATCATGTCTCACAAACTTGATTGAGTTTTCAAAAGAAGTCACAAAGAGGATTGATGAGGGCAGAGCGGTGGATGTGATCTATATGGACTTCACTGAGGTGCTCAACAAGGTTCCCCATGGGAGAGTGGTTAGCAAGGTTAGGTCTCATGGAATACAGGAGAACTAGCCATTTGGATACAGAACTGGCTCAAAGGTAGAAGACAGAAGGTGATGGTAGAGGGTTGCTTTTCAGACTGGAGGCCTGTGACTAGTGGAGTGTCACAAGGATCGGTGCTGATTCCACTAGTTTTCATCATTTATATAAATGATTTGGATATGAACATAAGAGGTATAGTTAGTAAGTTTGCAGATGACACCAAAATTGGAGGTGTAGTGGACAGCGAAGATGGTTACCTCAGATTACAACAGGATCTGGACCAGATGGGCCAATGGGCTGAGATGAAGTTTAATTCCGATAAATGCGAGAGGCTGCATTTTGGGAAAGCAAATCTTAGCAGGATTTATACACTTAATAAGGTCCTACGGAGTGTTGCTGAACAAAGAGACCTTGGAGTGCAGGTTCATAGCTCCTTCAAAGTGGAGTTGCAGGTAGATAAGATAGTGAAGAAGGCGTTTGGTATGCGTTCCTTTATTGTTAGAGTATTGAGTGCAGGAGTTGGGAGGTCATGTTGCAGCTGTACAGGACATTGGTTAGGCCACTGTTGGAATATTGTGTGCAATTCTGGTCTCCTTCCTATTGGAAGAATGTTGTGAAACTTGAAAGGGTTCAGAAAAGGATGTTGCCAGAGTTGGAGGATTTGAGCTAAAGGGAGAGGTTGAATAAGCAAGGGCTGTTTTCCCTGGAGTGCTGGAGGCTGAGGGGTGACCTTATAGAAGTTTATAAAATTATGACGGGCATGGATAGGATAAATAGACAAGGTTTCTTCCTTAGGGTGGGGGAGTCCAGAACTAGAGGCCATAGGTTTAGGGTGAGAGGGGAAAGATATAAAAGAGACCGAAGGGGCAATGTTTTCATGGAGAGGATGATGCGTGTGTGGAATGAGCTGCCAAAGGAAGTGGTGGAGGCTGATACAATTGGAACATTTAAAAGGCATCTAAATAGATATATGAATAGGAAAGGTTTAGAGGGATATGGGCTGGGTGCTAGATTGGGTTGGGATACCTGGTTGGCATGGATGGGTTGGACCAATGGGCTTGTTTCCATGTTGTACATCTCTATGACTCCTGGGAGTGGGCAGACAGTACAGTTGAGGCTAAGATGAGATCAGGTTGCATGGGTTTGAGGGGCTGAATTGCCTATTCGTGCTGCTCTTTCTTATGTTCTTACAATGGACTGAACACTATTTCTGGATGACTGAAGACATAGAACATGGAACTGTTTGGCACAGGAACAGGCCCTTCGACCCACAATGCTGTACTGTACATGATGCCAAATTAAACTAATCCCTTCTGCATGCCCTTGGTCCACCCCTTGCATACTTCTGAGCTTATCTAAAAATCTCTTAAACACCTCTATCGTATCTAGGAGAAAGTGAGGACTGCAGGTGCTGGAGATCAGAGTCAAGAGTGTAGTGCTGGAAAAGCACAGCAGGTCAGGCAGCATCCGCGGAGCAGGAGAATCGATGGTTAGGCCCAAAACGTCTATTCACCTCCTCGAATGCTGCCTGACCTGCTGTGTTTTTCTCGAGCCCTATTGTATCTGCCTTTACCACCATCCCTGGCAGTATGTTCCAGGCTCCTACTACTCTGTCTAAAACATCCCCTCACATCTTCTTTGAGCTTTCCCCTTTCACTTTAAAAGCATTTCCCGAGTTTGTAGACATTTCAATTCTGGGGATTCTGTCCATCAACCCTATCCAGCCATCTCGTAATTTTATAAACTTCTGCCAAGTCTCCCTTCAGCCTCCCTCGCTCCACACAAAACAACCTGAGATTTTCTAGCTTCTCCTTAGAGAGAATAAGGCCCCTCAAAGATCAGTAAGGCAGCCTTTGTCAGCTGCAGAAAATGGGGGAGATACTAAATGAGTATTTTGCATTGGTACTTACTGTGGAAAAGGATATGGAAGATATAAAAAGTAGCGAAATAGATGGTGACAACTTGCAAAATGTCCATATTTTGGAAGTGCTGCATGTCTTTGAATTAGATAACTTACAGTGCGGAAACAGGCCCTTCAGCCCAACAAATCCACACCGACCCTCCGAAGAGCAACCCAGCCAAACCCATTCCCCTGCATTAACCCCTTCGCCTAACACTTCGGGCAATTTAGCATGGCCACTTCACTTAGCCTGCACACCTTTGGACTGTGGGAGGAAACTGGAGCACCCGGAGGAAACCCATGCAGACTCGGGGAGATTGTGTAAACTCCACACAGACAGTTGCCTGAGGCGGGAATTGAACCCAGGTCTCTAGCACTATGAGGGAGCAGTGCTAACCACTGTGCCACCGTGCCGCCCACCTTGAAACGCATAAAAGTGGATAAATCCACAGGACCTGATCAGGTGTACCCTAGAACACTGTGGGAAGCTAGCGAAGTGATTGCTAGGCCTAAGATATTTGCATCATCAATAGTCACAGGTGAGGTCCCGGAAGACTGAAGATTGGCAAACGTGGTGCCACTGTTTAAGAAGGGCGGTAAAGACAAGCCAGGGAACTATAGATCAGTGAGCCTGACATCGATGGTGGGCAAGTTGTTGGAGGGAATCCTGAGGGACAGGATGTACATGTATTTAGAAAGGCAAGGACTGATTAGGGATAGTCAACACGGCTTTGTGCGTGGGAAATCATGTCTCACAAACTTGATTGAGTGTTTTGAAGACGTAACAAAGAGCATTGTGTGCGGCAAGGTGGCACAGTGGTTAGCACTGCTGCCTCACAGCGCAAGAGACCCGGGTTCAATTCCTGCCTCAGGTGACTGTCTGTGTGGAGTTTGCACATTCTCCCAGTGTCTGCGTGGGTGCCCTCCAGGTGCTCCGGTTTCCTCCCACAGTCCAAAAATGTGCAGGTTAGGTGAATTGGCCATGCTAAATTGCCCATAGTAAAGGAGTAAATGTAGGGGAATGGGTTTCGGTGGGTTGCGCTTCGGCGGGTCGGTGTAGATTTGTTGGGCTGAAGGGCCTGTTTCTGTACTGTAAGTAATTTAATCTAATCTAATCTAATCTAACAAAGAGGATTGGAGAGGGCAGAGCGTAGATGTGATGTGATCTATATGGACTTCAGTAAGGCGTTCGACAAGGTTCCCCATGGGAGACTGATTAGCAAGGTTAGATCTCACGAAATACAGGGAGAACTAGCCATTTGGATTCAGAACTGGCTCAAAGGTAGAAGACAGAGCGTGGTAGTGGAGGGTTGTTTTTCAGACTGGAGGCCTGTGACCAGTGGAATGCCACAAGGATCGGTGCTGGGTCCTCTCTCTACCTTTTGTCATTTACATAAATGATTTGGATGCAAGCATAAGAGGTACAGTTAGTAAGTTTGCAGATGACACCAAAATTGGAGGAGTAGTGGACAGTGAAGAGGGTTACCTCAGATTACAACAGGATCTGGACCAGATGGGCCAATGGGCCGAGAAGTGGCAGATGGAGTTTAATTCAGATAAATGCGAGGTGCTGCATTTTGTGAAAGCAAATCTTAGCAGGAATTATACACTTAATGGTAAGGTCCCTAGAGAGTGTTGCTGAACAAAGAGACCTTGGAGTGAGTGTTCATAGCTCATTGAAAGTGGAGTCGCAGGTAGATAGGACAGTGAAGAAGGCATTTGGAATGCTTTCCTTTATTGGTCAGAGTATTGAGTACAGGAGTTGCGAGGTCACGTTGTGGCTGTACAGGACATTGGTTAGGCCACTGTTGGAATAATGTGTGCCATTCTGGTTTCTTTCCTATTGGAAAGATGTTGTGAAACATGAAAGGGTTCAGAAAAGATTTACAAGAATATTGGCAGGGTTGGAGAGCTATAGAGAGAGGCTGAACAGGCTGGGGCTGTTTTCCTTGAAGCGTCAGAAGTGGAGGGGTCACCTTCTAGAGGTTTACAAAATTATGAGGGGCATGGATAGGATAAACAGACAAAGTCTTTTTCCTGGGGTCAGGGAGTCCAGAACTAGAGGGCATAGGTTTAGGGTGAGAGGGGAAAGATATAAAAGGGACCTAAGGGGCAATATTTTCATGCAGAGGGTGGTATGTGTCTGGAATGAGCTGCCAGAGGAAGTGGTGGAGACTGGTACAATTGCAACATTTAAAAGGCATTTGGATGGGTTTATGAATAGGAAGGGTTTGGAGGGATATTGGCCAGGTGCTGGCAGGTGGGACTAGATTGGGTTGGGATATCTGGTCGGCATGGATGGGTTATTTCCATGTTGTACATCTCTATGACTCTATGCCCTCGAATCCAGGCCGCATCCTGGTAAATGACTTATTCACCCTTTCCAAAGCCTCTACGTCCTTGCTTTAATGTGGTGACCAGAATTGAATGCAATACTCTCAGTGTGGCCTAACCAAAGTCTTGTAGATCTGCAACATGACATTCTCACTCTTGTATTTAATTCCCTGAGCAATAAAGGCAAGCATGCCATGTGCCTACTTGACTACTTTCAGAGAGTTATGCAACCCCAAGATCCCCCTATTCATCAATGCTGTTCAGGCTCCTGCCATTAACTATATATCTCCTTAACATTTGATCTCTCAAAGTGCAGCACCTCACACATTCACAGATTAAACTCCATCTGCCATTCAATCACCTATTTCTACATCTGATCTGGATCCTGCTATAACCTTCGACAACTTTCTACACAATCCACAACTCCACCGATCTTTGTGCCATCTGCAAACTTATTAACCCACTTATCTACAGTTTCATTCATGTCATTTATATATACAGCACAAATAGCAGAGGCCCCAGTATGGATCCCTATGGAACATCACTGGTCACAGGCCTCCAGCCTGGTAAAAAAACAACCTTCCTCCGCTACCCTCTGCCTTCTATGGGCAAGTCAATACTGAATCCATGCAGCCAAGTCATCGTGGAACCCATGCGTCCTAATCTTCTTGGTGAGCCTACCATGAGGGCTTCTGTTGAAACCTCACTAAAATCCATGTGGACAACATCCACTGCTCTACCCTCATTGACCACCTTTGCCACTTCCTTGAAAAATTCCATCAAGTTACTGCCCTGCACAAAACCATGTTCACTATCCCTAATTATGCCAAGCTTTTCCAAATGTACGTAAATTCTCTCCCTAAGAATTCTCTCCACAGCTTCCTAACCACTGATGTGAAACTCAACAGTCTATAGTTTCCTGGATTATTCCTATTTCCCTTTTTGAGTAGAGTAATAACGTTAGCCACTTGCCAGTCCTCTGGGACCTCTCCAGTGGCTACTGAGGATACAAAGACCTTGGTCAAGGCCACAGCAATTTCTTTCTTGCCTCTCTCAATAACCTGGTGTAGATACCATCAGGCCCTGGTGACCTATCAACCTTAAATGCTCTTCAAGTGACCAAACACCATTTCTTTCTTGATCACAAAATGCCCTAGCATATTAGCATGCTGCACACAAATCTCACAGTAAGACTGCAAGGTTCTAGCTCATGGATTCCAAAATGATCAGCATTCTAGCACAGGGCATAGAAAATGCTACAAAGACATTGTCTGAAGCATTTCCAGAAGCTCAGTCATTTAACGACTGGAATGAGCTTGCTTTGAATCATTCAAAATGCTGGAAACTTATCCATCTCGATGCATTGCACCTTGAGTCCAAATGATGTAATGAAAAGGCAGAGCAGTAGCAGAGACTGAAGGTAGAGGATCCCATTCCTGAACTCTGAATCCTACTATTACATGGGAAATCCATGTCCCAGAGATATGAGGAGAGAGAATTGGCCTGTTATAGAGTTGTACAGTTCTACAGCTTGAAAACAAAACCATGCTTTCTGCCCTAATTAGGCCATGCTTTTCCAAATGTGTGTAAATCCTATCCCTAAAAATCTCTCCAATAGCTTCTCAGACAACGCGAGACCCACCGGTCTATAGTTTCCTGGATTATCCCTATTTTCCTTTTTGAACAGAGGAAAAACATTAGCTACTTGCCAGTCCTCCAGGACCCGGTGAGGATACAAAGATTTTGGTCAAGGTCCCAGCAATTTTCTCTTTTGCTTCTCTCAGTAACCTGGGATAGGTACCAGCATGGGGACTTATCCACCTTAAATGTGCTTCATAACACCAAACACTACTTCTTTCTTGATCTCAAAATGCCCTAGCACATTAGCATGTTCCACACAAATCCCACTAACCTCCTCCTGGATGAATACTGACACAATTCTGGATATTGCCCACATCCTCAGCCTCCAAACACAAGTTTATCCTTGTGTGGTTAAACCTTTTCCCTAGTTACCCTCTCGTTTTTAATGAATATGTAGAATGCCTTGGGATTCTCTTTACCCTGTGTTGAAAAATGTGGTGCTGGAAAAACACAGCAGGCCAGGCAGCATCTGAGGAACCTGCTGTGTTTTTCCAGCACCACATTTTTCAACTCTGGTACTCCAGCATCTGCAATCCTCACTTTCTCCTATTCTCTTTACCCTACTTGCCAAGGTCCATAAGACCATAAGACCATAAGACATAGGAGTGGAAGTAAGGCCATTCGGCCCATCGAGTCCACTCCGCCATTCAATCATGGCTGATGCGCATTTCAGCTCCACTTGCCAGCGTTCTCCCCGTAGCCCTTAATTCCTCTAGACAACAAGGTCATTTCACGGCCCCTTCTTGCTCTCCTAATTCCCTGTTTGAATTCTTTTCTGCTTTCCTAATATTCTTCACAGACCCTGCCTGATTTTAGCTTCCTAAACCTTGTGTTTGATTCTTTTCTCCTTTTGATTAAATTCACAACCTCCTCCTTCGCCAAGGGTCCACGACCTTGCCATCCTTGTACTGGAACATGCTAGCCCTGAACTCTCCCCAGCAGGTCTTTAAACAATTCCCACATGTCAAATGTGGACTTGTCTGATAACAGTTCCTCCCAATTAACACTCCCAGTTCCTGCCTAATACCGCTATAATTCGCCCTCCCCCAATTTAGTACCACACCACAAGGTCCTGACTTATCCTTATTCATACCTATCTTAAAACTAACGAGTTGTGATCACTGTTTCCAAAATGCTCTTCCACTGAAAGGTCTGTCACCTGGCCAGGCTCATTTGCCAGCACAAGATTCAGTATAGTCCACCTTCTAGTTGGACTATCCACATACTGTTGCAAGAAACCATTTTAGACGTCGTTAACAAATTCTGCCTCATCTAAACCTCTTGCTCTATGGAAGTCCCTGCTAATATCGATGAAGTTAAAGCCACCCACCTATGACAACTCTGATCTTTCCATGTTTGTTCCTCAATGTATGTTGAGGGGCGGGGGTGCATGGTGCTATGATATCATCCCATAATAGTGACTACACCGGTGTTATTGTTGAGCTCCACCTATATTGTCTCAGTGGATGAGTTCTCCAGTATGTCCACTCTGAGTGTAGATATAATATTCTCCCTGACTGCGAATGCAACTCCTCCACCTCTTTTACCTTTCTATCTTGTATAAAATAACAAAACCTTGAAATGTTGAGCAGTCAGTCCTGTCCCTCTCTTAACCAAGTCTCTGTAATGGTCACAACATCATTGTCTCATGTACTGATCCAGACTCTAAGCTCATCTGACTTAACTATAATACTCCTTGCGTTGAAATAGACATACTTCAGCCCATTAGTACTATCGTGCTCATTACCTGTCTCTGCCTGTCCCAATATCTCCCTTCCCCTCAATCCCTCCACTTGCTGACTTGTTGCTCTGACTCTCATCCCTCTGGCCACTCTAGTTTAAACCCTCCAAAGTAGCAGTAGTGAACCTCCCTGCGAGGATAATTGTTCTCCTCCTGTTTAGGTGCAACCTGCCCCTCTTGTCCAGGTCACCCCTGCCCCAGAAGAGGCTCCAATGAATCAAGAACCTGAAACCCTGCCCCTGCACCAGCTCCCCATCGACACATTCATCTCTCTTATCTTTCTACTCCTTACCTCACTAGCATGTGGCACTGGTAGTATCCCAGAGATTACTACCCTCAAGGTCCTGCTTTTCAGCCTCTTTCCTAACTCCCTGTACTTATATCAGAGGACCTCACCCCTCTTTTCACCAATGTCATTGGTACCAATGTGCACAATGATTTCTGGCTGCTCACCCTCCCCCTTAAGAATTTCAAGCAGCCACTCAGAGAAGTCCTTGACCCTGACACCAGGGAGGCAACACAGCATCTCGCGTCTTGAACACAGCCAAATAAATGCCTGTCTGTGCCCTTAACTAGTGAGTCTCCTACCACTATCACTCACTTGGATCTTGCCTGACCCTGCTCTACAGCAGAGCCAGTTGTGATGCCACAGGCCTGGCTGCTACTGTTATACCCCCCTGAGAGGCTACCACCCCTACCCCTCCAAAACAGTTACAACGGTACGCCTGTTAGAAGGGGAATAGTTGCTGATATATTGTCATGGAGTACATGGAAGATGCAAATGAATTTCACTGGACAGCCGACTTTTGACAGGATGTTCCATGACATTTCCTGATTTACTAAGTCAAAAGCCTTGGCCAGATTGACAAAGGTGGTGTGGTGTTGGTATTATTCCTGTCATTTTTCTTGGAGTTGCTGAGCTGTGAAAATCATGCCCCTAGCTCCATGGTTTGGAAGGATGCTACACTAGCTTTCAGGAAGGATTTCCTCAGAGATTGGGAGAAGGTGCCTGGTGAGGATTCGGATGATGATCATCCCAGCGATATAGAGTACGGAGACTGCTCGGTAGTTCCCACTGTCTACCTCTTTCTTGAAAATGGTGGTATTGGCAGCATCCCTGAGATTGGCAAAGATTCCTTCTTTGTCTCAGATTCTGAGGAAGAGTTGAGGGAGATGGCAGGTAAGCTTTGCTCCTCCAAGTTCAAAAATCTCTACCGAAATCCCATTACTTCTCCATTCTTCATGTGTCTAATGGTGGCATCATCCTTGATGGTGAGTTGAGGGATTTCCTCAAACATGTACTCAACAATAATTCCCTCATGGTTTACAAATTCTTGGAAATATTCTCTTCATAAGAGGCTGATGATTTCTCTCTCCCTCTCAAAAGAGTTCCACTCTTATTCTGCACTGATTTGAGGCCAAGGGTGTTGGGTGTGTAGAATGCCTTGGTAGCACTATAGAAATCCCAGGTGTCATACTTGTCAGCACAGAGTTGTAACTCCTTCGCTTTCTTGCCATTGGTTCTTGATTTTCTTACTTCTTCTTTGTAACTCTACCTTTCATTTTTGATATCTTTGACTCACTGTTGATTTCTTTTTACCAGGCTCATTGAGTTTTCCTCTTCTTGTCAATGAGGTCCTGGATGATGTGGTCATCCTCATCAAATCATTCTTGGTGTTTCCCAGTCATACAGCCGATGGTTTGATCATGGCAAGAGATGATGGCTGCATTAAGTTCCTTCCAGATTTTCTCCACTCCGTTAAAATTAACTCATTGGAGATTTTGGTTAAGACATTACTGGAAGTAAGTTAGTTTGCTTGGTTCTTGAAGCTGCTCAACATTGAGCTTCTTTCTGAATTGCTTCTTTGTCTACCTGCTTTGAGTGGCACTTGATGGACATTGAGGTGTGGATGAGCTGGTGGTCTGTTTGGCAGCTGTCTGCACTAGTCATTGTTTTGTAATGAGGACATTCTTTTGATCTTGGGATTGAATGATGATGTAGTGGATCATGTGACAGTGCTTGGATCATGGATGCTTCCAGGAAGTCTTGAACTTGCCTTTTTGGTGGAAATGTTAGCTGTGACAAACTGTTAATTTGCATAATTGGTGAACAGTAAAATCCCATTGAAATTGCATTTCCTGACTCCTTCCTTTTCAATGTTGGGAGTCCTTTTCAATCCTGGTGTTGAAGTCTCCAAGGAGGACAATTTTATTTTCCTTAGGGATGTTGGTGAGTATTGTGAAGCAGAAGCCTTCTTTGGATTCATCTATGATTCATCAATGGTTGTAGCACAGGCAGTCACAACTTTGACTATTGCTTCTTAGCAAGTCATGAGCCAATCGTTGATGCTCCAAAAGGGAGCTCTGAGAGTTGGTTGACAAATTTGTTCTTTTGTAAGCCTCCTGGTTTGATATTATACTATATCATACTATCTTTGACTTGCCTTGTTTGCCATGGTTCTCTCTCTTTTCCTGTTCAGTATTTTTACCTAATAGGGATGTATGTCGTTTTGAAAATCAAGCATAGATGGAGACAACATACTATTGTGCAGTCATGTTTACCTACAGAGAAACTCCTGTCTGTTCCCATAAGTACTAAATTCCCTGCCATGATTACTCTTCCGCTCCTCTTCCACCCCAGCTCAGCCACAAGTTGGTTCTTGCTGCATTCTTCTGATGAGACATCACCTTCATCAGTATTCAAACTGAAAACTAGATAATGAGTGAGCTGGATTCAAGAGATTCTTGTACTACCTGCCTGGTCTTCTCACCTGGCGGAGTAGTCACCCAGCCTTAATCTATGGCATGTGTTGAAAAGTGTGGTGCTGGAAAAATACAGCAGGCCAGGCAGCATCCGAGGAGCAGGAGAATCGATGTTTCGGGCATAAGCCCTTCTTCAGGAATGAGACTGGTGTGCCAAGCGGGCTGAAATAAAAGGTGGGGGGGGGGGGTGATTTGGGGGAGGGGCGCTGGGAATACGATAGGTGGAAGGAGGTGAGGGTGGTAGGCCAGAGAGGGGGTGGGGGGGGGGGGTGGAGAGATCGGGAAGAAGATTGCAGGTCAAGAGGGCAGTGCTGAATCCGGGGGTTAGGAGTGAGATAAGGTGGTTGGGGTGGGGAAATGAGGAAGTTGGAGAAATCTGCATTCATCCTGTGTGGTTGGAGGGTTCCTAGGCGGAAGGTGAGGCGCTCTTCCTCCAGGTGTTGTGGCCAGGGTCTGGGGATGGAGGAGGCCAAGGACCTGCATGTCCTTGGTGGAGTGGGAGGGGGAGTTAAAGTGTTCAGCCACGGGGCGGTTGGGTTGGTTGGTGCGGGTGTCCCAAAGGTGTTCCCTGAAACGTTCCACAAGTAGGCGGCCTGTCTCCCCAACGTAGAGGAGAGCACATTAGGTGCAGCGGATACCGTAAATGATGTATGTGGAGGTGTAGGTGAATTTGCGACGGATATGGTAGGATCCATTGGGGCCTTGGAGGGAGGTGAGGGGGGAGGTGTGGGCGCAAGTTTTGTACTTCTTGCGGTTGCAGGGGAAGGTGCTGGGAGTGGAGGTTGGGTTGGTGGGGGGTGTGAACCTGACGAGGGAGTCGCAGAGGGAGTGGTCTCTCCGGAATGATGATGGGGTGGGGAGGGAAATATATCCCTGGTGGTGGGGTCTGTTTGGAGGTGGCGGAAATGACGGAGGATGATACAATGTATCCGGAGGTTGGTGGGGTGGTAGGTGAGGACCACTGGGGTTCTGTCCTGGTGGCGATTGGAGGGGCGGGGCTCAAGGGCGGAGGTGCGGGAAGTGGAGGAGATGTGGTGGAGAGCATCGTCGACCATGTCTGGGGGGAAATTGCGTTTTTTGAAGAAGGAGGCCATTTGGGCTGTTCGGTATTGGAACTGGTCCTCCTGGGAGCAGATGTGGCGGAGGCAAAGGAATTGGGAATATGGGATGGCGTTTTTACAGGGGGCAGGGTGGAAGGAGGTGTAATCTAGGTAGCTGTGGGAGTCGGTCGGTTTGTATGGCATCTATGGCATGGAGAAAGTGAGGACTGCAGATGCTGGAGATCAGAGCTTAAAAATGTGTTGCTGGAAAAGCGCAGCAGGTCAGGCAGCATCCAAGGAGAAGGAGAATCGACATTCCGGGCATAAGCCCTTCTCCTTGGATGCTGCCTGACCTGCTGCGCTTTTCCAGCAACACATTTTTCAGCTCTGATCTCCAGCATCTGCAGTCCTCACTTTCTCCTAGTTGACTTTAACCTACTGCGAATTCTCTTGCAAGGATGTCTTCCTTGAAGAAGCTCTCCTCCTCCCTCTACAAGGATCTCAGTGAATCCCTCTCTCACTGCACCACCCCCCAGGACATCTCATCTGCCCTGAAGCTCTTCAGCCACGTCCTCAAACAGACTCGCTACCACAGCCACATCTCCTTCCTCAGCACCTGTCTACGGAACCATCTATAGCATGGCCACCTTGTGAAACAAGGTCTGTGCACTGGACTCATACTTGTGGATAAACCACAGTTACTCCAACCTCTGCTTTGGTTCCAAAACTCAAAGCTCAAATTTTTGAGGCTAGACATATATGATTGTCCAGGCTATATGAAGTATCCACAACCTCACTCATGGCACAGAATGGGCATTCTTTAACTATGCTTAAGCTTATTTTCAGAATTTTTAAAATTGGAGATCATAAGGTAGAAAATAACATCACTCACCAACTGGCTCCAATAAACCCAGCTCTTTGCAAACAGCTCTTCACCAACCAATCAGCTTTTTTCAGAGTTTCTTGTGATATCACTGGTATTGTCCAAACTGGACATGCTGCATTTAACAGTGCCTTCCCAATTCAGAGGTAGGGGAAGGCCTTAACTACTGGTCCCAATTTATATCATTCTGTTCCACACTGTTTTCAGAAAGGTTTGCTGCCTTCCTGTCTCACAGGTAAGTCACCAAAACCACATATCCCTTCAGGCTGAATTGCCCAGGCTGCGTCTGGAGATTAATTTTGAATTTTACAACCCTTCAAGTACAGCCTATATTCTTGGGTAACTGTTTTGAACAAGGTGATATAACCTGCTATAGTCTACGTTACTCCATTTAGAATCGGAAAGGCAGATTCCTGATTTTCATTGTAAGTAAATCCTGTGTTCTGAATGTGACTGGAAATATTCTGTGTGTCTATGATCTACTCCACAACTAGTGCAGTTTCATTGTTAAAATTTATTCGGTTTGTATCCCACAACTCTCCAAAGAGGCCACAAGCTAGTAAAAGATACATTACACATTACAGGACATTGAGTTTGTACTGAAAATGTGTTGCTGGAAAAGCGCAGCAGGTCAGGCAGCATCCAAGGAACAGGAGAATTGACGTTACGGGCATAAGCCCTTCTTCAGGATTGAGGAAAGTGTGTCCAGCAGGCTAAGATAAAAGGTAGGGAGGAGGCAGTTGGGGGAGGGGTATTGGAAATGTGATAGGTGGAAGGAGGTCAAGGTGAGGGTGATAGGCCGGAATGGGTGGGGGCGGAGAGGTCAGGAAGAAGATTGCAGGTTTGGAAAGCGTTGCTCAGTTTGGGGGATTTGACTGAGACAAGGTGGGGGGAGGGGAAATGAGGAAACTGGAGAAATCTGAGTTCATCCCTTGTGGTTGGAGGGTTCCTAGGCGGAAGATGAGGCACTCTTCCGCCAACTGTCGTGTTGCTATGTTGAGTTTGTACTGCCAAAACATACTATTACCTCCACTAGGTCCACTGCCTTGAATATTACAAGATTTTAAGTGATTGTCCAAGTATTTTATAAAGGTTGTGAGGTATCCTGACTCGACTAACTCCCAGGCAGTGCATTCCAGACCCCTTCAAGAATATCTTATAATGAAATCAGAATGACAACCTCAAAATGAGAACAACACACATTTTAACCAAAATGGTTCTGTAAGTGCTCAATAAACTGAACTTTCAAAGTCTCAGTTATGAAATTAAATTTCAAATACCTGTCGTGTCATAACCAGTGATGACTACTGCATGGTTTGACTTTCCTTGAGAGCAGTGATGCTGAATAATGCCACCAAGATAGTCCTGCCAACTTACTGCATCCACGACTACCACCAAGGGACCCCATTCTAACAGTTTCTCCATCATAACATCTTCATTATATCTACATACAGCAACATTTATAAATACAGATTAGTTTTTTTTTAAATATTGGAACACATCAAAAATGTAGTGAAACAAAATTAATCATAGAAAACATCAAAGTAGCATATTATTTTATCTCAGCAAAATAAAAAATGACCCACGAAATTTAATGAGCACCTTGTAAAAACCTCTCAATTGAACATGATGATTCCGTTTTTAAAGATATTAACCTGCTTGCAAAAGTGAGCTGATGGTTGTTAAAGATATGATTATTTTTTAACTTAGCTATAAGTAACTACATAGTACTTATTGCACAATAATTAATATACCTAGGTTAGTGCAGAAGTCAACAAACCTAATAACTAGAAAGGCAATTTTCAAATTTAGCGAAGAACCCAATATTTTAAGAACTGCAATGCTATCATATATTTTATATTGATCATTTTATTGGAATTTGAATGTAATTTTGTTCCATAGAAAAAAGTATTCTGTTGCGTTGTTATTGTGTTAAATTTTGTGTGATTAATATCAACATTACATTTTTGAAGCATTTCATTTCTAAACAAAGCAAGAAGTGCATTACATCCAGGTTTGTGCTGAGAAGTGGTAAGTGACATTCATGTTACACAAGTGCCAGGCAATGACCGTCTCCAACAAGAGAAAATCTAACCATCATCCCTTAACATTCAAAGGTGTTACCACCACTGAATCACACACTATTCAACACTGTCGGGGGTTGTCATTGACCAGAAACTGAAGTGGACTAGCCATATAAACACAGTGACTACAAAGAAAGGTTGGAGTCAAAGAATTTTGCAGCCAGTTATTCACCTCCTGTTTCCCAAAACCTATCCACCATCTACATGTCAGAAATCAGGAGTGAGATGGAATAATCCCCACTTGCGTGAATGGCTGCAGCTCCAACAAAAATTGATGCGAGACAGGACAAGCATCTACTACTTCAACAATCCACTCAGTAGCATCAGTACAAAATGTTTACAAAATGACTGGAACAAATTAACAAAGTTCCTTAGATAGCACGTTCCAAACTTTTGACCTCTGCCGTTTAGAAGGACAAGAACATCAGATACATGGGAACTCCCTCCCTAACGTTATTATGGATCCTTTGAGAGCACATGGCTGTAGTGGTTCAAGGTAGCTGCTCACCACCACCACAGTCCCCTAGGCATCAAGGACATGCAGTAGCTGCCCCTTGAATAAGCTCCACATTTCAATTGTGCCCATTACCTGCAGTTTCCTTCTCCATCCTATGCATCCTAAATCTTGTCTAATCGCATCATAATTGCCTTTCCCCCATCTGTAACTCCTGCCCTGTAGTATATACCTATTCATTTCCATCACTAAAGTAAATGTAACTGAGTTGTGGTCACTATCACCGAAGTGCTCATCTACCTCCAAATCTAACACCTGGCCAGGTTCATTACCCAGTACCAAATCCAATGTGGCCTCACCCCTTGTGGGCCTGTCTACATACTGTGTCAGAAAACCCTCCTACACATACTGGACAAAAATTGACCCATCTAAAGTACTCCAACTACTGCATTTCCAGTCAATATTTGGAAAGTTAAAGCCCTTCATAACAACTACCCCGTTACTCTCACTCCTATCCAGAATCACCTTTGCAATCCTTTCCTCTATGTCTCCGGAACTTTTCAGAGGCCCATAGAAAACTCCCGACAGGATGACTTCAGCCCATTCTACCTCAGTAGACAAGTCCTCATCAAATGTTCTTTCTGTCACCGTAATACTGTCCTTGAAGAACAATGGCATCGCACGCTGCTCAGATCAAAGGCAATTAGGGATGGGGAAACAAAAGATAGTGACATCGTATCAATGAATAAATGTTCAAAATACAGGTAAATAGTCAAAGATGGACATAATGCCCTATATGTATCTGTTCTGACAAAGGGTCACTGGACATAAAACTTTAACTCTGTTTTTCTCTCTACCAATGCTACCAAATCTACTGAATTTCTCCATCATTTTCTGTTTTTGTGCCATTTACGTAACTCTTCAATCTTATAAAGAATTCCAACCTACAAACAATCGATAAAAATGAAGAACTGTACCGTGTCAACAATGAACTGTAAGGAACTCTGGAGTGATCGCTGTACTAGTGCAATGGCCAAATGCTATTTAAAATAATTAGCTTGGGGTAACTGATTTGGGAGAGAATCACTACAGGGGCTCGATGTTTAAATATACAATACCCTGAAAAAAAAGTGAGATCACAAATAGCATTTATGAGGCATTAAAAGGGTTAAATCATAAAGACAGGTTCTGTAGACAAGGCTTGCATTTTCTTAAATGTAGAACATGGAGGATTAACATAACTGAGGTATCATTTAAGATGATTAAACAACTTGGCAGGATAGGTAGAAATTAATTCCTCAGGTATCTTGAACAAACAAAAACCCAAAATCTGCCGAGGTTAAGTCATTTAAAAACTTCAAAACTAAGACTGATCATGTTTTATTTGGAAAGGATATTAAAGAAAATGGAATCAAAGTCAGGAGGAAAGACTTGCAATTACAGAAACCACCCACCCCCACTCTGCCAGATCAAAACACCCCCAGATCTGACACCCACTCTATTCCCCGTGGGACCTACTTTCTCTGGCTCACCCAACCTATCCTAAGCATTTACCTATCCCCCTTGCCACCTGGTATCCCAGCCAGCTGGCATTCTGCACCAATCCCAGCTGGCACCCTACCTGTCACTCAGGCACCCTATCTACGTCACCCTAACATCATACTTATAGATTTTTAAAATTAACCTGTTTTGACACATTATGACACACTCTGGAGACATTAAGACCTGAATTAAACCTAACATTTAGAGACATTACCACTATGCCATAAGGGTCCTCCCATACCAGCACTACCTACTTACATTGATGTCCCTTTTCCTCTAAAAGCATAACATCTTGAAATGTTTTATTCAATGTTTTGGCCTCAGCTGCTTTCTGCAGCAGAGACTTCCAGTGAAGAAATGTTTCCTCATCAATCCTAAAAGGCCTACCATAGATGCATACAATCCCTACAGTGTGGAAACAGGCCCTACGATGCAACAAGTCCACACTGACCATCCGAAGAGTAACCCACCCAGACCCATTCCCCTCTTACTCTACATTTACCCCTGACGAATCCCTGAACACTACGGGCAATTTTAGCATGGCCAAATCACATAACCTGCATATCTTTGGAAACCCATGCAGACACTGGGAGAATGTGCAAACTCCACACAGAAAGTCATCGAGGCTGGAATTGAACCCGGGTCTCTGGCGCTGTTAGGCAGCAGAGTTAACCACTGAACCACCATGCCACCCCACCCTTTATCCTTAGATTGTGACACCTGGTTCTGGAATCCCCAGTCTTCAGGAACAGCCTTCCTGAGTTTATCCTGTCTATTCCTGTTAGAATTTTATTGATTTCCACAAGATCTCCTCCTCACCCTTCCAAACTCCAGTGAATATTGTCCTATCTGATCCAATCTCTCTTGATATGTCAGTCCTGCCATCCCAGAAATCAGTTTGGTAAACTCTGACTGTACTCCCTTCATAGCCAGACATTTTTCCTCAAATAATGAGAACAAAACTGCATAAAATACTTCAGATATGGTCTCACCAAGGCCTTGTACCATTGCAGCAACACATCCCTGATCCTGGAATTAAATCTTCTTCCAACATGCCATTTGCCTTCTTCACCTGCATACTTACTTCAAGCAATTGGTGAACAAAAACACCCAGGTATCGATGCACCTCAACCTCCCTCCTCCTCAATCTAACATCATTCAGGTTTCTGAGGAAGGGCCACCGAACTCAAAACATTAACTTTGATTTCTCTGCACAGCTGCTGCCAGACCTGCTGAGCTTTTCCAGCAACTTCTGTTTTCATACTGAAGCATTTCTGGATTATCATCACAACTCATTTCCCCCATCTAGATTTGTGTCATCTGCAAACTTGGGGAAACAACATTTCGTTCACTCATCCAACTTATTGATATTTACTGTGAACAGCTGGGATCCAGCACTGATCTCTGCTGTACTCCACTCGTCACTAGGTGAAGGTGAGGGCTGCAGATGCTGGAGATTAGAGTCGAGAGTGTGGTGCTGGAAAAGCACCGCAGGTCAGGCAGCATCCGATGAACAGGAGAATCGACATTTCATCAGGAATGAGGCTGTGAGTCGGGGGTTGTGACATAAATGGAGGGTGAGGGTAGGGTTGGGGGGAGGTAGCTGAGACCGCAATAGGTCTATGGAAGTGGGGGTAAAGGTGATAGATTGGACGGGAGGGTGGAGCAGATAGGCGGGAAGGAAGATGGACAGGTGGGACAGGTCATGAGGGGGGTGCCGAGTTGGAAGGTTGGAAGGTGTGGGGGGGGGAATATGAGGAATCTGGTGAAATCCACATTGATGCCGAGGGGTTGGAGAGTCCTGAGGTGGAAGATGAGACGTTTTTCCTCCAGGCATCGGGTAGTTAAGGTGTGACGATGGAGGAGGCCCAAGACCTGCATGTCCTTGGAGGAGTGGGAGGGGGGAGTTGAAGTGTTTGGCCATGTGGCGGGGGGTTGGTTGGTGTGGGTGTTCCGGAGATGTTCTCTGAAGAGCTCTGCGAATAGGCATCCTGTCTTCCCAATGTAGAGGAGACCCCATCTGGAGCAACAGATACAGTAAATGACGTGTGGAAGTACAGGTGAAACATTGATGGATGTGGAAGGCTCCTTTGGGGCCTTGGACAGAGGTGAGGGGGGAGGTGTGGGCGCAGGTTTTTTTATTTCCCCTGGTGGCAGGGGAAGGTGCTGGGAAGGGAGAGTGGGTTGGTGAAGGGCGTGACGAGGGAGTCGCGGAGGGAATGGTCTTTATGGATAGTGAAAAGGGGTGGGTAGGAAAATATATCTCTGGTAGTGGGGTCCGTTTGTAGTGGTGGAAATGGAGAATGATGCGATGTATCCGGTGGTTGGTGGGGTGGAAGGTTTCTGTTTTCATACTGAAGCATTTCTTGTTGCGATTGAAGGGGTGGTTGGAGGGCGGAGGTGCAGGAAGTGGATGAGATGTGTTGGAGGGCATCACCACCACGTGGGAGGGGAAATTGCGGTCTTTGAAGGAGGTGGCCATCTGGTGTGTCCTGTGGTGGAACTGGTCCTCCTGGGAGCAGATGCAGTGAAGGTGGAGGAATTGAGAATAAGAGATAGTGTTTCTACATGAGACAGGATGGGTGGTGGTGTAGTCTAGTTAGCTGTGGGAGTCGGTGGGTTTGTAGAAGATGTCCGTGTTGAGTCGGTCACCGTTAATGGAGATGGAGAGGTTCACGAAGGGGAGGGAGATGGTCCAGGTGAACTTAAGGTCGGGGTGGAATATGTTGTGAAGTTGATGAACTATTCAACCTTCTCGTGGGAGCACGATGTGGCACCAATGCAGTCATCAATGTAGCGGAAGAAAAGGTGGAGAATGGTGCTGGTGTAACTACGGAAGATGGACTGTTGCATGTAACCAACAAAGAGACAGGCATACCCATGGCTACCCCTTTCGCCTGGAGGAAGTGGAGGATTTAAAGGAGAAATTATTGAGGGTGAGGACCAGTTCAGTCAAATGAATGAGAGTGTCACTGGAAGGGTACTGGTGGGGACAGTGGGAGAGGGAGAAACGGAGGGCTTGGAGGCCCTGGTCATGGCGGATGGAGGTGTAGAGGGATTGGATATCCATGGTGAAGATGAGGCGTTGGAACCAGGGAAAGAAAGATCTTGGGGGAGGTAGAGGGTGTGGGTGGTGTCCCAAACATATTTGGGGAGATCCTGGACTGGGGGGGATGGGACAGTATCAAGGTATGCAGAGATGAGTTCGGTGGGGCAGGAGCAGGCTGAGATGATGGGTTGGCCAGGGTAGTCAGGCTTGAGGATCTTGGGTAGGAGGTCAAACCGGGCAGTGCAGGGTTCCTGAACTAGGAGGTTAGAAGCTGTGGTTGGGAAATCCTCTGAGGTGATGAAGTTGTATACGGACTGGGAGATGATGGTTTGGTGATGGGGGGGGTAATGATTGAGGGGGCAGTAGGAGGAGGTGTCTTTGAGTTGCCGCCTGGCTTCAGCAGTGTACAGGTCAACGTGCTAAACCACCATTGCGCTCCCCCCTCCCCCCTTATCCACTGGTTTGATGGAACCCTGTCATTTGGAAAAATGTTTATTCCAACTCTTTCTTTCCTGTCTGCCAACAATTTCTATATCCATGTCAGTAATTATCCCCATCCCACGTGCTTTAACTTTACATGTTAATCTCAGACATTGGACCCTATTGAAGTTTCCTGAAAGTCCAAATAAACCATACCCATTGGCTCTCCCTCATTAACTCTGTTAGGTGCATCCAAAAAACTTCCAGCATGACTTCCCTTTCACAAATCCATGCTGATTTTGTCCTATCCTGTCCCATGCTTTCCAAGTGTTCTGCTATGAAATCTTTTAGAATGGACATTTCGTGTTTTCCCCACTAGTGAAGTCAGGTTAACCAGTCTGTAATTCCCTGTTTCTATATCAACTTTTTTAAATGGTGGGTTTGCATTAGCAACCCTACAATCCATAGGAACTATTCCAGAGTCTATAGAATAGAACATAGAACATAGAAGAATACAGCGCAGTACAGGCCCTTTGGCCCTTCGATGTTGCGCCGATCCAAGCCCACCTAACCTACACTAGCCCACTATCCTCCATATGCCTATCCAATGCCAGTTTAAATGCCCATAAAGAGGGAGAGTCCACCACTGTTACTGGCAGGGCATTCCAGGAACTCACGACTCGCTGAGTAAAGAACCTACCCCTAACATCTGTCCTATACCTACCACCCCTTAATTTAAAGCTATGCCCCCTCGTAATAGCTGACTCCATACGTGGAAAAAGGTTCTCACGGTCAACCCTCTCTAAACCCCTCATCATCTTGTACACCTCTATCAAATCACCCCTAAACCTTCTTTTCTCCAATGAAAACAGCCCCAAGTGCCTCAGCCTTTCCTCATACGATCTTCCTACCATACCAGGCAACATCCTGGTAAACCTCCTCTGCACCCGTTCCAGTGCCTCCACATCCTTCCTACAGTATGGCGACCAAAACTGCACACAATACTCCAGATGCGGCCGCACCAGAGTCTTATACAACTGCAACATGACCTCAGGACTCCGGAACTCAATTCCTCTACCAATAAGAGCCAGGATGCCATATGCCTTCTTCACCGCACGATTTAACTGGGTGGCAACTTTCAGAGATCTGTGTACATGGACACCAAGATCCCTCTGCTCATCCACACTACCAAGTATCCGACCATTAGCCCAGTACCGCATCTTTTTATTACTCTTACCAAAGTGAATCACCTCACACTTACCTACATTGAACTCTATTTGCCACCTTTCTGCCCAGCTCTGCAGCTTACCTATATCCTGCTGTAACCTGACACATCCTTCCTTACTGTCAACAACTCCTCTGACTTTTATATCATCCGCAAACTTGCTCACCCAACCTCCTAACCCCTCCTCCAGGTCATTTATAAAAATGACAAACAGCAATGGTCCCAAAACAGATCCTTGCAGAACGCCGCTAGTAACTGCACTCCAAGATGAACCTTTACCATCAACTACTACCCTCTGTCTTCTTCCAGCCAGCCAATTCCTAATCTAAACCTCCAACTCACCCTCAATGCCATACCTCCGTATTTTTTGCAGTAGCCTACCATGGGGAACCTTATCCAACGCCTTACTAAAATCCATATACACCACATCTACTGCTTTACCCTCGTCCACCTCCTTAGTCACCTTCTCAAAGAATTCAATAAGGTTTGTGAGGCACGACCTGCCCTTCATAAAACCATGCTGACTATCCTTGATCACATTATTCCTATCCAGATGTTCATAAATCCTATCCCTTGCAATTCTCTCTAAGACTTTGCCTACAGCAGAAGTGAGACTCACCAGCCTATAGTTAGTAGGGTTATCCCTACTCACCTTCTTGAACAAGGGAACCACATTTGCTATCCTCCAGTCCTCTGGTACTATTCCTGTAGACAACAGGGACATAAAAATCAAGGCCAATGGCTCTGCAATCTCCTCCCTTGCTTCCCAGAGAATCCCAGGATAAATGCCATCAGGCCCAGGGGACTTATCTATTTTCACCCTTTCCAGAATTTCCAACACCTCTTCCCTACATACCTCAAAGCCATCCATTCTACTTAATTGTGACTCAGTATTCACATCGGCAACAATGACCTGTTCCTGAGTGAATACTGACGAAAAGTATTCATTCAGTGTCTCCCCAATCTCTTCAGCCTCCACACGCAACTTCCCACTACTATCCTTGACTGGACCTATTCCTACCCTAGTCATTCTTTTATTCCTGACATACCTATAGAAAGCCTTTGGGTTTTCCCTAATCCTACCAATAAGGACCTTTCATGTCCCCTCCTTGCTGCTCTTAGCTCTCTCTTCAGGTCCTTCCTGGCTACCTTATAACTCTCAATCGCCCCAATTGAACCTTCATGCCTCATCTTTACATAGGCCGCCCTCTTCCATTTAACAAGGGATTCCAATTCCTTATTAAACCACGGCTCCCTCACACGACCCTTTCCTCCCTGCCTGACAGGTATATACTTATCAAGGACACTCAATAGTTGCTCCTTGAACAAGCTCCACATATCAATTGCACCCTTGCCTTGAAGCCTACTTTTCCAAGCTATGCATCCTAAGTCATGCCTCACTGCATCATAATTTCCCTGCCCCCAGCTATAACTCTTGCCCTGCAGTGCACACTTATCCCTCTCCATCACTAGAGTAAAAATCACCGAATTGTGGTCACTGTCCCCAAAGTGCTCACCTACCTCTAATTCTAACATCTGGCCTGGTTCGTTACCCAGAACCAAATCCAGTATGTCCTCACCTCTTGTTGGCCTGTCTACATATTGTGTCAGGAAACCCTCCTGCACACATTGAACAAACACCAACCCATCTAACGAACTCGAGCTATAGCTTTCCCAATCAATATCAGGAAAGTTAAAGACCCCCATAACAACCACCCTATTACTTTCACTCTTCTCCTGAATCATCCTCGCAATCCTTTCTTCTACGTCTCTCGGACTATTAGGAGGCCTGTGGAAAACTCCTAACAGGGTGACCTCACCTTTCCTATTCCTAACCTCAGCCCAAACTACCTCAGATGGTGAGTCTTCATCCATCGTCCTTTCCACCGCTGTAATACTATCTTTGACAAGCAATGCCACACCTCCCCCTCTTTTACCCCCATTTCTGACCCTACTAAAACATTTAAACCCTGGAACCTGCAACAGCCAATCCTGTCCCTGCTCTACCCATGTCTCCGTAATAGCCACAACATCGAAATCCCAGGTACCAACCCACGCTGCAAGTTCACCTACCTTATTTCATACACTTCTTGCATTGAAGTATACACACTTCAAGCCACTTTCCTGTTTACAGGCACCCTCCTTTGAGATTGATGCCATGTTCCTAACCTCCCTACACTCCAGGTCCTGCACCCTAATGCTACAGTCTAGGTTCCCATGCCCCTGCAGAGTTAGATTAAACCCCCCCCGCCAAGAGCACTATCAAACCTCCCCCCAAGGATACTGGTGCCCCTCAGGTTCAGGTGCAGACCATCCTGTTTATAGAGGTCCCACCTTCCCCAGAAAGAACCCCAGTTATCCAAGTACCGGAATCCCTCCCTCCTGCACCATCCTTGTAGCCACGCATTTAACTCTTCTCTCTCCCTATTCCTCGACTCTCTATCACGTGGCATGGGTAACAAACCAGAGACAACAACTCTGTTTGTTCTAACCCTGAGCTTCCAACCTAGCTCCCTGAAAGCCTGTTTAACATCCTCAGCCCTCCTCCTACCTATGTCATTGGTGCCAATGTGGACCACGACTTCAGGCTGCTCCCCCTCCCCCTTAAGGACCCGGAAAACATGATCAGAATCTTGAAAGATGACCACCCATTATTTCTAGGGTCACTGTAATACTCTGGCAAGTAGATTAACAGGCCCTGGGGATTTATCCATCTTTAATTCCATTAAATTCTCCAACACCCCATTTCCCGAATATACTGATTTCCTTCCAGCTGATCTCTCTTTCAGCTGAGCTGAAAGATCAGGTATAACTTTATTGAATGGTAGAGCAGGCCGATGTGGCAATATGAGGTTCTCCTGCTCCTGTTTCTTATGTTCTAAATTACAGCAATACAGAACTACTTTATTGATATCAGTTCCACGTTATCAGCTTGACAGCCAACAACTTAGCTCTCAAAAATAATGTTCTGGATTAGTGGTGCTGGAAGAGCACAGCAGTTCAGGCAGCATCCAAGGAGCAGAAAAATCGACGTTTCGTGCAAAAGCCCTTCATCAGGAATAAAGGCAGAGAGCCTGAAGCGTGGAGAGATAAGCTAGAGGAGGGTGGGGGTGGGGAGAAAGTAGCATAGAGTACAATAGGTGAGTGGAGGAGGGGATGAAGGTAATAGGTCAGGGAGGAGAGGGTGGAGTGGATAGGTGGAAAAGGAGATAGGCAGGTAGGACACGTCCGGACAAGTCATAGGGACAGTGCTGAGCTGGAAGTTTGGAACGAGGGTGAGGTGGGGCAAGGGGAAATGAGGAAACTGTTGAAGTCCACATTGATGCCCTGGGGTTGAAGTGTTCCGAGGCGGAAGATGAGGCGTTCTTCCTCCAGGCGTCTGATGGTGAAGGTGCGACGGTGAAGGAGGCCCAGGACCTCCATGTCCTCAGCAGAGTGGGAGGGGGAGTTGAAATATTGGGCCATGGGGCGGTGTGGTTGATTGGTGCGGGTGTCCCGGAGATGTTCCCTAAAGCGCTCTGCTAGGAAGCGCCCAGTCTCCCCAATGTAGAGGAGACCACATCGGGAGCAACGGATACAATAAATGTGTCTGATGTACCTGCAAATCCACTAATATCATTTATTGTATCCGTTGCTCCCGATGTGGTCTCCTCTACATTGGGGAGACTGGGCGCCTCCTAGCAGAGCGCTTTAGGGAACACCTCCGGGACACCCGCACCAATCAACCACACCACCCCGTGGCCCAACATTTCAACTCCCCCTCCCACTCTGCCGAGGACATGGAGGTCCTGGGCCTCCTTCACCGCCGCTCCCTCACCACCAGATGCCTGGAGGAAGAACGCCTCATCTTCCACCTTGGAACACTTCAACCCCAGGGCATTAATGTGGACTTCAACAGTTTCCTCATTTCCCCTTCCCCCACCTCACCCTAGTTCTAAACTTCCAGCTCAGTACTGACCCCATGACTTGTCCGGACTTGTCCTACCTTCCCAACTCCTTTTCCATCCATCCACTCCACCCTCTCTTCCCTGACCTATCACCTTCATCCCCTCCCCCACTCACCTATTGTACTCTATGCTACTTTCTCCCCACCCCCACCCTCCTCTGGCTTATCTCTCCACGTTTCAGGCTCTCTGCCTTTATTCCTGATGAAGGGCTTTTGCCCGAAACGTCGATTTTGCGGCTCCTTGGATGCTGCCTGAACTGCTGTGCTCTTCCAGCTCCACTAATCCAGAATCTGGTTTCCAGCATCTGCAGTCATTGTTTTTACCTCGTTGATTTTATCTCAAAAATAATGTCCCAGTCAATTCAATTTTGCATCAAAGATGATATAATAGACTGAAGAAATCTCAAATACCTGAAGTTATATGCTTTATAATCTTTGATAACAACACCAAATGTAGACTTTGAAAAATAATGGCACATTCCAGTTTTTGCACTGAAAGGATACTCTGACTCTTTCACCAGCTTTGCTTTGCTCTGTATATAAACAGAAAACAAATAAATAGACAATATACATGATTATTAGTGGCAATATATGTGTGTATATATATCTTTGCAAGGGATAGTTATTATACTTTGTCTATATTTACCTAATTTATGTAGGGTATAATCTTCTGTATCTGAAAAAAATCCTCATTTATTTACTTTTCATAATCATTGTTCCCACTCATAAAAAACAAAAACAATATAATTTGATGTTGAAAAGGTAGTCAGTTACTTTTCAGGGGGAACATGCTATCAATTGTTAAATTCTGTGTTGGCTAACATCCTGCATATACAATGAACAATATATGGCAAGAAAACATACTGGCATTTTGGGGTTTACTTGGATTATCAACACAGGCCCTGTTGTGCGTTCAGAATGTTAACCATTGACATTTCTTGTTACCACCTTGCTATCATGGCCAGAGAGCATGAAGAAGCATCTCAAAGAAAACTGCACTCCATTCTGTATTTTGGAATTAAATTCTGCTCCTTTAAAAGGTAGTCAACCTTGTTGGACACATGCAATGGCCAAAGCTGATCACATTAACATATTTGCAGGACCGTCTGAACCCCCTAAACTGAGTAGACATTCTAAGTGAAGATGACACAAAAGGTTGGCTGATGTTTGCCTCCACCCCAGCTCTTGATAAAGCAAAACATTAAGCCCCATTATGCCTAAAATGATTGGCCATGCTTTCAGTTATCTCATTACCTCTGATGTAGAAGTTAGCTTAACAACTGTCCAAAGTTAACTGAGAGAGGGTTCTCAATACCTGAAGTGCCCATCTTTATTGCAGACTGAAATTGAAGCTTGTTAGTTGTTTAAACAAACCATTCTGGAATTAGCTGCTGTTTGCATTCCCCCACCATGAACAGGGAAAGCATGATGGCAAGCCAAGTTGACAACAATTTTTGCACCCTCATCCCTTACCCCACCCCCCCAAAAAAATCCCCCACCCTTGACTGATCCCCCCCCCAACCTTGTCTGATCCCCCCAACCTTGTTTGATACCCCCAACCTTGTCCACATGATGTTGGCTGGAAAGAAGCTTATGTTTTGTGTGCAAGAGAGAAAACAGTTGGGTCCAGCTCAATGAGGAAATTACTGTCGGACATTGACCTTGGGGAAGCTGTACCTCATGTGAACTGATTTGTTTTAATACCTCTGGATGCACCAAAATATGTAAATTATAACCTAACTCCACCTCTTCCTAGGGTTCATTATTTTTCTAAGTGGTTGTTTTTGTATATGGAGTACCAAAATAATTCCCTCACATTTTGAATGTTAATAATCCTCATTCTTTTAATATGACATGATTTAGTTATGAGTTTATTTCAAAATTTGTAATGCAAAAACTGGAATTTGAGGATCAGGAAGGAACAGGAGTAAAAAGGGAAAGTAATAAATCAAACAATATTTTACTGTTGCAGTGTTAACAGGGGAAACTAATCATATAAAATTCACCCCCATTCTCACTTTTGTCCATGACATTACCAGCAGTGCTGTTCCTCTATGTGAAATGGATTTAATAGTGCATGAATAGCCTTCTCCAATAGCAGCAGAAGTTCCTAAGGGAACATTTTGAACTATTGGTTGGAAGGTTGTTGGGCTAGAAAATAACACAGAAACATTCTTGAGCACATTGAAAGCCAAAAGTTTTTAACGTTAGTTAAACTGAGCAACCGTATTGAATACTTTATGGAAAAAGCCCATTATAAACAAGTGCATTTCCCTGTCCCCCTAGTTTACTTACTCAAAGAAATTGCAATTAGGTTCATTGGACATGACCTTCCCTCCATTAATCCATGTTGCCTGTCCGAATCAATTAAAGTTCTCCAAAGTTCAATTACTCTCTTTAATTAAAATTCAACAAGTTCACCACAATAAATTTCACTAATAGGTCTATAATTTTCTTGTTTTCCTCTCTCTCACTCTTTCATCATCTTAAATAGTAAATATCTTTACTATGTCCAATCAAACCCGACAATTTTCCCAGACAGTAATGATTCATTGGAATGCACTGTTGACTAGTGAGGTGTGTGCTTGGAGAGCTATAAAATATTTAATCTTGCTTGTGCTGCTACCTTGAGTGTAGGGTGGACATAGTAAACTCCTTGTTTTCCTTGTTTGCCAATGTAATGTTCCATAAAAGATACTCCTATGGACTCACCGGCAAATAAACACTGGTCATTTGTCAAAAAGCCATACCAACCTGATTTAGCCACATTAGGGCATTGATGGGTGAGCCACCTTTGCAACCTGCATCCCTATAAGAGCAATCTATAACCTCTTGTGCACTCAGCAACTTCAGGTGTCCCTCTTTGATTGCACATAAAGATTCAATACTCTCCACAACGCTGAATGCCCAGCAGCCACCGCACTGCAAAAGAAAAAATGCAAAAATCAGTCTGATTGTTGCATAACCCAAATTAATCCCAAGGGTTAATGCCTGATTAATGCATTTTCCTTACTTATCAAATAATACTTCAGCAATAGTTGCATACATAAAATATATCTGCTGATAGTTATAATTATTAATGTTACTTTAATAGACCTTGTAAGTAACATACTTTTCTTCTCGCAACAAGGAAATAAATGGAACTAAAAAGTTGACATCTGAAAATATTTATTATTGACAAATCATCCAAACTACATCTGAAGGTTGAACTACTACCTGGTCATTTTAATAGGAAAGTGACAGTACATTACCTTTTGACTCCATTTAATACATTCTGCACGTTAAATTTGGAATATGAAATCCTTGAGAGAACTTAAAACAAACTAGACTTTCTGGACATAATGGAAGCATTCTAGAGAACCTAAACAATTTAATGCTGGCATGTTGGAAAGTGCTTTAGGAGAGAAAAGATTTGCTTGAGCATACCTCAAGTCCATAATAGACATGTTGGCACTGAAGTGAGCTACATTTGTGAAGGAAGCAACTCGGCAGAAAACTAATTGTGTGACAGTTCTTAAGTTATAATACCTAAAAACAAAAATATTTATTCAATAACACAGAAGAAGTAGATAATGCTATCCAAGACATATGTTTTATATCATTCTTTTTATTTGGCTACAAGGGGCAGAACATAGCAAACTGATGATTTATTTAAAAGAGTCAAGGGACAAAAATGCCATGAAATATCATATTATGATGCCAGTGTACAATTACCAAGTACCACCCTGCTTCTTTCATTAACGAGACTGATTTTGACAACTGTAACACAGTGGTTTCTTGATATTTTTAATAACATTTACTTTCTAGCACAGTATCTGCTGACACCTACTGGATCTTTATATAAACTGGTTGGAATGCTTAAAGCATAGTTTGGTTTTGAAAATTCTGTCAACACTATGGCCAAGGTATTTTGGTACTGAAGCAGATGCACTGGGTTGTGAAAACCTTCTGGTTCGTGTCACTTGCCTTTGAAAAGTTTGCTCCATTTGGGGCACGATGTCTATTTCAGATAAGAGGCGTAGGATGGAGGTGACCTGGTACCCCCGATGCAGATGGAAGTGGTCACAGGGCTGACAATGGTAAATAGTCTAGTGAAATTACCGCCCTTGATTCTCTTGGACTTTTTGCTAGTTATTTTCTTTGACCATACATATTGAGCAGTGCTCCTACCCACCTTCATGGTGCCTTTGCAGACCGAATGTCAACTTCGTGCCAATCCATGACTTCTCACGACCTCCACATCCCTATACCATCCTAATGCCAATTATGACCCCACTCATGTTGTAAGCTCTTAGAGCCTATTAGCCAACCTAACAAGCATTCACTGAGCGCAGACTATTTAATTCAGATTAATTGTCCTCCAAACATTATTTGCCTTTCAAGAGCATTTACATTGACTTTAAACTGTAACTTTCACACTGAAAGTCCCTTGCTCAAGTAAAAATAGGATCTATTTGAATTTAGCACTGAAGTGAAGTGGCCATGCTAAGGTTCAGCTTCTCTCCATATCTTGCTCCCATAGTGAAAATACAATTGGTTACAAAAAGGAGGTGGGACAGTTGTATCCAGGTCCTCACTGCCATTTTTAAGGATTCCTAGATTCTACGAGTCCATGAGAATAGGTCAATAGTACAGCCACGCTCAATAACAGCATATAAATCAATAATTTCTTTCCAATAACGTTTTGAATGGGACTATTTTGAGAGCTGCAACAACAAAATACTCATCATGTTTTTAGAATGCAAGAATTAGATTATGTTTGAAGAATAACCCTTTGAGCACAATACTAGATGAATGCTGGAATCCCTGGATATGGAAGCTGGGAGAAGGATCGGTCATCAGAGCTGTGACTAGGGAGTGAGCTCAGAGGCAGTTGAGAAGAATGGGAACATCGGAAGTTGTGGGCGAGGATATGAATTTGAGTATTAGAATCAAAAGCTTGATGAAGGAAGGGTTGTAGATGTACATGAACTTTAGTAAGGTGATTGATAAGGTTTCCCACAGTACACTGATGGAGAAAGTAATGTCATATGGGGTCCAGGGTGTACCAGCTAGATGGATAAGGAACTGGCCTGGGCAGCAGGAGACAAAGAGTGGAAGGGAGTTTCTTTAAATGGAGACCTGCGACCAATGGTGTTTTACTGGGATCAGTGTTGGGACCACTGTTGTTTGTGATATACATAAATGGTCTGATTAACAAGTTTGCAGATGACACTAAGATTGATGGAGTAGCAGACAGTGAAGGGGACTGTCAGAAAACACAGCAGAATATAATTGGATTGGAGAGTTGGGCAGAGAAATAAGCCAGGCAAATCTGAGATGATGCATTTTTGAAGATCCTGGGGAAAATTGATACACAGAATGATCTGGATGTTCAGGCCCATTGCAATGCAGGTTGATAGAATGATTAAGAAGGAATACGGCATGCTTTCCTTCATCGAATGGGGTATTCAGCACAAGCGTTGGCAGGTCATGTTACATTTTTAGAAAACTTTGGTTCGGCCACGTTTGGAATACTGCATACAGTTCTGGTCACCACATTACCAAAAGGATTCGGATGCTTTGGAGAGAGTGCAGAGGAGGTACACCAGGATATTGCCTGGTATGAAGGGCACTAGGTATGAAGAGAGGTTGAGTAGATGAGGATTATTTTCATTAGAAAGACGGAAGTTGGGGGGGGGGGGGGGGGGGGAACCTGACTGAGGTCTACAAAATCATGAGAGGTATAGACAGAGTGGATAGCAGGAAGCTTTTTCACAGAGTAGGACTCAATTACTAGGTGTCATGAGTTCAAAGTGAGAGGGGAAAAGTTGACAGGAGATATGCATGGTAAGTTCTTTACACAGAAGGTGGTGGGTGCCTGGAAAGCATTGCCAGCAGAGGTGGTGGAGGTCGGCATGATAGTATCATTTAAGATGTATCTAGACAGATACATGAATCTGGATGTAGGTTTGCTTGCTGAGCTGGAAAGTTCATTTTCAGATGTTTTGTTGTCATACCATGAGTCTCCGGATGAAGCACTGGTAGCATGGCTCGCTTTCTATTTTTATGTTTAGGTTTCCATGGGTTGGTGATGTCATTTCCTGTGGTGCCATCATTTCCTGTGGTGCCATCATTTCCTGTTTTTTCCCTCAGCAGGTGGTAAATGGGATCCAAGTCAATGTGTTTGTTGATAAGGTTCCAGTTGGAATTCCGTTCTTCTCAGAATTCTTGTGTGTGTCTCTGTTTGGCTTGTCCTAGGATGGTTGTGTTGTCCCAGTCAAAGTTGTGTCCTTCCTCATCTGTATGTAAGGATACTAGTGAGAGTGGGTCATATCTTTTTGTGGTTAGTTGATGTTCATGTATCCTGTTGGCTAGTTTTCTGCCTGTTTGTGCAATGTAATGTTTGTTAAGAGTTCTTGCAAGGTATTTTATAAATGACATTAGTTTTGCCTGTTGTCTGTATAGGTCTTTCAATTAATTAGCTATTGTTTTAGTGTGTTGGTGGATTTGTGGGCTACCATGATGTCACGAGGTCCGAGTAGTCAGGCAGTCATTTCCGAGATGTCTTTGATGTAGGGGAGAGTGGCTCGGGTTTCTGGATGTATTTTGTCTGCTTGTTTGGGTTTGTTGCTGAGAAATTGGTGGACTGTGTTCATTGGGTACCCATTCTTTTTGAATACACGGTATGGGTGATTTTCCTCTGCTCTGAATAGTTCCTCTGTGCTGCAGTGTGTGGTGGCTCGTTGAAACACTGTTCTAATGCATCCTCGTTGGTGGATGTTGGGATGATTGTTTCTGCAGTTCAGTATTTGGTCCATATGTGTTGTTTTCCTGTAGATACTGGTTTGAAGTTCCGCATTGGCTGTTCGCTCTCCTGCGACATCTAGGAATGGCAGTTTGATTTGATTAGATTACATTTGTTGTTGCTTTCCTCCTCTTTAGTGAATTTTATGCCAGTAAGGGTATTATTGATGGTCTTGAAGGTTTGCTTTAATTTATTTTGTTTAATGATGACAAAGGTGTCATCCATGTAGCGGACGCAGAGTTTGGGTTGGATGGTTGGTACAGCTGTTTGTTCGAGTCTCTGCATTACTGCCTCTGCTAAGAACCCTGATTTCGGAGATCCCATGGGTGTACCATTGGTTTGTCTGTAAGTTTTGTTGTTGACGGTGAAGTACAAACTTCCCCTTAATACCTCACTAGCCAAATGAATAACAGAGCAAAACGGCTGCAGAATGCTGAGAGAAATTATTAATGATGCCCACAACAGACTTCGTAAATACAACCGGGAAAGTTCAAGCCAAAAATCTTTACTCATTAATGCAACAGACCATTAATGGACGGACACAGTACAACAAGCCATAGACATTAGATAGCAACAAACACAGAAAAGGATAAAAAACTTGAGGTGCAGAAAAAAACTCAACAAATATATACAAAATAACAACACAGACAACACAAAAGCATGGAGAAAAGCACTTAACTGATCGACCCTTAACAGCTACTGAAAAAGTCATCTTAGTAAGAGAATTAAATTATAACTTCCCAGGATGCTGACAAGAAAGATTTCTTAGCAACGTTAGAATCAACACTGAAAGACAACCAACTCACAGAAGAAACCCAGTCGCACCAACATTAAGCAGGAAAAAGGAAGGAAACACACCCAGTACACAAGAAAACAGAGCACTAGAAAGACTGAAAAAAAAACGTAAAAACATTGTTATCCTACCTGCAGACAAAGAATGCTTGACAGTCATTTTTAAATCAAAGAGATGACATTGAGATAGCAAATGCACCACTTGCAGATACCAACGCGAACCAACAAGTGACAATAGACCCGACCCCACAACTAGAGACCAAAAGAGAAAATGCTGGAAAATCTCAGCAGGTCTGGCAGCATCTATAAGGAGAGAAAAGAGCTGATGTTTCGAGTCTAACTGACCCTTTGTCAAAGGTTTTCTCTTTTGGTTTCAGGTTCCAGCATCCGCAGTAATTTGCTTTTACCCACAACTAGAGAACTGAATCACAGCCCTACTTAAAAATACTTCAGAAATCTGGAGAAATAAATCAGACCGACTTCCAAAAAATGAAACCAGATGGATCCAACACACTATGCTTCTATTGATTATCCAAAATTCACAAACCAGGAGCCCTCCTCAGATCCATAGTCTTGCTACCTGGAATACCAACTTACAGATTGGCCAAAGACTAAAACACTTAGTAGAAGACTCATGCCACTCCATCCACTCCACCCAAGAACTCCTGAAGACCAAAGACACCAAGATAGAAGAGGATGATATAATGGTCTCTGTTGATGGAACAGCCCTGTTCACATTCATCAACATCAACCTGGCCAAGGAAACACTGACTACATTATTAGAAGACCCAAAAACACAGGCACCAAACACCACCAACTTCATCAGCAAGGACAATGCCATCAAGCTAGTGGACTTATGCCTTACCACCCATTTCACCTTCAACAACAAACCTACAGACCTACTTGTCCTCACTTTCTCATCCAGTAAAGCTGCACACAGTTAAGAAGCAGAGATCAAAGCTGGAGTGAAACTTGGTCAAGAGAGTATGTAGTTCAGGGGAATTGGAGGCAGCATGAGAATAGAACAAGTACATTTTTTTCTTTTTCCGTTTTAAAACTTTAAAATTCAGTAGCCTATTGAAGAAGTAGCTGGACAGTTATCAGTCATTCACCTGAAGCCTGAACAGGGCCTCAAAACATGTTAATTACTATTGAAGCTTAACTTGTGTGGGTCAGCTCAACTCTATTTAAGAGAGGACCTGTGAAAGCATAAGTTCAGTAAACTGCATGCAGCCGGGGAAAGCAGGATCACAGCTGAAGTCGGACTCAGCTGGAGCGAGAGTAATAGCTCAGGGAATTTGGTGCAGAAGAGAAAAGATGCTTTTTACTCGCTTTTTTTGGCTCACAGATTATCAAGATTTTTTAACAGGATAAGTTGAAGCCCAGGTTCAGGGGCCCAGCACACGAGTCATACCACAGGAAAATTAAATTCATTGCTGTTAGTTACTAATATGACTATCTATTGCAGGTAATTAGGAAAGTATTTACAGGTCACAACTATAAGACCAGTAAAGATTTTTTAAAAATTAAATTATGAACTAAGTAAAAAATTGAGATGCAAGGCTTAGAGATGTATTCTAACCATGTGATATCGGAGCTGATGGACCCTACTGTGGTGCGGAGTGACCACATCTGTAGCAAGTACTGGTTGCTTGAGGAACGCTGGCTCAGGGTTGATGGGCTGGAGTCTGAGCTTCAAACACTGTGACACATCCAGGAGGGGGAGAGTTACCTGGATAATCTGTTTCAGGAGAGAGTCATACCCCTTAGATGAACTATCTCAAATTTGGTCAGTGGCCAGGGACAGGAAGGCGTGACTACAAACAAAGCAAGTAGAGATATCCAGGACATTGTGCTGAAGCAACTTCAGCACTTGAGCTTGTCTCGCTGCTCTGTGTATCACTGTAGGGAGAATGAACAAACTGACCAAAGTATCATGGCAATGGGAAGAAAGAGAAATGTAGCTGTCATAAGGGATAGTATTATGAGGGGAATAGACACTCTTCTCTCTGGCCAGGATTGAGAGTCCCAAAAGCTGTGCTTGCCTGCCTGGTGCCTGGTTTCAGGATATCTCATCTCAGCTGCAAAAGAACTTGGAGTGGGAAGGGAAAGATCCAGTTGTCATGATCCACGTAGGTACCAAAGAGGATGCAGGAAAAGGAAAGGGGTTCTGCTGAGGGAATATGAGCAGCTAGGAGCTTAATTAAAAAGTAGAATCAAGAAGGTGCTAATCTCTGGATTTTACTCCCTGAACCACAAGCTAATTGGCATAGGGTCAACATGATTGAACAGGTAAACATGCGGTTCAAAGACTAATGTGCAGAAAAAGTTCAAATTGATGGGACATTAGATTACTTACAGTGTGGAAACAGGCCCTTCGGCCCAACAAGTCCACACCGCCCCGCCGAAGCGCAACCCACCCATACCCCTACATCTACATCTACCCCTTACCTAACACTACGGGCAATTTAGCATGGCCAATTCACCTGACCTGCACATCTTTGGACTGTGGGAGGAAACCGGAGCACCCGGAGGAAACCCACGCAGACACGGGGAGAACGTGCAAACTCCACACAGAGAGTCGCCTGAGGCGGGAATTGAACCCAGGACTCTGGCGCTGTGAGGCAGCAGTGCTAACCACTGTGCCACCGTGCCACCGTGCCGCCCACAATATCTCATCTCAGCATCAATACTGGGTAGGAGGGAGCTATTATGAAGGGAGGGGCTTCAGCTCAATCATGTTTGGACCAGAATCCTAGTGAATTGAATAACTAGGGATGGTGTGGATAAGGCTTTAAACTAAATAATAGGTGGGTTCAGTTGCATGGAAAATTAAAGAAGAAGTTCAAGTGGTGGGAGGGATCAGAGGTTATTAAAGTTTCCAGAAGAACTAAAAGGACAAAGTATTGAAAAACTCAGCAATCTAACTTTTTTGCAGAGAAGAGGACAACTCGAAGAAGGCAGGCAGTCAACGCAGGACTGAAGGTGGTGTAGTTAACTGCATGCATTATACAAAACCAGGTAAATAAGCTTGTGGGACAGTTTGAAATTGGCAGGAATTATGTTTTTGGTATGACAAAGACGTGGTTGCGAGGGGATCAGAGTTGGAAAACTAAATATCCAAGGAACACATCCTATTGAAAGGACAGCAGATGGGCCGAGGGGGTGGGGTTACCTTGTTAGTAAGAAATAAAATTGAATCAAAAACAAGCAGTGTTATAGAGTCGGAAGGCATAGAATCTATGGGTTGAGTTGAGGAACCGCAAAGGAAAAAAAAAGGTCCTGCTGGAAGTTATGTCCAGGCCTCCTACCAGTAGTCAGAATGTGAGGAAATAAATAAATCAGGAGATAGAAAAGGCATTTAAGAAAATCTCAATGACAGTAATCATGGGGGACTTCAATATGCAGATTGGATGGGAAAATCAGGTTGGTAGCAGATCCCAGGGAAAGGAATTTGCAGAATGTCTACAAAATGGCTTTTTTGGAACAGCTTGTGATATACCCCACTAGGGAACAGACAATTCTCGACTTGATGATGTGTAATGAGGCGAACTTGATTAGGGAGTGTAAGGTGAAGGAGCCCTATGGGGCAATGACCATCATAACAGCGTTCATCCTTCAGTTTGAGAGGAAGACACTGGACTTCAAGGAAGAGGTGAAGAGCCTTCAGCTCATGCTGATGTGGGATGGACATGTAGAAGTGTTGCACATTCACAGAAGAGAGGATGCAGCTAGGGCCAGAAAACTGGAAATTCTGGAACCAACATGAAATGTCTTGAGAATTACAAATTAAGTGAGAAGAAACGGAATGAGGTGGTAGGACCAGACTGAACATTGGGTCTGTCAGCACAGTCCTAGAGTCATGTAGAATAGAAGCAGGCCCTTCGGCCCATCACATCTATGTAAACCAACAAATCAAAAATTAAATTATCCTATTAACCTGCTGTGTCCTGCCAATTTAAGTGCTCATCCAGATGCTTCTTAAATGTTGCCTGTACCACCCTCTCATGCAGCATAATACATATTTCTACCACCGTCTAGGTGAATTTTCTTTTTCCTCAGATATCCACTGAATCACTTATTCCTCACCTTCAACTTTGCCTCTGGTGAAGTACAGCACAGAAACAAACCCTTCCCTCCAACTCGTCCATTTTGACCAGATATCCTAAATTAATCAAGTCCCATTTGCCAGCATTTGGCCCAGATCCGCCTGAACCCTTCCTATTCATATCCATCCCATCTGGATGCCTTTTAAATGTTGTAATTGTCCTAGCCTGCAACACTTCCTCTGCCAACTCACTCCATACATGCACCACTCTCTGCGTGAAAAAGTTGCTCTGTAGGTCCCTTTTAAATCTTTCACCTCTCATCTTAAACCTATGCCCTCTAGTTTTGGACTTCTCTGTGGAAAAGACCTTGGCTGTCCATCCTATCCATGCTGCTCCCGATTTATAAACTTCTATAATGTCACTCCGCAGTTCCAGGGAAAATAGCCTCAGCTTATTTTGGTCTTAGACATATCTGCCATATGGAAAAGATTCTTACGATCTACGCTATCTATACCTCATAATTTTGTGTAACGCAAATCAGACACCACCTCAGCCTCCTCTGCTCTAAGGAAATCAAACAGCCTATTCAGTGGCCCATATGGGCAGAATTTTGTTGTAATGATAAAATGGGACCAAGATCCCAAGGGCAGAAATATTGGGATGATCTTACAAAAACTCAAGGGAAGCAGGCTTCCAAACTTGAGAAGATTACGATGATATGTGTTGTTTAGGGCAGTTACTACGAACAGAGCAGGAGTTAAAAACCATCCATAATGAACTAGTGCACGCAAAAAGGGAAATCAAAGAGTTAAAGCTGAAAAACACAGCTCAGGGCCAGAGGAATCAGGCAAACCTGCTCCACATGGAGCAATACCAATCCCAAAGTGAACAGGCATGTCAGGACACTCATCACGTAGTGTTAGAGAAAGGTCACTGAGAAGGAAGCAAGACAACTGAAAAATAAATGTTTAGATTTGCAGGCAGCAGTCAGAGTATTACACGAGGCAGACAGAGAAAAGAGACAGACAGCTGCAGACCATATCAAGTTCCCGCAGGGTATCAACAGCACAGCTCTCGATTCGAAATGGAATAATATGCACATAAGGAAAGGTTAGGGAGGATGGAGAAGAACAAGGGATATATTGGGATGAGCTCAGGGAAGATGCTCCTGGCATATCGCTGGGCATGAGGAAGTGGGGTCCACCCCCACCCTTTCCAGAGCAGTCAACTCCTTCAGCGGCCATTGGAACATCCCCAGTCGAAATTAACCCGATAACTACTGAGAGATAGGTTTGGACACTGAAGCCCTCGCAATCACATATACCATCCCATTTACAGCGGTACAGTTAGCAGAAACCACAAAAACATCTCCCAAATCTGAATCATCAGCTGATCTGTTTAGGTTCTTTGAGAGGGTCTGGCAGCAGAAAGTCTTACACGGGCTGGACGAGACAGAGATGAAACTGACTGGTATGTGTTTAAGTCAGTCAGTACATGATCACAGCCCCACTAAATGGAGGGGACAGAACCCTTGCCATCATGAAAAAGGCAATCCTAACAGTGATCGATTATAATAAAGGGGACTGCATTGATAACTTGAGTAAGTGCAGGCAAAAGAAGGGGAACACCCAAATGCCTTTGCCAGTTGCTTATGGATACGCTTTACAGGAGTTTACAGAGACTTAGACAGAGGTCAGTTATCTGAGGCTGACTCAGCCACGTGGGCTAGGACTCTAGTTTCCCATGACACTGAGGAGAGCAGGAAGGTCTGTATGAATTTCGATTCCACAGAGCCAAGCCACAATGAGGCATAGGTGCTGAGGAGAATGTCCTGGGTGTGAGAGAAAAGCCCAGGAATTGAATAAAAGCAAGATAGAGAAAGGAGGGAACATGCTTCCTTTCCAAAACACCAATCAGGGTCCGGTGTGGAAGAATGAAGAAAGAGAGGGCAACTCTTACCCAAGGAATCCAGCTCCACCTTACACAGCTATAGGGAGAGATGGAGGCACACAGCAAGGGAACACTTGGCAGCCAGCGCGGTGTTACCACTGCGGGTGCACAGGATACAATGAGTAAGAATGTTCAGCCCATGCACAATCGCATTCACAGCCACAGGGACCACTGACTGCAGTGGGACCCACAGGTGATAGAGGGAGTCATCAACTCCCATTAGAAAACTCTACTTGGCAGGCTTGAATCCATGCCATGGACATTAGTCAACTCATATAACCCTCACTCCCAACCTACGAGGCATCAACATGACAGTGTCAGGCTTCTGCCTCCCCATTGTGAGTCTGCGACACAAAGTTGGATAGTGTCGGTAGATCACTAGTCAATGGCAAGGTAGGAGACCGCCCTGTAGAACTTCTTTGGGTTACTGGAGGTACCTGCACAACCCTAAACACCTTGAGATTTAATGATCAACACAGCCACTCTCATCACCCTAATGTATGTATGGTGGATGACACTGTTCGAGAACAAGAAAGACCAATAAGACAAATAAGAAACTCCATGACACATCCTCAGAGTATCCCCTTGACAAAAATGATATACTTCCTTCACTGCTACCGACAGCAGTTTCCACGTCCAATGGACCCCCCAAATACTTTAAATGACTAAATAGGACACTCTCTAATAGATTGGAATGGCTCACTGCCAACTAACTCCATTGGTTAGAGTCATACCTGGCACAAAGGAAGATGGTTGAGGTTATGGAGGGTCAGTCATCTCAGCTCCAGGACAGCTCTGCAGAAGTCCCTCAGGGTAGTGCCCGAGACCCAAGAGTCTTCAGCTGCTTCATCAACGACCTTCCCTCTGTCATAAGTCACGGGTGGCACAGCAGTTAGCACTGCTGCCTCACAGCGCCAGAGATCCGGGTTCAATTCCCGCCTCAAGCAACTGTCTGTGTGGAGTTTGCACATTCTCCCAGTGTTTGTGTGGGTTTCCTCTGGGTGCTCTGGTTTCCGCCCACAGTCCAAAAATGTGCAGGTTAGGTGAAATGGCCATGCTAAATTGCCCGTAGTGTTAGGTGAAGGGATAAATGTAGGGGAATGGGTCTGGGTGGGTTGCTCTTCGGAGGGTCAGTGTGGACTTGTTGGGCTGAAGGGCCTGTTTCCACACTGTAAGTAATTTAATCTAATATCCAGGCTTGGTCTGACAAAAGGCAATTAACATTTGCGCCACACAAATGCCAGACAATGACCATCACCAATAAGAGGGAGCTTGACCTTCATTGGTATTACCATTACTGAATCCCCCACTGTCAACATCCTTGGGTTTATCATTGACCAAAAACTCAACTGGATGCACCATATAAACACAATGGCTACAAGAGCAGGTGAGAGACTAGGGATACTGTGGTGAGTAACCTGCCACCTGACACCCCAAAGCCTGTCCACCATCTGCAAGGCACAAGTCAGGAGTATAATGGAATACTCCCCTGGATGAGTGCAGCTCCAATAACACTCAACAACACCATCCAGGACAAAGCAACCCTCTTGATTGGCACCACATCTACAAACATTCAATCTCTCCACCACCGGCGCTCAGTAGCAGCAGTGTATACTATTTAGAAGATGCACTGCAGAAATTCACCAAATATCCTTAGTCAACACCTTCCAAACTCATGACCACTTCCATCTAGAAGGACAAGGGCAGCAGGTACTTGGGAACACCACCACCTACAAGTTCCCCTCCATCCTGATTGGAAATATACCGCCATTCTTTCAGAGTCGTTAGGTCAAAGTCCTGAAATTCCTTCCTTATCGGCATTGTGGGTCAACCCACAGCAAGTGGACTGCAGCAATTCAAGAAGGCAGCTCACCACCACCTTCTCAAAGGCAAATAGAGATGGCCTATCAATGCTGGCCAGCCAGTGATGCCCAAGTCCCACAAAGATTAAAAACAACACGGACATGTCATACCTTCCCGACAGGCTGGACATGACATGACTTCCCAATAACCCCCTCTCAGACAGGCACATCGAACATCCCTGACTCACTATAATACACAACCCAGATGGTGTACCTGCCCCGTGGAAACATGACCCTCCAAAAAGGCTGGTACGAATGATGGAAGAACAGACTAAGTCAGATTGTCAAATGGTAATTCTGGATGTCATTACTGGAGGGAATGACCAGACATAAAATGGGAACCAGGAGGATTGAATATGGCCATGTCCCCAGAGACAGAGGATTCAGATCATAATGATGACTCTCTATTTGGTGCCTATTTGACACAACCACTCAGTCACTAATCCAGATGATGAAATGGTTCCTGACAACCACTCAAGGCAAGGTGCAACTGTTTCTGATGGTCCATATTCATACGCACCTCACACATCTTCCAACGCTTATTTCTATGCGCGCTGGTTGGGATTAACCAGGTTACGCTTGGGTTGCCTTCCTACTTTCATTCATATTTAAATCATTGGTCTCGTCTTTCACTTTTACTTATTTTTAAATTGTTGGTCATGCTGACTGCCTCGTCTTAGTCCTCTGGGCAAGGCATCTTCACCTTCACTTGTCTTTAAACCATGGGCCATCATGACCACCTCACTCCATGTGTCTTTGCTGACCAAACCGTGGTCACGTTGTTTCAACCACTCTAATCCCTACCACTAGAAATCGAGATTGGAGCCTACCAGGCCTCTCAACCGGACCCAACATTTCATATGAGGTTCCCATTCCTATATTCTTTTTTATTCTTGTTTTGGGAAAAAAATAGGGGAGGGTTAGGGAAGATGCATCATCGGCATTACATTGGTTCAAAACTATCTAGCAATTAAACAATGGTAACAACAGAAATGACCGTGATCTCTCTCCAGGATAACCATAACTGCGCGGAACGCAATTGAGATATACCTCATCTGGATCATAGTTGTCACCGGGAACAACACCCATGAGACATCAAACAGACCAGGCCATAGGTCTAGAAACCTCACTCAGACGTACGGTCTCCCCAAGCTCATTGAAACATTGTAAATATGTGACTAGGCCGATTGAATCTTAGTTACCATTGGGTATAAAATATTCGAACGTTTGCTCAATTGTTTTAAATGAATTTTTTTGTGATTTTATAACATTTGTTTGATTTTTCCATTTCTCACTATGAATTTTTTGTTGTATTCGGCTATTTATTGAACGTATAAAATATTCCCTGGTTTTATAATGCTTGTTCAATTTTCAACTTTTTGTTACAGAAATTTTCATTAGAAATCTTTTTCTTATGGCTTGATAACATTTGTTTCGGTTTGAATTTGCACTGAATTTTGTATTAGCTCATTTAGAGTCATAGAGATGTACAGCACGGAAACAGACACTTCAGTCCAACCCCTCCATGCTGACCAGATATCCCAACCCAATCTAGTCCCACCTGCCAGCCCACATCCCTCCAAACCCGGCCCATATCCCTCCAAACCTTTCCTATTCATATACCCATTCAAATGTCCTTTAAATGTTGCAATTGTACCAGCCTCCACCACGTCCTCTGGCAACTCATTCCATACACGTACCACCCTCTGCGTGAAAAAATTGCCCCTGAGGTCTCTTTTATATTTTTCCCCTTCTCACCCTAAACCTATGCCCTCTAGTTCTGGACTCCCCAACCCCCTGGGAAAAGACTTTGTCTATTTATCCATGCCCCTCATAATTTTGTAAACCTCTACAAGATCACCCCTTAACCTCCGATACTCCAGGGAAAACAGCCCCAGCCTGTTCAGCATCTCCCTATAGCTCATGTTTGTGCAATTCTCATATGCTATCTGTAACAGTATAGTGGTTTAAATGCTTAATCTCGATGACTGTATACTCACCTCACAAGAAATTGGTCTTTTATTATGTGATCCATCACACTTCGCGTTGAGGATCAAGAGAGAATGTTGCCCAACAGGCCACTCAAAGTGATAAATTTATGATGCATTTGATAAGGTGGACAAGGACTAAAGCATGCTGGGAAATGAAGCCAGTCTTGATTAAAGTGACTTATGTCAACCCACAGGCTACAGAATCCAGACAGGCTGTAACTGCCCACAGACAGTTTGCAAACAAACCTGGCAGCTGCAGACCCTACAACACAAACTGGAATTTGGGTCTGAATGGGACCATGGAATGTCATCCTCAGGACAATCAGAAACATTGAGGTCTGTACTAGACACGGAGCCGCTTCACCGCCTTATTTGGAGGAGGCTATGTGCACCCAGTACCTCCAGTAATAGACACTTCAGGACCACCGTGCCATCCAGCGAAGTGTGTCTACTTACCTTGTCTATCTACCCTTTACATGCCCCTCATGATTTTATAAACCTCTATAAGGTCACCCCTCAGCCTCTGACACTGGAGGAAAAACAGCCCCAGCCTGTTTAGCCTCTGCCTATAGCTCAAACCCTCCAACCCTGGCAACATCCTTGTAAATCTTTTCTGAACCCCTTTCAAATTTCACAGCATCCTTCTGATAGGAGGGAGACCAGAATTGCACACAATATTCCCAAAGTGGCCTAACCAATGTCCAGTACAGCCGCAATATGACAAAGGAAATTAGTACAGCAAAAAAAGGGGAAGGAAAGAATAATGGCAGGTTAAAATAAAGTAAAATCCTAAGTTATTTCATAAGAACATTAAGGATTACAATGAGAAGAGTAAGGCCCATTAAGGACCACAGTAGTAATTTGTGTGTGAAACCAGGGGGTGTAGGTAGGGTTCTAAATTAGGACTTGGGTGCCAGTGTTCGTTTGTAAAATGGACAGTATGTGTATAGAAATCAAGGAGAAGGACTGTGTAGTTAAAGATGCTAGCACAGACAGAGAGGAGGTTCTGAGTGGCCTTCCAGACTTAAAAGTAGGAATGTTTTTAGAGCCGGATGAAATGAACCCCAGCCTGTTGAATGAGGCAAGGGAGAAAATAACAGGGGTGCTTGCAAAAATGTTCAATTCCCCTCTGGCCACAGGAAAGATGCCAGAGGTCTGGAGGACAGCCAAAATGGCACCATTAGCCAAGAAAGGAGCAAGATGTAAAGCAGGAGATTAAGGGCCAAAACAGTTTCACCTCTGGGTGAGGAACCTAAAGGAAGCATGAACAGTTAGCATGGTTTTGTTAAGCAGCAGTAATGTCTCGCCAACTTGATGGAATTTTTCAAAGAGTTAACCGGGTGTGTAGATGAGGGCAATAACTTTGATGTAGTCTGCTTAAACTTCAGCAAGGCTTTTAAGGCTCTGCACTGAAGAATCATAACAAAGGTAAGAGCCCATGTGATGCAATTAATTTTGGCAAATTGGCTGAGTGTCAGGAAGCAGAGGATGATGTTTTTGGACAGAACTAACAAAGCAAGGAAATACACAATGAAAGGTCGGACCCTGGGAAGCACCAAGGATCAGGGAGACCATAAGGTAGCAGGACAGTAGATAAAGTGGTTAAGGCATATGGAACAGTTGGTTAGACCGCAGGGAGAGGTTTGTGTGCAGTTCTGGAATCCACATTACAGGAGAGATGTAAATGCTCTGGAGAGAGTGCAGAAGAGATTTCCCAGAATGTTGTCTGGTCTGGACAGTATTAGTTATGAAGAGAGATCGGAGTTGTTTTCCTTGGAACAGAGGAAACGGAAGAGGGACATGATTGCGATCTAGAAAATGAGGTGCACAGACACATCAGGCAGGAAAAACCTTTTCCCCTTGTTGGAAGAATCAATGATTGGGGCCATAGAGTCAAGGTAAGGGACAGGAGGGTTAGAGGAAACGTGAGGAAATTTCCTTTATCCAGAGGGTGTTGTGAATCTGGAACTCACTATCTTTGTGCGGCAGAGGCAGAAACCCTCATAACATTGAAGAAGTTTTAACATACACTTGCCATGCCAAGGCACACAAAGCTATGGCCAAGTGCTGGGAAATGGAATTAGAATAGTTAGGTGGTTGTCTTTGACCAAAACAGACTCAACAATCCAAAGGGCCTTTTTTCAGTGCTGCTGATCTTTATCAGTCTGTAACTTAAATCTGAACACAGACTGGGTAAATCAACTGAGCATTAAACCCATGGAGGATGGGTATCTGTTGATCGGGAAAATACATTAAAATGCATGAAGAATTTATTACGGGAAATAGAGAAATGATAGATTAGCTAAATGATTGCTTTGCATCTGTTTTCACAGAAAAGAAATCTCCCAGAAGAGATCAAAGTGGCGAACAGAATATTAAACATTATTTTATAAATGATTTCAGGAGTGGTGAAATCTTGTTTCAGTTGCATAAGAGCTTGATTAGATTGCACCTGCAGGACATGTGCAGTTGTTGTCTCTATCTCAGGAAAGATATTATTGCCATGGAGGGTGTGCAACAACAGGATATTAGTTAAAATGGGTCTGTATTCTCTAGTTTCAAAGAATGAGAACTGATTTCATTGAAACCTACAAAATACTGACAAGATCGATGACCATTTATATCTGTAATGAGAAGAAACTTTTGTTTTGGAATGCTGTGGAAACTTAGTCTTTGAATATGTGTAAGATAGAAATTGTGAGTGATAAAGCAGGGTTGTGAGGGTGCAGCAAGTAAAAGACACGGAAGTGTTTGATCGGCAAAGGTCATTTTAAATGGCTCAATGGGCTCAATAACCTGCTTCTTTTCCTATGTTCTTACTGGGCACTGTCTAAATCCATCTCCACGTCTAAACACACCGGCATTTGATATGAACCTTCATCTTACATGTTATATTCCTTGTTAAAGTAGGGCAACAGGGATAATCCAGGAAATTACAGACCAGAGAGCCTTACATCCAAGGCACAGACATAGTTGGAGAAGATTCTTAGAGAAAGGATCTATTCACATTTGGAAAAAGACAGTCTTATTAGTGGTCAGCAACATGGCTTTATGCGGGGAAGATCATGACTCACAAACTTGATTGAGTTTTTTGAGGAAGTGAGCCAAATGATTGAGAACAGGGCAGTAAATGTTATCTATATGGAGTTTAGCAAGGCCTTTGACATGGTCCCTTATGGTATACTGATCCAAAGATTAAGTCACATTGGTTCTACAATGAACCGGCAAGATAGATTTATAACTGGCACACTCGTAGAAGACAAACAGTTGTGGTGGAAGAGGGTTTTCTTTTATTGGAGCTATGTGACCAGCAGCACCCTGCAGGAATCAGTACTGGTACTATTGCTCGTAAATGATTTGGAGGAGAAAGTAGGTGCGTAATTTATGGATGACAAAAAGATTGGGAAAGCTTAGGATAGTTCGGAGGATTGCCAGAGGTTACAGCAGGATACAGATAGGCTGGAGACTTGAGTGGAGAAATGCCAGATGGAGTTTAATCCAGACAAATGTGAGGTGGTACATTTTGGAAGATGTAATGTAAGGAGGTGTACAGTAAATGGCAGAACCATTAGTAGCATCAACATACAGAGGGAGCTAGGTGTACAAGTTCATATTTCTTTGAAAGGTGCAACACAAGTGGATAAGATTGTCAAGGCATGGAGTATAAAAATTGGCAAGTTATGTTAGCTGTAGGGAACTTTAATTAGATCATATTTAGAAAACTGTGTACTGTTCTGGTCACCACACTAACAGAAGAATGTGGAGGCTTTGGAGAGGGTACAAAAATGGTTTACCAGGAAGTTGCTTGGTTTGGAGGGTATTAGTTATGAGGAGAGATTGGGCAAACTTGGTTTGTTTTCACTTGAACATCAAAGGTAAGGGGCGATGTGATAGAAGTTTACAAAATCATGAGACACGTGGATAGAATGGAAAGCCAGAGTCTTTTTCCCCAGGCTAATAGAAATGTCAATTACTAGGGGGTGTAGGTTGAAAGTAAAAGGGAGTAAGTTTAAAGGAGACGTGAGAAACAAGTCTTTCACAGAAGGTGGTGGCTGGAATGCGCTACCAGAGCAAGTGTGGAGACAAATACAATCGCAATGCTGAACAGGCATCTGGGCAGATATACGAATAGCAGGGAATAGAGGGTACAGTCCATGTAAGAGGCAAAAGGTTTTTTAGTTTAGAAAGGCATCATGTGTCAGTGCAGTCTTGGAGGGTTGAAGGACCGGTTGCTTTGCTGTACTGTTCTGTATTCTCTTTGTACTTTTGTTACTTAAAGAATGCTTCTGCACTTTAGCAATGTACTTTGGACTGCTCCAGCAACAATCATTGTAATAACTGTAGTAAGGTCACTTCGTGCTCAGGGACACATACTCGTCTCATGGAGTGGACCAAGCTGTATAGAACACAGAACATAGAAACGTACGGCACAGAACAGGCCCTTTGGCCCATGATGTTGTGCTGAGGTTTAATCCTAATGTAAAATATAATAACCTAACCTACCCACCCCTCAATTCACTGCTCTCCATGTGCATGTCCAGCAGTCGCTTAAATGTCCCCAGTGACTCTGCTTCCACCACCACAGCTGGCAACGCATTCCATGAATTCACAACTCTCTGAATAAAGAACCCTCCTCTGATGTCTCCTCTATACCTTTCTCCTAATATCTTAAAAAGTATCTCAAGCATTTTGCTTGCTGTATAGTGTTTAGATTAGATTAGATTACTTACAGTGTGGAAACAGGCCCTTCGGCCCAACAAGTCCACACCGCCCCGCCGAAGCGTAACCCACCCATACCCCTACATCTACATCTACATCTACATCTACCCCTTACCTAACACTACGGGCAATTTAGCATAGCCAATTCACCTGACCTGCACATTTTTGGGAGGAAACCGGAGCACCCGGAGGAAACCCACGCAGACACGGGGAGAACGTGTAAACTCCACACAGTCAGTCGCCAGAGGCGGGAATTGAACCCGGGTCTCCGGCGCTGTGAGGCAGCAGTGCTAACCACTGTGCCACCGTGCCGCCCACACTGACTCCAACCTTTCTTGGATGCTTGCAGCGTTTCTGCCTTGCTTTTTGTGAATCGCCCCCTCAGCCAGAGATACTCAGTTCACATTACTACTATTTTGCAAGCCATTTAGCTCAGGTACAAAGCACCGGCGTCAACAGGCCTGAGTCCGGTCATGAGGAAAAGCCTTTGCTGAAGAGATCCCAACACAGTAAATCAAGTGAAGCCCCACGCATCAGTCTAAACCCTGCTCAGGGTGGTCAGAGTCAAAATCCTCCACTGATCAGAGGTGAGCCTTCACTCTTTTTGCCCTTGGTTGTTTTACTCCTAGAATGAATGAGAGGCAGGCATTACAAAAGGTGGAAGTGGGTGGAACAACAATTACTGTTGGTTCAGGTAGAGGTGTTTCCTGAGTGAATGAGCAGACTGCAAAGAGGATGCACAAGGTTAGTGATGTTGCTTGTTAGTCTGGGTAATGAAGCATCATATTGGGCTTGAAATGTTAACTTATTTTTCTTTCCACAGATGCTGTCAGACCTGCTGAATTTATCTGGAACTTTCAGCTCCTCTTTCTAAAATCTGCAGGGTAATGTTTTAAACAAGAGTTCAAGTAGGAAAGATTAAATCTACATGTAGAAATAAGAACAAGGATAGCAACAGGAGACACCATATTTAGAAAATCGAACACGCAGCTCAAAAAATGGCTTGTAAAACGCTTGAGTTGGAGTATTGCTTTGCTTGAATGAATGACATGGATTTTTTGGAAGGAATACCTTGTGAAATATGAAGGAGTGTGGAAAGGATCAGTTTCATAGAAAACTATCATAAGTAATGAATTACTGACTGGATGAACTAAGAACTGGCAAATCATAATTAGGAAAAAGCAGAGACTCTGGACATAGCACATTTTAACAGGAAACAGGTTGGTAAGAGATGTTAAGGTGGGAATATTTCAAGGCAAAAGAGGAAGGGAAGAAAGAGAATATCAATATTGGGTAGCTTGAAAATTGAAGGAAGACACTGGCAAATGAAAGGAATGACAAAGAACACAGCGGTATGTAAAGATTAGAATCATACAGTACGGAAACATACCCTTTGGTCCAACCAGTCCATAGCAAACATAACCAAACTAAACTACTCCCACTTGCCTGCTCCTGACCCATATCCCTCCAAACTATTCTTATTCATGTACTTATCCAAGTGTCTTTTAAATGTGCCCACAATGATCACTTTTTCAAGAAGTTCATTCCACAAGCGAACCACCCTGTGTGTAAAACAAAGGCCATGTCTTTTTTAAAATTGATCTCCTCTTACCTTAAAAATGTGTCCCCCAGTTTGAAATCCACCATTCTAGCGAAAAGACACCTATTATCCCTAACTATACTTCTCATGATGTTATAAATCTATACAAAGTCATACTCTTTTGAAAAAGTCCCAGTCTATCCAGCCTTTCTTTAGAACTCAAACCTTCTGTACCCAGCAACTTCCTTGTAAATCTCCTCTGGACTCTCTCCAGCTTAGTAATATCTTCCAATAACTGGACGACCAGAACTGGACACAGTGCTGTAAAGAGGCCTCACTGTACAACCCCAATATGACTTCACAATGCCAAGAACTTGTTTCAGGGCAAAGGATACATAATGGCATGCTATGTGTTACAGAGTGTTTTAGTACTTAGCTATATATATTTCCAGCCAATTTAGGAAAAAAGGAACTTACAGATTGTTGATTTTGTACAGGTGTAACCACATTCTTGTCTCTCCAGTCAAATTTTGGTGGCAATGCTGGCCTCTTGGTATCCTTAAAAACTGTTACATATTTGGGAAGTTGCACTGATCTTGAACTCAAATATGTTGCTGCAGGTTTAATTAGAAAATATTTTTTACTCCCTGTTTCATATCAATGTTTAGCAAACTGAACATATAACTGTACAAATCGTTATACATTAGAGCTTCAATCATATGTCCACCAATAAAAGTTTTGCAGTGATTTTTGACCTGCCAATTCTACTGGTTGCTATATTTCATGAAATTAATTATTCATTTTAAAATAGAAGGTTTTATTATGTCTAAACTTTCACACAGGGATGTAAAGTAGCATATTAAGCATTAATGTGAACTCGACTGTTTGAAATTCTGTTCATATATATTCTATTTTCAGCCTGGTTGTATATAATCGAGGAATCTCAGCTCACAATTTAATCAGTATACATTACAGGTTACATCACTGAGATTACACAAAGTAAAAGGTGGCAGATCTTACAGTTGTGTCTATCTCCGTGTCAGTTCTAGCTCCTACAACAAATCTGCAACTAGCTGGATTCATTGTGTCCTCACTCGAGCAAAAAAAAAAGAGTGCTTAAAAACAAGACATAATTCAGTCATCCGACACTCCATCTTCATACAGTATACATTCACCTACTCACTGCAATCAAACTAGACTATGCTTGATATTCGTTTCAGACACAAGGAAATATCCTAGTTTGTGGAACACATCTTGGGAAGAAGTCCCCTGAATGGGAGGATTCTCATTTCAGGGTTGGGGCTAGGGGTGTGTTGGTGTGAGAAAGATTGAGGCCTGCCATTCCTGGACAGAAATTGGTGACAGTCACAGGAACAGCATAGTGCTGAAGTTGAGTTGTTAAAGATTAGGTTCTCTCAGGCTCACCCCTCACAGCCTCTCACTCACCTTTCCACCCAATCCCTATGCCCCTCTACTCACCCTAATTGTCTCTCATATGCACCATGTCAATCCATGCCCCTGCACCCACGATCAACGCAACCCAATATCTCCTATACCAATTTAGTGACAACACATGAACTCCACTCATTAACATGGCCTAATCTAACCTCTTCACAAACTTAACATCAACTCATGCCAAGCTGCCACCACCCTTCACTTTTTATAATCAAACTTTCCTTGCTAACTCTCTCAGTATTCACCATAGGTAGAGCTCGAGAAACATGGTCAGATGAAATTAAGTTTTGAATTTCAATAACAGACTTCATGATATAAAGATGGCACTCATTCACTGAAGGTGATTCACTGCAATTGAATCGCCTTAGCTACATAATCACTTAAATATTTGTATTCACAATGTCACAAAAATAGCTAATCCTCAAATAATTTCTTGGAGCTGTCAACCAAACTGTGAATGACCACTTTGTGGTAATGACAGATTGTGGAAACAGGCATCCAATACTCTCACACAAATTAAAGTTGAGTCAACAAAAAGATACTGATACTGCAATTTCATATCAGACGAGAAGAGAATTTTCTTTTCCAAAATTTAAAAGGCTGGAAAACTAAATCACTCAACAGATCTATAGACCTAACGCAATGTTTACACCATTTTTATCTGTTCTCAGAATCTGCATGACCCATGCTCCAGTGAAATTGGAGTCTGTATGCAGCAATGAGTTAAAATGCCTTACTGACTTTGCGTTTCCCCCACTGTTAATATATTCTCCTCCCTTTCTGCTACGAGTGAAAATAGGCTCTGCTGGAAATAGTGATGGGACTTCAGGATCCAGTTTCATTTTGGACACTTGCCATGATTCAAGGAGAATCTAGGTTCATGACTTGGGAAGAATTAAGTGTAGAGGTGTTAGATTTCCTCAGTTCATCAACTGTACCAAAGTCAAAACCAAAGAGGAAATCTTTCATGGTTGTCCAAACCCACTTGGTTCACCAATGTCCTTCAGGGAAGGAAACTGCCACCCTTACTTGTTCTGGCCTATATGTGACACAGCAGTGTGGTTGATTCTTAACTGCCCTCTGGGCAATTAGGGATGCTGGCCTAGCCTGCGACATCCAGTGGTTAGCACTGCTGCCTCACAGCACCAGAGACCTGGGTTCAATTCCCGCCTCAGGCGACTGACTGTGTGGAGTTTGCACATTCTCCCCGTGTCTGCGTGGGTTTCCTCCAGGTGCTCCGGTTTCCTCCCACAGTCCAAAGATGTGCAGGTCAGGTGAATTGGCCATGCTAAATTGCCCGTAGTGTTAGGTAAAGGGTAGATGTAGGGGTATGGGTGGGTTGCGCTTCGGCGGGGCGGTGTGGACTTGTTGGGCCGAAGGGCCTGTTTCCACACTGTAAGTAATCTAATCTAATCTAATCCTCATCCCATGAATGAATAAAAACAAACTCAGCAAACATTGATATAGATATCATACGCTGCAAGTAAGGATGCCCTGAAGCATGGCACATTGGTGAGATCGAGCAGAGGCTACGGCAACGGGTGAATGAGCACCGCACAACAATCAACAGACAGGAGGGTTCCCTCTAAGTTGGAGAACATTTTAGCGGTCCGGGATATTTGACATCGGACCTTCAGGTGACCATCCACCAAGGCTGACTTCAGGACAGGCAACAATGCAAAGTGTCCGAGCAGAGGCTGAGAGCCTATTTCAGTACCCATGGGGATGGCCTCAGCTGGTACCTTGGGTTCATGTCACCCTGCAAGTCACCCTGCTGCACTATACACACCACACACACACACACTCCTACAGACCCATACACTCACGCAGACTCTCTCTCATATATAAGCTCTTTCTCATATACTTACACATACACATTCACACACCTTCTCACAAACTTATACCCCTTTACAATCACACACATACTGTCTCATAGACACTCATATCACCTCCCCACCCCCTTCCCCACACACACACACGAACACACACACAAGGTTGTGAGGTGAACTTGTACTTGCAGAATTGCATTTTACTTTGATCAAAAACTGCTTATATCCATGTAAGATTCTGTAAATCCCTTTTTTAGATTAGAATCAATCTGAACGTTGGAGCACAGACAGCCTCACACAGGGCACTATCCGAGATGCATTATCTGAGATGACATGGCACCTATTGTTAAAGTTCACTCGAGAATGTAACTTTTAAAAAGAAGTTCTGTGATTTACATATGAAAGAACTGAAACCGACATAGTCATTCTAAAAGATGAGAGACTTAACAAACAATCCAGGTCTTTTTCAATATATCATTTCAGTTACATCACACTGTAAACTTTTGCTATAAATTCTGTGTCTTAAGATCTTATACTCCACAACCACCTGATAAAGGAGCAGTGCTCCGAAAGTTAGTGCTTCCAAATACACTTATTAGACTATAACCCGGTGTTGTGTGATTTTTAACTTTGTACACCCCAGTCCAACACCAGCACCTCCACATTACAAGAACTGATTTTTAAAATTTTTAATCTTTTTTTACAACCTTGTTACATTGTTATATCATTCCAATATGTTTTAGGAACTACATGTTCATCTACATGTATACATAAGTCTCCAGCATAACTCACTACTTCACTACAATCTGTGCATTGAACAATGTACCGATCACAACACACAATGTACTCTGAGAAATATATCCAATGATGTTCCAGCATTGGTTAACAGAATTTTGAAACAATTTTAAATTCAAAATGCATAACAAACATATTTAATGGTAATTATTCAAAATTTAGTACATTGCACCCAAGAATTGTAGGCGTTAAGTATCAATATGCATGCCAAGAAATGTTGCAAGACATTACCTCTAAATACTTGAGGTGGGATATCGGAGAACTGGTTGATTCCATAAGTAGCAAAGCCACTTTCATTGAAGAAGATTGAAGAAATAAAATTCAGAGAGTAGTGTCTCTGTATGCTTTCCTACAAATAAAACAATTTTGTTTCCATTATGAAACATCAGAAATTGAACAATTTAAAATAATTTCCATAAATTCCAAAAATGAACTTAGCTAAGTGTGAATAAATGTTGTTTCCTTTCTTTGGTTGTTAAATTTTTCTTTTGTTTCAAAACATTGGCTATACAAATAATAACTAGTGATAAGAATTTTTAATCTTCAACTTATCTTAGATTCTTATTAGTGCAACAAGGAAATGCTAATGTAAGATTATAAATAGCTTTTATTGGTTAAATTTCAAATTATGCTTCTAAATCAACATAATTCCTATTCACCTCCAATAAGAGAGACATTGTAAAAGTAAAACAGGCAACATGAAACAATCAACAGCAAGTGGAAAGTAAAATACTGTATATGAAAACTAACAAATTAACTCCCTTCTTTATACAACACACTTAAAAATGAATTGCTAAATATATATCACTGGCAATATCTTTCAGTCGCAATGGACCAATTTATACTATTTTCAATATCATATACAAAAATCTGAAATGTTTATGTATTCATGAAGTCTATGATCAGGTTTGCATTTAACTTTCTACAGTTTAATGAAATGAAAAAACAATCCTTGGAAGCATTCACTTTATTTTTTTTTAATTTAAAGGATTAAATTTATCGAAGCTTTTATTTAATCCTTAGAGTATTTCACACCTCAAGAACATCTGGCTCCCAATGTACCAGAAAACAAGTGAAAAGTAACATATTTAAAATAGAGCATTTTACTGAAGAAATTATACAGTAGTAAAATGAGAAATAAACTGGAGAAAATAATTAGCACGCATGAAAGGAGACATTCCAAATGCTCATTGAAGTACTTTTTGAAAGATTGTGAGGTTTTTCCATTCATTGAGTATTTGCTTATCTTGTGCCTTTATCAAAAGTGCATCACTTAACATTTATCAGGGTTAAATTCCATCTGTTATTGATCTTCCTATCTGACCAATCCACTTACCTGACCAATCTAGCATTGACAGTCCTCACTTTCTCCCAAGCCATTTATACCCTTCTGAAACCTTCCTCCTCACTGTCAACACCTCTGCCAATATTTTTGCCATCTCCCAACTTACTTAGCATCTCCCACTAACATTCTCATCCATATCATTTTTGAATATCATTAACAATAAGGAATGCAGCACTGACCTTCATGGTATGCAACTAGACCCAATGCCCCAGATTCTGAAATAGCCTTCTACCACCACCCTCTGCTTCCTGTCACTAAGCCAATTTTGGATCCAACTTGCCAAATTACCTGGATCCCATGAGCACTTATCACTTTTCTTGCAGGACTTTATCAAAGACTTTACTGAAATGCATATGAACTGCTTCAACTGCCCCTCATCCAAACACTTAGTCACCTCAATGCAATTTGTACAATGCAAAAGATCTCAGCAGGGTTCAGTGAATATTTTGCCTCTGATTTCACTAAGGTAAGTGATGATATTGACGTTCTGATTTAGTAGGAGTGTGAAATATTAAATAAGCAAAATGAGCAAGTGCATTCTGGAATCATACAAGATACTGCTTATGTCACAGCTGGATTTTAAAATACAGTTCTGCTCTACAAAGAGTGCAGAAGGGATTTACAAGAATGGGCCCCTTATCTAAGGAAGGACATGCTGGCCTTGCAGCTGGTCTAGAGGGGGTTCACTGGTATCATTCCAGGGATGAAGGACTTGGCATATGGGGTGTGGTTGAAGACTCAATGGAGTTTATGGTCATGATCAAATGTCAGAACAGAGTCAGCTGGCTGAATTACCCAATTTCCGTTCCTTTATCTTGTGTCTTATGTTGCCAGGCCTTGGAACTTGCAGTTCTGAGGAAAGATTGGGTAGACTGAGGTTGTTTCCTTACAATGGAGGAGGCTGCCAGGCAACTTTATTACAAAATAATGAGCTTGGATAGAGCGGACAGCAAGTTGCTTTCACACCTCGTGAAGAGGTCAATTACCAGGTGGCACACATTTAAGATTCTTGGTAGAAGGATTAGAGGAGTCATGAGGAGAAACATTTTTCAGAAGGTGAACTCACTGCTAGCTTGGTGGTTGAAACCGTCAACTGACTGAAAAGGAACGTGGATCTGCACGTGAAGCACTGTAACAAAGCAAGACTATGGATAGTGTGCTGCTCAGTAGGAATAGAATGGGTGGTTAGTTTATTCAGCTCGTGCAGACACAATATGATAAGTAGAGTCTTTTGGGGCTGTAATGTTTCTATCATGCTTTCCCTTTCAGTTCTGATAACTTGAAACCATTTGTGCAAACTCTCACAACTTGGGAGACTTCATAAGCTAACCTGCTTTTCTGCTAGACTCAAAATATTCTCCTGAGCAGAAGAAAAACCAAAAGAACTGAGGATGCTATAAATCAGAAACAAAAACAGAAATTGCTACAAAGGCTGAGCAGGCCTGGCACCTCAGATTTCTCTTCACAGATCCGAATGTTTCAGGTCCCGAAACGGTAACTCTGATGTTTAATCACAGATGCTGCCAGACCTGCTGAGCTTTTACAGCAAATTTCTGTTTTTGCTCCTGAACTGAATACCTGACTCTTCTGCCCGAATGAAACTGAAATATGATTCTTCTGAAAGGAATTAAACTATCACCTGATTTTGTTTTGATTTATGTCATAAATTGAGCAATAAAAACATTCAATAAGAAAACACCACAGGTGGCACTTAATATGTAGGAGAAAGTGAGGACTGCAGATGCTGGATATGTAGTCGAGAGTGTTTGCTGGAAAGCACAGCAGGCCAGGCAGCATCCAAGAAGAAGGAGAATCTACATTTCAGGAATAAGCCCTTCATCAGCAATCGAACATACAACATAGAACAGTACAGCACAGGAACAGGCCCTTCTGCTCTCTGTTGTGCTGAACATGACAGCAAATTAAATTAATCCCTTCTGTATGCCCTTGGTCCATTCCCTGCATATTCATGTACCCATCAAAACGTCTCTTAAATGCCCTATTGTATCAGCCGCCACAACCACCTCGGCACATGTTCCAGACTCCTGCCACTCTCGGTGTAAGAAAAAACTTGCACCTCACATCCCCTTTGTACTTTCCCGCTCTCACCTTGAATGCATGGCCCTAGTTTCAGACATCGCAACTCCAGCAAAAAGATTCTGACGATCAACCGTATCTACACATTTCATAATCTTACAGACTTCTATCAAGCCTTCCCTCAGCCTTGTGAGATATTATATTCATTTTACCAACTCATTCACAAGTGCACTGTTTATTATACTGCATTTTCATTCATTCATAAAACTGTGTCTTTATAGTACATTTTACTATTACAAGATAAACTAAGTTAAAACATCCCTTCCAACTCATTACTGCTTACTTACACCTTTCAATTCTTATCGGTCCAATGCTGCAAGCAGTAGAACATAGAACAATACAGCACAGAACAGGCGCTTCGGCCCACGATGTTGTGCCGAACATTTGTCCTAGCTTAAGCACCCATCCATGTACCTATCCAATTGCTGCTTAAAGGTCAGCAATGATTCTGACTCTGCCACTCCCACAGGCAGCGCATTCCATGCCCCCACCACTCTGTTTGGACCTGTCACTGAGTAAAGACTACCCCTTAGTAAGTACTGATTATGTAACATACTCAGAACAATGCCACCCTTAATATCATGTCTCCATAACATTTGAAACTATGGGAAGATTATAATATTATTACCTTCAGCATAGTGTCAGTGACCAGTCAGTTTCAAGGATGTCCCCACTGATTCTGCTGACTACACCAAGTTGTGGGATAGTTTCGACAGAAATCAGTGAGTGGCAAAAATAGGCACTTTATTGAGCATCAGCAGTCGCACAGTTTGAGGCGTTGATGGAATTCGGAGTACAGTTTTTAACAGCAATAATACCTGAATAACCATCTCTTGGGACCTGAATAGATTGCATATCCCATCAATAGTTTCCTCGATTATCTGAATGTAATGTTTAAACAGATATTAAATAGGGCTGCTACCCACTTTAAGAAACTTACTGTTAAAGCAGCACTTCCATGAAACTGGATGAATGAATGGCAATAGTAAATGAAATCTCATGACCAAGCTGCAGAAGATCAGTTTAATATCCTGTATACTTTCATTTAGAGCATAGAACACAGAACATTACAGCACAATGGCAGGCCCTTCTGCCCTTGATGTTGCACCGATCTGTGAAATTAGATTGTGAAATTAATCTGATGCCCATCTAACCTACACTATTCCATTATTATTCGTATGTATGTCTAATGTCCATTTAAATGCCTTTAATGTCAGCGAGTCTACTACTGTTGCAGGCAGGCCATTCCATGCCCCTACTACTCTGAGTGAAGAAATTATCCCTGATATCTGTCCTAAATCTATCACCCCTCAATTAGCCTTCACCACCTGAGGAAAAAGGCTGTCACTGTCCACCCTATCTAACCCTCTGATTATCTTATACGTCTTGATGAAGTCACCTCTCAACCTTCTTCTCTCTAACGAAAGCAGCCTCAGTTCCCTCAGCCTTTCCTCACTAGATCTTCCTTCCATACCAGGCAATATCCTAATAAATATATGTAGGGAATCTCATCTAAATCTCCTCTGAACCCTTGCCAAAGCTTCCACATCCTTCCTATAATGCAGTAACCAGAACTGTATGCAATACTCCAGATGTGGCCTCACCAGTGTCTTGTACAGCTGAAGCATAACCTCGTGGCTCCGAAACTCAATCCCCTTACCAATAATCGCCAACACACCATATGCCTTCCTAACAATCCTATCAATCTGGGTGGCAACTTTCAGGGGTTTATGCACCTGGACACAGAGATCTCTCGGTTCATCTACACTGCCAAGAATTTTACCATTGACCCAGCACTCTGCATTCCTGTTACTTCTTTCGAAGCGAACTACCTCACACTTTTCAACATTAAACTCCATTTGCCACTTCTCAGTCCAGCTCTGCATCTTATCTATGTCCCTCTGTAACCCACAACATCCTTCAGAGCTATCCACAACTCTGCCAACCTTAGTGACATCTGGAAATTTACTAATTCTTCCTTCTATGCACATTTCCAGATCATTTATAAAAATGACAAACAACAGTGGCTTCAAAACAGATCCTTGGGCACACCACTGGTAACTGAGCTCCAGGATTAACATTTTCCATCAACCTCCACCCTCTGTTTTCTTTCAACTAGACAAATTCTGATCCAAACCGCTAAATCACCTATAATCCCGAAACTCCTTATTTTGTGCAATAGCCTATCGTGTGGAACCTTATCAAACGCCTTACTAAAATCCATATACAGAGGAACCTCAATTATCCTAATAACAATTATCAAAATTTCGGATTATCCAAAGAAGATCTCAAGGTCCCAATAGAAACATTACATCAAAGACGTGTCTCCAAAACCGATTGTGTCTTTTGTTCATAATGATTAAAATGAACTCAGCTTACTGAAATGTTGCCGAGAACAGTCCCAGACATCAATGGGAGCCCAGGCACCGTCTCCAAATGACTGACCGCCCGCCCTCTCTCTCTCCACACAATTTTCCTGAAGTTCTACACAGGGGTGTATCTGAATCCCCCCCTTCCCCAGATAATCTTTCCAACATTGTCCAGTACAGAGCAAAAGTGGAACCTGACAAAACGTTGCAGTAACAAGTTGTGTGCACACGCGGTCGCACTATTTGGAGACTCACCCCACAAAGGCTTACTGTTGGTGTCCAGTACAGCTGCCCTGGAGGGGCGGCAGGGGGGAATGGGGGGCTCATGGGGGCTGACAGGAGTGGGGAGGCCAGGGTGGCCGGGTTACGGATGGGGTGGGACGAAGGAGCGGTGCTGGAGGGGGTTGAGGGGTGGGCAGGTGATGGAGGTGAGACTGGACGGACGTGGGGGGCAATGTTGGACAGTGTTGGAGGGTGGGGGCTCGGTATTAGCTTAGATTACTTACAGTGTGGAAATAGGCCCTTCGGCCCAACAAGTCCACACTGACCCTCCAAAGAGCAACCCACCCAGACCCATTCCCCTACATTTACCCCTTCACCTAACACTAGGTGCAATTTAGAATGGCCAATTCACCTAACCTGCACATCTTTGGACTGTGGGAGGAAACCGGAGCACCCGGAGGAAACCCATGCAGACACGGGGAGAATGTGCAAACTCCACACAGACAGTCGCCTGAGGCGGGAATTGAACCCGGGTCTCTGTGAGGCAGCAGTGCTAACCACTGTGCCACCGTGCCACCCCAATTGTACCAGCCTCCACCACTTCCTCTGGTAGCTCATTCCACACAGGCACCATGCTCTGCATGAGAAAGGTGCCCCTTCGATTCATTTTTTAAAATCTTTCCCCTTCACCTTAAACCTGTGTTCTCTATGTTAGATTACTTACAGAAGTAAGGACGGGGTTGGGGAGTGGTGTTGGATGGGGTTGGGGCTCGCGCGCGGTTTCCTGCTGTCTAGTCTCCTGAACTGGGAGAGGACTTAACAGAAAACTTCAAGCCCCAAAGGAGAGGCACTGAATCAATTAACCGAAAAATAAGTTATCTGAATGAAATAGCGCCCGCCCATCTCATTCAGATAATCGAGGTTCCTCTGTACACCACATCAACCACTTTACCTTCATCCAGCTGTTTGGTCACCTTCTTGAAGAACTCAATAAAGGTTAGTTAGTCATCAGCTACCCTTCACAAAACCGTGTTGACTATCTCTAATCAAATTGTTCCTTTCCGGATGATTATAAACCCTATCTCGCATAACCTTTTCCAAATCTTACCCATAACCAGAGTAAGGCTCACTGGCCTATAATTACCAGGGTTGTCCCAACTCCCCTTCTTAAACAAGGGAGCAACATTTCCAACCTCCAGTCTTCTGGAACTACTCCTGTCAACAATAATGACATAAAGATCAAGATGTTTGGGGACTCGTTAACTGAGGTAGTACGGGCTGAGGTTAGAAACAGGAAAGGAGAAGTCACCGTGCTGGGAGTTTTCTATAGGCCTCCGAATAGTCTCAGAGATGTAGAGGAAAGGATAGCAAAGATGATTCTCGATAGGAGTGAGAGAGGCAGGGTAGTTGAGATGGGGGACTTCAACTATCCAAATATTGACTGGAATCACTACATTATGAGTACTATAGATGGGTCAGTTTTTGTCCAGTGTGTGCAGGAGGGCTTCCTGACACAGTATGTAGACAGGCCTACAAGGGGCGAAGCCACTTTAGATTTAATACTGGGTAACGAGCCTGGCCAGAGTTTGATTTGGAAGTAGGTGAGCACTTTGGAGACAGCAATCACAATTCTGTCAAGTTTACTTTAGTACTGGAAAGGGATAGGTGTACTCCACCGAGCGGGAGTTACAGCTGGGGGAAGGGAAATTACAATGCAATTAGGAAAGATTTAGGAAGTGTAGAATGGGGAAGGAAACTGCAGGGGATGAGCACATTAAAAATGTGGAGCTTATTCAAGGAAAAGCTCCTGTGTGTCCTCGATAAGTATGTACCTGTCAGGCAGGGAGGAAGATATAGAACGCGTGAGCCGTGGTTTACTAAGGAAGTGGAATCCCTGGTCAAGAAGAAGAAGGAGGCTTATGTTAGGACAAAATGTGAAAACTCAGTTAGGGCACTTGAGGGTTACAAGGAAGTCAGGAAAGACCTAAAAAGAGAGCTCAGAAGAGCCAGGAGGGGCCATAAGAAGTTGTTGGCAGATAGGATCAGGATTAACCCTAAGGTTTTCCATAGGTATGTCAAGAATAAAAGAATGACAAGAGTTAAATTAGGGCCAATCAAGGATAATAGTGGGAAGTTGTGTGTGGAGTCCGAGGAGATAGGGGAAGCACTAAATAAATATTTTTCGACAGTGTTCACTATAGAAAATGAAAATGTTGGCAAGGAAGATACAGAGATACTTGCATCTAGACTAGAAGAGATTGAAGTTCACAAGGAAGTGGTATTAGAAATACTGCAGAGTGTGAAAATAGACAAGTCCCCTGGGCCGGATGGAATCTATCCTAGGATCCTCTGGGAAGCAAAGGAAGAGATTGCCGAGCCTTTGGCATTGATCTTCAAATCATCATTGTCTACAGGAATAGTGCCTGAGGACTGGAGGATAGCAAATGTGGTTCCCTTGTTCAAAAAGGGTAGTAGAGACAACCCTGGTAATTACAGACCAGTAAGTCTCACTTCACTTGTTGGTAAAGTGTTGGAAAAGGTTATAAGTGATAGGATTTATAACCATCTAGTAAAGAATAATCTGATCAGGGACAGTCAGCACGGTTTGTGAAGGGAGGTCGTGCCTAACGAATCTTATTGAGTTTTTTGACAAAGTGACCAAACGGGTAGATGAGAGTAAACCGATTGATGTGGTGTATATGGATTTCAGCAAGGCATTCGATAAGGTTCTCCATGGTAGGCTATTATACAAAATGCGGAGGAATGGGATTGTGGGAGACATAGCTGTTTGGATCAGTAATTGGCTAGCTGAAAGAAAACAGAGATTTAGTTGATGGAACATGTTCATCTTGGTGGCCAGTTACTAGTGGCGTACCGCAAGGGTCGGTGTTGGGTCCACTGCTGTTCGTCATTTTTATAAATTACCTGGATGAGGGCTTAGAAGGGTGGGTTAGTAAATTTGCAGATAACACGAAGGTCGGTGGAGTTGTGGATAGTGACGAAGGATGTAGTAGGTCACAGAGAGACATAGATAGGATGCAGAGCTGGGCTGAGAGGTGGCAAATGGAGTTTAATGTGGACAAGTGTGAGGTGATACACTTTGAATGGAGTAATCGGAATGCAAAGTACTGGGCTAATGGGAAGATTCTTGGGAATGCAGATGAGCAGAGAGATCTCGGTGTCCATGTACACAGATCCATGAAAGTTGCCACCCAGATTGACAGGGTTGTTAAGAAGGCATACAGTGATTTGGCCTTTATTAATAGAGGGATTGAGTTCTGGAACCAGGAGGTTATGCTGCAGCTGTACAAAGCTCTGGTACGGCCACACTTGGAGTACTGTGTACAGTTCTGGTCACCACATTATAAGGAGGATGTGGAAGCTTTGGAAAGGGTGCAGAGGAGATTTACTAGGATGTTGCCTGGTATGGAAGGAATGTCTTACGAGGAAAGGCTGAGGGCCTTGAGGCTGTTCTCGTTACAGAGAAGAAGGTTGAGAGGTGACTTAATAGAGATATACAAGATAATCAGAGGGTTAGATAGGGTGGACAGGGAGAGCCTTTTTCCAAGTATGGGGACGGCAAACACGAGGGGACACAACTTTAAAGTGAGGGTATAAGACAGATGTCAGAGGTAGTTTCTTTACTCAGAGAGTAGTAAGGGAATGGAATGCTTTGCCTGCAAAGGTAGTAGATTCGCCAAGTTTAAGTGCATTTAAGTCGTCATTGGACAGGCATATGGACGTACATGGAATAGTGTAGGTGGGATGGGCTTCAGATTAGTATGACAGGACAACGCAACATTGAGAGCCGAAGGGCCTGTACTGCGCTGTAATGTTCTATGTTCTATTTGTCCATGAGAAGGACCTGCTGACCCAGGAACATGGGGACAACTGAGACCTGTTGGATATTACTCAGGGCTAAAATTTTAATGTATGCAAGAACTGTGTATAAAGAGCCTACAGCAAACAATGTACTTCAGATTTCATCGCCACCTTGAACTGTGCTACTGCTGACGCTCATTGAAGAGGCTGGTTTTGTCACTCACCAATTACAACTGTTATTGAACACAATCCCACAACTTGGCGCAGTCATACTCCACTCTGAGAGATTCCATATGTTTAGAAAAGATGTTATTTTTAAGTTGTATCCTACTGTAACAAAAACATTGATTTCACAATGGAAATACTAATAATAATAAATGTGAAGGGATTCAGTGCCTTGAACTGCCTGACCTGTTATCTGTGAGCATACGTGTAAAAGTGACTTGTTGTTGCATACTCTGCTTGCCAAAAACTGTTGCCAGACGCCTGGCACCACATTCAAACCGACATAAAGAAAACAATATCACAGAAACCACTAGTTTTTTTGGGAACATCTTTCTTCAATGTCAGTGTACAGCACTGTTGCTTTCTCGCTCACTGGGGAAAAAAAAACACTAGCTTCTAACTTAAACTTAGTAACTTTTTTATTCTCTTTGGCTGCAAAATGCCTTTTTGGCTACTATTTTCTCATGATATTCAAATTATTTTGGTTGCCCTCTCCATACTCCTTGCTAAATAAAACAGAATATGACAAAAGAGTGCCAAATTCGGGTTATTCAGCAGTAAAATAAACCATGAATATTTGGAAGTGATGACGAAAAAAACATAAGAAAATCTGTTGATTATCTGTTGATATGTCTATTTGTTATCAGTCCCACTATTCAAAGTAAAAATGATCTTGCGTTTCAATGTTGTGCAAACGATGCAATTTCAACTAAAAATGAGATTCCCTGTTTCGACCTGACTTTGCCAATACTGCCACACACTGCACAGAGCCCAGGGAGATTATACAGCCGATCACCACCCAATACTGCCACACTGTGCACAGACGCCAGGGAGATTACACAGCAATCACCTCCCAATACTGCTACACTGTGCACAGAGCCCAGGGAGATTACACAGCCGATCACCACCCAATACTGCCACACTGCGCACAGAGGCCAGGGAGATTACACAGCAATCACCTCCCAATACTGCTACACTGTGCACAGAGCCCAGGGAGATTACACAGCCGATCACCACCCAATACTGTCACACAGTGTACAGAGCCCAGGGAGATTACACAGCCGATCACCACCCAATACTGCTACACTGTGCACAGAGCCCAGGGAGATTACACAGCAATCACCACCCAATACTGTCACACAGTGTACAGAGCCCAGGGAGATTACACAGCGGATCACCACCCAATACTGTCACACAGTGTACAGAGCCCAGGGAGATTACACAGCCGATCACCACCCAATACTGTCACACAGTGTACAGAGCCCAGGGAGATTACACAGCGGATCACCACCCAATACTGTCACACTGTGTACAGAGCCCAGGGAGATTACACAGCCGATCACCACCCAATACTGTCACACAGTGTACAGAGCCCAGGGAGATTACACAGCGGATCACCACCCAATACTGTCACACTGTGTACAGAGCCCAGGGAGATTACACAGCGGATCACAGTCCAATACTGCCACACTGTGTACAGAGCCCAGGGAGATTACACAGCGGATCACAGCCCAATACTGCTACACTGTGCACAGAGCCCAGGGAGATTACACAGCCGATCACCTCCCAATACTGCTACACTGTGTACAGAACCCAGGGAGATTACACAGCAATCACCTCCCAATACTGCCACTGTGTACAGAGCCCAGGGAGATTACACAGCGGATCACAGCCCAATACTGCCACACTGTGCACAGAGCCCAGGGAGATTACACAGCGGATCACAGCCCAATACTGCCACACTGTGCACAGAGCCCAGGGAGATTACACAGCGGATCACAGCCCAATACTGCCACACTGTGCACAGAGCCCAGGGAGATTACACAGCGGATCACAGCCCAATACTGCCACACTGTGCACAGAGCCCAGGGAGATCACACAGCGGATCACAGCCCAATACTGCCACACTGTGCACAGAGCCCAGGGAGATTACACAGCCGATCACCACCCAATACTCTACCTGGAACACTTTGTATTTCTGAACGAATTCGGGGCTTCCTGCCGCGTAGCTGCGATTAAACCTCCAAACGAACTGCTGAAAGAGTTTCTCTGAATGAGCAGCAGCTGCCTCTCGGCTGATGTTCCTCAGCAGCTGGAAACCCAGCGGTTGCCCCACTCTGTAAGGTCCGGCCAAAGCAAACCGGATGCTGGGAAGACACAAGAGCAGCAGAGACCAGAGCATCGTCTTGGGTTCAGGGAGCGGGATACAAAGTAAAATCCTGAAGTGGCCCAATGTCGGCAAGTACCAGCCACCGCCCAAAACAAAACAAACTGTTACCGATGCTGGCGAGCTAAAATGAACAAAACCACCAAGTGCGTGCTCTCGGCATTCAGCAGGGTCTGGTAGGATATGCAGAGAGAAAAGCACAGCTAATAGTTCGAGTCTGGTCTTTCCACCCCGACTGACTTCCGGATCACAAACAGATTTCAACAACATCCGTTGGTTGCACTTTCACTTTGACTCTGTAGTTTTTTTTATGACTGAAAGTGTATCTTGAATTGAAATAGCAAATCACCCAACGTTTGTTCAATGCAAATCATAAGTTGGCTGAAATGGCGATAATAACAGATTCCATAGATAATATTTATTTGCAATGTGTGGGGAAGTAGCTGGAAGGTGGGGTTAATTAACTGACCGTTTTAAATAAGGGTGTAGGTGGCATAAAGTCTTTAGGGAATTTGGCGTACTTCTGCTCTTTTACAGAACAAGAGTTGTACCAGAGAGGGAATGGAGAGCTGAAAGCTTGACATTAGTCAAGCTCTGACGTTTTAAGATTGGTTTTCCCCTAAAGTATGGTAGCAATTTAAATTGGACTAGGCTGTAGTCTTTGAGTTTAAAGCTAAACTATTTCATAGAACTACAAATAATCATTGAATAAAAACTCGAATAAAATAAATTAAATAAGGGTGGTGTGAGATATGGCAGTGGTAACATGTTGGTATTTGTCATAAGAAGTGCAGCAAGGGAATGGATCTGCTTTGCAGGTGCTTTGTATGCCCCATACACTACTTAGATGTGAGAACAGAACTAAAGAAGAACATTTGGCAGAGTTATGGTGAGTCCACACCGTGATATCGAATGGAGAACTGTACAGCATAGGAACGGGCCATTCTGACCATGTTGTTGTGCCAAACATGACATCAAATTAAACTAATCCCTACTTCTTGCCTTTGGTCCATATCCCTCCATCCTCCATTTATGTGCTTATTTAAAAGTGCCTTAAATGACCCTTTTCATATCTGCCTGCACCACCACTCTGACAGCCTGTTCCAGAGTCCTACCACTCTGTAAAAAAAACTTATCCCTCATGCGTCCTGTGACTTCCTCCTTCTCGCCTGAAACGCATTCTCCCAGTTTTAGACATGTGGGATATCAGTAGGATTAGTGTTACTTCTGCAATTCCATTTTACAAAGGAGGTGAACTCACACCAGTGGGTAATTGTTTTAGTCAAGAGCTGAGTCAACAAGAATGGAAACGATGTAGAGGAAATGTAGAATTGTTTTTGTATTAGCTAAAATTGTATGTCAGAATGAAATGTGCCAATGAACAATAGTAGGTACGGTGGGCAAATAGATAAGATGTTGTGAGAGGATGAAGTTAAGCTAGATACGCCTGTACAAACAGTAGGTATAAACATCTGCTTCCCACTTTTATGAAAACACAGGAACAAACCCCAATTAAAAGGGTCATAGGGATCAGAACGGCCTCGGGAAAGGCACAGATGAAGGGGGTAGATAATGATGAAGAAGGGATATGCCTAACAATGACCTATAACAGGGTAAGGTCAAACAGCCTTGTGAGACCAGAAATAAGCATTTTATCACAGACAAGGCCGGATAAGGCAAGAGGCAAACAGGGGTAGTGGAGGCCGGTCTTAGGGAAGTGGATGATGTAAGTAGGGGAGGGAGCAATGTAAAACAATGGACATTAAATCATATAAATATTATGTATGAATTGAACCTAGTGTGTGTATGTCTTTTGCCTCTTAGACACGGGACATCACACCCACTTGCAAGTGTAAAATAAATGACACTATTGATTCAGATCTTGTCTCGGACTGAAATTATTGAAGTGTGTGAGCTTTGTTTCTCACAGACATTTCAATTTTGTTAAAACGATTCTCTCAACCGTATCTGCGCATCTCATATTTTTTATAGACTTCTATCAAGTCTCCCCTCAGGGTCCACCGCTCCAGAGAAAACAACCAAGTTTAAGGTGAGGTGCCAGAAGACTGGAGGTTGGGAAACGTGGTGCCACTGTTTAAGAAGGGCGGTAAAGACAAGCCAGGGAACTATAGACCGGTGAGCCTGACCTCAGTGGTGGGCAAGTTGTTGGAGGGAATGCTAAGGGACAAGATGTACATGTATTTGGAAAGGCAAGGACTGATTAGGGATAGTCAACATGGCTTTGTTGTTGGGAAATCATGTCTCACAAACTTGATTGAGTTTTTTGAAGAAGTAACAAAGAGGATTAATGAGGGCAGAACAGTAGATGTGATCTATATAGACTTCAGTAAAGCATTCGACAAGGTTCCCCATGGGAGGCTGATTAGCAAGGTTAGATTTCATGGAATAAAGGGAGAACTAGCCATTTGGATACAGAACTGGCTCAAAGGTAGAAGACAGAGGGTGGTGGTGGAGGGTTGTTTTTCAGACTGGAGGCCTGTGACCAGTGGAGTGCCACAAGGATTGGTGCTGGATCCACTGTTTTTTGTCACATACATAAATGATTTGGATGTGAGCATAAGAGGTACAGTTAGTAAGTTTGCAGATGACACCAAAATTTGAGGTGTAGTGGACAGCAAAGAGGGTTACCTCAGATTACAACAGGATCTGGACCAGATGGGCCAATGGGCTGAGAAGTGGCAGATGGAATTTAGTTCAGATAAATGCAAGGTTCTGCATTTTGTGAAAGCAAATCTTAGCAGGCCTTATACACTTATTGGTAAGGTCCTAGGGAGTGTTGCTGAACAAAGAGACCTTGGAGTGCAGGTTCATAGCTCCTTGAAAGTGGCATCTCAGTTAGATAGGATAGTGAAGAAGGCGTTTGGTATGGTTTCCTTTATTGGTCAGCGTATTGAGTACAGGAGTTGGGAGGTCATGTTGCGGCTGTACAGGACATTGGTTAGGTCAATGTTGGAATATTGTGTGCAGTTCTGGTCTCCTTCCTATCGGAAAGATGTTGTGAAACTTGAAAGGGTTCAGAAAAGATTTACAAGGATGTTGCCAGGGTTGGAGGATCTAAGCTACAGGGAGAGGCTGAACAGGCTGGGGCTGTTTTCCTTGGAGCGTCGGAGGCTGAGGGGTGACCTTATAGAGGTTTACACAATTACGAGGGGCATGGATAGGGTAAATAGGCAAAGTCTTTTCCCTGGGGTCAGGGAGTCCAGAACTAGGGGGCATAGGTTTAGGATGAGAGGGGAAAGATATAAAAGAGACCTAAGGGGCAACTTTTTCACGCAGAGGATGGTACATGTATGGAATGAGCTGCCAGGGGAAGTGGTGGAGGCTGGAACAATTGCAACATTTAAGAGGCATCTGGATGGGTATATGAACAGGAAGGGTTTGGAGGGATATGGGCCAGGTGCTGGCAGGTGGGACTAGATTGGGTTGGGATATCTGGTTGGCATGGACAGGTTGGACTGAAGGGTCTGTTTCCATGCTGTACGTCTCTATGACTCTGTGACTAGTCTCTCCTCATAGCTCATACCCTCTAATCCAAAGCAGTATCCTGGTAAACGTCTTCTGCACCCTCCCCAAAACCTCCATATCCTTCCTGTAATGTGGCGACCAGAACTGAACGCAATACTCTGTGGCCTAACCAAAGCTGCAAAATGATATGCTGACTCTTGTAGTCAGTTCCCCAACCAATAAAGGCAGGTATGCCATATGCCTGCTTTACCACTTAATCTCTTTGCGTGGCCACTTTCAGGGAGCAATGGACTTAAAATCCCAACATCCTTCTGCACGTCAATGCTGTTCAGAGTCCTAACATTAACTGTATACGTTTCCTTAACATTTGATCTTCCAAAGTGCAGCTCCTCACAATTAGCCAGATTAAACTTTATCTGCAATTTCTTGACCCATATCAGCAACTGATCTGTATCTTTCTATATCCTTTGCCAACCTTTGGTACTTTCTACAATTCCACAGATCCTTGTATTGTCTGCAAATTTACTAACCCACCCATTGACATTTTCATCCAAGTCATTAGTATATATGTCACAAATATGTCCCAGTACCATTTTCTGTGGAACAGCACTAGTCACACACCTCCAGCCTGAAAAACAATCTTCCACCACCACCCTCTGTCTTCTATGGGCAAGTCACCCATGCATCTTATTCTTCTGAGCTGACAATGAGTGATATACCAGATATACCATTTTGAAAATCCAGGTAAACACCATCCACTGCTCTATCCTCATCAATCTCCTTCATCATCATCTTGAAAAATTTAATCAAGTTAATAAATCATGACCTGCCCTTCACAAAGCCATGCTGCCTGTCCCTAATTAGGCCATACTTTTCCAAATGCGTGTAAATCTTAGCCCTATGAATTCTATCCAATAGCTCCCCAACCACCGATGCAAGACTCACTAGTCACCCTTCTTGAACAGAGATACAAATGTAGCTACTTGCCAATCCTCTGGGACCTCTCCAATGGCTAATGATGATACAAAGATCTTGGTCAAGGCCTCAGTAAGCTCCTCTTTTTCCTCTCTCAGTAACCTTGGGTAGATACTTTCAGGCTCTGGGGAGTTAACCACTTTAATGCTCTTCAAGAGACCCAACACCATTTATTTCTTGATCTCAAAATGCCCTAGAATATTAATATGCTCCACACAAATTTTATGATCCTCCGTATCCTTGTCCTGGGTGAATACTGACACACAGTACTCATTTAGGATTTCACCCACTTTGGTTAAACAACTTTTGGAATATTGTGTGCAATTCTGGTCTTCCTATTGGAAGGATGTTGTGAAACTCGAAAGGGTTCAGAAAAGATTTACAGAGATGTTGCTAGGATTGGAGTGTTTGAGCTACAGGGAGAGGCTGAATAGGCAAAGGCTGTTTTCCCTGGAGCGTCGGAGGCTGAGGGGTGACCTTATAGAGGTTTATAAAATCATGAGGGGCATGGATAGAGTAAATAGGCAAGGTCTTTTCCCCAAGGTGGGGGAGTCCAGAACTAGAGGGCATAGGTTTAGGGTGAGAGGGGAAAGATATAAAAGAAACCTAAGGGGCAACTTTTTCATGTAGAGAGTGGTATGTATATGGAATGGACTGCCAGAGGATGTGGTGGAGGCTGGTACAATTGCAACATTTAAAAGGCATCTGGATGGGTATATGAATAGGAAGGGATTGGACGGATATGGGTTGAGATATCTGGTTGGCATGGAAGAGTTGGACCGAAGGGTCTGTTTCCATGCTGTACATCTCTGTGACTCAATAACTATGACTCTGCCTTTAAGTTCCCTCTTTTATCCTTGTGTGAACCTACCCTTTTCCCTGTGATCCTCTTGTCTTTATTGTGTGTATAGAAAGCCTCAGGCTTCTCTTTAACCCTAAATGACCAGGTACTTTTATGGTGCCTTCTTGCTCTCCTAATACCCTGCTCGAGTTCTATCCTGCTTTCTTTGTATTCCTCATGGGCCCTGTCTGATTTTAGCTTGCTCAAGCTTACATATACTTCTTTTTCCTTTTGAATAAATTCACAACATCCTCATTAAACAAAGGTCCCTTACCTTGCCATTCTTGTCATTCCTCCTTAGTGGGAAATGCCAGTCCTGAACTCTGATCAGCTGGTCTTTAAATAATTCCCACATGTCAAATGTGGATTTGCCTGATAAAAGCTCCTTCCAATTAACATACCCTAGCTCCAGCCTAATACTGTGTAATTTACTCTTGCCCAGTTTAGTACTTTCCCTCAAGATCCTGACTCATGTAGAAGTTTATGGTTCAGAGGGTGAATTTTACAAAGGGGAGGAACATATATTCCACCTCCCAACAAAAAATCTGCAATCAGCCACATAACTCCTAGTTGCCTCACAAGAATATAAATTGGTATATGAATAGGAATAGTTTAGGGGGATATGAGCCAGGTGTTGGCAAATGGGACTAGGTTAGGTTAGGATATCTGGACGGTTTGGATGAGTTAGATTGAATGAAACCCCCGCAGACACGGGGAGAATGTCTGTGTGAAGTTTGCACTATCGCCCATGGCTGGATTCGTGCCTGGCGCTGTGAGGCAACAGTGCTGACCACTGAGCTAATTTGCTGATGTGGGACTCAGGGATTTGGCTGATGTCCCTGACTCTTTCACATGCAAGAACTGTGTCTAGCTGCAGCTCTTGTTAGGCCTCATGACAGGTCTGGATTCACTTTGGAGCATCCGCGATGCTGAGGAAGTCATGGAAAGCACGTTTAGTGAATTGGTCAGAGAAAGAGGAGGAAGGCAGTGCATGTGTCCCCTGTGGTCATCTCCCCCCAAAACAGATATACCATTTTGGATACTGTTGGGGGAGATGGCTCGTCAGGGGAAGGCAGCAGTAGCCAGGTTCATGGCACAGTGGCTGGCTCTGCTGCACAGAAGGGTGGGAAAAAGAGTGGAAGGGCTTTAGTCATAGGGGATTCAATTGTAAGAGGAGTAGATAGACGGTTCTGTAGTTGAAAATGGTATGTTGCCTCCCAGGTGCGCAGTCAATGATGTCTCAGATTGGCTGTAGAATATTCTGAAGGAGTAGGTGAACAGCCAATTGTCATGGTGCATATAGATACCAATGATATAGGTTAAAAAATGGGGTGAGGTGCTACAAGCAGAATTTAGGGAGTTAGAAGCCAAATTAAAAAGTAGGGCTTCAGAGATAGTAACCTCAGGATTGCTACCAGTACCACGCGCTAGTCAGAGTAGAAATGAAAAAAGAGGCAGGATGGATGCGTGGCTTGCGAGATAGTGCAGGAGGGAGGGGTTCAGATTTTTGGGATATTGGGACCAGTTCTGGGGAGATGGGACTATTACAAATTGAATGGTCTACACCTGGCCCAGACTGGGACCAATGTCTGGAACCAATGGAACCAACTGGTGCTTTTGCTAACGCTGTTGGGGAGGGTTTAAACTAATGTGGCAGAGGGATGGGAAACAACATGAGGAGGTTTGTGGACAGGAAGGAGGTAGCAACTAAAGCCTGTAAGGAACTAGATAATGGAGTCAGTGTGACGAAGGGGAAGAGTAAGCAGGGAGCAGATGATGAACACAAAGGGACAGGGAGTCTGAGGTACATTTGTTTTAATGTGAGAAATGTAGTAGGTAAGGCAGATGAATTAGGGCTTGGATTATTACCTGGGAGTATGATGCTATTGCTATTACTGAGACTTGGTTGAGGGAAGGGCAAGATTGACAACTAAATATCCCAGGATATAAATGCTACAGGCTAGACAGAGAGGGATGTAAAAGGGGTGGAAGAGTTGCATTTCTGGCCAGAGAGGATATCACAGCTGTGCTGAAGGAGGGCACTTTGTAGGACTTCAGCAGTGAGCAATATAGGCAGAGCTCAGAAATAGGAAGGGTGTGGTAACAATGTTGGGACTGTACTACAGGCCTCCCATCAACAAGCGTGAGACAGAGGTCCAAATATGTAAACGGATTATGGAAAGATATGGGAGCAACAGGGTGATAGTGATGGGAGATTTTAATTTTCCCACATTGAGATTCACTTAGTGTTAGAGATCTAGATGGAGCATCCAGGAGGATTGTTTAGAGTGGGATGTCAATAGTCCAGCTTGGGAAAAGGTAACTAGAGCAAGCCAATTCTGAATCCACACGTCCAAGACACCATGGATCCTAGGGAGCTTAATCATCTGGATGAGCCTACCATCCGGAAAGCCTTGTCAAAAGCCTTACTAAAATGGGTGAGATAGCAAGATGAATGCACAACTGGCTTCATCTTAGAAGACAGAGGGTAGCTGTGGAAGGGTAATTTTCGGAATGAAGGGTACTGACATGGGTCAGTGCTGGGACCTCTGCTGTTTGTGGTCAACGTCAATGATTTGGAGGGAAATGTGGCTGACCTAATTTGTAAGATTGTGTATGATACAAAGATTACTGGAGTTGTGGATAGTAAAGAAGGTTGTCAGAGGATACAGATCAGTTGGAGGCTTGGGCAGAAAAATGGCAGATAGAATTTAATACAGAAAAATGTGAGGTGATGCATTTTGGATCATCAAGTACATGTGAAAATAATACAGTGAATGGCAGAAGCCTTAGGAGTATTGATGTGCAGAGGGATCTGGGTGTGCAGGGCCACAGATGGCAGTGCAGTTAGATAATTTAGTAAAAAAAGCCTATGATGTGTTTGCCTTCATTAGAAGCGGTGTTGAAAATAAGGATAGGTTATGCTGCAGCTTTATAGAATTTTAGTTAGGCCACACTTGGAATATTGAGTACAGTTTCTGGTCACCACACTACCTGAAGGATGTGAATGTTTTGGAGATGGTACAGAAAAGGTTTATCAGGATGTGGCCTGGTATGGGGGATTTTAGTGATGAAGAAAGGTTAGAGAGACTGGGTTTGTTTTCACTGGAACTCAGGTGGTTGGGGGGGGGGAGGTGGGGATGGGGGTCACTTGATAAAAGTCTATAAAATTGTGAATAGAATTGGATAGAGTGGAACATATGAGGCATTTTCCCAGGGTGGAATTACTAGGGGACACAGATTCAAGTTGCAAGGGAGAGAGGAAGTTTAAAAGCGATGTGCAAGGCACAAAGGGTGGCGAGTGCTTGGAAAATACTGCCATTGGAAGTGATGGAAGTAGACACAATAGCAGCATTCCAGACACACCTGGACAAACACGTGAATAGAAAGGGAATGGAGAGATACAGATCCTGTAGGTGAAGACAGTTTTAGAATGGAAGGGCAAAATGTGTTGGCGCAGGCTTGAAGGGCCAAAGGGCCTGTTTCTGTGCTGCATTGTTCTTTGTTCTATCCCTCTAGACAACATCCATTGGTCTAGCCTCATTGATCACTTTTGTCACCTCCACAAAAAGTTCAGTCAAGTTAGTAAAACATAATCTGTCCCACACATGCTCCAAAGCCGTGCTACTTGTCTCTCATTAGGCCATGCTTTTCCAAATGCATGTAAATTCTATCCTTAAGAATTCTCTTCAATTGCTTCCCAAAAAACAGATGTAAGACTCACCAGTTTATAGTTTACTGGATTTTCCTTATGTCCCTTCTTGAAGGGAGGAACAATATTAACTAATCTGTAATTCTCTGGGACGACTCCAATGGCTCATGAGGATACAACGATCTTGGTCAAGGCCCCAGCAGTCCCCTCTATTGCCTCTCTCAATAATCTGGGGTAGATACCTTCAGGCCCTGGGGTCTTATCCACCTTAAGAGAGCCAACACCACTTTCTTGATATGAAAATACCAGAGCATATGAGCATGCTCCACACAAATCTCACTATCCTCCATATCCTTTTCCTGGGCGAATACTGTTACAGAGTACTCATTGTGTTCAGGGATGTGCAGGCTAGGTAGACTAGCTATGGGAAATGCAGGGTGGTGGGGGTATGGTGGGATCTAGATGGAATGGTCTTTGGAGTAGACCAAATGGTCTGGTTCCACACCGTCAGGAATTCATGATTCTATGAATCTAAAGATCCTATACTCAAGAATGTTGAGTTGCCAGTCCTGCCCTTCCCTCAACCATGTTGCTACAAGAGCAACAATATCAGACCTCCATGTGTCAATCTATGCCTTTAACTCATCAGTCTTGCCTATTACACTCCTTGCATTCACGCCATGAGCATCCTACTTAGTTAATTTGTCTGTCCTTATGTTCCCAGTTGGGGAGGTTCCATGTTGGGTTCTAAACTTAAACATATGACCTTGAGCAGTTTAGAATAAATTCAAACAGGTGTGCAGAGTGTATTGGTTTCCCTTCTACTGAGACAACTCTTCTAGCTTCACACAATAGCAAGAAGTCAGTTAAACTATCGCAACCATACATGCTATTTGAGTGTGTGTCAGGTGGCGGGGGAAATTTTTCAGGGTGGCTGACCATGTCGGCTACAGCTGCTAACTCAGCCGTTTGAGAGCTTATTTTTTTGTTGAGCTTTAGTACTAACTATATTAGGGATTTGCCTCTGTTGTTCTCCATATATATACCATTTTCTGTGTTTCAGTGTCCATCCTCCACTGTAGAGGATTCATGCATCATGAATATTCTTCAGGGAGGGGCAGAATCCTCTCTCCTGGTCTTCAAGTTCACTTGGCTCTTTCTATATTTTGTTTGGGGATAAATGGTACTTTTGGGGAGTGGAAAGGGAGGTCCACAATCTTCGGCACTCAGTGTACCTACATATTTGTTCTTCCATTTCTTCCCCATCTATCCCATAATTGCTGTCCCCATCTGATTCTATTGTCCCAAATGTACATATTATTTCTTTTTGCAGGGAAAGTTGGGATTTTAATTATTCAAACTCATGCAGTTGTTTGAATGGTCCATAGTGCAGGATCTTTTCTTTACCTGTCTGATGGGGTCTCATTTCTCAGTCAGCTCATCCATAACTTTTTGAGTTGCCTACTGGCCCGACACAGTACCTCCCTTACATTCTTTTGCACTGGGCCTGAAACTGTCCCAAGTGTGCCAAGTTTACCTGGTTCCTCTGCTCCTGCTCTGCTGATTTGATTCTTACTTTCCATAGTTCCTGCAGCTTCTTACTTAACTTCACTTACACTCATTCTCTACCTCTCAGCTGCTCCATGATATTGCTACAGCCTTGCTGACTTTAAAAGTGTGTTTCCACATAGAGCAATACAGTGCAGAACAGGCCCTTCGGTCCTTGATGTTACGCCAACCCATGAACTATTCTCAGCTCGTCCCCCTACACTATCCCATCATTATCCATGTGCTCATCCAAGGATTGTTTAAATCTCCCTAATGTGACTGAGTTAACTACATTGACAGGTAGGGCATTCCACGCAGTTACCACTCTCTGAATAAAGAACCTGCCTCTGACATCGATCTTAAATCTATCACTCCTCAATTTGTAGTTATGTCCCCTCATCCGAGGAAAAAGACTTTCACTGTCTACCCTATCTAATCCTCTGTTCATCTTGTATGTCTCTAGCAAAACCCCCCTTAGCCTTCTTCTTTCCAATGAGAACAGACCCAAGTCTCTTTGCCTTTCCTCATAAGACCTTCCCTCCAGACCAAGCAACATCCTGGTAAATCTCTTCTGCACCTTTTCCAATGTTTCCACATCCTTCCTGAAATATGGCAACCAGAACTGTACACAGTATTCCAAGAGTTTTGTATGGTTGCAGCATAATATTATGGCTCCGGAACTCAATCTCTCCACAAATGAAACCTAACACACCGTATGCCTTCTTAACAGCACTATCAACCTGGGTGGCAACTTTCAGGGATCTATGTGAATGGACTCCAAGATCCCTCTGCACATCCACATGGCCATGAACCGTTCCATTGACTCAGTACTCTGCCTTCCTGTTATTCTTCCCAAAGTGCATTATCTCACATTTAGCTGCTTTGAATTCCATTTGCCACCTCTCAGCCCAATTCTGCAGTTTATCCAAGTCCCCCTGCAATCATAATATTCTTCCAAACTGTCCACTACTCCACCGACTTTAGTGTCGTCTGCAAATTTACTAATCCATCCACCTATGCCTGCCTCTAAGTCATTTATAAAAATAACAAACAGTAGTGGTTCCAAAACAGATCCTTGTGTCACACCACTACTAATCGGACTCCAGGCTGAATATTTTCCATCAATCACCACTCGCTGCTTTCTTTCAGAAAGACAGTTTCTAATCCAAACTGCTAAATCACTCTCAAACCCATGCCTCTGCATTTTCTCCAACAGCCTACCATGTGGAACCTTATAAAAGGCTTTACTGAAGTCCATGTATACCACGTCAACTGCCCTACCCTCATCTACATGCTTGGTCACCTTCTCAAAAAACTCAATGAGGTTTGTGAGACACAACCTGCCCTTGACAAAACCATGTTGACTATCTGAAATCAAATTGTTGCTTGCTAGATGATTATAAATCTCATCTCTTAGAATCCTTTCCAAAACCTTTCCTACAACAGAAGTAAGGCTCACTGGTCTATAATTCCCTGGGTCTTCTCTACTGCCCTTCTTGAATAAGGGCACAACATTTGCAATCCTCCAGTCCTTTGGTACTAAACCTGTAGACAATGACGACTCAAATATCAAAGCCAAAGGCTCTGCTATCTCCTCCCTTGGATAGATCAACTCTGGCCCAGGGGACTTGTCTACTTTCACTCCTTCTAGAATTGATAACACCTGTTCATAACTAACCTCAATCCTTTCTAGTCTAATATCTCGTACCTCATTCTTCTCCTCTACAATACTCTTCTTTTCCTGAGTGAAAACTGATGAGAAATGTTCGTTTAACACCTCTCTGATCTCCACAGGGTCCACCTTCAACTTCCCACTTCTGTCTTTGACTGGCCCTATTCCTACCCTAGTCATCCTTTTATTTCTCACATAACTATAGAAAGCTTTCGGGTTCTCCTTTATTCTATTTGCTAAAGACTACTTGTGTCCTTTCTTTGCTCTTCTTAACTCTCTCTTTAAATCCTTCCTAGCTAATCTGTAACTCTCCATCGCCTCATCTGAACCATCTTGCCACGTCAATACATACGCCTCCTTCTTCTGCTTAAAAAGAGATACAATTTCTGGAGTAAACCACGGTTCCCTTACCTTATCACTTCCTCCCTGCCTGACAGGGACATACCTATCAAGGACACGCAATACCTGTTCCTTAAACCAGCTCCACGTTTCCATTGTCTGCATCCCCTCCATTTTGCTATCCCATTCTATGCATCCTAATTCTTGCCAAATCACATTATAATTGCCCTTGCCCCATCGGTAACTCTTGACCTGTGGCATGTACCTATCCCTTTCCATCGCTAAACTAAACGTAACTGAATTATGGTCACTCTCTTCAAAGTACTCACCTAAAACTAATCAAACACCTGGCCTGGTTCATTACCAAGCACCAGATCCAACGTGGCCTCCCCTCTTGTCGGCCCTTTGACATTCTGTGTCAGGAACCCTCCTGTACACATTGGACAAAAACGTACTCGATTTATAACATTTCCAGTCAATATTGGGCAAGTTAAAGTCCCCCATAATGACCACCCTGTTCCTTTCACTCCTACCCAGAATAATTTTGCCGATCCTCTCTTCCGCCTCCCTGGAACTCTGCGGAGGCCTATAAAAAACTCCAAGCAGTGTGATCTCTCCTCTCCTGTTTCTAACCTCAGACCACACTACCTCAGTAGACAAATCCTCATCAAAAGTTCTGTCAGCCACCGTTATACTATCCTTGACTAACAAGGCCACGCCTCCCCCTCTTTTACCGCCTTGCCTGTTCTTAATGAAAGATCTAAACCCTGGAACCTGCAACATCCATTCCTCACCCTGCTCTATCCATGTCTCCAAAGAGGGCACAATATCGAAGTCCCAGGTACCTATCCATGCTGCAAGCTCACCTACCTTATTTTGGATATTTCTGGTGTTGAAGTAGACACACTTCAAACCAGCTTGCTGTCTGCCAGCATATTCCTGTCACGCTGAAATCCTGTCCCTGTCCTCCCTGCTTTCATCCTCCTGTGCAATGCAGCTACACCTCTGGTTCCCAACCCTGAGCTAGTTTAAACTCACCCAAATAGCACCAGCAAATTCCCCACCCAGGATGGTTCAAGTGAAGACCGTCCTATTTGTACAGGTCCCACCTTCCCCAGAATGAGCCCCAATTATCCAAGTACGTGAAACCCTCCCTCCTGTATCATCCTTGCAGCCACATGTTTAGCTGATATCTCTCCCTATTCCTTGCCTCACTATCACGTGGCATGGGTAATAAGCCAGAGATAACAACTCTGTTTGTTCTAGCTCTCAGCTTCCACCCTAGCTCCCTGAAATCCTGCCTTACCTCCCTATCCCTCTTTCTACCTATGTCGTTGGTACCTACTTGGACCATGACTTGAGGCTGGTCATCCTCTCCCTTCAGGACCCCAAAGATACGATCTGAGACATCACGGACCCTGGCACCTGGAAGGGAACACACCAACCATGAGTCTTGTTCATTCCCAACAAACCTATCTAACCCTCTAATTATTGAGTCCCCAATGACTAACACTCTCCTCCTTTCCCTCCTTCTCTTCTGTGCAACAGGGACAGGCTCTGTGCCAGAGACCTGGGCCCCACAGCATACCCCTGGTAAGTTGTCCCCCTCAACAGTATCCAAAACGGTATACATGCTTTTCAAGGGAACGAGCACACGGGATCCCTCCACTGACTGTTTTCTCCCCCTTCCAACAGTTACCCAGCTTTCTTCATGCCTAGGTGTAACTACTTCTCGGTAACTCCTATCTATCACTGCCCCTGCCTCCCGAATGATCCGAAGTTCATCCAGCTCCCGGTCCAGTTCCCTAACACGGTCTTGGAGGAGCGAGAGTTGGGTGCACTTCCTGCAGATGTACTTGGATCGGACACCAATGGTGTCCCTCACCTCAAACATCATCCAGGAGGAACATTGCTCTCCCTGCACTGCCGTCCCTGTTAGTCCCTTTTTCACAAAGTAAAAAAAAGAAGAGACGCTTACCCGATGTGTCCCTGGTGTTTAAAGTTAGAGGAACTGCTTGGGTGAGAGGCCCTATAAAGTTGGGTCTCGGGTTTAGAAAACATTGATTTATATAGCTGGACAGAAATAAAAGGAAGTCCCTCCTTGCCCTGCTGTCTGAAACTCTGCTGTCTGATTTCAAATATTAAAGCACAAATCAGTGACTCACCGCTCCCGGCAGGCCCCTGGTGCAAGCTTCCACCCTTCGAGTTGCTGCTGCTGCTGCAAAACAGAAATCCTTATTGCCTGTGACCATTTCTGTCTTGTTGATCCCGGGACCCAATATTTGCTCACTGCAATGCTTGACTCAGCCAGGCCACTTCTTATTTAGGCTCTTTAGAATAAAAAGCAAAGAACAAGGACAAATACAGTAGAGGAACAGACCCTTCTGTCCTCCAAGCCTGCGCTGCCACATTTTGCTCTTCCATACTAAAACTGTCTTCACTTACAACATCCGTATCCCTATATTCCCTTTCAGTTCATGTAGGTTCGAAGGGCTGAATGCATCCATTTTCTATGTTTCTATTCCCTTCCTGTTCATATATTTGTCCAGGTGCTTCTTGAATGGTGCTATTGTGTCTGTTTCCACCACCTCCTCTCACAATGTGTTCCAGGCATTCACCACCTGTATGTGAAAAACCTGCCTTGCACATCACTTTTAAACTCCACCCTCTTCCCTCCACACCTTGAACGTCTGCCCCTCGTAACTGACCCCTTCACTCTGGGAAAAAGCATGATACTTTCCACTCCAACCAAGCCATTCACAATCTTATAAACTCCCATTAGATCACCCTCAACCTCTTGCATTCCAGTGAAAGCAAATCTAGTTTATCCAACCTTTCTTCATAGCTAAAATGCCCCAGACCAGGCAACATCCTGGTAAACGTGATAGAGAGTCGAGGAATAGGGAGAGAGAACAGTTAAATGCGTGGCTACAGGGATGGTGCAGGAGGGAGGAATTCCGCTATATGGATAACTGGGGTTCTTTCTGGGGAAGGTGGGACCTCTATAAACAGAATGGTCTACACCTGAACCTGAGGGGCACCAGTATCCTTGCGGGGAGGTTTGATAGTGCTCTTGGTGGGGGGGTTTAAACTAATTCTGCAGGGGCATGGGAACCTAGACTGTTGCTTTAGGGTGCAGGACCTGGAGTGTAGGGAGGTTAGGAACATGGCATCAATCTCAAAGGAGGGTGCCTGTAAACAGGAAAGTGGCTTGAAATGTGTATACTTCAATGCAAGAAGTATACGAAATAAGGTAGGTGAACTTGCAGCGTGGGTTGGTACCTGGGATTTCGATGTTGTGGCTATTACGGAGACATGGGTAGAACAGGGACAGGATTGGCTGTTGCAGGTTCCAGGGTTTAAATGTTTTAGTAGGGTCAGAGGTGGGGGGTAAAAGAGGGGGAGGTGTGGCATTGCTTGTCAAAGATAGTATTACAGCGGTGGAAAGGACGATGGATGAAGACTCGCCATCTGAGGTAGTTTGGGCTGAGGTTAGGAATAGGAAAGGTGAGGTCACCCTGTTAGGAGTTTTCTACAGGCCTCCTAATAGTCCGAGAGACGTAGAAGAAAGGATTGCTAGGATGATTCAGGAGAAGAGTGAAAGTAATAGGGTGGTTGTTATGGGGTCTTTAACTTTCCTGATATTGACTGGGAAAGCTATAGCTCAAGTTGGTTAGATGGGTCGGTGTTTGTCCAATGTGTGCAGGAGGGTTTCCTGACACAATATGTAGACAGGCCAACAAGAGGTGAGGCCATACTGGATTTGGTTCTGGGTAACGAACCAGGCCAGGTGTGAAAATTGGAGGTAGGTGAGCACTTTGGGGACAGTGACCACAATTCAGTGATTTTTACTCTAGTGATGGAGAGGGATAAGTGTGCACTGCAGGTCAAGAGTTTTAGCTGGGGGCAGGGAAATTATGATGCAGTGAGGCATGACTTAGGATGCGTGGCTTGGAAAAGTAGGCTTCAAGGCAAGGGCGCAATTGATATGTGGAGCTTGTTCAACAAGCAACTATTGAGTGTCCTTGCTAAGTATATACCTGTCAGGCAGGGAGGAAAGTGTCGTGTGAGGGAGCCGTGGTTTAATAAGGAATTGGAATCCCTTGTAAAAGGGAAGAGGGCGGCCTATGTAAAGATGAGGCATGAAGGTTCAATTGGGGCGATTGAGAGTTATAAGGTAGCCAGGAAGGATCTGAAGAGAGAGCTAAGAGCAGCAAGAAGGGGACATGAAAAGTCCTTAGTTGGTGGGATTAGGGAAAACCCAAAGGCTTTCTATAGGTATGTCAGGAATAAAAGAATGACTAGTGTAGGAATAGGTCCAGTCAAGGATAGTAGTGGGAAGTTGCGTGTGGAGGCTGAAGAGATTGGGGAGACACTGAATGAATACTTTTCGTCAGTATTCACTCAGGAACAGGACATTGTTGCCGATGTGAATACTGAGTCACAATTAATTAGAATAGACGGCTTTAGAATAGACGAATGTAGGGAAGAGGTGTTGGAAATTCTGGAAAGAGTGAAAATAGATAAGTCCCCTGGGCCTGATGGCATTTATCCTCTGGGAAGCAAGGGAGGAGATTGCAGAGCCATTGGCCTTGATTTTTATGTCCTCGTTGTCTACAGGAGTAGTGCCAGAAGACTGGAGGATAGCAAATGTGGTTCCCTTGTTCAAGAAGGGAACCACATTTGTTCAAGTAGGGATAACCCTCGTAACTATAGGCCGGTGAGCCTCACTTCTGTTGTGGGCAAAGTCTTAGAGAGAATTGTAAAGAATAGGATTTATGAATATCTGGATAGGAATAATGTGATCAAGGATAGTCAGCATGGTTTTGTGAAGGGCAGGTCGTGCCTCACAAACCTTATTGAATTCTTTGAGAAGGTGACTAAGGAGGTGGACAAGGGTAAAGCGGTAGACGTGGTGTATATGGATTTTAGTAAGGCGTTTGATAAGGTTCCTCGTGGTAGGCTACTTCAAAAAATATGGAGGTATGGCATTGAGGGTGAGTTGGAGGTTTGGATTAGGAATTGGCTGGCTGGAAGAAGACAGAGGGTAGTAGTTGATGGTAAAGGTTCATCTTGGAGTGCAGTTACTAGCGGTGTTCCGCAAGGATTTTAGATTAGATTAGATTAGATTACTTACAGTGTGGAAACAGGCCCTTCGGCCCAACAAGTCCACACCGCCCCGCAGAAGCGCAACCCACCCATACCCCTACATATACCCCTTACCTAACACTACGGGCAATTTTAGCATGGCCAATTCACCTGATCTGCACATCTTTGGACTGTGGGAGGAAACCGGAGCACCCGGAGGAAACCCACGCAGACACGGGGAGGACGTGCAAACTCCACACAGTCAGTCGCCTGAGGCGGGAATTGAACCCAGGTCTCTGGCGCTGTGAGGCAACAGTGCTAACCACTGTGCCACCATGCCGCCCATTTGTTTTGGGACCATTGCTGTTTGTCATTTTTATAAATGACCTGGAGGAGGGGCTAGAATGTTGGGTGAGCAAGTTTGCGGATGATACGAAAGTCGGAGGAGTTGTTGATAGTGAGGAAGGATGTGTCAGGTTACAGTGGGATATAGATAAGCTGCAGAGCTGGGCAGAAAGGTGGCAAATGGAGTTCAATGTAGCTAAGTGTGAGGTGATTCACTTTGGTAAGAGTAATAAAAAGATGGGGTACTGGGCTAATGGTCGGGTACTTGGTAGTGTTATTGAGCAGAGGGATCTTGGTGTCCATGTACACAGATCTCTGAAAGTTGCCACCCAGGTAAATAGTGTGGTGAAGAAGACATATGGTGTACTGGCTCTTATTGGTAAAGGAATTGAGTTCCGGAGTCCTGAGGTCATGTTACAGTTGTATAAGACTCTGGTGTGGCCGCATCTGGAGTATTGTGTGCAGTTTTGGTCACCATACTGTAGGAAGGATGTGGAGGCACTGGAACGGGTGCAGAGGAAGTTTACCAGGATGTTGCCTGGTATGGTAGGAAGATCGTATGAGGAAAGGCTGAGGCACTTGGGGATGTTTTCATTGGAGAAAAGAAGGTTTAGGGGAGATTTGATAGAGGTGTATAAGATGATTAGGGGTTTAGAGAGGGTTGACCGTGAGAACCTTTTTCCACGTATGGAGTCAGCTATTACGAGGGGGCATAGCTTTAAATTGAGGGGTGGTAGGTATAGGACAGATGTTAGGGGTAGATTCTTTACTCAGCGAGTCGTGAGTTCGTGGAATGCCCTGCCAGTAGCAGTGGTGGACTCTCCCTCTTTATGGTCATTTAAACAGGCATTGGATAGGCATGTGGAGGATAGTGGACTAGTGTAGGTTAGGTGGGCTTGGATCGGCACAACATTGAGGCCCAAAGGGCCTGTACTGCGCTGTATTCTTCTATGTTCTATGTTCTAAACCTTTCTCTGCCCTCTCAAAGCATTCACATCTTTCTGTAGTGTGGTGACCAGAACTGCACACAATATTCCAAGTGTGGCTGAATTAAAGTTCTATAAAGCTGTGGGATAACCTGCCTATCCATGTACTCAATGTCTCTTCCAATGAAGGCAAGCATGTCATAGACCATTTTTACTACCTTACCTACCTGAGCGGTCACCTTCAGTGATCTGGGAACCTGCACACCAGATCCCTCTGCAACTCAATACTCCTAAGGGTTCTCCCATTCACTGTATAATTTCCACTTGTACTTGGCCTTCCAAAATGCATTACCTCACATTTATCTAGATTGAACTCCATCTGTCATTTTTCTGTCCTGCCTCGAACTGATCTGTATCCTACTGTATCCATTGACAATCCTCCTCACGATCCAGTAACTCCACCAATCTTTGTATTGTCTGCAAACTGACAAATTAAATCAGCCACATTTTCCTCCAAATCGTTTATGTAGACCATTAACAGCAAAGGTCTCAACACTGACCCTTGTGAAACAACACAACCCTCCAATCTGAAAAGCATCCTTTCATTGCCACCCTGTGTATCTTATTGTTAAGCTAATTCTATACCCAACTTCCCAGCTCACCCTGATATCATGTGACTTCACCTTTGTACCAGTCTGCCATGAGATACCTTGTCAAAGGCTTTACTGAAGTCCATGTAGACAACATCAACTACTTTTCCCTCATAAATCAGCTTCATCACCTCCTTAAAAAACTTGAACAAGTTAGTGATGCATAACCTCCCCCACACAAACCATGCTGTCTATCGCGAATCAGTCTATTTGCTTTTAAATGTGTATAGATCTTGTCCCTGAAATCTTTTCCAATAATTTCCCTACCACCAACGTGAGACTCACAGGCTGGCAATTTCCAGGATTATCCCTGTTACCCTTCTTAATCAACGGGACAACACTGGCAATTGTCCAGTCCTCTGGGACCTCACCTGTGGCCAAAGAGGATACAAAGATTTCTGTCAATGCTCCAGCAATTTGTTCTCTTGCACACCCGCCCCCCCTCAATATTCTGAGATAGATCCCATCAGGACCCTGCAACTTATTTACTCTAATACATTTTAAAACGCACAGCACCTTTTCCTTTTTAATGGCATCTTGGCTTTGAGATTCAACTCTCCCTTCCCTGAGATTATCCTCCACCAATTCCCAAGCGTTGGTGAATACTGACACAAAGTATTTGTTTAGGACCTTGCCTGACTCTCTGGCTCCACACATAGATTCTTCCCTTTGTCCCTGATTGGGCCTACCCTTTCCCTAACTACCGTCTTGCATTTTATATATGTACAAAAAGCCTTGGGATTCTCCTTAATATTATTTGCTAATGACTTTTCATGACTCCTTTAACCCTTCTAATTCCTTGTTTACGTTCTTCCCGACTTTCCTTACACACTTTAAAGTCTTCATCCTCCTGAACCTTACATCTGCTTCCTTTTTCTTTTTGAGCAAGGTCATAACATCCCTGGTCATCAAAAGTTCATGCAACTTGCCATACTTTATCTCCATTTTTGTAGGAACATGCCATTTCTGAACTCTTACTTTCTTAATAAATCCACCCACTCTGGCAATATACCATTTCCTTTATTGTTTCCTTTTAAGTTACTGCAAGCTCTTGCTCATAAGATCCTGTCCCTGTATTAGCTGCTTTTCGCCTCTCTGCAACTCTGGTTTGCTGACCCTTTTCACTGTTTCTTACCACATGGACCCCACCCCTACTCTAGGTTTGTGTAGCCTCATGGGGCCCAACCACAATATCAGCTTCTCATCACCACACTTAGCTTTCTTTCCTCTGTTTCTTGCACTAGCTAATGCTAGATTTTCTTTCTGTGAGTCCCCGATCCTGTACTAACTCTGGACGTTTGTCTGCCTGACATTATAAGCACTTGGTTTATGACCCTTTTTCACCCACTAGAATCCTGGCCATCATGTGGGGGACACTTCCCTCTTATATCAGGGTCTGGCTATATGTCTGAGAATTCCGAGTTGGTGGGGTTTGACTCGGAGGTTATGCAAGCACTTCTAATTGAAGGCTATCCTATCTCTTATCTCCACTTTAACAACAATGGAAGAATGAAGAATTGCAATTGCATTGCACGGTTCAGGATGACCAAAAATCTCAAAGGGCTATATTGGTTAACAAAGTGCTCTTGAAGTTTATCAAGAGAACTAATCTGCACACAGCACAGTGCCAAAACAGCAATTCAGTAATGACAGGATAATTTGATTTTAAGATGCTGATTGAGGAGTAATTACTAGCTAGGTTGCTGAGGGTAACTCTACTACTGCTTTTCACTATCACATTCAAGGATATTTTACATCCACATGAGGAGCAGTGGGACCTTGGTTTAATGTCTCATCCAAAAGCTGACACCTCTGACAGTGCAGCAGTATTGTACTGTAGTATTATTATCCAGGTGTCTCAACCTTAATTTTTGTGTTTCATATCTGGAGAATGATGTGAATCATTGTGTCTGAAAATGAGACTGCTACCAACTGAGCTAATGCTGATGTTTAAGGAAGTAGCAATATGCTTGTCCTCTGTGATTCATGAAGGAAGCACTCAGAAGCATTCATCACTTTCTGGAATCACCTCAAGACATGGCAAGATTGGTATAGTCACAGACTGTAAAAGTCTGTGCTTTGTGCCTTGAATCTTGATGCATCAGAGTCCACAAACTTAGAACAGTGACATATCTAAAATCTCATACTTCTCACTGCTGGTATCAAGAGAAATGGCAAAGACTCTTTAAGTTCTGGATGTAGGTTTGCTCGCTGAGCTGGAAGATTCATTTCCAGACATTTCATCACCCTACTAGGTAACATCTTCAGTGGGCCTCCGGGCAAATCACTGATGCTTTGTTGCAAGCAAAACTAATGGCATTTACAAAATACCATGCAAGAACTTTAACAAACAAGCAGAAAAGTAGTCAACAGGATACATGAACATCAACTAGCCACAAAACAACATGACCCTCTCTCACTAGTATCCTTACATACAGATAAGGAAGGGACAACATATCCATCCCAGGACAAGCCAAACAGAGACACACACGAGAATTCCGAGAAGCATGGCATTCCACCAGAACTCTATCAAAAACACATCGAGTTAGACCGCATCTACCACTCCCTGAGAAAAAGAACAGGAAACGACTTCACCACAGGAAATGACATTACCAAGCCAAGGGAACCCAAACATATAAATAGAAATCAGGAATCAGCAGCAGTGCTTCGCTCTGAGGCCCACTGAAGATGTTACCGAGTATGGTGATGAAACGTCTGGAAATGAACCTTCCAGCTCAGCGAGCAAACCTACATCCAGAACCTCAACCTGAGCTACAAATCTTCTCAAACACTTTAAGTTAGGAGAAGGTGAAATCATCACGTTCACCAAGATCAGAAAGCAATAACAAAGCATGTACAAGGCATGCCAAAAATAATGGGCTTCCCCATTGGCTTCTTATAAGTGGATTTGTAAGTACTGCCATTCAGTGCTGCAGGCCACTGGTGCTCAGTGGCTCACCACATGCAGATCTCACAGTGCCAATCAAAAATGCTTTTTTTTATCAGTTTCTTTTTGTTCCTCAAAGCCTTCATCATTCCATTTTTTGCCTTGGTCAGGCAATAATTTTTGAGGATCTGAAAGAGTGAGGGGATGATTGGAGGAGAAACAGAAAACAATTGTTTGTACTTGTACAAGAGCTCATGAGACGAGTAGGGAGCACAATGTGGGGAGCTGGATCAAATAGGAACATTTTGGCATTGATTGCAAATATCATCTCTTCTACTAGAGCTCAGGATATGCAACTATACTTGTCTCGTGCTAGGTAGCTGTTGATGCTCCCAGTTATAAACTACATTGTTCTGCAAAAGAGACCGATGTGTGAGTGAGAGTGAGGTGACATGTGTGCTGCAGTTGAATAATCAATACTGTCTGCAAGGTTTGGGATGTAAGTACCAAGCTCATGAAGATCATCTGTGCCTCTCTTCTTTAATAATATTGCTCCATGACGATCTTCCATGTTAAAAGATAATGTCTAATATATAAAGTGAAATGAGGTCAGAAGGAAAGAGTGAAAGTGAAGAGAAAAATGTTTCAAATCTGATATGTCTTTTCAGAACTGAAGAAGAACCATAATAACTTTGAAATGTTTGCTTTGTTTTTCTCTCCATCAATGTTGCCAGACCTGCTGAGTTTCTCCTACCACTTTCTGCTTTATTTCAGATACAGCACCTGCAGTATTTTGTTTTAATTATGAAAGTGAAGAAATGGCTCCAGAAAAACCAAGTGGAGTTTGAGAGTTCAGTCCATCATACATCACTGGAAGATGCAGGTAGATAAATGTGTGATTTACCAAATTAATGCAATCTGATTTTTACATTAAAATGTTTCAAGACTTATATTTGGTTAAAGAATAGTTTCTGACCTATTATACCAATATTATGGAAGTTCTATATAAAAATAATTCTGACAAATGCCTTAAAGCTAAAAGCTAGATAGCAGTGTGAACCAGAAGTGTCAGTTTATATGGTCTTCTACTGAAAAATAGAGTGAATCAATGAATTTTAGTGCCATCCCTACTGGGGACACAACACAAAAGCAGCTCCAGTTTGGTGATTTCTTCATGTTACACAACAGAATTTACATGCGCAAAATACTTTTACATTTAACTGACGCTTTCTAGAAGTGTGAAGACTTAATTACTGCAGGTGTTCTTAAACCACAATGAAGATGGGAATCAGTGCAATATGAACTTAAACATACATTTCTGATTTTCATTTCCAGTGTGGTTACTGGTATTGAAATTGGGACAGCTTTGTAATAGGCAGCAATGTTGTTTACTTTTTAATACTGCCACCCACAGTCAAAATGAACCCTAAAATTGGGTAAACTTTGATTCCATGAATTATACATCTCAGAGTAAGAAATATTTCAACTAATACTGAAAACTGTAGTTGATTAACCAATGCTTCACAAAATTACTAAGGTCCATGCTTAGTCAAATAGTTTAGCAGGTAAAAATGGTAGAGTAGCTATTCAAGTTATGAGCTTTTGTATTTTAGGTGTTGAGGTTTGTTTCAGCAGTGTCATTAATTTACGTCAGACCTCCATTGTCAGTCAGTAAGTCACTACTTTGACAAAAATGTGATCCTTTGTTTTTTTCTTGCATCACTGTTGCCTTTGAGAAAAGTTATTTGCCATTACTTGTGTTTTGCCTGGAACATGAAGTAACCTATCTGATCAGCCTAACTTTGAAGTTTTGTATTCCTGGAGCCATTTGGAGATTTATTTTGATCTGAATAATGTTACCAAAGGCTTGTGGTCAGTCTTGACCTCAAATTTCAGTCTGTGAGACTTCCACATTCCCATGTAACTGTTAACACTTCTTTCTCCAAGCTTGCATATTTCAATTCCGTCACTGTCAAAGTTGTCAACATAACATTAACTAGCTTTTCCATGTCAGTTGTCAGTTTACAGTTGAATCCAGACTGCTCCCAGTGATAGGGAGAATGCATCTATAGTTACCTGTAATGAATAAGCTTGATTGTAATGTGCTGAAACATCAGTAGAAATCAGCTTTTCTTTAATCCTGTCAAAAGCTGCAGTCTGTTTTAGATTCTGTAACACGATTATTGGCCTTTTTTCTAAAAGGTGCCTTGGGAGTTGTGTAAATTTGGCTTAAATGGGGATAAACCTTTCTGCTTGTTTCACCTGATAAAAGGCTTCTGCCTGAAACATCGACTCTCCTGCTCCTCAAATGCTGCCTGACACACTGTGGTTTCCCAGCACCACACTTTTCGATCCTGTTTGTTTCACCTGCCTAAGAAGGTGAAGTGCTATTCTTATTTGTCTAAGAGGCACTATCCTTTTCTTATGCTGGAAATTCATGAGTATTTTAGATAATGTGACCATGGAATATTATTCCAGAGAGTTGGCATTTCTGAGCACTATCCTGAAACAGTGTATTGTGAATCAGGTTGTTTTGGATCTGGTGATATGCAATGAGGCAGGTTTAATAAGTGATCTCAAAGTAACAGGATGGTGTCTCAGTGGTTAGCAATGCTGCCTCACAGTGCCAGGGACCTGGGTTCAATTCCCACCTCAGGCAACTGTCTGTATGGAGTTTGCACATTCTCCCCATGTCTGCGTGGGTTTCCTCCGGGTGCTCCGGTTTCCTCCCACAGTCCAAAGATGTACAGGTTAGGTGAATTGGCCATGCTAAATTGCCTGTAGTGTTAGGTGCATTAGTCAGGGGGGAATGGGTCTGGGTGGGTTTCTCTTCAGAGATCGGTGTGGACTTTTTGGGCCAAAGGGCCTGTGTCCACACTGTAGGGAATCCAATCTAATCTAAAAGATCCTTTAGAAAAAAGTGGCCATAACATGGTTGAAATTGGTACAAGAAAGAGAGTGAAAAATATCCATGCTAAAGTTCAATGAGAGTAATTACAAAGGAATGAGGTCAGAGTTGGCTTGCCTGAATTGGGAAAAAATTGCATCAGTTGATTTGATTTATTTATTGTCATGGTATCTTGTACAAAATACAGTGAAAAGTTTGTCACCATCTTAAAACACTAATAAATAAATATACAAAAATTAAAAAAAACCAAAACATAGGATATAAGATCATAGAAAGAAAGAAAAAGTGCCCAATTTCACAATTCTTCTTGGTTAGTGCTCCATCATGGGCCTCGGGCCTGGTAGCCAGACATGAGTCTCCTTCGCTATGGCACTGCTGCTGCAATGAAAATCATGTACTCTTCGGCACTGTCTTGCCTCCACCAAGGTCATCACCACTGAATCCTCAATGGGCCTCACAAAAGCAGACACCACTGATGCTGCAAGGTACCGCACTGACCCAGACCCAACTCTGCCGTTGCCATGAATCTACTTTCAGCCTACTTCATCAATGCAACTGCCTGGTCTCATAGTAGGCCCAAATGCACCTCTACCACAGTAGCCACGAGCCTCAACAATGCAGAAGTCGCCAGGACCACAAACTCACCTCTGAAGCCACTACCACATGTCCGTGCTGCTGGGCCTACTCATTGTCACCGATGCCATCACATTGATCGAGCTCTTCACCAAGAAGTAAGCAAAATAAAAGAAGAGAGAAAAAAAATGAGAAAAGTGAGAAGAAAAAACAAGAAAATAAATGAAAAGAAAAGCGGATGAGTCCCAGGCTCAAAAGACCTACTCCAGTGCCACCTTATCAGATGCTGTAGGCCCAAGTATAGTAGACACGAAGAGCATTTCAAAATATTAGGTAATCAAGGAGCAAAACTGAGGGAGGAAATGAATACAATAACTGTCACTGGAGAAAAACAACCAGGGAAGCTTTGGGTGCGAAAGTTTCACTAGGGTGAACCTGTGTATAAAGTGTTTTTCTTTTGAAGAGAGATTGAATAGGTTGGGACTATACTCAGAAGAATGACAGGCAAATGTATAGAAGCATATATGTATAGAAGCATAAAAGATTCTTAGGGGCTTGAAATGTTTGTTTTTTCTTGTGGGAGAGGGAGTGAATCTGTAGAATTCTTTATCACAAAAGTCTGACATGGCTGGCTGATAAAGCAGAGGTAAACAGATTTTTAATTAGTACAGGAATCAAGGGTTATGAGGAAAAGCAAAAAAAAAATGGAGCTGAGAACTATCAGAGCAGCTATGGTCTCATTGAATGGTGGAAGAGACATGACAAAACAAGTGTCCTTTTCGGACCCTGCATCTTATGGACTGATGATATAACACTTGCATTCTGTCATAACTTTAATGTGTTCCTGACCCCGCTGGTCATGTTCCGTTTTCATTTCATTGGACACTAGGATGTCAAACATATGGCAGACAATTGCCTGTTTCTTTTCCAGGGTTTTAAGCATTGTCTTTGGAGTATTTCTGGTTCCGAGGAGATCACAACTAGCAAACGGTTGAGGTAATGCCGTTCAAGTGATTATTAAATGTAGTCAGCAATCTTGGCTCATGTGAGCAATGGCACTGAGCAAGGCAGCTAGAGCTGTTGTGCCAGGATCTCCTGCAATAGCTGGTGATGATGAGTGAGGGTACTGAGCTGTGCAGCTGGAGGAGTTGAATGGACCTTCCATGGAGAAAAGAGCAACTTTTGGAAGATTGGGAAAAGGAACAAGCCAACAAAGGATTTCCTCAACCAAATATAAATTACAGCCTTGATTCTTTGTAAGTACTTTGTCATTCATGTTTAATTATAATTTTCTTTTCTGACTATAATGAGCTGGTGTCATTTGGAAATAAAAATCTTGCTTCATAATCTATGGGCTGTCAGTGTTCAAATCTCATGTTACATTTCTATCAGTCAGTAGGATTCCACAGCACAGATATCAAATCATGGCTGATGAGGTTGAACGGGCCTGGCTGAGGTGGAACAGATAGTGGAGTTGCTAAAATGGTGATGTTCTTGAGGGAAGGTTGAAATGGTCCAGTATCATTGGATGATTAGGTGTCAATGAAAGAAACTGCACCTTCAAACTGAAACCAGGGAAATACTCCCAATCTGCATTCCCTTCCATCTGCAGAGAAAGGAAACTGTATTCCTGATTGATTATTTTGCTTGTAAGAATAGGAAGCTGGATTGATTTGGGGGAAGACCAGAAATACCCAATGATCTGGTGATTGAAGATTGGATTGAGCACAAAAGCTGAATATGGCATCTTGTGGCCTCAATGCAAGTGATAGAACATTTTTGTGATAGAAGATTTGTCCAGGAATTATTGGAAAGTGATGATCAATGAAATCCACAGGGGATCTTTGAGGCACTGACAAAGGCTTCTGGAAACAACAGTGGCCTGACACAGTTACAGCTGAGGTTTTATGAATACAATCAAGCTGAAAGGGAAGTTGTTTAACCACATAGACATATCTCTCCTTCAAACCAAGGGGACCAGCAGTTTAAGGAGTGCCTAGAATTAGAGATGAGCGATATCTCGTAATGTAGTGAAGTGGGAGAAGATTGCTGAATGAAGTCATAGAAAGATTTGAAAATAATAATGAGAATTTTAAAATTAAGACATTTCTTGACAAGGAATCAATATAGCTCAAAAGGTTAAAGGAGAGTGGGACTTGGGATATGGTCAGCAGAGCTTTAGATTACATCTTGTTAATGAAAGATAGAACAGCGATGCCAGTCATGAATAGATTTATTTTTAATTTATTCATTTTTACAACAATCAACAATGGATTCATGGTCATCATTAAACTCTTAATTCTAGATTTTTAAAAATTGATTTCAAATTCCACCATCTTCCATGGCAGGATTAGACCCCAAGTCATTATCTGGGTCTCTGGATTATCAGTCCAGTGATAATACCACTAGACCATTGCCTCCCCAAGCTGTAGTTATGTTTAGAGATAGCAAAGATGCAAATGAAGGTCTTAGTAGAACATGAGTTGAGACAGAGCTAAAATCAGACAGTGTTACATGTGAACATAATTTTAGTAATGTTACAGATATGAGGTCAGAAACTCATCTTATGACTCAAAGGTTACAAACTGACTGGATTAACCTAATACTGCCTGGCAGAGGGATGGAGTCAATAGCTAGGGAAGAGAGTTTTGAACAAGATCTGAAAATAGTAGCTTCAGTCTCCCAGTATTTAAGTGATGAAATTCCTGCTAATCCAGTACTAGATGTTGGACAAGACAGGTTCTAAGAATTTAACACAGAACACAGAATGTTACAGTGTAGTACAGGCCTTCAGTCCTCCATGTTGCGACAGCCTGCATAGTTAATCTGATGTCCATCTAACCTACACCATTCCATTATTACCCATATGTATGTCCAATGCCCATTTAAATGCCCTTAATATCAACGAGTCTATGATTGTTGCAGGCAGGCTGTTCCACGCCCTGACTACTCTCTGAATAAAAAAAACTACCCCTGATATCTGTCCTAAATCTGTCAGCCCTCAATTTAAAGCTATGTCCCCTCATGTTAACCTTCACCATCTGAGGAAAAAATATGGACAGTAAAAGCCTATTCAACCCTCTGACTATCTTATATGTCTCGATTAAATCACCTCTCAACCTTCTCTCTCTCTGAAAACAGCCTCAGTTTCCTCAGCCTTTCCTCGTAAGACCTTTGTTCCATACCAGGCAACATCAGAGGAAATCTCTACTAAACCCTTTCCAAAGCTTCACATCCTTTCTATAATGCGATGATCAGAACTGCACGCAATACTCCAGGTGCGGCCTTACCAGTGTCTTGTACAGCTGAAGCATGACCTCATGGCTCCGAAACTCAATCCTACCAATAAACACGAACACACCATATGCCTTTTTAACAACCCTATCAACCTGGGTGGCGTGTTTAAGGGATTTATGCCATCCAATAAAATCATGGCCAGTTTGGTTGTGCTATCAGCTATCTGCACTCCGTAACCTTTAAATCCCATGCAGAAACAGTGATAGGAGTAGGTAATTCAGCTGATTGAGCCTGCTTTGCCGATTAGATCATGGGCTAAATTTCTACCTCAATTTGCATGTCCTGTAAGATCCCTATATCCATCATTTTCTATCTTGAACATGGTCAGTAATCAAACCACCGTAAAACTCTGAGTAAAGATATTTCTCCTCATTGCCATCTTAAATGACCTACCCTAACCCCTTTATCCTGAGATTATGCCCCCCAGTTTTAGGTTTATCTGTGAGAAGAAACATCTCATCTACATCAATCCTGTCTTGCCTTGGGAGAATTCTGTAAAGTTTCACTCTGTGCAATCAAGGGAATGCAGAGACAATCTCCTCAATCTCACCTCATAAAACAATCACATGAACCCAATGATTAGATTAGTGAAGATCCATTGTACTCCTTCCATGTTAAGTAAGTTTTTCCTTATAAGACATCTTTACTCCTCCAATCAAACCACCTTGCAATGAAGACACAATATGTAATTTGTCCTTTCAATTGCTTGTTGTATCTTTATGTTATCTTGTGAGCAACAATAAAGGACACCCAAGTCCCTCTGGACACTCACACTTCCCAATCTTTAATCTATGGCTTTCTGTTATTTTTCCACTGAAGTGACTAACTTCACACATAGTCAATATCAGGTTCTACCCCATTTGTTAATCTCTCCAAATCCTCTTGAAGCCTCCTTGCACATTTCTCACAAACCTGGGTTCCCATCCAGTTTAATGTCATTAGCAAATTTGGAAATATTGCAATTGGTCCAATATGGAGATGGAGTTATACAGCATGGAAACAGACCCTCCTGCCCAACTCATCAATGCTGACCAGGTTTCTTAAACTGAACAGGGCCCACTGGCCCATGTTTGGCGCATATCCATCTAAACCTTTTCTATCAAAACACCTGTCCAAATGTCTTTTAAATGTTGTAACTCTACTCACCTTGACCATTTCCTCTGGCAGCCAGTTCCATATATGCACCACCCTCTGTATGAAAAAGTTGCCTCTCAGTTTAGATTAGATTAGATTAGATTACTTACAGTGTGGAAACAGGCTCTTCGGCCCAACAAGTCCACACCGCCCCGCCGAAGCGCAACCCACCCATACCCCTACATCTACCCCTTACCTAACACTACGGGCAATTTAGCGTGGCCAATTCACCTGACCTGCACATCTTTGGACTGTGGGAGGAAACCGGAGCACCCGGAGGAAACCCACGCAGACACGGGGAGAACGTGCAAACTCCACACAGTCAGTTGCCTGAGTTCTCTTTTAAATCATTCCCCTCTCAACTTTAACTTATGCTATCTAGTTTTGAATGAGCCCTACTCTAAGGAAAAGATCTTGGCTACGCACTACAGTTATGCCCCTCATGATTTTATAAACTTCTATAACATCACCCTTCAGCTTCTTATGCTCTAAGACAAACATTCTCAGCCTATTCTATGTCTCTGTATTCAAAACTTCCAGTCTTAGTAACACTTGTAAATCTTTGTAGCAGCCTTTCCAGTTTAATAATATTCTCCCTATAACAGGACAACCAGAATTGTATGCCATATTTGATGGCCTTAACATGATGTCCCAACTCCTGTACTCAGTACTCTGACTGATGAAGGCAACCGTGCCAAACGCTTTCTTCACCACCCTGTCAACCTGTGACACACATTCAAGGAACTACATACCTGCATCCCTCAGTCTCTTTGTTCCAATGCATTGTCCAGGGCCCTACCATTACCTGCCGATGTCTTGCCCTGGTTTGTCTTATCAACACTTTGCATTTATCTGAATTAAATTCCATCTGCCATTCTTCAGGCCAAATGATCAACATCTCTTTGTAATTTTAGATAACCTTTTTCACTGTCCACCATTCCACCAATCTTGGTGTCATCCACAGAACTTACTCAATATGCACATCTAAATCATTTATCTACATGATGAACAATTGTGGACCCAGCATCAATTCTTGTGGCACATGACTGGTCATAGGCCTCAAGTCTGAACAATGCCACTCTACCACCAATCTCTGCCTCATACCATCAGTCCAATTTTGAATCCAACTGGCCAGCTTTCCCTGGATCCCACGTGGTCTAACCTTATTAACTTGTCTACCATGCAGAACCTTGTCAAAGGCCTCGCTAAAGTCCATGTAGACAATGCCTACTGTTCTGCCTTCATCTGTCTTCTTGGTCATTTCTTTAAAAAACCCAATTAAATTTGTGAGACGGCATGCTGACTATCAATAATCGGTCCTTACTTTTCCCAATGCATGTAGATCCTGTCTCTCAGAATCCCTTCCAACAACTTACTCACCACTGACATCAGACACACCAGTCTGTCGTCTCCTGGCTTTTCCTTGCAATCTTTCCTCAAAAAATGGCACAACATTGGCCAGATTTGCTAGTGCTACAACAGATGGTTTAAAACAGATTGGCAGGGATATGGGATCCTCAAAAGCAGGGAGGCAAGTGTGAGGCTGGAAGGAGATACAGTAATCAGAAATAGTAAATTGAAGAGATAGGTCAGGCTGGAACACGACAGGGAACGACGAATGCTTGTTGGATTTTATTGTGAACTCAGGGCTTAGATAGGTACGTGGGACTGGGATATTACAAACACATGGCAAAGGGAGGGACAGGACTGGCAGCTTAATGGGCCAGAGTACAGCTGCTTTAGGCGAGACATAGTTGGTGGAAAGATGGAAGGGGGAGTTGTATTTTTGATAAAGATTAGATTACTTACAGTGTGGAAACAGGCCCTTCGGCCCAACAAGTCCACACCAACCCTCTGAAGACCAACCCACCCAAACCCATTCCCCTACATTTACCCCCTCACCTAACAGTCTGGCCAATTTTGCATGGCCAATTCACTTAACCTGCACATCTTTAGACTGTGGGAGGAAACCAGAGCACCCGGAGGAAACCCACGCAGACACAGGGAGAATGTGCAAACTCCACACAGACAGTTGCCCAAGGCAGGGATCGAACCCAGCTCTCTCGCGCTGTGAGGCAACAGTGCTAACCACTGTGCCACTATAAGGCGCGTATCACAGCAGTAGTTAGAGATGAAATAACTGAAGGATCATCAGTGAGGCTTTGTGAGTGGAGATAAGAAATAAGAAGGGGATGTTGCCATTATCAGGGTTGTACTATAGGCCCCTAAATGGTCAACAGGAATTAGAGGATAATGCAGGATATTGAGGAGGCTTGCAGGAGCAATAAGGTTGCCATAGTCGGGATTGACTGGGACTGCCATAGCATTAAGGGCTGAGATAGAGTAGAATTTGTTATGTGCATAGGAAAGTTTCCTCAAGCAGTATATAGAGGGTCCTACTCAGGAAGGGGCAAAATTCGACCAACTCTTGGAAAATAGGGCAGGACAGGTGACTGAGGTGACAGTGAGGGAAAACTTTGGAACCAGTGACCATACTTCTATTAATTTTAAAATAGTCATGGAGAGGGACAAAACTGGTCCACAGGTTCAAATTCTAAATTGGGGCAGCACAAATGTTGATGGAATTAGACAGGAGCTTGCAGGGGTTGACTGGAATAGTTGGTTTGCAGGCAAGGGGACCTCTGGCAAGTGGGAGGCCTTTAAAAGTAAGATAGCTAGAGATCAAGGTCTATATGTTCCTGTGAGGGTGAAGGGCGAGGTTGGCAGGAATAGAGAATGCTGGATGACAAGAGATATTGAGGCTTGGACCAGACAAAAGGAGGCATGGCTCAGGTACAGGCAGCTGGGATCAAGGGATTCCCTGGAGATTTATAGGGAATACAGGAGTTTACTGAAGAAGGAAATCAGGACAGTGAAAAGGGGGCACAAGAGAGCCTTGGCTGGGAAGATTAGAGTGAATCCAAAGAGGTTCTTTAAGTATATTAAAGGAAAAGGAATAACTAGAGAGAGAATAGGACCGTCAAGGACCATAGTGGGCATGTATATGTGGAATCACAGGAGATAGGCAAGGTCTTCAATGACTATTTCTCCACTGTGTTTACCATGGAGAAAGACATGAAGACATGAAAACTGAGGGAAGTTAGTGCTGATATCTTGGGGATAGTCCATATCACAGTAGAAGTGGTTTTGGATGTATTAGAACGTTTGAGCGTTGATACAATTTCTGGTGCTGACCAGCTACATCTAAGAAGCTAGAGGCTAGAGAAGAAATTGCGGGGGCCCTGGCTGATATTTGTTCATCATCATTAGCCACTGGTGAGGTCTCAGGAGACTGTAGGGTAGCAAATGTTGTGCCCTTATACAAGAAGAGCTGCAAGGAAAAACCTGGGAACTACAGACCAGTAAACCTAACATCTGTGGTAATCTGAGAATAAGATATACATGCATTTGGAAAGACAGAATTTGATTAGGAGTAGTCAGCATAGCTTTGTGTGTGGGAGATCATGCCTCATAAATTTGTAAGGGTTCTATAATGAAATGACCAGGAAGGTTGATGAGGGCTGGGAAATAGACATAATTTATATGGATTTCAGGAAAGCCTTTTTGATAAGGTTTCACATGTTAGGCTGCTCTGGAAGGTTAAATGACATGAAACCCAGAGGGAGCTCGCAAATTGGATACACAATTGGCTTGATGGTAGGAAGCAGAGGATAATAGTGGAAGGATGCTTGTCAGACTGGAGACCTGTTACTCGTGGTGGGGTTGGTGCTGGGCCCATTGATGTTTATTATCTATGTCAATGATTTTGATGAGAATATAAAAGGCATGATTAGTAACTTTGCAGGCATTGTGGACAATGAGAAAGGTTATCTGAAATTGCAGCAGGACCTTAATCATCTGGGGAGGTGGGCCAAGAAATGGCAAATGGAGTTTAATATAGATAATTGTAAGGTGTTGCATTTTGCAAAGTTAAATCAAGACAGGAGTTTCATGGTGAACAGTAGGGCCTTAAGGAGTGTAGTGGAACAGAGGGACCTTGGAGTTCAGGTGCATGGTTCACTGAAAGTGTAGTCATTGGGCAGTGATGAAGGCCTTTGGCACACTTGCCATCATCAGTCAGGGCATTGAGTACAGAGGTTTGGAAGTTATGTTGCAGTTGGAAAGGACCTTGGTGAGACCGTATTTGGAGTATTGTGTTCAGTTTTGGTAAACTTGCGATAGGAAGGATGTTGTTAAACTGGAAAGAATGCAGAAGAAGTTTACAATGATGTTACCAGGACTCAGTGGTCTTAATTATAGGGAGTGATTGGACAAGCGAAGACTTTTTTCTTTAGAGCATAGGAGACTGAAGGGGGATCTTATACAAGTGCATAAGGTCATAAGAGGCATGGATAGGGTGAATACATTCAGTGTTTTGCCCCAGGGTTGAGGAATCGAGGGCATCAATTTAAGGTGACAGAGGAAAGAATAAAAAGGAGCCTGAGGGGCAACTTTTTTACACAAAGAGTGGTACGCATATAGAATGAGCTGCCTGCAGAAGTGGTTGAGGTGAGTACATTAACAAAATTTAAAAAGCATTTGGACAACTATATGGATAGGAAAGGATAAGAAGAATATGGGCCAAGTGCAGGAAAATAGGGTTAGTGTGGGTGGACATTTTGGTCGGTATGGACCAGTTTGAACTGAAAAGGCTGTCTCCGTGCTTTAGGACTCCATGACTCAACTTCAATAAGGCTTGTGAGGCATAACCTTACAATCTCTATCTCTGACTATCTCGAATCAAGCTATGCTTTTCCAAATAATCAGGGATCCTGTCATCGCCAATAATTTGCCCACCACTGACGTAAGACTGAATGGTCTGTAATTCCCAGACCATTCCCTTTCTTGGACAAGGGAATACATTTACCACTCTTCAATCATCTGGCACTACTCCAGTGGACTGTGATGACGCAAAGATCATTGCCAAAGGCACAGCAATCTCTTCCCTTGCTTCCTGTAGCAACCCAGGCTATATCCTGTCTGGCCCAGGAGTCTTAACTATCCTCATGTTTTTCAAAATTTTCAACACATCATCCTTCCGAACATCAACTTGTTTGAGTGTATCATGCTGTCCTCACAAACTACAAGGTCCCTCTCAGTAGTGAATACTGAAGAAAGGTATTCATTAAGAACCTCCCCGAACTCCTTTGACACCAGACAAAAGTTCCCTCCACTATCCCTGATCGGTCCCACTCTCACTCTGGCCATCCAATTGTTCCTCACATAAGTGTAGAAGGCCTATGGGTTTTCCTTAATCCTATCCACCAAGGCTTTTTCATGCCCCCTTTCTCGCTCTTCAATTTCTTCCTGGCTATCTTGTAAGCCTCTAGAGCCCTGTCTAATCCTTGCTTGATTAACCTTAAGTCAGCTTCCTTTTTCCCCTTGACTAAACATTCTATATCTCTTGCGAGCCGAGGTTCCTCCACCCTACCATCCCTTCCTTACCTCAGTGGGACAAACCTATCCAGCACTCATAGCAAGTGCTCCATAAACAACTTCTGCATGGCTGTCATCCATTTTCCTGAGTTTATCTGTTCCCAATTTATGCTCCACAATTCCTGCCTAATAGCATTGGAATTCCCCCTCCCACAATTAAATACTTTCCCACACTGTCTGCTCCTATCCCTCTCCATGACTGCAGTAAAGATCAAGCAGTTGTGGTCACTCTCACCGAAATGGTCTCCCACCGAGAGATCTGCCACCTGACCTGGTTCATTGCCAAGCACCAAATCCAATATCCACATATTGAGTCATGAATCCTTCCTGGAGGCTATAAATCAATATTAGGGAAGTTGAAGTCACCCCTGACAACAACCCTGTTACTTCTGCATCTTTCCAAAATCTGCCTCCCAATCTGCTCCACCATGTCTCCTTTGCTATTGAGGGTTCCATAGAAAACTCCCAATAAAGTGACTGCTTCTTTCCTGTTTCCTCTTCCATCCATTGACTCAGTAGACAAACCCTCCTCAATGACCTCCTTTTCCGCAGCTCTCATACTACCCCTGATTAGCAATGCCACTCCCCCACCTCTTTTACCTCACTCCCTATTTCTTTTGAAACATCTAAACTCCAGAACATTCAATGATCTTTCCTGCCCCTATGATATCCAAGTCTCTGTAACAGCCACAACATCGTAGCTCCAAGTACTTCTTGCATTAAAATAGACACATTTAAACTCATCACACTGACTGCAACTTCGCCCTGTCAACTGTCTATCCTTCGTCTTACACTGTCTGCATGTCATATTTGTCAGTTCACCAGCTACCCCCATCCTCTGATTTGTAGCTCCAGATCCCATCCCCCTATGAAACTAATTTAAACTGTACCGAAGAGTTCTAGCTGAAGTCACTCTCAGGTGAAACTGGTTCATTGAACAACTGGTTTGATTCAGTTCAGAAACATTGTTTTTGGTGCTTATAATGGGGTACAGCTGTGCTACCTGCCATGCTATGAGTGCTGTTTGGATAAATGAGAGTGCTCTGAAGTTGGAAGCAGGGAGTTTGTTGAATCTTAGTCTCTATCTAGTCAGTTCAGAAGGTAATATGGTCTCATTGGAAAGAGCCAAATAATACCTGTAAAGTGTTTCCTTGCAGTTTTTAAAAGGCTTAAATAAAGTTAGGAACTTTTACCTTTAATAATATTTAAAATAAATGAAGGTTCATAGCTTAATTAAATTCTCTCAAAGGGAATAACTGGCTTAGTCTAGAGAGCAGTGATTAGAGTGGTGCTGGAAAAGCACAGCAGGTCAGGCAGCATCCAAGGAGCAGGAAAATCGATGTTTCGGGCAAAACCAAATTAATTCCTGATAAAGGGGCTTTGCCCGAAACGTTGATTTTCCTGCTCCTTGGATGCTGCCTGACCTGTTGTGATTTCCAGCACCACTCTAATCTTGACTCTAATCTTCAGCATCTGCAGTACCCACTTCTGCCTAATCTAGAGAGCTGATATGATAGGAGATATGATAGGGTGGCACTGTGGTTTAGTGGTTAGCACTGCTGCCTCACACTGCCAGGGACCCAGGTTTGATTCCAGCCTTTGGTGACTGTCTATGTGGAGTTTGCATGTTGTGTCTGCATGGGTTTCCTCCGGGTGCTCTGGTTTCCTCCCACAGTCCAAAGGTGTGTAGGTTAGGTGGATTGGCCATGCTAAATTGTCCATAGTGTTCAGGGATGTGCAGGCTCGATGGATTAGCCATGGGAAATATAGGGTAAGGTTGTGGGTCTGGGTGGAACATCAGTGTGCACCAGTTGGGCTAAATGGCCTGTTTCCACACTGCTGAGATTTTATGATTCACCTCAGACCTATCATGCTCCTCTTGTGTAATATGGAAAATAAAGGATGATTCCAGTGTCCCTAATGACTGTGTGCAAGAAGTGTCCAACTCCAGCTATTGGCGAACTGCATTTTGGAGCTGGAGCTGTGGGTGGACTAACTGTAGAACATCTGCAGTGCTAAGAATGTTGTGGATGGTCACACTGCAGGTGATGAAGAAAGTTGGTGACCATCAGAAAAGTAAATGACTCAGGAAGGAAGTGCAGAAACTAACTATTGTTATCCCCATCGGAAATGGATATGCCATCTTGGATACCGTTGGGTAAGATGGCCTCTCAGTGAAAAGCAGCATCAACCAAATTCATGGTCCCTCTGCTGCACAAGAGGGAAGGAAAACAAATAGCAAGGCTACAGTGACAGGGGATTCAATATTTACAGGAGACAGACAGGTGCTTCAGTGGCTACAGATATGATCCAGCATAGTATGTTGCCTCTATAGTACCAGGGATGTTACTGAGTGGCTGCAAAACCTTTTTGACAGGAGGATGAATAGTCAATGCTTGTGGTACACATAGGTACAAATGACATAGGTAAACAAAGCAATGACGACCTGAAAAGTGAATATGGAAAGTTAAGAGAAATTAAAATGCTGGACCTCAAATGTAGTGATCTCAGGATTACTTCAAGTGCCATGTGCTAGCAAAAGCAGGAATAAGAGGTTTGATCAGATGAATACATAGCTGGAGAAATGGACTAGCAGAGAGGGATGAAGATTCTTGAGGCATTTGCCCCATTTCTGGGGGAGGTGGTACCTGTATAAGCCTGATGGCTTTCCATCTGAGCAGAGCTGGGAGCAGTATCCTCGCAGATGCTTTTGCTAGTTCCATTAATGGGGATTTAATCTGGCATGGCATGAGGGATGGGAAGCAAAGTGTAGGTTTAAATGGGTCAGATTCAGATCAGGAAATGGAAGGCCAATCTTTAGTTACTGATGTGGCCAGCAACTTGGAAAGACAAAAAAAAAGAGGATTTAAAAAAGGCCCAGGAAAGGAAATTGATGGATTGAGCTGTTTATATTTCAATGTGAAGAGTATTACAAACAAGGCAGATAAACTAAGGACACAAAGAGACACATGGCAGTACATTGAACTCTGGCTAAAAGAGGGGCAAGGTTGATGGCTCAATATCCGTGGAGAAAGAGTTTTCAGGCAGGATGGAGTGGGTGACAGAAGGAGGGGGGTTAGCAGTATTAGTTAAGAATCAATTACGGAGATCCAAGATGGCGGTGACTCAGCAAGTCTGAGTCTATAGAGCTCCTCCCAAGACCTAGGCAAAGTGGGCCACCTTCCTCCACCAAACTCACCAAATCAATTAAAAATAGTTTTTACTTAATGTAATTAGTGGTTTAGTACTAAATTTATACAGTTCAGTCTCCTGTAAAAATGACTAGGGGGAAAGAAGCCCGCAGCTCTCAGCAGGCAGGAGCCCCTCCCCCACCCTCCCCAGCTGCAGCAGAGGTGTCCGCAGCCGCCCCGGGGGACTTACCTACGGTGGCGAGTCTCACGGAAATAATCTCCAAACTCAACGCGAAGATCGATGCTTTCATTGAAGAGTCCCGAAGTTGGTGGAATTCATTCTCGGCCATGCTACAAAAGCTTATGATGTTCCTTGAACAGTGGCTTCCACAGTTATTGAATCTGGAGGCTGGATCAGGCCAGGTAAGGGTAGAATGGGCCTACTGGGTTGCAATACGCAGGCCTGGCTCAAACCAGCGCCCCCACCCGGTCCTGTTCAGGCTACAGAGCTATAAGGTGAGGCAGATGCTCTTGGAAGCCTCCAGAAATCTTGGGAAAGATCCTCAAGCCATGACTTATAAAGGATCCAAGATTATGTTATTTCAGGACTTATCCCCAGCTTTGGTCTGAAAGAAGAAGGCGTTTGATGAAGCAAAGAAGCGTTTAAGGGATTTAAACATTCAATACTCCTTGCACTACCCAGCTTTACTAGGCTTCAGCCATGAAGGGTCTGTGTATAACTTCGGATCACCGGAGAAGGTCAAGGAGCTTTTGGACTCTCTTAGACAAACTCTAAGAGTCAACTGATGTTGTTTTACCCTACCCCCACCCCGGTTTATCCCCTTTTTTCTCCTTTCATTATTTTACTGTTTAATATTATCTCCAGGGGTGGGAAGAAGGGTTTATTTATTCATCCTTTACTTAGCGATTTCCTTCCCCCTCCTTTTTTCTTTATATATATATATATAAATATAGGCCAGGGGATCTAGTTAATGTAGATGCGGGGAAGGTGGCTACCTTATTTTATCTTTGTCCTTGGGAGCGGGATTGTTTTCCCCTGTTATTTTGTATTAATATATTTCATTATTATTTGCTGAGACTGTAATTTTATAGTCATATATGGTATTAACATTACCAAATATATCCAGGTGTTGGTGTAGGTGGGAGGGCGGGTGGGGATAGGGTACTCACTGTTAGTTCTCGTTCAGTAGTATATTTGAATTTTCTTTATCCTATCATGGGGTGCCTGGGTCAAGGGTGGGGCACTGGTTGGGAGGGGTTATGATGGGTTTTTTGGAAAGGAAGTGATGCCCCCTGGGAATAAGGGGGAAGATCTCCATTTAAATATCTTTTATACTTTTTTTTAACTATTTAGAAATATTTTTTTTATTATATTGATCTGAATGTACTAAAGAGCTTTTATTTTTGTGAATTTTATATGCTCTATGCTCGGGATGTTTTGGATCAATACGGGTTTTGTTGTGATCTGATGTTAACACATTCCGAGCATGTATATCACTGCTCAATTTATGTGTTATCTGTTGGATTTTTCTTTTCTCTTGAATAATCTAAGAATTTTAATGATACACTCTGGTTAGTTGTAAGTTAGATGAATAGTTGAGTTTTGTCTTTTTTTTCTCTTGGTATTTCTGTTTTCTTGTTTGATAGATTTTGGTGATCATTTATTTAAGATTTAACTGTATTTCAATGTTTATACTTGGGTCTTTTATTTAGTTTTCTTTTGTAAACTTGTTAAACATGTCAAAATTTTCAATAAAAATATCTTAAAAAAGAATCACTTACAGTGTGAGATGTGATGATATACTAAATAGGTCAAAAAATGTGGCTTGGGTTTGAACTTGGAAATAAAAAAGGGGCAGTCACACTACTGGGAGCCCCGAAATAGAGAGAGAGATGAAAGAACATATATGTAGACAAATTTCTGACTTTTGGAATAAGAGTGAAATGATAGTAGGAAACTTTAATGATCCCAATGTAATTATCCCAATATAATTATCCCAAAATTAATTATCCCAATATTAATTATTCCAATATAATTTTGGGCTCAAAGAATATAAGGGACAATGAGGGTGAAAAACTCATGTACCATATCCAGGAATGTTTTTAAACAATGTGACATGCCCAAAAAGAGGACATGCAATTCTGGATTTAGTTTTGGGAAATGAAGATAGTTAAGTGGTGAAGTGAGAGTGGGTGACCACTTCAGTTAAGCTTCGTAATATTATGGAAAAGGACAGACAAATCAAGAATAATTTTTTTAGTCTGTGGGAAAGCACATTTTACAAAACTGAAAAGATTTTACAAAACTGAAGTAGTTTGGAGATTAGTTTTGTTGAAATTATGGTGTTGAAAGCCCAGCTGTAGTCACTAAGTATGAGCCTGGCATAGGTATTATAGAATCACCGACATTTACAGCACTGAAATAGACCCTTTGGTCCAGCTTGTCCATGCTGACTAACTATCCTAAATAAACCTCGTCCCATTTGCCAGCATTTGGCCTATATCCCTCTAAACCCTTCCTATTCATGTACCCATCCAAATGCCTTTTAAATGTTGTAATTGTACTGGTCTCCTCTACCTCTTCTGGGAGCTCATTCCAAACATGCACCACTGTCTGTGAAAACTTTGCTCCTTAGGTCCCTTTTAAATTTTTCCCCTCTCACTTAAACCTCTAGGTTTGGACTCCCCTACCCTGGGGAAAAGACCTTGACCTTATCTATGCCCTCATGACTTTATAAATTTCCAGAAGGTCACCCCACAACCTCTGACGCTCCAGGGAAAATAGCCCCAGACTATTCAGCCCTTCCTTATAGCTCAAACCCTCCAACCCTGGCAACATCCTTGTAAACTTTTACTGAACCCTTTCAAGTTTCACAATATTCTTCCTATAGCAGGGAGACCAGGAATGAATGCAGTATTCTAATGTGCGTATCCTTGTTATCCAGATGTTCCATGGATGAAGGTTGGGACAGGGAATGGTGTCTGCTGTGGACCTGTTGTGATGGTACACAAATTGCAAAGGTTCAAGGCAGACTGGGAGATTAGAGTTGATGTCAGCCAAGACTGACCTCTCAAAGTACTCCATAATTGTGAAAGTCAGAGCTACTGGGCAGTAATCATTGAGGCATGTTGCATGAGCTCTCTTTGCCACTGGGATGATGATGATTATGTGAGCTTACCCGTTTCAGTAGCAAGAATAAGAAGGCAGATTATTATTTGAGTGGCTGTAAATTGCAAGAAGAGAATGGTCAATGAGTTCTGTGTGTCCTTGTGCACCAGTCACTGAAACTAATCATATTGGTGCAGCAGATAGTAAAGAAGCCAAAGTGTATTTTGGCCTTCAGAACAAAAGGATTAGAGTACATGAACAAAGATGTCTTGCTGCAATTATACAGGGCATGGCTGAGGCCACATATAGAATATTTGCTCAGTTTTGGTCTCCTTTTCCAAGGAAGGGTGTTTGTAGAGTCATAGAGTCCTTCAGGATAGACACAAGCCCTTTGACCCAAGCTGGTCCATGCCAATCAAAATGTCCATCCACACTAACCCCATTTCCCTGCACTTGGCCCATACCTTTCTAAACCTTTTCTATCCATGTATTTGTCCAAATGTCTTTTAACTGTTAACGTACCTGCCTCAACCACTTCTGCTGGCAGCTCACTCCATCTGCATAAAAAAAGTTGCCCCTCTAGTTCCCTTTTATGCTTTCTCCTCTAACCTTAAACTGATGCCCTCTAGTCCTTGACTACCCAACTTTAGGAAAAAGATTAACTGCATTCACCCTATCCATGCTTCCCATGATCTTGTACACCTCAGTCTCCAATGCGCCGAAGATATACGTCCCAGCTTGTCAAACCTCTCCCTGTAACTCAGGCCATTGAGTCCTGGCAATATCCTTGTTAATTTGACAAAGCTTTGACAAAGGGTCAACTAGACTCGACAGATCAGCTCTTTTCTCTCCTTACAGATGCTGTCAGACCTGCTGAGATTTTCCAGCATTTTCTCTTTTGGTTTCAGGTTCCAGCATCCGCAGTAATTTGCTTTTATCCTTGTAAATTTCTTCTGTCCTCTTTCCAGTTTAAGAACATCTTTCCTGTAGCAAGGTGATCAAAAGTGAACACCAAGTGCAGCCTCACCAACACCCTGTACAACTGCAACATGCTAGATTGATTGATTCCTGGAATGACCTATGAGGAGAGATTGAATCATTTAAGATTGTATTCGGGGGGATTTAGAAGAGTGAGACAGCACCTCAAAGCAACCTAAAATTCTAACTTGACAGATTAGATGCAAGAAGGATGTTCTGATGATGGGGAAGTCATAGTTTCAGGATAAGGGGTAAACCTTTTAGCAGGAGAAAGTGAGGACTGTAGATGCTGGAGATCAGAGCTGAAAATGTGTTGGTGGAAAAGCGCAGCAGGTCAGGCAGCATCCAAGGAGCAGGAAAATCGACGTTTCGGGCATCAGCCCTTCTTCAGGAATGAGGAAGGTGTGTCCAGCAGGCTAAGAGTAAAGGTAGGGAGGAGGGACTTGGGGGAGGGGCGTTGGGAATGCGATAGGTGGAGGGAGGTCAAGGTGAGGGTGATAGGCCGGAGTGGGGCTGGGGGCGGAGAGGTCAGGAAGAAGATTGCAGGTTAGGAAGGCGGTGCTGAGTTCGAGGGATTTGACTGAGACAAGGTGGGGGGAGGGGAAATGAGGAAACTGGAGAAATCTGAGTTCATCCCTTGTGGTTGGAGGGTTCCCAGGCAGAAGATGAGGCGCTCTTCCTCCAACCGTCGTGTTGCCATGGTCTGGCGATGGAGGAGTCCAAGGACCTGCATGTCCTTGGTGGAGTGGGAGGGGGAGTTGAAGTGTTGAGCCACGGAGTGGTTGGGTTGGTTGGTCCGGGTATCCCAGAGGTGTTCTCTGAAATGTTCTGCAAGTAGGCGGCCTATCTCCCCAATATAGAGGAGGCCACATCGGGTGCAACGGATGCAATAGATGATGTGTGTGGAGGTGCAGGTGAATTTGTGGCGGATATGGAAGTGTCCCTTGGGGCCTTGGAGGGAGGTAAGGGGGGAGGTGGGGGCGCAAGTTTTGCATTTCTTGCGGTTGCAGGGGAAGGTGCCGGGAGTGGAGGTTGGGTTGGTGGGGGGTGTGGACCTGACGAGGGAGTCACGGAGGGAGTCGTCTTTTCGGAGCGCTGATAGGGGAGGGGAGGGAAATATGTCCCTGGTGGTGGGGTCCGTTTGGAGGTGGCGGAAATGACGGCGGATGATATGCTGGACATGGAGGTTGGTGGGGTGGTAGGTGAAGACCAGTGGGGTTCTGTCCTGGTGATGGTTGGAGGGGCGGGGCTCAAGGGCGGAGGAGCGGGAAGTGGAAGAGATGCGGTGGAGGGCATCGTCGACTACGTCTGGGGGGAAATTGCGGTCCTTGAAGAAGGAGGCCATCTGGGTGGTACGGTTCTGGAACTGGTCCTCCTGGGAGCAGATGCGGCGGAGACGAAGGAATTGGGAATATGGGATGGCATTTTTACAGGGGACAGGGTGGGAGGAGGTGTAGTCTAGGTAGCTGTGGGAGTCGGTCGGTTTATAGTAAATGTCCGTGTCGATTCGGTCACCTGAGATGGAAATGGAAAGGTCTAGGAAGGGAAGGGAGGAGTCTGAGATGGTCCAGGTAAATTTGAGGTCGGGGTGGAAAGTGTTGGTAAAGTGGATGAACTGTTCAACCTCCTCGTGGGAGCATGAGGCAGCGCCAATACAATGTAGCGGAGGAAAAGGTGGGGGGTGGGGCCAGTGTAGCTGCGGACGATGGACTGTTCCACATATCCTATGAAGCGGCAGGCATAGCTGGGGCCCATGCGGGTGCCCAGGGCTAATCCTTTGGTTTGGAGGAAGTGGGAGGATTGGAAAGACAAGTTGTTTAGAGTAAGGACCAGTTCAGTCAGTCGAAGGAGGGTGTCGGTGGAAGGGTACTGGTTGGTACGGCGGGAAAGGAGGAAGCGGAGGGCTTTAAGTCCTTCGTGATGGGGGATGGAGGTATACAGGGACTGGATGTCCATGGTGAAGATAAGGCGTTGGGGACAGTGGAAGCGAAAATCATGGAGGAGGTGGAGGGCGTGGGTGGTGTCCCGAACATAGGTGGGGAGTTCTTGGACTAAGGGGGACAGGACCGTGTCGAGGTATGCAGAGATGAGTTCGGTGAGGCAGGAGCAGGCTGAGATAATGGGTCGGCCGGGGCAGTCAGGTTTGTGGATTTTGGGCAGGAGGTAGAAACGGGCGGTGCGGAGTTGTGGGACTATGAGGTTGGAGGCGGTGGATGGGAGATCCCCTGAGGTGATGAGGTTATGGATGGTCTGGGAGATGATGGTTTGGTGGTGGGAGGTGGGGTCATGGTCAAGGGGGCAGTAGGAGGAGGTGTCCGTGAGCTGGCGTTTAGCCTCAGCGGTGTAAAGGTCGGTGCGCCAAACTACTACCGCGTCTCCCTTGTCTGCTGGTTTGATAGTGAGGTTGGGGTTGGAACGGAGAGAGTGGAGGGCTGCACGTTCCAGGGGCGAGAGGTTGGAGTGGGTGAGAGGGGTGGAGAGGTTGAGGCGGTTAATGTCGTGGCGGCAGTTGGCTATGAAGAGATCGAGGGCGGGTAAGAGGCCAGCACTGGGTGTCCAGGTGGATGGGGTGTGTTGGAGGCGGGAGAAGGGGTCGTCAGAGGGTGGGCGAGAATCTTGGTTGAAGAAGTAGGCGCGGAGGCAAAGGCGGCAGAAGAATTGTTCGATGTCACGCCGCGTGTTGAACTCATTAATCCGAGAGCATAGGGGAATGAAGGTGAGGCCTCTGCTGAGGACTGATCTTTCATCCTCAGAGAGGGGTAGTTCTGGAGGGATGGTGAAAACACGGCAGGGCTGGGAGCTAGGACCTGGTGTGGGGCTGGAGCTGGGAGTGGGGGTGGGGATAGAGATCGGTGTGGGGGCGGGGTTAGGGATGGTGACGGAATGGTCGTGGGGGCGGGGTTAGACGTGGTGACGGAGATCGGCATGGGGGCGGGGTTAGGCATGGTGACGGGAATCGCCGTGGGGGCAGGGCGCCGTGGAGGTGGAGTTGGGCGTGGTGACGGTGGTCGGCGTGGGGACGGTGATCGGCGTGGGGGCGGGGTTAGTCGTGGTGACGGTGATCGCCATGGGGGCGGAGTTGGGCGTGGTGACGGTGATCGGCGTGGGGGCGGGGTTAGTCGTGGTGACGGTGTTCGCCGTGGGGGCGGAGTTCGGCGTGGTGACGGTAATCGGCGTGGGGGCGGGGTTAGGCATGGTGACGGTGTTCGCCGTGGGGGCGGGGTTCGGCGTGGGGGCGGGGTTAGGCATGGTGAGAGAGTCTCCTGGTTTGATAGTGAGGTTGGGGTTGGAGTCTCCTGGTTTGATGAGAAATGTCTTGACCTTGAGTGGTGAGCCGATGGAGTTCACCACTACAAGGTGGTCGAGGCCAAACATGTGTTTTAAGGAAGAGGTAGATGATAGTTCATTTGAATAACGGGATGAAGGAATTTGCAGGAGAACAGCTTTAGGGTATTGAGCTTGATGATCACCCATGAACATATTGAATAGCAGAGCAGGCTGTATGAGTCCTGTGACCCTTCTGTAGAACTAGACACAACTAGGAAAAGTCTGTTTTTAAGCTGATAACAGGGGAGTGGGAGAAGGAAGGAGTGAATGGGTGGAATGGGAATCCAGAGAAGTGGGAGAGAAAGGATCAAGAGACAAAGGGACTGTTGATAGTATGTCAGGGAAGAAAATAACAGATGGGCAATAATGGGGACGAAATCATTGAAAGTGGGTTGGCTGCACCATAAACAACACACATTATTGACAGGACCTGGGGTAATGGAGTTATGTATGGTTCATGCTGTAAATTAAACTCCATGTTGAGTCCTGAAGGCTCTAAGGGTTTTGGCAGCATCTGTGGAGATTTCACAGGATTCAAAACATTATCAGTTTTCTTACGACAGATGATGTCAAAACCTCATAGACTTCAGGGCTCAGCATTGAGTTTATCAATTTTCGAGCTTTAACATCCCCTTCCTTGTCTTATCTACACCTACTACCCCAGGTTCTGTCATGAAATGGATTGCCCTTGGTCCAGCTAATCCTTTTTGAACTACAGCATCTGTAATAGGTTGTTTGGAATATCCAGGTTGGAGATGACCTGTTGTCAATAGAACCTGCAAATAAATTAAACTCATCATTCAATGGAGAAGTTCACCTGATCTACAGGCACAAACAATCCCTCACATCAAAGAATAAACCCTTGAAGAATGCTTTCTGCAAAATGATTGAAGGTAATCAACTTTGGGTCAAAGTGGATGGGAGGTGTGTGAACCTAAATTTTCCACATTGAGGGGATGTGAGGAACTGTGGTCAGCATGACTTTGGAAAAAGTACATCATATCTGATAAATATAGTGTCTTGAAGAAATGGTGGAGTACTGGCAGGGCCATGTCTATACATTCTGTTTACACGGACTTCCAGAGGCAGTTGATAAAGTCTTTCGCAAAAGACCGTTACATAAAGTTGTAGTTCATGGAGTTGAAGGTGCCTTATTGCATCAGTTACCTGGAAATAGACTGAGGAACAGAGTAGTTTCACTAATCAGGCACTAGTCACCACTTATTAATGACTAAGCTGACAAGCTAGAAACCACAGATTGAAGGATTGTGCAAAATGGATTTCACTGAGGAAAATAAAAGGTTGTAACTTTGGAACTAAAAGACATGGAGCATGATATGGCAGAAAGCCAGAAACAATGGAGGCTCAAAGATGTGGAAGAGTGGTTGATCCATTAACATAGACCATTAAAATATGAAAATCATGGACAATCACTTGCTAATGAGAATGATTGTCAAACAAGGAAATTGGAAGCCACTCATCGTGGGTTCTGTGAATCCTTTGTGGCTGATGAGCCTGAACCTAGAGCCACAGCTCTCACCACCACCACTCGTTAGGCAGATGGGAAGTTGTCCTTGGCCTAGACATTGGTGACATTCATTTCTCCAGTTTCTTTTCCATACTTTCTCTGGCCAAAGGGTGTTCCCAAATAACTGTGCCCCTTCATACAGGCCTTTCCTCCAAGTCTGTTTTGTCTGAATCAGATCTGGTCTCCCTCCTATCGGAAGGATGTTATGAAACTTGAAAGAGTTCAGAAAAGATTTACACGATTTGGCGGCGCGGATGGGGGATGGACGGGGGTGCGGAGTTGGGGTGAACAGGAAGGCGGTGTTGGATGGTGTTGGGGGCGGGTGGGGTGGGGTGTGGGCGGGCAGGATTGGGGGCGGGGGCAGTGTGAGAGCAGACAGGTTTGCGGGTGGGTAGGGGGCAGCATGGGACAGATGTGGTTGGGGCGGGCAGTGGGGGTGGGTTGGGAGCAGACAGAGTTAGGGGCGCGTGGGGAAGGAGGGTGGGACAGATGCGGTTGGGAAAGGGCAGTGGGGCGGTTTGGAAGCAGACAGGGTTGAGGCCCAGCGGGGACGGGTTGAGAGCGCTTGGGGGAAGGGTCTCGCACAGTGCACTTTTGCCTAGTCTCCTGAACGGGGAGCAGACTTCACAGAAAACTTCAAGCCCCAGAAGAAATCAATTATCCAAATAATCATTATCCAAACAAAATTGTGCCTGCCCATCTCGTTCGGATAATCGAGGTTCCTCTGTACAGGGTTAAAGAAAGTGTGGAGGCACAGTGCGATCTTCGGGTTCACATACATAGATCCCTCAAGGTTGCCACATGAGTTGATAGGAAGATTGAGTTTAAGGGCCGCGAAGTTTTGTTGTAGCTCTATAAAACTCTGATTAGACCACACTTGGAATATTGTGTCCAGTTCTGGTCATCTCATTTCAGGAAGGATGCAGTGTCGACAATCTTCAGCTGCTCCATCAACAACGTTCCCTCTGTCATTAGGTCAGAAGTGGGGATGTTCGCTAATAATTGCACAGTGTTTAGCATGATTCATGACTCACGATAATGAAGCAGTCTGTGCTCAAATGCAACAAGATCTGCACAATATCAAAGCTTGGGCCAAAAAATACAAGAGCAGATGAGAGACTAGGGATTCTGCGGCAAGTAACTCACCTCCTGACACCCCAAAGTCGATCCACCTACAAGACACAAGTCAGGACTGAAATGGAATCTTCCCCACTTGCCTGGATGGATGCAGCTCCAACAACACAAGAAACTTGACATCATCCAGATCAATGCAACCCACTTGATTGGCAGCACCTTCACAAACATTCAATCCCTCCACCACCGGTGCTCAGTTGCAGCAGTGTGTACTATCTCCAAGGTGCCGAGCAGAATTCACCAAAGGTCCTTAGACTGCACCTTCCATCTAGAAGGACAGGCATTGACGAAATGCAGTTCACAAAGTTGAGGCACATGGAATCAGGACTTCAATGTTGACCTGAATAAAATTAAATACTCAAGGACAGAAAACAATTGGTGTGTACATGATTGTTTATAAAGCTGGAGGATGGCGTACAGTTGTTCTCCAAGGGTCACTGCTAGGACTCTTGCTGTATATAATTCGAATATTGTAATCCAAAGTAATATTTCAAAAACTGCTAATAGTACCAGACTTAGAATGTAGAACATAGAACGTTACAGTGCAGAACAGGCCCTTCGGCCCTTAATGTTGCGCCAACTTGTGGAATCGATCTGAAGCCTATCTCTCCTAACCTATTCCATTTTCATCCATATGTTTATCCAATGACTATTTAAATGCCCTCAAAGTTGATAAGTCTACTACTGTTGCAGGCATTGTGTTCCACGCCCCTACTACTCTCTGAGTAAAGAAACTACCTCTGACATCTATCCTATATCTATCACCCATCAATTTAAAGACATGTCTCCTCATGCTAACCATCACCATCCAAGGAAAAAGGCTTTCACTGTCCACCCTATCTAACCCTCTGATGATCTTAAATGCCTCAATTAAGTCACCTCTCAACCTCTCTAACAAAGATGGAGGTGTGGCAAATAGTGGGGATAATACTAGTCAACTGCAATAGGTCATAGACATGCTAGCAAAGTTGGCAGACAAGTGATGAATGCGCGTCAATATAGAGAAGTGTGTAGTCATGTACTGGGACCTGTGACATCACATATAAATCTTTGAAGGGCATTGTAATAGAGTAGAAAGCACATTGGATCTTAGACTTCGGCAATAGAGGTATTAAAGCGCCAGAGACCCGGGTTCAATTCCCACCTCAGGCGACTGACTGTGTGGAGTTTGCACATTCTCCCATGTCTGCGTGGGTTTCCTCCAGGTGCTCCGGTTTCCTCCCACAGTCCAAAAATGTGCAGGTTAGGTGAATTGGCCATGCTAAATTGCCCGTAGTGTTAGGTGAAGGGGTAAATGTAGGGGTATGGTTGGGTGGCGGGTCGGTGTGGACTTGTTGGGCCAAAGGGCCTGTTTCCACACTGTAATGTAATGTAATCTAATCTAAATCAGGAAAGTTAGGTTCAACTGTTACAAAGCTCTGATTAGAACCAGGTCAATTGTGACCTAATCACCATACTTCAGGAATGAGAGATTTAACGTCGTTATGTAGATTAAAGAACTACATAATCTCCTTGTAGTGATGTATAAGATGACAAGGTTAAGTAGTATGGACTGACTAGACTGGCTATCGTCGGGGGTGGAAAGGGTGTTATGAGCACACAATGGCATGAGACCTTGTGGTACTAAGTTCTCAGTCTCCGTCTTGCTGAGCTTTGTCTCTTGCAGCATGAAACGCTGAAGGAAGTGTTCTCCAGTTTATCCAAATTGTGTAGCTTGTCCCAGATATGCAAGTGTCCATGTTTGTACTGCACAAATGTAAATAACAGGAATGGTCATAAAAGTAACTCATATTTATATCTGGGGCTAACAAGTATTGGTGTGTGAGAGTGGCTGACAATCAGTAGATCTTGCCACCACATGTCAATATTGGAGCTGGGGAGCATTAATTGAGAGGAGCTGTTATCGGACAAGTCCACATTTGACATGTGGAAGTTATTTCTGATCAGAGTTCAGAAACGGCATATTCCAGTAAGGAGGATGGATAAAGATAGCAAGGTAAGAGGCCAATTGATAATGACAGAGGCTGTGAATTTTGATAAAATGGAATAAACAATACTTATGTAAGGTTGAGGAAGTTAAAATCGGACAGGACCCATAAGGAATATTGAAAAAAGCAAGGAATAACTCAAGCATGGAATTAGCAGAGTGAGAATGGGCCATAAAATGACCTTGGTAGGTAAGGTTAAAGAGAAGCCCAAGACTTTCTATACACACATTAAAACCAAGAGGATAGCTAGGGAAAAGTTAGGACCATTCAAGGATAAAGGAGGGGACTTGTGCTTGGAGTCAGATGATGTGGATGAGATCCTAATTGAGTACATCGCATCAGTATTCACAGGAAAAGGATATGGAGGATAGTAAGGTTTGTGAGACATGCCAATACTCGAGGGCATTTTGAGATCAAGAAAGAAGTGGTGTTGGGTCTCTTAAGAGCATTAAGGTGGATAAGTTCCCAGGGCCCAATGGTACCCACCCCAGGTATTGAGAGAGGAGATTGCTGGGGCCTTGACCAAGATATTTGTATCCTCGCTAGCCACTGGAGAGTTCTTGGAGGACTGGCAAGTAACTAATATTGTCCCACTGTTCAAGAAGGGAAATAGGGATCATCCAGGAAACTATAAACCAGTGGTGTCACATTGGTGGTTGGGAAGATTTTGGAAAGAACTCTTAGGGATAAGATTTTGGCGCATTTGGAAAACGTGGCCCAATTAGATACAGTCAGTATGGATTTGTTTGGGGCAGGTCATGTCTTATTAAGTGGATTGAATTTTTCAAGGAGGTGATAAATGTGATTGATGAAGGTAGAGCTGTGGATGTTATCTATATCGATTTTAGTAATGCTTTCGACAAGTTATTTCATGGCGGGCTCATCCAGAAGGTTAAGATGCATGGGATCCAAGGTGATTTGGCCAAGTGGATTTAGAAATGGCTTGCCCATAGAAGGCAGAGTGTAGTGGTGGGTGTTTATCTGACTGGAGGCCCATGACTAGTGATGTTCCAGAGGTCCATACTGGGACCTCTGCGGTTTTGTGATGTACTTTAATGATTTGGATGAAACTGTAGGTGGGTGGATTAGTAAGTTTGCAGATGATACAAAGATCAGTGGAGTTGTGGATAGTGTGGAAAGTTGTCAAAGGATACAAAAGGATATACATCAGTTGCAGATATGGGCAGAGAAATGGCAGATGAAGTTTAGTCTGGGTAAGTGTAAGGGGTTGCACTTCAGGAGATCAAATGTTAAGGAAATATAAATATTAATGGCAGGACCCTGAATAGCATCGATGTATGGAGGGATCCGGGGTCCGAGTCCACAGCTCCCTGAAAGTGACCACGTCTTTCGAGAGGATGTCCAAGAAGACACATGGCATGCTTGTCTTTATTGGTCAGGCAATTGAGTACAAGAGTCAGGATGTCATATTGCAGCTTTAGAAGACTTTGGTTAGACCACACTTACAGTATTGTTTTCAATTCTGGTCACCACATTACAGGAAGGATGTGGAGGCTTTGGAGAGGGTGCAGAAGAGGTTAACCAGGATGCTGCCTGGATTGGAGGGTATGAGCTATATAAGGAGAGGCCAAAAAAAACTGGGGTTGTTTTCTCTGGAGCGGTGGAGGCTAAGGGGAGACTTGATAGAAGTCTATAAAATTATAAGGTATCATGGTATTGACTTCTGGTTCTTTAAACTACTGCTGTGAATTGTCTTTGGAGGCCTGTGCAGCTGAAAAGGAAGCTGGAGGGATTGCTGACTGTGAGGAGGCTGCAAAGAGGCTGCAGAATGATCAAGACAAATTTAGTTATGGGCAAACACATAGTAGATGCAGTATAATGTGGATTAAACCTGAAGTTATGTACTCTGATATGGAATAACACTATTATTTAAACAATGCCATGTTCATAAATGTGGATGTACAATAGGATCTAGGTATTCTTGTATACTAGGTAATGAAGATTAACAGGCAAATTCAGCAAGGTCTTAGGAAGATAAATGACATTTTGGAATTCACTGAAAAATGATGAGAGTTCAGAAGTAGGAATGACTTCCTGCAGTTATTCAGAGACTTGGTCGGACTGCGTCAAGAATTATTGCAAGTAGGTTTATTCTCCTTACCTGAGAGGTTATGGTTGCCATAGAGGGGATATAACAAAGATCACTAAGCTGATACAGTAGGCTTGTAATGTCATACAAAGGGAGATCAATTTGACTGGGCCTATATTGCCTAGAATTTATAAGGGTGACAAGCAATTTATAGGCCTAGGCAGATTAGATGCCATGAAGATGTTTCCCCTATTTCGGAAGTCTGGAACCAGGAATCAACCTCAGGATAAGCAATACATTATTTAAGACTGAGATGAGGAAAGGTTTTTTCACTCAAAGGGCAGTCAACCAGTAGGATTTGCTATGAAGGCTGTGGAGACAGTCACCAAGTATATTCAAGAAAGGAAGCAATCCTCTTTTAGATGAAGTCATTAAAGAGTATGGAAAAGTAAGTAGAAAAATAGTGTTTGATGTGCAGAATTGATCATAATCATACCAAATGGTGCAGCAGGCTCAAACAGCAGAATAGCTCACTCCAGTCTCCAGTTTTTCTGTTTAAAATATCTTGAATGTAAACTTAATTCAGAATTTTGCAGACACAGTGGAAACATGAACCATTTAGCTCCATAAAATGATTTATGTAAAGTAAAAACTCATTAATGTTATGGAGAGAGATTGTTGTAAATGGGGAAGCTGTTTGCATTTTAAAGAGACATTGTCACTGACGTGAGCCCAGCAGAAGCTTTGTTCACCTTGATTACAGCAGAGATTGTTTATTCCAACTGGGGACTGGTCTAGCCTTCTAATGACCATCAATCCTGTCTCATTCTGTTTATAGTGAGGTGATAAATTGCATACCTGGGTAACAGGCATATCTGCAATCTTTAGAATTATGCAAAGAAACCTTTGTTAAATGAACAGTCCCTCTTGGGCTGTGTGTATGCTAGTAAATGAACAATTTGCCTTGTTTGGACACCTTACCATTTCTGTATCATGCATCTTGAAACACTACAACAGCTTTCAATAAGTATTGAAGCATCAAGTCCAAATGCGGGAGAAGGTAAGCTCAGTTTGAGTCACAACTGGAGTATGGCATCTACTTTTGGTCACCACACCATTGAAAGAATGAGATGCTTGAGCAAGAGTGGATAAAACTGTTCTCATTAGCTGATAGTACAAGCCCCAAGGGGACACAAATTTAAAATTTGGGCAAGAAATACGGGTGGGATTTGAGGAAGTACCTTTTTTTACGCAATGTGTGACAATAACAATTTGAGGTACTTGATGGATTTAGTCTATGGGGATACAGCAGGGTTGTCTTGCACTGCAGAGAGCTGGCGTCCATAATGACACTACGATTAAATGACTATGAACTTAGAACAAGATCATCAGATCTTGTCATCAGATGAGAGTTGGTATTTTTCTACATGAGCTAAAAAATGTGTTGCTGGAAAAGCGCAGCAGGTCAGGCAGCATCCAAGGAACAGGAGAATCGACGTTTTGGGCATGAGCCCTTCTTCAGGAATGAGGAAAGTGTGTCCAGCAGGCTAAGATAAAAGCTAGGGAGGAGGGACTTGGGGGAGGGGGTGTTGGAAATGCGATAGGTGGAAGGAGGTTAAGGTGAGGGTGATAGGCCAGAGTGGGGTGGGGGAAGAGAGGTCTGGAAGAAGATTGCAGATTAGGAAGGTGGTGCTGAGTTCGAGGGATTTGACTGAAACAAGGTGGGGGGAGGGGAAATGAGGAAACTGGAGAAGTCTGAGTTCATTCCTTGTGGTTGGAGGGTTCCTAGGCGGAAGATGAGGCGCTCTTCCTCCAACCGTCGTGTTGCTCTGGTCTGGCAATGGATGAGTCCAAGGATCTGCATGTCCTTGGTGGAGTGGGAGGGGGAGTTGAAGTGTTGAACCACAGAGTGGTTGGGTTGGTTGATCCGGGTGTCCCAGAGGTGTTCTCTGAAACGTTCCGCAAGTAGGCGGCCTCTCTCCCCAATATAGAGGAGGCCACATCAGGTGCAGCGGATGCAGTAAATGATGTGTGTGGAGGTGCAGATGAATTTGTGGTGGATATGGAAGTATCCCTTGGGGCCTTGGAGGGAAGTAAGGGGGGAAGGTGTGGGCGCAGGTTTTGCATTTCTTGCGGTTGCAGGGGAAGGTGCCGGGAGTGGAGGTTGGGTTGGTGGGGGGTGTGGACCTGACAAGGGAGGCACGGAGGGAGTGGTCTCTCCTGAATGCTGATAGGGGAGGGGAGGGAAATATATCCCTGGTGGTGGGGTCTGTTTGGAGGTGGCGGAAATGACGACGGATGATACGATGTATATGGAGGTTGGTGGGGTGGTAGGTGAGGACCAGTGGGGTTCTGTCCATTGCCAGACCATAGCAACACGATGGCTGGAGGAAGAGTGCCTCATCTTCCGCCTAGGAACCCTCCAACCACAAGGGATGAACTCAGATTTCTCCAGTTTCCTCATTTCCCCTCCCCCCACCTTGTCTCAGTCCCAACCCTCGAACTCAGCACCACCTTCCTAACCTGCAATCTTCTTCCTGACCTCTCTGCCCCCACCCCCACTCCAGCCTATCACCCTCACCTTAACCTCCTTCCACCTATCGCATTTCCAATGCCCCTCCCCCCAGTCCCTCCTCCCTACCTTTTATCTTAGCCTGCTGGACACACTTACCTCATTCCTGAAGAAGGGCTCATGCCCGAAACGTCGATTCTCCTGCTCCTTGGATGCTGCCTGACCTGCTGCGTTTTTCTAGCAACACATTTTCAGCTCTGATCTGCAGTCCTCACTTTCTCCTAGAAGATTTTTCTACATGAGCCAACCTGTCTAAGCCAATTCTCCTGTTCGCTCTCCATACTACTAAGCATTTTTTCAAAACAGTTGATGGCCTTAATTAGTTTCTGCCAATATTGTAAAAGTTTTAAAATAAAACCAAGAAATTTAGATACTGGAGAAACTCAACAGGTCTGGCAGCACTTGTGGTGAGAGGAACAGTTAGCATTTCAAGTCCAGTGAACATTAATCAGAACAGAAGACAAGTGAAAAATGGTGCTATTTATGCTGATAGATCATAGGGTTGGGGGTAGGGAGTAGTAACTGCATGAGTCAAATAGATGGAGACAGTGCCAAGACGGGGAAACTAAGGAAGCAGTTAAAGGAATTACTATTAATAAGCCAGGAGAGAAGTAAATGCTGAATGAGTGTTAATACGAAATGTGAATAGTTGAAAATAGGTTGTCTGTGCTGGGAGCAACCCATATTGAATAGGACCTGGGGCTGAGAATGGGTAACAAATGTGAAGGAAAGTGTTCATGCTCTGAACTTGTTGAACTCAACTTTGAGTCCTAAAGGCTGTAAGATGCCTAGGAAGAATATGAGGTCTTGCTCCTTCAGCTTGCATTGATCTGCAGCACTGCAGCAGGTCTGAGACAGAAATGTTGACATGGGAACATAGTGGTGAAGTGGCAGGCAAATGGAAGCTCAGTCATTATTACAGATAGCATGGAGGTGTGTTGGAAACTGGTCAATCAGTCTGCGTTTCGTTTCTATAATGTAGACAAGACCACACTGTGAGCAGTGAAAACTGTAGACTAGATAGAGTGAAGTGCAGCTTTCCCTGGAAAGTGTCTAGATAGTGAGGAGGTAAACAGGTAGGTGTCGCACCTTCTGTAACTGCTTAGGTATGGCATGGAGATGTGAGGAATTGTTGGGAGTGGAGGAGGAATGGATTTGGATGCCAGGAGAGAATAATTCCTGTGATACCCTGACAAGGGAGGGGAATGTGTCTGGTGGTCGCAAACGAATGGAGGTGGTAGAAATAGGAACCCATCCACCTTTGGGTGAAGAAGAAAGTGAGGACAAAGTGGGCCCTATCATTGTTGTGGAAGGGAAGGGAAGTGGTGAACACAGAGGTGCAATAAATAGGTTGGAAACCGCTGAGAGTCCTGTCAGCCATGGTTGGTGGGGAGTCTTCAGTTGATGAAAACAATGAACAATATCTTTGGCCCCTTTGCAGAAGATGGCAATGTCAGAGACAGAAACTGGGAGAAGGAATGTGAGGATGTATAGTCAAGGTAACCATATGGGTCAATGGGAATCAGTTGCCAGCCTACTCCCAAAAATGTAAATACTTCAAGTAAGAGAAAGGAGGAGTCAGAAATAGACCAAGTGAAGATGAAAAGAATGGAAATAAAAAAAAACAAAATTATTAAGTATTTCTAAATGAGAGGGGAGTCAACAGCAATGATGTCATTGTTGTGGAGTGGGACCCTAATAGGACTGGAACAATGAGCAATGTACCCCACAAATCCGGAATAACTGGAGTCTATGGGTATAGCCTCATTTCAGAGCTGAAGAAAGTGGGAGAAGTTAAAGGAGAAGTTTGCACTATTTCCCGACTGGTGTGTAGCACAGATGGTGTCAACTACGCCTTGACCAGGACTGTTGAAGCTGGTGTTCTTTTGCTTGGAACAGTCTTGGTGGGTGGCCCAGACAGTGTGTATTTTCAGAGCTGAAGAAAGTGGGAGAAGTTAAAGGAGGAATGCTGAGGAACTGAAGGAATAGGAGCATCCTCTTCTGAGAATTATGGCACTGGGCAGAAGCAAGTTCAGCTTTGTGCATGACTGCTCAGCAGTTTTAAGCATTCAGGCCTCACTGATATCTGATCCCAGTTGATGAGAGCTGGGTGCAACAGACAATAGACTATAAAAGATTCTATGGTCATGATGCTGAAGTATCACTTGTATTGGTTGAGGTTGGGTGGTAGGTGGGAAATCCTTTGTCTCTATTGCTTTTGCTTTCTGTAAATAAGTTCATTTTCTGCTTGCCTGATGTTCCCCTTCTGAACAATGACAACTTGCAGGTGCACAGTGGCCATTGGGGATAGGAATAGTGCTAGCTTAGAGGTTGTTCAGAACAGATGTAACTATAGGAGTAAAGCGTTGTGGTGAAACTGCAGCTCAGGTAAGAGAATGTGGTTGAATGCATGTATAGAGTCAACCATGTCAGCTATGTGCTTTAATTGATATAGGTTTGAGGCTGCTGTGCCACTATATCTTTGGTGAAAAACAATGCTTGATTGCAAATAATTGTCCAGTGGCAGAGCAGTGTTTCAGGTCGAGATTTGCTGCAAGCAATATCAGTCTTTTGATGAGTATTCATTGGATAGTGAGTTACTGTGGCAAACCTGTCAGTCTATACTACTTAAGCTTGTCATCTTGCACATCACCAAACCTTCCTGACCCCATTTTGCTTCAAGGAGATGAACGGCACTTTCTTTAATCTACATAACTATGTTAAATCTCTCATTCCTGAAGTATGGCGATTAGGCCACAGTTGACCTGGTTCTAATCAGAGCTTTATAACAGTTCAACCTAACTTCCTTGATTTAATACCTCTATTTACGAAGTCTAAGATCCAATGTGCTTTCTACTCTATTACAATGCCCTTCAAAGATTGATATGTGATGTCACAGATCCCAGTACATGACTACACACTTCTCTATATTAACGCGCATTCATCACTTGTCTGCCAACTTTGCTAGCATGTCTATGACCTATTGCAGTCAACTAGTATTATCCCCACTATTTGCCACACCATTATTCTATGGTCATGATGCTGAAGTATCACTTATATTGGTTGAGGTTGGGTGATAGGTGGGACCTTTCTCTCTAACCTTTGTTAGAGAGAAGATTGAGCGGTGACTTAATTGAGACATTCAAGATAATCAGAGGGCGAGATAGGATGGACAGTGAGAGTCTTTTTCCTTGGATGGTGATGACTAGCATGAGGGGACATAGCTTTAAATTGAGGGGTGATAGATATAGGACAGATGTCAGAGGTAGTTTCTTTACTCAGAGAGTAGTAGGGGGATGGAACCCACTGCCTGCAACAGTAGTAGACTTAATAACTTTAAAGGCATTTAAATGATCATTGGATAAATATATGGATGAAAATAGAATAGTTTAGGAGAAATAGGCTTCAGATTAGTTCCATAGGACAGCACAACATTAAGGGCCGAAGGGACTGTTCTGCGCTGTAACATTCTAACATTCTCAGTCTAGTATTATCAGCAGTTTTTGAAACATTATTCTGGATTCCAATATCCAAATTATATACAGCAAGAGTCCTAGCCGTGACCTTTAGAGAACAACTGTACGCCATCCTCCAGCTTGATAAAACCACCATGTACACACCGACTGTTTTCTGTCCTTGAGTATATCGTTTTATCCAGGTCAACATTGAAGGCCTGATTCCATGTGCCTCAACTTTGTTAACAGCATTTTGTTTGGCAATTTGTCAATGCTTTCTGAAAGTCTGAAGTGTAATATTCATTGCATTTCCATCATCAACTTTCTCTAATACCTCATCATAAAATTCAATTGCATTTGTTAAGCAGAAGCTCTCTTTTGTATCTGAGTTAATGAACCTTTATTAGGTCACTGTTTTAAATATTATCAACATGTGACATCTTAAACTGACAAAATTGCATTTTAGTAACATCCTCATACCTTTCTGAACTGCATATCAAATTATCAATTACCAGTTCTCTGGCCTTTCCTCTGAATTGAGGACCTCTGCTACCCCAAGACTGTGAAACACTGGTGCAGTTTTTCAGCTATGTTGTACGTAGCTGTGGATCTCATTTCAAATGTCTCTGTCTACTTTGAGTGAGCATTCACCAACACAAACTTTGTGCCTTTAAATGTTTCTACATAATCAAAGTGAACCCTGACCATGGCAACTTGGCCATTCTCATGGATGTAATTGAGCTGCATCAGGTAACTTGTTAAAATTAGCAGTAATTGCAGTGTTTTACTTCAATTGCTGCCTTAGTGCCAGGCCACCAAACGTAGTTTCTTGCTAACATCCTCATTTTAGATATGCCTAGATAGACACTGTTACTCTTGAAGTAATAATGTTCTTCCTGCCCAAGGGAAGTCCACTCTCAATCCCCAAAGAAAAATACTATCTTCATAAAAAAAAGCTCATTTTTCCTCATCTGGTGGTCTTAAGTTCCAGGGGTCAGAGGAGGCACACAGTATGAAAGTGATAGGCCTGGTCCCAAGAAGAAACCTCTGAGAGGCCTAAGTGTTCCATTTGCTGCCAGATTCACCTAAAAACATTTTATCTCCTTGTGAGGAAAGGGCTCCTGGAGTGTGTACCCATTCCCTGTTATGGTTGCAATCCTGAGAACCATTAGTTGGGACAATGGAGCACAAGTGTATGCATTTCTCCAGCAAAACCTGAGGGTGCTTGGAAGGTTCTCTAAAAAGGCCCATGGAAGCTGTCAGATAGTCACATTATTTGCTGCTGTAATGCAGTTTCTATGATGTAAAGGCAATTGCATCCCATATACCTGTATGTCATGCCTGTTCTTTTCTGTGAATGTGGATGAAATCTATGATTACTAACACAAACATTTCCTCTCCTTCATGGAGCTGAAACACATGCCTAGTATTCAGCAAACCTCGGGGTGCCAGTCGCCTGGGGCATAGTCTCTCAACCAGCTGCAAGCTGTTCAATTGACACAATCATTGGGTTGTGCTCCCACATTTTCCACGTCTAATATAAACACTGAGGTTTCAGTATCTGGATAGATGAGGTTACAGGACAATGCCTTGTTGATGTTACCTCAGCAGCCTCAGTCCAAATATGGTTTGAGGTCCCAACTACCAATATCCTCTTCCTCACCCTGTCAAACCACTCCCAGCTTGTCTAGTACAAACTACCAGTAAAACTGTTGCAGAAGTGAAAAGATGAGATTCCCAAGTATCAGCAACTTAATCTTGAAGGTAAAACTTAGTTGAGTGAATTTCACACTCATTGAATATGTAGGGTATGGAAATATATGTTTCGTGGGTTCCCACCATTGTATGATGGCTGATCCTTATGCTACCAAATCAATCTCTCACACTCAAGTCAACATGGAAAAATGGGCATTTTACCACTCTTAAATACCACCCCACTGTTTTCTTGTCACCACTTTAGCTACGGTGTTTTACATTTGACTGTTTAAAAAGTAACTCTCAATCTATTGTTCACTCTGTCTTCATCCTAAAATCTATATCTTTGACCATTCTCTCTTACTTGTTTCATGGGAAGTGACAGTTGCTGGCTTGATCAACATTATTAACAAAATCTAATTGCTTTTGAGAAGGTAGTTGTGAGTTCTTAAACTGCTGCAGTCATTCTGGTTGACCCAAAGTTGCATTAGGAAGTGAGTTCCAGTACTTTGACTAATGACACTGAAGGAGCAACTGTACATTTTCAAGTCAGGATGGTAAGTGACTTGGAGGTATCTTGCAGGTGTTTGTGCTCCTATTCATCTGTTGCCTTTGTTCTTCTAGGTAGTAAAGATTGTTGATTTGGAAGGTGCTGGTGAAGGAGCATTGGCAAGTTTCTGTAGTGAAATTTGTATATAACACATACAGCTATAATT